>NC_140521.1:3430097-4165097 GCF_964339955.1 Pipistrellus hanaki | reverse complement strand
GCTTCACACACACACACACACACACACACACACACACGGACACATGGACACACGGACATGTACACTTCCGATCCCAGCAAAATGCTTCACACACACACACACACACACGGACACATGGACACACGGACATGTACACTTCCGATCCCAGCAAAATGCTTCTCACACACACACACACACACACACACGGACACTTCCGATCCCAGCAAAATGCTTCTCACACACACACACACACACACACACACGGACACTTCCGATCCCAGCAAAATGCTTCTCACACACACACACACACACACACACACACACACGGACACATGGACACACGGACATGTACACTTCCGATCCCAGCAAAATGCTTCTCACACACACACACACACACATGGACACATGGACACACGGACACGTACACTTCCGATCCCAGCAAAATGCTTCACACACACACACACACACACACACACACACACGGACACTTCCGATCCCAGCAAAATGCTTCTCACACACACACACACACACACATGGACACACGGACATGTACACTTCCGATCCCAGCAAAATGCTTCACACACACACACACACACACACACGGACACGGACACTTCCGATCCCAGCAAAATGCTTCACACACACACATACACACACACACACAATGCGCTGAGCACAAAATAAATGCTTATTAACTACAACTGACCCAAAATAGCAAAATGCACAGAGTAAATTAATCAAGCCTCTCCCGGCGGCTTAACAGGATTACAAATTCGGCAAAAATTGACCACCAGGAGATCAATACGCTTCTACTTAAAACCAAATGGAGCCAGAACTTCTTAGAGGGGAAACCACACACACGCGCACACACACACACACACACGATTTTTTTTTTCCATTTCTTATTAAGACTTCTAAGGCCTGTGTGTGTTTGTGTGTGTGTGTGTGTGTGCGTGCGCGCTTGCGGGTGAGTGGGTGGGTGTACGTGTGTGTGTGTGCGCATGTGTGTGTGCTTGCGGGTGAGCGGGTGGGTGTACGTGTGTGTGTGCATGTGTATGTGTGTGTGTGTGCATGTGTGTGTGCGTGTGCTTGCGGGTGAGCGGGTGGGTGTACGTGTGTGCATGCGTGTGTGTGTGTGTGTGTGCGTGTGTGTGTGTGTGTGTGCTTGCGAGTGAGCGGGTGGGTGTACGCGTGCACGCTTGCCTACCAGCCGAAACCAGCGCCAGGCATCCCGAGCGTGATGCCCAGGCAATTTGGAAGCAGTCACGGCATAAGGATCGTGAAATTGCTCCCGTTAAAAAAAAAAAAAAAAGCCAATCCTGGTCCGCAGCCTCTCTCCCCTCCGCTCCTGCACAACCACCGAGAGTTACATCACGGGGGTGGAAATGGCCCATCCGTGTGGAGCCCATGAAGCCAGGCAGCACAGCCGCGGAGGCCCCTGACGGCCGGGCCGCGGTCCCGGAGGGGAGGCGAGAGGGGACCCTCCTTCCTGCGGCTGCGAACGCACCGGCTTCTCTCCGGTCCGGGAACCTCCCTCCTGCCCACTGCGTCCCTTCCTTCCGCTCCCTTCCAGCCCACCATTCAGAAAAACGGGAACCCATAGCTATAAATACATATGTCATGTGGGAAGGGGGCACTGCCTGCGTTTCGAGGCAGCGGGACCTGCCTGGAAGGTCTGTGGAGGCGAAATTATCCCGTGTAAGAGGCTCAGGTCCAGGGGGGAAACCCGGGCCCCTCCACGAGGTCACTCCTCGTCCTCACCCCCTTCGTCCCTCCCTTATGGGGCACGCTGGGGCCCATCTGCCGAGCTGGAGCCCCCCGTGTCTGCAGCGGGCCTCGGGGGGCCGGGTAGCCGGGGGGCCGGCTCTTAGCCTCAGGCCCGTTACCAGAGCTGGACCCACCCGGGGCCCATCTGGACCTTCATCCCCCCGCCCCCCACCCCCTACCCCGGCCTCGTGTGTCTGCCTCGGCCACTAACTAAACAGACACGGGCCCTGATTGCTACCAGACCCGCCAGGCGTCAGCCGCCTCGGACTGGGTCTTCCACATCGATTCCCCGCCCCCCCGCCCCCCAACAACATCTGGGGTCCCGTGGAAACTCCAGGCCCGACGGGGGGAGCTCGGGCCGAGAACTCTCTGGCCTTCGCAGTGGCCGCCACGGGCCCCCACGCAGGTCCCTCGGCCCCGCCACCCCAGGAGGAGGTGCCGTACGCATGGCTTCCACATTCACAAGGCATTTCCAGCTCTTGAACCCCGGGTGCTGGTACACAGCATCGGGCTCCCATGGATGCACGTCTCTCCCCCTGGACGGCCGCCCCTGAGAGAAACTAAACTGCACCCCCATCGCCACCCAGAATTCCTGACAGGGGGGCCGTTTCTGGTGCCTAGGAAAGGGGGCCAGGGTGTCCCCATCGGGACTCGGGGTGACGTGTTTAAGGACTTTTTAAAAAGCTCCCCCCCCCCCCGCCCGCCCCGGCTCCCCCGTACCCCCAGACAACAGGGTAGAAGCCGCTCGCTTTTCTCAGAAAATTCTCAGCCGACCCTCGCTTTCTCGGGGAGGCCGAGCCTGCCTGGGGGGATTCAAAGCGGGCGATGCTGCCTGCACGCTCCCCCACCCCCCCCCCTCTCCGGTCGTAAGACGGCCCCTCGGAAGCCGTGTTTATTCCCGGTGGTCGTTGCCAATCACTCGACAATGCCCGTGTCCCGGGATCCGAGGGCGTCTGAACACACGGCTTCACGGCCGCGGAGAAGGGTCCTGTCTTTTTGACATCTCCCCTGCCCTGTGTGTGGAGGGGTAAGGGGGGGGGGGGAGAGAGAGAGAGAGAGAGAGAGAGAGAGAGAGAGAGAGAGAGTGTGTGTGCACGAGTGCACAAGTATGTGCGTGGAGGGGTTCACTCACTCACGGTCCACTCGCTAACACCCAGGAGCCCCCCAATACGGCCACGAACTCCACGCCGGGGGCCCCCTCGTGGGGCAGCGACTCCCCAGGACACGGCCCGCAGAGCCGGCCCGGCGGGAGGGCCGGAGACCCTGTCGCTCTGGCGGAATGTCTGACCGGAAAACTTGAAGCTCCAACGACATCCCTGCTCCCGGGCGCTCCTGACAGGACGATCGGGCGTGAGAAGGAGAAGCGGGTGTTACACTCTCAGAGCCAAACGCGTCTCCGGCCACTCACTGCTCACGAGGCAGGCTGTTGGGGGGGTGGGAGGGAGTTCACTTTTCTTCCGAGCGCTGTCTACTTCTGAGCGGCCACGGCGGTGCTTTTTTGGAAAGAAAAGCAAGATCTCACACACACACACACACACTCACACTCACACACACAGAGACACAGACACACACACACACTCACACACACACTCATACACACACACACAGAGAGACACACACACAGACACACACACACACTCACACACACAGACACACACACACACACACAGAGACACACACACAAAGACACACGCACAGACACACACACACTCACACACACACACACTCACACACTCTCACACACACACACACACTCATACACACACACACACACTCATACACACACACAGGCACACACACACACTCACACACACACACACTCACACACACACACTCACACACACACACTCATACACACACACAGGCACACACACTCACATACACACACTCACACACACACACTCAGACACACACACACACAGACACTCACACACACACTCTCACACACACACACACACATCCAGTCCCTTCAAAGCAGTAGACTTCGCATGAACCCCAAACAGGCCTCTGACGCAGGGTCCCCCGGCTCCCGTAAACCAGAGCCCAACACGACTCCTGTCACCCAAACCCAGCACCACACCGACGCGCCAGTCAGACTGCGACCCGGAAAACCCGAGACGGCGCCGAGGGTCAGGACCTCGGAGCAGATCTTTCTCGAGGACATGGATGGAGGGAGGACGGAGGCCCGGCGTCTGTCACACGGGGGATCCCTCCTGTTCTAGGGGGTGGCGGGGGCGGAGGTCGCTGGCCCCCTCAGCTTCTACTTAAAGACCAGAACATAGAAACCTGCTTTGGCCGAAACCGGTGTGGCTCAGTGGATAGAGCGTCGGGTCCCAGGTTCGATTCCGGTCAAGGGCATGTACTTCGGTTGCGGGCACATCCCCAGTGGGGGGTGTGCAGGAGGCAGCTGGTCGATGTCTGTCTCTCTCATCGATGTTTCTAACTCTCTATCCCTCTCCCTTCCTCTCTGTAAAAATCAATAAAAAATATATATTTTTTTAAAAAAAATAAAAGAAAAAGAAACCTGCTTTCCCCCCCCCATAACAGGGTGAGCGGGCGCTGGGACACTCACTCAGAGTTTCCCCCCTCTTCCGGGCCAGTCTGTCCCGTGTCTGACGTTCCTTCGGGGCCGCTCAGAGAGAGCCCGTTTGTTATCGCGGATGCTACCCGGTCCTCCAAACCGTTCGCATCAATCGCCTCTCCGTCCGAAAGAAAGGCGTTTGGGTCCGTGCGGTGATGAATAAAATCAGGAGAAGGAGAAACGCAGGCGATCGCCATGCACGTCCCTCTCGGAGCCGGCTGCGCGCGGGAGCGGCGGTGAGGGAGAAGGACATGGGGGACCCCGTGGCTGGGACGCCCCCCCCCCCTGCCCCCTGACTCCTCGGGTCCCAGGGGTGCCCGTCGGACGCACGGATGTGCCCGGCCCACGTCGGAAGCGATGGGGGGTGAGAAAGAGCTCCTTGGGTTTCCAAACGGGGAAGAAACCTGTGGCACATTCTCTACCTCCCCCCCCCTCTTCCCCCCTCCCCACGTCCCCCCTCCCCGTCCCCCGATCCCGCCACATCCTGTCCTTTCTGGGCCAGCACCGCGTGGGGAGCAGACCCTCCGCTCCCCTCCCAAACCTCCGAGGCGGCTGCTTAACATGCGGCCGGCACACAAAGCGGCCGGGACGGGGCCACCCCGGGAGGGAGCCGCGTCTCGAAGACGCCCGTCCCCCCTCCTCGCTCGCTCGCTCGAGGGAACGGAACGGAACTCTGCCGTTCAGCCCGGACGCAAAACGCGTGGCCGCCTGAGCCCCCTGCGGTGCCTGCGTGCCCACAGGTGTCCCCCCCACGCACACCCTGAAGCAGCCGGGGTAAGGCTGTGTGTCCGCTGTGTGTTGGATGCATGTCGGACACATGTTGGATGTGGGTTGATGCATGTTGGCTGTGTGTCAGCTGCGTGTTGGATGCGTGTCGGACACATGTTGGATGCGGGTTGGATGCATGTTGGCTGTGTGTCAGCTGCGTGTTGGATGTGTGTCGGACGCGTGTTGGATGCGTGTTGGCTGCGCGCTGTCCCATCGTGGGGAGACGGCAGGAAAGGATCAGGCCCACCTCCACGCTGGGCAACCCACGGAGCCCTAGGTGCCACGTGGCTGGCACCAGAAGGTGGCCCTAAAGGAGGGGGATTTCCAGCGGGAGAAGCTGAGAGGCGGCGTGGGCAGGGAGGAGGGAAGGGATCGGGAGGGGGGGTGCTGATTCACACACTCCGCTCCCGGCCAGAGGGTCTGCGGGACTCCGCCAGAGGCCCCTCCACGCGCGCTCACGCACACCACGCGTGTGCCTGCTGCCGAGAGAGGCTCCATATCCCTGTCCCCCGCAGCCGGGGGAGGGCCCGGGGGCCCGGCTCTCACCATCAGACCTTCCAGGCCTCCGTCTACGTACAGGCCCTGCTCTCGCTCAGGCCTTCGCTGCATCGGGACCTGCCGGCGAAGGCCATGGGGAGGGGGGTTCGCTCTCTGCCCCACGCGCCTTCGGAAAGCAGACAGAGGGGGACGTGGGGGAGGTGCCAGGGGACGCGGTGGAAAGACGCTCGGCCATGCATATGCATGTGTGTGTGTGTGTGTGTTAGGGCGAGGGGGTGCACCTTCCCACACACCATTGCACGGGGGCTGGGAGGGGTGACTGACAGACCAGACCCCACACCCACCGCAGCCCGACTCTTTGACGCCTGGCTCCCTACCCCCCCGAACCCCTCCGTCCGGCTCCCTCCCGCATGTGAAGGAGGACCAGGAAACTTGACAATGCCCCCACAAGTGTCTCTCCTCTCGATCACGCATTCACACCCATATCAACATCTCGGCCAGCGCTGCCAGCGGTCAGAACGCACACCCACATCTGTCCTCCTGAAAGAACGTCTAAAAACAGACATCGTCCTAAAACAAACACGGCGCCGGCCGTCAGAATCCCGCCTGGAGTCAGAGCGACGGAGCGAGGTGGGATACACCACGGGGGAGGGGGGCAGTGAGGACAGGCTAGAAGGGGCACCCACGGGTTACAGGACCCCCATAACCCAGGCCCCCCCCCCCCCCCCGGCACAAAAGGATCGGTGTTTTCACCTGGGCTTGGGAGACCTCCCAAAACACTGGATCCTGTGACATCATGCCATAGCCTTTTCATCTCAACAGTTCACTACACAGAGCTCAACGCCGTCTTCCTGACAAGGAGGAGCGTTTATCTGCTGAACCAATGCTCTGGGCAAGAGAGATCACTCCCAGGGCACAGGGCACGACCCCAAAGTTCCCGTCCCCCGAGAGGAGAGAAAACGGTGGGTTTGGCTAAACCTTCCCGCAGGCAGTGAGGGGGCTGAGGAGCTAGCTGCCTGTGACAATCTTAAGGAGAGATCCTCTCACATCTCTGCCCTTCCGCCGTGGGAGGGATTCCCCTCCTCTCCTTCTCCTGGGTCCTCCCCGGGGATTTATTAAAGATGCAGATTTAATATCAGCCGGGGGAATCGCGTCCCTTCTTGGCCAGGGCGGCCCCGGTGCTCCGGACGCATTAAGATTCTCGGCGGAAATTTAAATACCTCCGTCGGGCAAACGGAATCGCATCAGGAGCCATCGGATCTCATTGCTAGAAAGAGAAACGAGATTACCACTGTTCCTTTCCTAGAAGCCTCAATACCATGAGGACATCTCAATGGCCCCTTTACTTCCGGGGGCTGAAGGAGGGAGGGAGGCCCGGGACATCGGAATGGATTTATATTATTTATATCTTCCTTGTGAGGAAACACCCTGCAATCTGCAAAAATAAATTTTAAAAAAAAATGTATATATGTATAACAGAGGAGCGTACGTAAGTATAGGTTACCTCTTAAAAGGCCGTGGCTCCTTAAAAATCCAAACAGCCAGAAGAAGAAGAAGAAGAAAAAAAAATAAAAAATAAAAATCCAGGGGCAGAAACCATGGCAAGCTCCACACCACGCAGCTCTCTCTCAGCCCCTGAACGCATCCTTGTCCTTTATTAATATTTAGCGGAGATGTATAATTGTCGGTGTGTGCTGGGTTGGGGGGGGGTTCTTATGTCGGGAGGTGGGCGGAGAAGACAGGTTTATTGCAGCCATGAAATATTCAACAAGCGCCACGCACAGTGGTAAGCAGTGCGTCCCGGGCGAGCCGGGAGCAGGCAGGCAGGCCCTCCCGTCAGCTGCACAAAGGGGGCTCCTGTTGACATCACCCCCCGGTTCACACCTGCCAAGTCTTGGGTTACATCCTCCCCTGGAGGAGGAGGAGGAGGAGGAGGAGGAGGAGGAGGAGGAGGAGGAGGAGGCCGAGCAAGTCCCATGGAGGCATGCAACCCTGGCTGGATGCTCTCACGGGGACAGGGTGACTCTCGCCTCCCCTCTCTCCCCCCCCCCCCCCCCAGACAAGTTTGCGTGAGCCTGAACCTTCTCTCCAAAGGTGTGGGGGAGTGGGGGAAACCGTTCAGAAAAAAAATAATCAGAAAAAAAGTAAACAGCACACGGGGTCTCCCTCTGTCCCTGCACCCAGCCTGCCCCGTGTCTAAAGGAAATGCAGGGTTTCTCAGAGCTGTCATCCTAACTGCGTTCCGACCGGCCGGATCGATCGCCGCCGAGGGGAGCGTGACATTCCAAAAATTTCCTCCCGCATCATCGCTGTGAGCGTGTCCTACTCCCAAAGAGGGCAGGACTGCATGCAGAGCAGGGACTGGAGACCTCTCCACGCCAGGGGACAGGAGCGAGCGTCTCTGAACTGCTCCTGGTTTTAAGAGAGAGAGAGCAGCAGCCCGCGGAAGGGAGTTTGGCCAGGACCAACTTGTATCCCAGAATTATGGTGGATCCAAGTTTTGAAAATTCTGGGGAAGAGGCAGGAGGCGGGGAGGGGGGAGCAAAGCACGCGGTTTCCCGCAATCTCTCCTTCCTCTGCACTCTAGCTAGCATTCACGTCGAGTTCTCTTATCAGTTTTGGAATTCCTCCACGGCCACACATCGAAGTACAGAGATAGGCGGGCAATTCTGCAAACTCCTTTCAAACGCATGGCAAGCTCCCGAATGTCATAGATGTCTGAATAGGCCCCAAACTAAGCTGGGTTTTTTTTTTTTATGTGTGTGTGTGTGTGTGTGTGTGTGTGTGTGTGTTTCCTTTGCACCCTTCCCCCTATTCCAACTTTGTGCAAACTCGACCTCATCCTGAGATGCAGAGTTGCGTGCTATAAAAAAGTTGTTCGGTGGGTTGATTAAGAAGTCAGGGGAGAGACTCGCTTTCCTGGTTTAAAAAAAAAACAAAAAATCGTAATCACACGTCATGCTGGCCTAGACTTTCCCAAGGCTGCCACTTGCCTCGGAAGGGCATCTGGAAACCCCAGAAGACGATCCGGCACACACGGCTTGGGCAGCTCTGAAGACAGCATTCCTTCTCTCCGACCCGGGCCGTTCCGTTAAATACCGACCGCTATGTGGTCATCGGAGCGGAGAGATTTCAGAAACGGTGCTAATATTGAATCCCATTAGGACGGGCGTGTTTTACGGCGTGACAAAATAAAACAGCGTTACAAAAATGAGCTTTGCCTGGAAAGGGGGGTGGGAGGTTGGGGGCAGAAAGTGGTTGCTGGGTGATTCAAAGCTGCTGGACACCACTGCTTGCTGGCTGGTGGGGCCGTAGAGGCTCGTGGTTAAGAAAAAGCAGAGCGTTTTACTTCAGTGGTGCTGTGTGTTGTTGTTGTTGTTGTTGTTGTTTGTGTTTTGTGAGTTTGTTTTTTTTTTTTTTTTTTTACTCTATTTCAAAGTGGCACGCTTGGGTGTGATTTCCAGCCAGGGGACTCGGGGGCCCCGTGAAAGGCTCTGTGTACCTATTTAGACAGCGTGTGCAGATGGAACCGAAGGGCGTTATCATAATGAAAAGTTTAATCACCCTTATTTACTGCCAGTAAGGGAGCAGCGAGCGGATGCAAACGCCTTATACAGCCCCTCCCCGGCAGGCCCAAGGCTGCGGGAGCTGCGAGGGACCTCGATGGAGGGCTTTATCTAGGAACCTGTCCTTCCCACGTCAGGGAGTGGGAGACAAAGGAGGTCAAGTGGGTGGAAGGCAGGCCCTGTCCTCCTGGTGCAGGGGAGGGCTGCGTAGGGCGGGCCTATTGGGCAAATCAACCCTAAAGTGACTAGCATCTGTTTCCAAAAAAAAAACCCCAAAAAGCATTTTCCCTCATCTGTCTGTGACCATGAAACAGGCAAAAACAGAGCATTTCTTTCATGACATGTCTTCATTCACAGCCTGCATCTTTTCATTTATTTTTTTTCCCCCTTCTTCTTCCTTATAAAGGAAGATTCCTGGGGTGGACTAGGAAGGGGGTGGTGGGACACCTCTTAAAAAAATAAAAATAAAAAATAAAAAACTCCTTCAAGCCACGCAATCCTTTTCCCCTTAAGATCTTTCCAAAGGCTCCCAGGCAGCAGCGTGCTACTGGTTTTTCTTTACGAATTCACTAAGTCGGGTTTTCCTTTTCTTAAACTTTTCTCTCGCCCCATTTGGGTCAATATGTTCTTAATTACTGGTGGGGGGTTGGGGAGGGGGGGGAGCTGGGAGAAGGGGGAGGAGGAGGGACAGCCCCCGGCCGAGCCAGGTAGCCGTGACAGGGGCTGGGATCGGTGCTAACCAGCTATCGATCGGCCGGCAGGGACCGAGATGTTGTGTACAAGAAAATAAAAGCGAAGGGGGGCCCAGCAAGCAGGCTGCCGTGTCCAACTCCATTTTTAAAAGGAGGCCGGGGGCGGGGGGGGGGGGGGAGAGAGAAAAGGGGAGAAGACACGGAGGGCCCCAAACTAACCAATTTATGGCCTTGCCAGGGAGGAGCCTGGAGAATGCTGATGCCGGCTCCCGCGGCGTCTGCTGTGCATGCTAAACACCCGGCTTCAAATGAGAGAGCCGCATCCCGGGCCGGGCAGGAGGCGAACAAAGAAAGCAGCAGCAGCAGCAGCAGCAGCAGCAGCAGCCAGGCCGGCCGCATTCATGAATGAGAAAACCTAAGCGGGAAAGCGATGGACCCGGGACAGGCGCCTGCCCCGAGAACCCTGAGTCTGAGCCACCGGCTCCGGCCGGGCGTCCCCTCCCCCTCCTGCCCATGCCACGCTCCCAAAGCCTGCCCGTCCCTGGGACCCAGGGCCAGGAGGTGGACGAGGGAACTGAAGGCAGAGGAAAAGAACTCAGGAGAGGGACGGCAAAAATCAAGGGATGTGCTTTTAAAGACGTGGTTTGCATCAGCAGTCCCTGCTCTCCTGATACTATTCAGCCTGTTGAAACCAAGGGGATTCAACTAGGGTTTGAATAAAAAAATTTAAAAAAAAAGGGGGGGCGGAATGGGGGAGGAGGGGAATAAGAGAAAGAAATGATGTTCCCTAACTTTACAGAGCCATTACCTGTGAGGAGGGGGAGAAGGGAGCAGAGGAAGGTCCCAGGAAGATGAAATGGTTATCTACAGCAGCCCATCTTTTTTAGGCTAAAAAAAAAAACTGTTATTCCTTAACTGCAATGGTGGTTCACGGACCAGCCCCCATCCCACGCACCTAAAAGCCCCCAGGCCTGATTGGGGGGCGGGGGGGGCGGGGGCTGGCGGGAAATGGTTAGGATGCAAAGGAGAGCTGGGACCGGACATCTGCCACCAAAGCCAGGGATGGATGTTGACAAAACGCGGGTCCTTTGTGTCGTAAGAATATATATCCCTACCCCCGTTCGCAGACCCCCATGCCCCGGGTGAGGGGCCTTGGCCTCTGCCACGCAGACCCCCACCCCAGCCCCACCAATGTCCAGGGCTCGCACCTGGGAAAGACTGCCTGCCTGCCTGCCTGCCTGCCTGCCTGCCTCCCGCAACCCCTACAGGTATATCCGGCGCTTCCACGAAACTCCAATAACAGTTCAGAAGAGACAAAACAGCTAATACTCCTCAGGAACACAGGTCACACCAGGCGCTGCCCCTGAGGGATGCTGCCACAGCCAGGGCTGGGAACTTTTTTTTTTCCCCTTCCCCTAAAGATGCTGGCACACAGGGAAGGGAGCTGGAGCAGCGAGAGGAGGCTGGCTGCCTAGCAAAGCCGGGGAGGCACATGGACCTAAGAGGAGAAGGGCACAGGAGCCCCCCAAAACCAGAGCCAGCCTGGAGGTGGAGGCGGAGGAGGGGTCCTGGTGTGAAAGGAGAGGCACCCGGACCTCTGAGCAGCCAGCTGGAGGGGGGTGGGGACTCTGCAATAATCCTCAACGCGCCTCCCCCCACACACACCCTAAGGTCTTAGCACCCAGTGGCACCCAGGATCTACCTGGCAGCACCTCAGGAGGGGGAGGGAGAGGGGAGGGGCAGACTCATAGAGCCCTGGGTGTGAGTCAGAGGAAGGGTGTCCAGCTCTGAGCTGGCCCTATGGTGTCCCTAATGCCAAAGGACCCCCTCTTTCCAGGGGGGCGGGGGGGGGGGTCGGCCTCTGGGAGGGAAGGAAAGGGGACCGGACGCGGAGGGATATACCTTCTTTGCTGCTGGGGTTCGGGGGCTTGGCCTTCTCCCAGGGCGCCAGCGTCTTGTCGTCCTCGGGCCCGTCCACCAGGGTCTTGTCGGCGGGCATGTACCAGGCGGCGCCGTGCTCGGCCATCAGGGAGTCCAGGTCGATGGTGCTCATGGCGCTCTTGACCGCCTCGGAGCAGCAGCCGCCCAGCTCGCCGCTGTCTCCGTTCTGGGCGCCCCCGCCGCCGCCGACGGCACACTCGCCCTTCTTGCCCCCCTTGAGCCCCAGGGGCTGGTCCTCGGAGATGCTGAACTGCTGCCTCTGCAGCTGGATCTGGGCCTGGAGGATCTCCAGGGGGTGGATCTCGTCGGGGGGCGGTGGTGCCACCCCAGCGCTGCTGCTGCTGCCGCCGCCCCCGCCGCTGCTGCCCGTCGGGGTCCGGACCTGCTCCAGGCCCGGCGTGCCCGGGTGGCCGCTGCCATAGCTGTCAGGGGTCGAGGTAGAGGTAGACATGATGCCCAGGCCGAGCGGGGCCGGGGGCGCCGCCTTGGGAGGCAGTTTGGGTGAACCTGTCATCACCAGGGGGCTCCTGCCGGCGGCGGCTTTGGCCCCCAGGGCCTGGGGGTTGTCCGAGCTGGATGACACTTCGTCCTCGTTGTTGGCGTAGCCGCTGCTGGTCACCTCGTCCGAGGAGGCGAACTCGCCCACGACGTGCGGGGAGCTGCCGTCGGACTTGGTGCCACCACCGCTGCCGTCCAGGGAGGCCATGAGGTCCGGCTGGTCCCCCAGGAGCAGTTCTGCGGCCCCTTTGCCCCAGGAGGGCGAGGTGAGCGCTTTCTCATGGGGCGTGGGCGCCCCGCGGGCCTCGGTGGAGCCTCCCCCCAGGGCCGAGCCCGGCTGCTGAGGCTGCTGCTGGCCTGGGCTGACCCCGGGCCCGCTGTCCGGGGGTGGGGCCGCCGAGTACTTGTCGAAAAAGGTCCCCGGGCTCACGTGCCCACTGTCCCTTTTTCTGCGTCCCCGGCCCCGGCCACTGCCCCCGGGGACCGGCTTGCCGTCGTTCCCCGACGTGGACTCCAGGGTGTAGTTTGGGGAGAGGCTGGTGCTGTCCCCCTGGGAGGCAGGGTTGGGCGGCCCAGAGGTTTTGTTGCTGCTGCTACCGGTCCCCGGGGGGCCTCCCCCAGGCCCCGGGGCCCCCGGAGCAGTCCCTCCTCCTCCTCCTCCTCCTCCTCCCGGGTAGTAATCAGAGCCCGGGTTGCAGGCCAGGGCCGCCCCCGCCCCCGCCGCCGCGCCCTCAGCGGCCTCGTTCTGGCTCAGCTTCCTCTTGCCCTCGGGCGGGTTCTTCTTGTTGAAGGTCACGTTGAGGTTGGGGGCGCCCAGGCTGGCGATCATGTTCTGGCAGGCGGTGGAGAGCGCGGCCAGGCAGCTCTGGCCGAACAGGTTGTCCTTGGAGCTGGGCTTGCTGAAGGAGCCGAGCGAGAGCGCGCCCAGCTTGCTGGCCGAGGCGCGCTGGCCGGCGGGGAAGTCGGGCTGCGGCGGGTACGCGCCCCCGGTGCCTCCGCCTCCGGTGCCGCCGCCCCCGGCGCTCGGGGGCGAGCTCACGCCCGGGCCGCCGTGTGGGGTGGCCTGCCGGCTGGAGAACGGGAAGCCCGGCTGGCCCCCGAGCGCGGACGCCGCGAAATCGGGCGGAGGAGGGGGCCTGCGCTCCGAGGGCGCCGCGCTAGGCAGCCCCACGCCGCCCGCCGCCCCCGGCGACTGCAGCTGCCCCAGGCCGGCCAGGCCGCCCCCGAACTGCAGGCCGCCGCCGCCCGGGGAGGGCAGCGCGGGCACGTGGCCCTCCCCGGGCATCCTCAGCGGCTCCTGCAGGGGGGGACCCCGGAACAGCACGCCCCCCGAGCCGCCGCCGCCGCCGCCGGGCGGAGGAGGAGGGGGTGGCGGCGCCAGGCCGGGGTCGTGCGGGCCGCCGCCGCCGCAGTCCGCGGGCTGCAGCCCCGCGCCGCCCCCCATGCGGCGGGCCAGCAGGTCCCCCGGGGGCGCGTGGGGACCCGGGAACCACGCGCTCTCCGGCGCCAAGTGCTGCTGCTCGAAGGCGCCCAGGCGCCCCGCACCCCCTCCGCCGCCGCTTTCGCGCTCAAAGCTCGGTTGGGCCAAGCCGTGCACCAGGCCGCCCGGGCCCACGTCCCCGGGGTGGCCGAGCGGGGCCAGGCTGCTGGGCGGGCGCAGCCGCTGCTGCTGCTGCTGCTGGTTGCGCGATGCCATCTGCTTGATCATGAGGGCCGCGTTCTGGCGCTGCTGCTGCTGCTGGTGCTGCTGGTGCTGCAGGGCCTGGGGGTCCGGGCCCGGGTGCTGCAGGGGCGGCCCGGCGGGGAAGCTGTCGGGCACCGGCGGCGTGAACTCGCCGGGGAGGCCCGGATAGGCCGAGGGCGAGAGGTGGTTGTCCAGGCCGCCGCCGCCGCCGCCGCCGCTCCACGAGGCGCAGCGGTCCGGGAAGTCCAGGCGCGGCCTCTTGGCCACGCTCATGTAGGGGGGCGCGTCGAAATGCTGCAGCCGCTGGTGGGGCGCCTGCTGCGGGGGAGGGGGAGGAGGAGGAGGGTGCTGCTGCTGCTGCATGCTGAACACGGGCTCCGAGTAAGGGTGCATGCTCCGGTTCTCCAGCCGGTGGATGGGGTACTCGAACTGCGCGTGCTGGCTGGGCAGCAGGGGCCCCCCGTCTTGCAGGCCGCCGCCGCCGCCGCCGCCGGGGGTGCCCGCCTCGCCGGGCTGGGGCCGCGGGAGCGCGGGCGGGCACGAGTTCTGTCGGACCAGGAGCCCGGGCGGCGGCTGCGGCTGCTGCTGCGGAGGCGGCGGCTGCTGAGGCTGCTGCGGGGGCTGCTGCGGCGGCGGGGGCGGCGGGGCCTGCTGGGGGGGCTGCATCAGGGGGTGCCTGGAGGCTACCCCGCCCGGCTCCAAGCCCACCGGCAGCTTGCGGGCCCCGCCGAACCTCTCGAAGAAGACGCCGCCGTGCTGCTGATGCTGCTGCTGCTGCTGCTGCTGGGCGTGCATCTTGGACAAGCCCACCATGCCCGCAGCCCTGGGCAGCGCCGCCGCCGAGGCCCCGGGGAACGCGCCCCCCGGAACCTGGCGCCCCGCCGCCGCCGCTGCGTAATGAGGCAGCTGCCCCTCGGCCTCCGAGGGCGAAGAGAACATGTCGAAGTGTCCCGAGGGCGCCTCGCCCGGGTAACTGTATTCCAGCGAGTCGACGACGGCTCCTTGGGTCGCCACCCTCCGGCCCTCCAGGCTGTGCGCGTCGGAGCCGCTGGAGGCGGGGAGGCCGTGGAAGGAGGCGGCCCGGTTGGGGCTCTGGTCCAGCGGCAGGCACGGGGCCGGCACGGCGTGGCCCGAGGCGCCCCCCGAGCTGTGGAAGTCCGGGAGGGTCCCCCCGGGGGGCCGCTGCGGCGGGGGGCCGAAGCTCTCAGGCCCCGGGCTCTCCGCCATCGGGTCGTAACCCTCGGCGAAGGGCGGCTGGCTGCCCAGGCCTCCGCCTGCACCGCCGCCGCCGCCGCCGCCGTAGCCGAGCAGGCGACCCCCGTGCAGGCAGGAGGCCCCCGGGTCCGGGCCCCCGAAGTTGCCCCCGAAGTGAGGGTGGTGCTGGTGGGGGTGGGGGTGGCCGTGGTGGTGCTGGTGCGGCGGCGGCTGCTGGCCCCCGAAGAAGCCGTGCACCGCCGGCTGCGCCTGCAGCCCCCCCGCGGCGTGCAGCTCCGAGGAGTGGCCGCGCGGCGCGGGGTGGAAGCCGTACGGCTCCATGTTCATGCCCAGGAGCGGGGGCTCGCCCAGCGCGCTCAGGGCGGGGTCCACGGCGCCCGGGGGAGGGCCCCCCGCGTGGAAAGCCGGCGCCTTAAAGTGGGTGTTCATGCTCAGTCCGGCCTCGTGGAAGTTCCTCTCGCCCTGGCCGGCGGCAGCGCTCCTGCTGTGGGGGATCTGGGGCTCGAACTGGTCCAGCCCAAACATACTCGGCGGCGGGGAGTGCGGGGGGATCAATAGGGCATGACAGCCTGCTCGCCGCCGCCGCCGCCGCCGCCGCGCGCCTCCTCCTCCGGCCCGTTAGCTACCCGCTCCGGCCCCCGGGGCCCGGGGCCGCAGTGCGCGCCGCCCCCGCTCCCGGCCGGCGCAGGCTGGGGCTCCTCCGCTTCTCCGCTTCCCTCCCGGAGCTCCGGCTCTGCCCCACGCGGGCCTCTCACATCGTGCGGCTCCGCGGGGCCTCCGGGAGCCGGGTCGGAGGGCCCATGCCCCGGGCGGGTGGCACAGGTTTGCGGGGAGGGAGCAGAGCTGCAGGCGAGCAGCGGAGACAAAAAGTTCAGTGCGGGGGGCGGTGGGGGGGAGAGAAGGAGGCAGGAGGGACGGAGGCAGGGAAAGCAGAGCGATCACCTTCTCAAGTCCACACGGGTCCCGGGCGGGGAGCCCCGGGAAGCCGCCCGAAGCCTCTCGGAGTGAGTCCGGAGCCGAGCTGCTGGGGGCCCGGGCGGAGAGACCCCTCTAAAGCCGCGGCCGGCGCCGGGGCGCGGACCGAGCCGGCCCTCCCCGCTCCCCCGGAGTCCCCGCGCGCGCGCTCCGTGCAGCTCGAGCCGCCGCCGCCAACACGATCCGCTCGCACAGTCCCGGTCCGTCGGCCCCGAGCAGAAGCGGCTGCTGTCTCTTCTTCAGCGGGTCGGAGGGCTGGAGGCGGCTCCGCTCGGCATCACCCGCGCCGGCTGCCCCGAGCCGAGGGCGCAGCGGGCACCCGGGGTTGGACCCGTGGGTTGCAGGGGGTGGGGGTGGGGGGGAGGCACGGTCCCCCCCGCTCCGCGGCCGGTGCGCTGCACCCCCGCGCGCCGCTCCGCTGCCAGGTCCGCCGGCTGCAGCTCTGGGTCCTCCGCGCGGTCCGGTCTCCTGAGTTCGCTGGGGTCTCGGCGCCCGGTTCCAGCTCAGACGGGCGGCGAAAACGAGGGGTCGGGTCTCTCCGAGGCTCGGGCTCCCTGCCTCCGCGCTGCTGAGCTGCTCCGCGAGTCCCCCCTCGCTCGGACCCGGGGCGGGCGGGGGGCGTCCGCGGGCTGGAGGACCACACCGGGCGAGCCGGCTCGGGCGTTCCCGCGGAGCTCCGGGAGCGCGGGCTGCGGGGGCGGGGGCGGCTCTGGGGGGTCCGCGCGCCCCTCTCTCCGGGCTCACGGGGGGTGGCGGGGTGGGGGGCGCTGCGTGGGGCGCTCCGAGGGTCTCCGCTCCCCTCTCCTCGGTGTCTGCCTCTCGCCCGGCGCGGAGAGAAGCAGCAACAAGTTTTGCATTTCAGCAATCAATTGCAGCCATTGCCTGCGCACCAATCAGCGCCGCGCGAGCCGGGCGCGGGGCGGGGCTCCCCGTTAAGGTGGTCCCGGGTCCTGGCTGCCGAGGTGTCCCCCCCCCACCTCCCGCCCCTACGAACCCGCACTTGGCCAACTCCAGGGGCCCCCGCGCGCGGTCTCGCCGGGGGGTCCAGGCCCGGGGCGCTTGGGGGCGCGCACCCCGGCCTCCTCCCAGCGCGTCGGGGCGGAGAGGGCGCGCAGGCTTCGAAGGGCGGGAGCTTGGCTTTGTGTTCACCCCCTTCCTACCCACCCGGTTCCCAACTCCCCACCCCCAGCTGAAGCAAGCGAGACCCGCGGGGTGGGTGGCAAGGGGGTGGGGAGGTGGGTGGGTGGGAAGCGGTGCGGGGGCCCCGCTCAGACAATGGGGTCGCCGGGCGCAGCGCCGGGACTCGCCGCCGGGAAAAGTCGCCAAGTGTCCACTCTGCTTCCACCGGAGGCGGCGAGCCCTCGGCTCTCCACCGTGGCCCGCTCACGAGTGGCGAGTGGATTTTCCTGGAGGTGAAAGCAGACCGGGAACCCCCAAACCCCCGCCCCCCGAAGTTAGGGTTCTCCTCCAGACACCCGCGCTCCTGCTCGCCCCTCCCTCGCAAGGGCATGCACAATTGTTCCCTAATCCCCCTGCCTGAGACTCCCAGTCCTCAGGCGCTGGCTTCCACCCGGAGGAGGAGCCGTGACCACTCGATCCCTTTTTTGGGGGGGCCCTCGGCTAAGTCCAGCGCAGAGCTGCGAGCGAGATAAAAGCGCGCCCAAGGACGCACGGGCGGGCGGGAGGCAGCCACCAGACCCGACCGAGGCCCAGTGGGCGCGAGGCTGGCCTCCTTAAGAGATCAATTAAACCGAAGAGGCCAAGGAATTGGGCTTGTGATACTCAAATCAATAGGAGTCATTTAATATCTGCCCTGCTCTTTATGAAATATTTATCCCGATAATCTTAGTTAAAATGTTTAGATCTTCCTCCTGATCCCCACCGAGGCCGGAATCTATCTTGCCCGTTGCAAGTTGGGAGTTAGGGGTGACGGGGTGAGGAGGGGAGAGGAGGTGTGTATTCTGTGTGCCTGTCTGTGTGTATTTCCCTCCCCAAAGTGTGGGGGGGGGGGAGGAAGGGGGAGGCTTTTAATATAAAATAGCGCGAGGCGATTCTGTGAGCCGACCAGCATTCTTGGGAGAAGGGGAGGAAAGGAAAGAAAAAGGAAAAAAAAAGAACTTTTTTTGAAGTGCCCCTGATATCGCTATAACATCTAAATAAAATTAAGCATGGTGTATAAAAATGCCTTTCCTCCCCTTCGCGCCCCCCCCCCCCACAAAGGGAAGTGTTTATCGCCTGCGTCTGTCTAGCGTTTGCT
This sequence comes from Pipistrellus hanaki, assembly GCF_964339955.1. Taxonomy (NCBI): domain Eukaryota; kingdom Metazoa; phylum Chordata; class Mammalia; order Chiroptera; family Vespertilionidae; genus Pipistrellus; species Pipistrellus hanaki. The sequence continues at coordinate 4,146,676 of NC_140521.1, read as the reverse complement.
AAATTACGCATGAAATCTGAAATGAAATAAACGTTATCATAAAACCAACCTCTGAGCCCTTTTTATTTAAAAAACCCCAGATTAAGCACTCCACGGAACACGGGGAGGGAGTTTAAAAGTTACCACTTCGCACAAGTGAATTCATTGCTCCCCCTGAGCTGCTGCTGGGAAGACAGATGCTGGATTTTTGTGTTTTTTTTTCTTTTTTTCCCCAGAAATGCTGGGGAAAGAGCTCAACGTAGGGGTGAGAGGAGACAGGGATCTCAAGGAACTCGGGGAGAAAAGGACACCTCCCCACCGCCCTCCGAGAAGAATATAAAAATAAATAAAAGGCAAACAATAAAAAAAATTATTAAAAAAACCTGCAACTTTAAAACTCAGGGAGCAGAAGCCAGCTCAGACCCACAAGGTCCTTCCTTCCTGAGACCCACCTCCCTGCTGGGAATGCCGACGGATATGTTTTTCCCCCTCTTTTTGGAATTAAAAATGAAAATCACCCCCACCGAACACGGGGTCCATAAATAAGCAGGCAGAAGAAGTATTTGTACAGGGCGGCGGAGTTTTAAAAGGATTTTTTCTGCAGGATCAGGTTGTTGGTCTGTGATTAAATATTGATTTTGTGTAATTAGTTTTCATGTGAACTATCCTCTTGCTGATAGCTTAGAGGTTTCAGAACTAGAAAAGAAATGGAATTGGACATGGAAATTATTACTTAGCAAAGTGACAGGGAAGTGAGAGGCTGAGGAGAGAGGGAGGCTTGGCTGATTCAGGCACAAAGAACGGAAGGGCCTGGGTAGGCCTCTGCTGGCACCTTCCCCACCCACAGGGCCCCAGGCCCGAACCTGGGGGGACACGAAGCCTCTTGGGCTCGAAGGGGACTCGTAGGGGGACTGGGTTGCCAGGAGGAGGACCGACCCCTGTGTGGGCAAAGCCCCTGACGGCTGGTCACATACCTGGTCCAGAGTGATCGGTTCTGGGTTATGCGTATGTCACACCGGACGTGTGTCCGGAGGGACTAGGGGACGTGGGGAGCTGTGTGGAGCCCGGGGTGGGCCAGGGCGGGGGCAGAATGCTCCCACAGACCAGCAGTCTGGGGAGACCCCGGTTGGGGTGTGCTCTAGGCTGAGACATGACTTCACAGGGCTGGGGCAGGGGGTGTCCCCTGAACCCGTGGGCAGGTTTCCTGTGGAATTATCCTGTGCACCCTGGAGAGGGGTGTGTGGGAGTTTTTCTTCAGGGCCCTTTCCAAGAGCGCAGTCTGCAAGGTGTGCAAATGTCTGCGAGCAGGGTGCGTGCGTGCGTGCGTGCGTGCGTGCGTGCGGTTGGGCTCGCTGTGTTGCTGTGCAGGCCGTGGGCCCGGGCCACCTCTCCTTCATGCTACAAATGCCACGCACATACGTGGCATGTGCCTGCATTTGTGTCTTCGTCTGTGTGGGGGAGGAAGGACATATGCATGCGTTTGTGTACATGCCTGTGTGTTTCCAGCCCCGTGCTTCTGTGTGATGCCTCTGAGTGTGTCCCTGTGTGTGCAGCCGCCTCCTACCTTGTGTGCCTGCATCTCTGCTCGCGCGTCTGTTTTCTCTGTGAGGATGAGAGCCCGTGCCACTGCCTGTGCCCATCTGTGCCCCTGGACACGCCAGGGTGTGCGTCTCCTCGGTGTGGGCGCCCCTGCGTGTGCCTGTGTGTGCGCCGCCGCCTGCGAGGGCCTGCGGTTTCTTTGGAACAGACACAGTGCCCCCTAGCGTCCAGACGGATTTATGTTCCCGCTGCCGGCCCAGAGCCCAGAGCCCAGAGCAGCAGGAGCCTGGGGCCTTTCTCCTCTCTTTTCTCCCTTCCTCCGGCCTCCCCTCCAGTCCGAGGGGCCCTCCTGGTGGGGGAAGGAGACACAGCTGAGCTGGGGATCCCAGAGCTGAAGAAGGATGCCCCCCCAGGGGCTGAGATCCTGCACACCTGGACCAGCCCGGGAGCTCCAGTCCGAAAGGGGGCCCCCACTGGTGAACCCCCACTCAACAAAAACACAAAACAACCGACCCATCGTTTACCCACCAAACACACAGCCTTCATGCTGGCCCACCAGGCCCCCAACACACACACACACACACACACACACACACACAGGCACACACACACAGCCACAGCTAACACCCCTGCCCTTTACAGCTTGGACACTGCAAGAATCGCAGCAGGCAGAGTCCCCTAGGACAGCGGTCAGCAAACTCATGAGTCCACAGAGCCAAACATCAACAGGACAACGATTGAAATTTCGTTGGAGAGCCACATTTTTTCAACTTCCACTTCTTCTAACGCCACTTCTTCAAAATAGACTCGCCCAGGCCGTGGTATTCTGTGGAAGAGCCACACTCAAGGGGCCAAAGAGCCGCCTGTGGCTCGAGAGCCACAGTTTGCCGACCACGGGCCTAGGAGGGAACCTCCTTCCAGATAGAGGGTCTCAGAAAGACGCCCTCTCTTGAATGCGCGGTGGAAAGGACAGAAACTCTGGCATGACACGCCCAGACTCAAATCTTCTCTTCACCACGTGTGATCCTTTCTTCCTCCCGAGCCTCAGTTTACCCCGCTGGAAAGGAGAGTCCCTGCCAGTTGCTGCAGACCATAAAAGCACTGGACATTTGAAAGTGGCACAGAGCGTGGCAGATGGTAGGCATTCATTAAATGGTAGCCTCTCTTACTACCATTATTATCAATTATTATTATTATTATTATTATTATTTCTTCTTCTGTGTTTGGACTCAGGGATGTGGAGTGTAGAACAATGAGTGACCCCAGAGAAATCGGGTTTACGTGACAGGGCAGCCTGCACCCCTCCACCCTTCCCCCCCACCACCCTGTGAGAGAAAGGATGGCTCTCTCAGGCGCTCACCTCCCCCTCTCCCACCCCACACGGTGCTGGCGTAAAGGGGTGCGGCTGGCATCTGCCCAGGAAGCACCCAGGGCTGCCGCCTCCGGGGAAGGCCCTGCTGGGATGAAGGATAGTAGCCACCTTGAGGGATGGGAAGGATGAGACCCTCGTAGCTGCCAGTTGCTAAGCAACAGCATCCCCTCCCTCTCTCTATGCATGATGCCTGATTATCTTCGGAGGGAATCTCTCCTCCATCTGTCCATGGAAGAAATACACATTGAGTGCCTACTGTGTGCGTGGCTCAGGCTGGGAAGTCAGAAAAGGGGGGCGGGGAGTGGAAGATGGATCCCAGCCCTCGGTCTGGAAAGCCTAGCGTTGTATTCTAACAGGACGAGACGATATACTGTAGGGATAAAACCACTGTGCTGAGAGGGAGGAGTCACAGGGGTTTCCAGAGGTGGGTTTTGTAGGTGAGATAGGAGTTTAATAACCAGAACAGGGTCCGAGGACTTCCCAAGCAGAGGAATCCGTTGAATGAGCAACGGGAAGGTTCCAGCAGCAGGTTGTTTAGCGTGAGACACGGGAGAGACAGGGAGGGTCTGAAGCTCAAGAGGTCAGCGGGACCCCCATCAGGAGGACCGCAAAGGCAGGTGGGAGCGTTTGGACATTTTTCTGGGGGAGCGCCCGAATTCCCCGGAATGATACCGGGGCCAGGAAGGCACCGTCTGTCTCGCAGCTCACCTGGCCAGGCCGGGCTGCCCGCACCAGCCGCCACCAGGCAGGTCAGCTTCCCAGCGGCCCAGACACAGACACACGGGGGGCCAGGGCTCCCACACATGCTTCCAGCACCAAGCTCTCCGGGGCACGCTCCTTCTTCGGGGGGGGGGGTCTAGCTCAGAGCCAGCCCCAACACGCTCTGCTTTGACCTGGGGGAGGAGAAGCCACATCACTGAGCACAGAAGCACCCTCACACCTCACGCGATCCCGGAAGCCCTCCCTGGAGGCGGGCCTCCTCTTAGGAACTTGCTAGAAGCCACGCAGCGCCTACATGGCAGGGCCCCCCCACCCCCCGTCTCAAACTGGGGGTCCCTGGGCTCCTGAAGGTCCTCAGCCAACCCCTCCCTCCCTCCACCCACCAGGCTTTCTCTCCCCCAGACGGCAGCCTCCAGCTATGAGCTCCTATTTTCCATTTTCTAAGTGGCGTGCGCTGAACCCAGGCCCCGGTCCCAAAATAACTCAAACCAGCTCCGCGGCTGGAGCCGAGGCCCCGGCGACTCCGCGGCCCAGTCCGGCCTCCTCCTCCCCCGGAAAGAGCTCCCCGCCGGCACCCCGCACCGGGCATCGCACCGTTAGCCAGGGAACGCTCAAGTCCACGTTCGGCGGGGTGCGTAATTATTGGGCAGACCCAGTTAGCGGGATCCCACCCCCACCCGGGCCTTCTCCCTCCCCGCAGCCATCCGCAGGCGGGCTCATTCCCAGCAGGAATCTGGCTGGCAAGCCGGCCTCATACACAGGACGAAACAAGCATGGAGGATGGGAGAACACGGGGCCGGCCTGTCCCCGGCCAAAGCCTTTCCAGTCCATCCTCCCTCGTTCCCCCAGCCCCTCCCAGCCCCTGCTAGGACAGGCGGTGGTAGGTTGGGGGTGTTGGGAGGGGGTTTGCGGGGGGGGGGGGGGACTGGGAAATCACCCCCAACGTAAGGGGAAGGGCGCCCAGACTTGGCCCCTCCGTGCCCAGAGCCGAGGACCTGACTCCCCAGAAAGGACCCCCAAGGGGGGCGGAGCTGGGATCGGAAGCCACGTTCTGTGGCTGAGAAGCAGCGACAGCCGAAACCGGTTTGGCTCAGTGGATAGAGCGTCAGCCTGCGGACTGAAGGGTCCCGGGTTCGATTCCGGTCAAGGGCATGCATGTACCTTGGTTGCGGGCACATCCCCAGAAGGGGGTGTTCGAGAGGCAGCTGATCGATGATTCTTTCTCATCGATGTTTCTAACTCTTGATCCCTCTCTCTTCCTCTCTGCAAAAAATCAATAAAATATATTTTAGAAGAAGAAGAAGAAGAAGAAGCAGCAGCAGCAGCGACAGCGGTGGCCAGGCGCATCCTGGTTGCCAGGGGTTACCAGGGGTTGCCAGGTTCACCCCAGGTTGCTCAGACCTGCCCGGCTCCCCTTAGCCATGCATCGCAGAGGGTCAGGCTCACATGGCTCCAAGCGTCCTACAGACCAGACCTAAGCCCCCGCACGGGCGTTCCCCTCTCCGTGCCTCAGTTTCCTCCTCTGTAGAAGCAGTCCCCGCACCAGAGGGCCTTGGTGAGGAAGGAAGACACAGCCCTGCCACCGTCGGGCACCGTCCCGAGGAGGGCAATCGGGGGGGCTATGCTCCCGCTACAGGCTTCCCGGAAGTGGGGGGGGGGCCTGGGGGACATGGGGGTGGCCGAGGGGAGCTCTGGCCCCTCACAACAGGAGGGAAGGGGTCCCGCAGCCCCTCCCTTGGGGGTCCTTTCTGGGGAGTCAGGTCCTCGGCTCTGGGCACGGAGGGGCCAAGTCTGAGCGCCCTTCCCCTTATGTTGGGGGTGATTTCCCAGTCCCCCCCCAAGCCCTCTCCCAACACCCCCAACCTACCACCGCCTGTCCTAGCAGGGGCTGGGAGGGGCTGGGGGAGCGAGGGAGGATGGACTGGAAAGGCTTTGGCCGGGGACAGGCCGGCCCCGTGTTCTCCCATCCTCCATGCTTGTTTCGTTCTGTGTATGAGGCCGGGTCCTCTCCAGGGATTGGGTTTACGCATGTGCCCATTTTACAGAAGGGAACGTAGAGGAAGGAACGTGAGGAGAGCTCCTTCCAAACAAGAGCCTGCACCCGCCCCCCAAAGGACAAAGGCGGGAACTACATTGAACCCCTCCCCCAACCCAGGGAAGACTCAGTGGGATCCCACTCCGACCCCCCCACCACGCAGGTGGTGACGTGCAGGAGGGACTGGTGGGCTGGGAGTGCCCTTGCCACCCTGAGGGGGACACCCCGAGGGAGCCCCCCGAGAGCCGGAGCTGCGTGCTCCTGTGAGTCAGCTCCCGGGAACAGCTCACCAGCGATTGCTGTTTGGCCTGGGACCGCGCCGGCAGCTCTTCCCCGGAATCCTGTTTTCCCCAAAACGGGAAGACGAATCCCGATGAGAGGAGATGAGGGTAAGGTGACCAGACGTCCCGCTTTTGGCGGGACAGTCCCGGTTTCTTTCGTCTGGACACCTTAGTCTAGGGTCAGCCTCCAACCGGGCCGCTCCGGGTCGGCGCTCTGTCCTTGCGAGCCTCAGTTTCCCCGTCTGCCAAATGGGGAGGTTCATGGTGGTGCCTTGGGTTGTCAGGCGGGAAGGGGGGGCGGGCGGTGAGCCGGGCACAGAGCACTTAGCAGGTAGTTAACACTCAATAAATGGCCGTGCTACTACACGGAGCGGGGAGGCCCCCGCTGGGCGGGCCGGGCGCCCACAGGGCAGCCCTGAGAATTGATGAGGTGCCTGCATCACACGTTTGCTCCCTCTCAGGCCCTGGCTGTGCGGTCCCGGGCTCCCCAGCTTCCAGCCAGGGACCTTGCAACACCAACAGTGACACGCTGCCAGGCCCCAGGCTCGCCGACGGCCCCGCCCGGGCTCCCTGGGCCAGGCCCAGCTGTGCGGGGCCCACACCCTCCCCGGCCGAGGCCCGGCCGCCCCTGGCTTTTGCCACTGGGCCACCTGGTGAGCTCCGGGCAGGCTGCAGGCGCCAGCGGCCCCCACCTCTGGCTCTCGGATGAGCTCATCTGGGCTCGGTAACTTCCAAAGCAGCCAGGAATGTATGCTCAAACGTTCCAGGCGCAGAGAGCAGAAAGCAGAGAGAGAGCAACACGGGTGCCCTCCGCCCTCCGCCCCCTCCCTCCCTCCCTCCCCCCGTTGCGCATGCAGAAAGCAATCTGCTATAACTCAGACAGGCTGGCTTCACCGGGCCCGGGAGATGGATGTGGCGTTTTGGAATCTATATCACCCCGAAGGAAAATGCCTCCTAAATCACGGGGAGCCGGCAGAGAGCGGGGGGCAGGGGGTGCAAGGGCAGGAGGGGGCGCAGGGGCCTGGCGACGGCTTCAAAGACGGGGTCTAAAGGGGGGACCACCACCAGGCACGGGACCTCCCCCTGCCATGGGTGTCATGGCTTCCCTTCTTTGGGGGAAGGCTCAGGCGGGAGGGGAGAGAGAGAGAGAGAGGGAGGGAGGTGCCTGTCTGACGTGGACACTCAGCAGGGTGCATGCGTGCACACGCACACGCACATGCACACGCGTGCACACGCTAATCCTGTCCATCCCCGGGGCCTGTTGAAACCTCTCCCGGCTCCATGCCTTCCGGCTTCTGGCCACCACCGCCCTCCCCTCCCGGACGGCCGCCAGGGTCTACCTCTGGTCGGATCAAGTCACACACGCCCCTCCTCCCGCCCACCCCCGCCCCTGCCCCATCCTTCACGGGGGTCAGTGGAGCTCGTGGTTTGGAATAAAGAGGAAGTGGCTCGCCCCGTTGACCCAGCCACGCCGCCCTCTGGCCTCCCTTCGTCACGGGCCGTACGGGGATCCCAGTGGCCGGAGGGCTCCTTCCCTCCATCGGCTCAGGTCGTGCATAGCCCCATCCCACACCTCCGGCCACAGCCTCAGGGACGTCGTCCCCGGTGACTCTGGCCACCGCAGACACTCTCCTGGCCCGAGGCCTGGGCATTATCTCACGGGAGGATTCTCCCACAAATCTCTGCCCACCCCACCCAATCGTGGGCGCCAGTAGGCAGGGGGCCCCGACGGATCCCGGTCTCCCATGTGGAGGGCTGGGCGGGAGGGCTGGCCCTCACTCCCGCTGGCATGTAGGACGGTCATGGCTGGCGCGGAGGCAGGGAGAGGTAGAGGAAGAGGAGAGGAGGAAGGGTACTGGGGGGACAGGGGCAGGAAGGTAGCAGCTCCGCCCGCCTGGCCCCAGACACCGCGGCATCCGCATGCAAGAGGCCCGAAGTCTGAACGAAAGAGGGCGTCTCTCCATGCCGGTGACTTCCTCCCCGAGAGAGGGTCAGACGCAGCCCGGACGACACAGCGAGATCACGCCCGATCCAGACATCCAGTGTCTTCCCTGGCACCACCACCCACACTGGGTTCGAGAGAGCCCCCGCCGCTGGGGAAATGAGGCCGAGAGCAGGAAGGAGATGGGCTAGGACTTCTGTAAAACACAGTAGACTTCAGTAGACTTTAGTTGAGTGCCTGCAGTGTGCTGGGCACAAGGCATTTGATGGATTAAACCAGATGGGGCCCCAGCCTTCAGGGCACCAGAGGGAGATGGGTATTCGGGCAGCAGTTATAGGAACAGTTACAGGAACAGCATAGGATTGCGGAGAGATCAGGACCCCCTCCCCCACCCAAGGAAAAGAAGACAGTCAGAGCCTGCAACCAAAGACCACCACAGGGTGAGCCAACAGACGTTAGCTAGGCGCCTTGTTTTTTTTGTGTTTTGTTTTTAAATGGAGAAACAGTGCCCGGCCAGTGTGGCTCAGTAGCTGAGCATCAACCTAGGACGCAGGAGATCACCGTTGGATCCCCAGGCAGAGCATATACCTGGGTTACAGGCTCTATTCCCCAGTAGGGGGCGCGCAGGAGGCAGCCAACCAAAGATGCTCTTTCATCGTAGAAGATGTTTCTCTCTCTCCCCCTTCCTGTCTGAAATCAATAAAAGCACATTAAATGAATTAACGAATTCATGAATAGAGAGCCAGTGCTCCAGGCAGAGGGAATGGCATCTACCAAGGCCCTGGGGCGGGAAGCAGCTTGGAGAGTCCAAGAAATGAGCAAAACCAGCGAGGTCAGAGGTGGGGGGCAGGGGCCGTGCCTGGAGGACGTGTTGGTGAAGGGAAGAGGTGGAAGATTATTCATTCATTTAGCAAATCGGTAGGCATTTAGCATCTCCTGTGGGCCCCTCTCTGCACAGCTGTTCCAGGCTCCGGAGACACAACACGGAAGGAAGCTGGCAGGGCCCCAGCCCTCGCAGAGCCGACCCTCTTGAGATCAGGGGGGATTTGTGATATTACATAAACCGCTCTTTCCCTCTCTCCCTCCCCCTTCCTTCTCCTAAACCTGAGCCATCCTTTCCCACCCGTCTCAATGCTCGTTCTCACGTCATGTCTCCAACTGGAAAAATATCGTCGTTAAGCCGCCGAGACCGGATGGGGTAGTGACCCCAAGGGCTGCCGTAGCAGAGGACCACAAACCGGGCAGCAGTTTAAAGCGACAGACACGCATTCTCTCACAGCTCCGGAGGACAGAGGCCCAAAGTCAAGGTGGTGGCAGGACCGTGCTCCCGCCAAAGGCTGAGGGGCAGGTCCTCCCTCGCCTCTTCCAGCTCGCAGGGAGCTCCCAGCAGCCCTCGGCTTCCCTGGGCTCCTAGACACATCACTCCCACCTCCGCCTCTGTTTTCACACTGCGTCTCTGTGCGTCTCTGTATCCACATTCCCCTCTCCGTATCAGGACACCAGTCATGTGGGGTCAGTACCACACACCACGAGATGAGGCGGGTGAAACGGGAAGTGGGTGACCTGCGGGACAGTTCCTCCTTGGCTTCTCCAGCTCCTGGCACACAGGAGGAGCTCAATAAATGGTAGCCGAATGGATGGATGGATGGATGGATGGATGAATGAATGAATGAATGAATGAACGAACCAGTGTCTTTGTCTTACTGCTGGATCCCAGGTGCCTAGAACAGGAGCTCTGTGTGGTCCGGACTCAACAGACATTTGCTAACGACTGGACCTGACACCCACTGCCTGGTCCCACAGAGAGGCCCCAGGCATTTTGTTTAGACCTACGTTTACACCCCAACAGGGCCAAAACCGGTGTGGCTCAGTGGATAGAGCGTCGGCCTGCGGACTGAAAGGTCCCAGGTTCGATTCCAGTCAAGGGCACGTACCTGGGTTGCGGGCACATCCCCAGTGGGGGGGGAGGGGGTGTGCAGGAGGCAGCTGGCCGATGATTCTCTCTCATCAATGTTTCTAGCTCTCTATTCTTCTCCCTTCCTCTCTGTGAAAAAAATCAATAAGATATATATATTTTTAATAATAAATAAATAAATATAAATCCCCAACAGGGCCATCCACATGTCGGATGACCTTGGCCAAGTCCCTGCCCACTCCCCATCTGGAAAGCAGGGATAGAGCCAGTGTCATCTCCCCGCCCCCACCCCCGTCCCCCGCCCCCGAGCGAGGGCTGCTGTGATGGGTCACCAGGGCCAGGACACCCCGGGGAAGGGGGTCACTGACCCCTGTGGGGTTAAGGTCCCGCCACGTCACGTGGCCGGTGGCCCTTCCACCTTGACAAAAGGCCCGGTTTAACCCAGCAGCCGCCGTCGCTGCCACGGCGGGGGCCCCGGGCGGCCGGTTTGTGGCCAGCGCCGGGCGATCAGGTTTCGAGTAATATCCCCGCCAGGCTGCCCCGGCTCTGCGGACAAAGGCCTCTTTGTTGCAAATATATTTTTTAAAATCCCTGAAGACATGAGCAGGGCCGGGGGGGTCGCACTGCAGAACAAACGGCTGGGCCATGGTCGGAGGGACGTGGCTCACATTTGGGGGTGACCCTTTCAGTGGAAGCTGCCCCGTGCCTTTCTCTCACGACCAAGATGAGCTCAGTTTGGGGCGGACGTGGGCCTCGGGCCTGGGCTGGGCCGTCTCCGAGGCGAAATAACCCCAACAGCCTTCGTAATGGCACTGCCAGCTGTGACTCACGGAGCCCTGAGCGGGGGCTGGCCCGCCAGGGCTGGTGACTTCCAATCCGTGCCTGGCCGCCCTCCTGACCATGGCCGCCCTCCTGACCATGGCCGCCCTCCTACGGAGACGCCGAGTGCCGCCGTTGGAGGACTGGTTAGAAGCCTGCATGCTAAGTCTTGGATATTCAACAAGAAAGCCCCATGAGCTGAAGCCGGTGTGGCTCAGTGGATAGAGCGTCGACCTGCGGACTGGAGGATCCCAGGTTCGATTCTGGTCAAGGGCACGAACTCTGGTTGCAGGCACATCCCCAGTGGGGGGTGTGCAGGAGGCAGCTGATGGATGTTTCTCTCTCATCGATGTTTCTAGCTCTCTATCTCTCTTCCTTTCTGTCAAAAATCAATAAAACAGCCGAAACTGGTTTGGCTCAATGGTGGAGCGTCGTCAGTCTGCGGACTGAAGGGTCCCGGGTTCGATTCCGGTCAAGGGCATGTACCTTGGTTGCGGGCACATCCCCAGTAGGGGGTGTGTAGGAGGCAGCTGGTCGATGTTTCTCTCTCATCGACGTTTCTAGCAACTCTCTTCCTTCCTCTCTGTGAAGAATCAATAAAATATATATATTTTTAAAAATCAATAAAATATATTTTTAAAAAGAAAGAAAGAAAGCCCCATGAAAGGATGAAAACACATCCATCCGCGCACACAGTAGGTGCTCACATACAGGGTCGGGCGGTGATGAAAGGCTGGTGTGTGGAGCCAGGCGGAACTGGATTCCAATCACGGCTCTCCAATAATCAATACCCTGACCTTGGGCAAGCCCCTTCAGCGGCTCCCGACGTGCTTTGGCTCCTCCGGGGAGGAGGAAAGAAGGGAGGGGAGAAGGACACACACACACACACACACACACACACACACACCCTGTGAGGAGGCAGCCAGGAGACAGAACCCCTGGAAACTGCACAAGGTGGGCCTCCGACTTCCCGTCATTGGGCAACTCCTCCTCGCCTCCGACTTTGGAAAAATAGTCTCTCAGCGTTCGCAATTCTTGATCTGGGCCCAGCGCTGAAATTATTGCAGACTTTCCCTCCTCCCCCCCCCTCCTCCTCCTCCACCCTCCTCCTCCTCCTCTTCCTCCTCTTCCTCCTCCTCCTCCTTCTCTTCCTCTCCTCTTTTCTCCTTCTCCTCTCCTTCCCCTCCTCCTCTCCTTTTCTCTCCTCCTCCTCCTCCTCCTCCTTCTCCTCCTCCTCTCCTTTTTGACAGCTTGAGCAAACGGAGCTGTTTTTGAATTTCGGGAGAGGAAAAACACACACGCGCACGCACACACCCCAAACAGCATCGCTCTGCAGGACAGAATGTCCCCTGTGCTCGGGGCGGGCGGCCCGCTCCGCTGGGCTCACAAACACTCAGTGTCACTGCAGGTTATGTAAGCGCGGTTTGGGCCGCGCGCTTGGACGCGGCCTTGGGTTTAAAAAAAAAAAAAAAAAAAAAAAAAAGGAGGCAGAGGAGTTTGGGTGAGGAGCCGTTTGGCTCCCGATAAATCCAGGAAGTCGGTGCGGGAGGAAAATAAATCCTGACGACGCGCGCGGAGGAAATATGTAGACGTATAGTTTGGAGCAGCGAGAACACAGCGCTCAGGCCGGAGCTGAGCTTGGCCGGCGTGGCTTTCGCGTCTGCGTCCCGCCTGTGGGTGAGGCTGAGCGATGAGGGAAGGGGGGTGGAGGGGAGGGAGGGGGCAGCCCGTGACCTCTTCTGTGGGGCGAAGGGCAGCGTGCAGACCGCACCACTCCTGGAAGGGGCAAGGAACACCCGTTCTTAGTATTTTTTCAAAACTGTTTGTGCTTTTGTTCACTGAGTGTCCGCGCCAGGCCTGCTGTCGAGGCCCCGGATGGAGCGGTTTCTATTGGCCGGTGGGGCCGAGGCAGGCACGCAAGATCTCCGGTCTTGACCCGGAGAGCCTCAGGCGGAGCGAAAGAAGCCAGTCAGAGAAGGACAAGGACCACGGGATCCCACTCAGAGGTGGGATCTAATGAGCCAAATAAGCTGATGATCCAGAGCAGGCCACAGAAGCATGCACAGACTGCTGGACCTCAGAGGGAAGGCAGGGGAGGGTGGGTGAGGGGGGTAAGATCAACCAACGAACTTGTATGCATATCTGCCCAGCCCATGGACACAGACCATGGGGTGGTGAGGGCCGGGGTGGGGGGTGGGGGAGAGCCAGGAGTGGGCTGGAAGAGGTTAATGGGGGAAAAGGAGGACCTGTGTAATACTTTCAACGATAAAGATTAAATATATATATATATATATATATATATATATATATATATATATATATATATATATATAGTCTGGGAACAAGAAAGCGAGAGATGGCCGAAACCAGTTTGGCTCAGTGGATAGAGCATTGGCCTGTGGACTGAAAGGTCCCAAGTTCGATTCCGGTCAAGGGCATGTACCTTGGTTGCGGGCACATCCCCAGTAGGGGGTATGCAAGAGGCAGCTGATCGATGATTTTCTTATCGATGTTTCTAACTCTCTATCCCTCTCTCTTCCTCTCTGTAAAAAATCAATAAAATATATTATAAAAAAAAAGAAAAGAAAAAGAAAGAAAGCCAGAGATGGAGGCACCAAATTCATCCTGATTTGCCGGAGACCTTCCCAGGGGTAAAATGGAAAACCTTATATTCAAAGAAACCTGTCTAGAACAGCTGGGGACAGCGGGTCACCTCACAAGACAGAGTTCCAGAGCATCACCCTGCGAGGTCTTTATGTAAACACTGTCACCCCATTTCACCCCATGGTTGTGCCGCACCAGCACGGCCAAGGGTGAGCTTGAGTGGGGGCCGGGGAAGGATGGAGAAAAGACAGGCAAGAGAAGGAAGGCTGGGTCCCGGTGGGATGCTGTCCTCTCTGATGGAGAGCTAGCCACAGCGCCCACAAGCCGTGTCTTTATTTCACAGCCATATGCCACGCGGCAAAGGAAGGGCGTGGTCAAGATGTTTACAACCTTCTCATGGGTTTCAATCCTACTCCATTGCTTGCACCTGATCAATCAAGCTTTGTTTGCTTGCAGCCTGTATCACTCAGGCACGTGGGGCCACGTGTTCGGACCACAGGTTCAAGCTTACAACTCCAGCCGTTGGCTCTACTTGTGCTGGGAGGCTCTGCCCTCCAAGCCGGGACTTGCACGTGGCCCTGAGAGGACTGTTGCCCGCTCGTTAGTCCAAGGCTTGAACCTGACCGAACACTGTGGCCGCGCCCCACACATGTGACCTTTTCAGGTAGATCATGCCCATTGCACAGACCGGGCAACTGAGACTCAGAGCGGGACGTCACACAGTAGGGGAGCAGAGGGTCCTTGGGGGGCCTATTCTGTGCCCGGCTCTGTGTGAAGCACTTTAAGCCCATTATCTCCACAAGTCCTCTCGGCGCCTACGACACAGGGACCTTTATTATTCCCATTGTACAGATGGAAACACTGAGGCTCCGTCAGGGCACGAGAGCCCAGGGCGCTGCAGAACGGGGATCTGAATCCAGGCGGGCGTGGCCCTGAGTCCGGGCTGTTTCTGCTCCCGTGCTCAGAAGCTGAGGGGTTTGTGTTCGGTTCCGTGTCACCTTTGCTCCTGTGGCTCTCTCTCTCTGCAGCCTCGGCAGAGCACGGGCTGAACAACCTGAACAGAGACAAGCTGCAAGGGTAGAAACAATCAAGACCTGCTATGTGTCAAGCACCGAGCTGAAAATTTGAACACTCTTTCTTTTCAAATTCGCTGTGCCTGTGTACTAATAAAAAAAAATTAAAAAATAGCCGAAACAGGTTTGGCTCAGTGGATAGAGCATCGGCCTGTGGACTGAAGGGTCCCAGGTTGATTCCCGGTCAAGGGCATGTACCTTAGTTGCGAGCACATCCCCAGTGAAGGTTGTGCAAGAGGCAGCTGATCGATGTTTCTCTCCCATCGAGGTTTCTAACTTTCTATCCCTCTCCCTTCCTCTCTGTAAAAAAAATCAATAAAAAATATATTTTTTTAAAAAAAATTAAAAAAACCTTCACCAGTGGGGGGGATTTTGAATCCCCCCACTCCTTGAAGCCTCGGTTTTTCCCCAACCACAAATGGTCGTGAAACCTGTATCCATTCCATAGGGTTGTTATGAGTATAAAACTGGAAAACGCTTGGCAACAGGGCTTGGCTCAGAGTCAGCACTGCAGAAAGGATAGCGATTCTTCTCTTCTTATCGCCACATTTCACCAAATCTAAGACACCATCAGCTGTAAACCACATTCCAATTTTAGAAATATGAAAGCGTGAGAGGGGAGGAAAAAAGGGCTTCTTGGAATTGACGAAAACATGGCATGCTCCCCGTTTTCCGTGTTGGAGCAGGGATGCGCTTCTGCTGCTTGGCCCCCTGTGCTCCCTGCTCCCTGCCCCGGGCCGGCCGGGGTCCTCACCGGGTCACCTGGTGTCAGGCTCCCTCCGGCAGATGTTGTGGTTCCTGCCACACTCACTGCCAGAGCAGACGCAGGCAGCCCTGGCCGGGCCGCGGATTAACTTATTTTACTGCCGTGTCAAAAAGAAGCAGAGATCTGGAGCAATTACGCCGATGGGGCCCCCACCCATCGAACACAGTCCTCCCGGCCTCCGCCAAGATGACTCAGCCCAAATTATCCCCCTAATTGTCTCAACCTGTGCGGAGACTCCCAGCTGGGGCCCGCCTTCCCCCAAAACCTGCAGAAACCGGATCCTGGAGGGCTGCGGAGGCCAGCGGGCCCCCCTCTCTCTGACATGGAATGTGGCCGCCCAGGCCCTTGCACCGTTTCCCACAAACCTGGCTTTCACGGCCCCCTCCTCTCTGCCCGCCCTCCTCCTCCTGGCTGTCTTTTGTGAACGTTCTGCTCGGAACAGACCTCTCCCCCCTGGCCTTGCCTGGCAGTTGCTGACCTGCCTGGAGAAGGGAGACGATTGAGTCTGAAGGCCTTCGAGAGGAGGGACTCACTTGCATCGCCGTCTGGATCCCACCCAGCAGAGTGCACGGCGCAGGGAAGCTAATCAAGACAAGTGGGTTGAATTAAAAAACAAAACAAAACAAACAAAAAAAAAACACGCCCTAGCTGGTTTGGCTCAGTGGATGAGAGCGTCGGCCTGCAGACGGAAGGGTCCCAGGTTCCATTCTGGCCAAGGGCACAATGCTTTAGGTCAGTGGTCAGCAAACTGCGGCTCTTTGCCCCCTTGAGTGTGGCTCTCCCACAAAATACCACGGCCTGGGAGAGTCTATGTTGAAGACGTGGCGTCCGGAGAAGTTCTAAGTTTAAAAAATGTGGCTCTCCAAAGAAATTTCAATCGTCGTACTGTTCACATTTGGCTCTGTGGACTCATGCGTTTGCCGACCACAGCCTTGGATTGTGGGCTCCGGTTTGACTCAGTGGATAGAGTGTCAGCCTGCGGACTGAAAGGAACCAGGTTTGATTCCGGTCAAGGGCATGTACCTTGGTTGCGGGCACATCCCCAGTAGGGGGTGTGCAGGAGGCAGCTGATCGATGTTTCTCTCTCATCGATGTAATTAACTCTCTAACCCTCTCCCGTCCTCTCTGTAAAAAAATCAATATATTTAAAAACAAACAAAACAAAACAAAACAAAACAAAAAAAACCGAGGTGCCACAGCCCAGATGGCGTGACTCCGTGGTTGAGCGTCAACCTATGAACCAGGGGGGTCACAGTTCGATTCCCGGTCAGGCCACATGCGGGCTCCATCCCCAGCGTGGGGCGTGCAGGAGGCAGCCGATCCATGATTCTCTCTCATCGTTGATGTTTCTGTCTTTCTCTCTTTCTCGCCCTTCTGCTCCGAAATCAATAATAATGTTTTAAAATAAATAAATAAATAACCAAAACCAGTTTGGCTCAGCAGATAGAGTGTTGGCCTGCGAACTGAAAGGTCCCAGGTTCGATTCCGGTCAAGGGCATGTACCTTGGTTGCGGGCACATCCCCAGTAGGAGGTGTGCAGGAGGCAGCTGATCGATGTTTCTCTCTCATCGATGTTTCTAATTCTCTACCCATCTCCTTTCTTCTCTGTAAAAAAAAAAATAATAATTAAAAAAAATCAGTAAAATATATATTTTTAAAATAAATAAATAAAAGGAAATAAAATAACAATGAGATGCCACCGATGCCTTCCACGTTTCACAAGCCAGCTGCTGCCTACAGCACAGGCCTCACCCCCAGGAAGTCCACTGTGCAGCTGGAAAGACGTGGTTTGGACACACAGACGTTCTCTGACGCAGTCGGACCCGGTGCCAACTATGTGTCTTCCTATCTCTGCTGTTGGCCTCTACACCCTCCTCACCCTGAGGGTGCCTGGCACCCCCAGATGAGAGAGCGAGGCCCGTGCTGTCGGGCCACAGCAGGGCGGGGCGGGGGGTGGGGGGGGGGGTATAGGGGAGCTACATGCAGCTCTGCTGATCCCATCAGGGGGGCCCTGCCTGATCCAGCCCCTGCGGCCCAGGCTGGGCAGCTTCCGGCCCTGGCCCCGCAGGACGCCCCTCACGTCACCCAGCGGGAATCCTCTCCCGTTATTTATGTTGGCTGCGGACGCCAGGAAACCGCCCCTGAATATATGGCCCCGTGTCTCGGGACTCGGTCCTGGAAGCCTGATCCTCATTCCCCGGTATTCCCCTGCGGTCCAGAGCACGGCCCGCCCCCCCCCCCCCCCCCCCGGCCGCTGGTGGATCCGGGTGTATTGTTACAGCGGCGGGCGGCGGGGGAGAGAGAGAAACCAGAGGCCCGGCGAGGAGGCGCGGAACCAGATCCACCCACGGCCCGGTGGAAACGCTGCCATATGCTTAATTGTGCTCCAATTACGCAGAGTGCTCCCGGATCGCAGCTCTGGGGGGGGGGGGGGGGGGGCGCGGAGACGCTAACGGCCCCATGATCGCATGGGGAAGCCGGGCTCCGTGGCGCGGTGATCTCGGCGACTACCGTGTGGCTGGCGGAGCGGGGCCAGCCTGTCCTCGGAGGGGAGACACGCCAGCAGGACTCGCCTGCCAATGCCCACTGAGCTCCGAGGGCAGACCCGGCCTGGTCCCGGGCACCGAGGACCAGACAAACATTGGTTCCTGCGAACAGATAGTCCAGGAAAGGTCCCGGGTTCGATTCCGGGTCAAGGGCATGTACCTGGGTTTCGGGCACAACCCCAGTGGGGGGTGTGCAAGAGGCAGCTGATGGATGTTTCTCTCTCATCGATGTTTCTAACTCTCTATCCCTCTCTCTTCATCTCTGTAAAAAAAAAAAAAAAATCAATGAGCCGAAACCGGTTTGGCTCAGTGGATAGAGCGTCAGCCTGCTGACTGAAGGGTCCTGGGTTCGATTCCGGTCAAGGGCATGTGCCTGGGTTGCGGGCACATCCCCAGTAGGGGGTGTGCAAGAGGCAGCTGATCGATGTTCCTCTCTCATCGATGTTTCTAACTCTCTATCCCCCTCCCTCTTCCTCTCTGTAAAAAATCAATAAAATATATATTTTTAAAAAATCAATGATATATATATATATATATATATATATATATATATATATATATAATAAACAAATAAATAAAATAAAGCCACCATCCAGGAGAGAGGAGTCTTTCCGCCCTCCCGGTATGGACCAGGAAGCTAACCTCAGGTGGTGAGGGCTGCGGCCAGCACAAGCGGACGGGGGTTACGCTCAGGGGATGGGGAGACGGCCATCCCCTGGCTGAGCTCTGCCCAGACGGAGGGGTGATCATGACGGATCCTGGTTCTGGAAGGGTCCCCCTCCTCCCTGCTGGCTGAGCCTGTGGTAAGGGCCGCCGGGTTCCCCCGACCTCCCAGCCCGGAGACCTCGCCCGTGAGTCCGTCTCCGTGCACAGCTGCGATTGTTCGGAGACGTGCGGACGGCGAGCATCGGAAGGCACTGAGCGATGCCGAGCTCTGACAACCCGCCACAAGGCACCGGCCGCTCGCGCTTCCTGCCCGCAGGAGCGACGGTGAGGGGAGGAAGCACAATTCCGTCTTCGGACGCTCACAGCCTCAGTCCAGTCCATTCCGTTTTAGGCTTCCCTTGGCCGAATTCCTTATTTGTTTCGTCCCGGAGCTTTTCAAGGTTTTCATTCCCTTAAAAGATCATCCTAGACCGAATGCCCGCCCCACCAGTGTTCCCTCGTCTCATTTCTCACCGAGGCCGCCCCGGGAACGCGGGAAGGGTGTGTGGGAAACAGGCCTGGGTCCCTTTCCCTCCCCTGAGCGATCCGTCCTGTCTGATTCTCCCTCCGGCCGGTGTGTTCGCGGGGCCGAGGCAGGCCGGGCGCAGCGCCGGGAACCAGGAATGCGAAGGGGGCCTTCCCCTGAGGCTCTCGGGCTCGGAAAGCAAACATTCTCCACGAGCGAGAGATGGCGGCGTCTGTGCTAAATCCAGGCAGCGTGTTCTCTACGTGAGCAGGCAGCGTGAGCCCTGGGGGCGCCTGACGCGTCCCGCTGTGCTTCCCAAGTTCAAGTGCTCCTCAGAGTCAGCCGGGAACACGTGGGTTCAAACTCAGGCAGAACCCTAGGTCTGTGTCCTCGGAGGTTCTCATTCTGGGGCCTGGGACAGGGTCCAGGTGGGTGACCAACCGCCCCCGTCTGCCCAGGTGTGAGGGGTTTCCCCAAGACACGGGACTTCCGGTGTTAAAACCAGGACAGTCCTGCCGAAACCGGCCTGGCTCAGTGGATAGAGCATCGGCCTGAAGACTGAAAGGTCCCGGATTCGATTCCAGTCAAGGGCATGTACCTTGGTTGCGGGCACATACCCAGTAGGGGGGTGTGCAAGAGGCAGCTGATGGATGTTTCTCTCTCATTGATGTTTCTAACTATCCCTCTCTCATCCTCTCTGCAAAAATCAATAACATATAAAAAGTTATTTAAGCCGAAGCCGGTTTGGCTCAGTGGGTAGAGCGTCGGTCTGCGGACTGAAAGGTCCTAGGTTCGATTCCGGTCAAGGGCATGTACCTTGGTTGCAGGCACATCCCCGGTAGGGGGTGTACAAGAAGCAGCTGATCGATGTTTCTCTCTCATCGATGTTTCTAGCTCTCTATCTCTCTCCCTTCCTCTCTGTAAAAAAATCAATAAAATATATATTTTTTAAAAAATAAAAAGTTATTTAAAAAAAAAAAAAAAAAAAAAAAAGGACAGTCAGTCCTGAGCAACCTGGGATGGCTGGTGAATCTGCGTTTTAATAATGTCCCCGAGGGGATTCAAATGCAGGGGGTCCTCACGGTCACCTGGGTGGAAGAGGAGGCTGGACTCCCAGTCTTCCCCGGGGTGGGTGGGTAAACATGCCAGGCTCGCCAGGACACGGTTGGTTGAGGGTGGTTAACCCGACCAGTGCTGAGGGGGGAGGGGACTCCTGGGAGTGAAAGCACCCTGGGGTCTAAGCCCCCGGAATCTGCTGACCCGGATCCCTCCCAGACCCTCCCCGCCCAGTGCGGCGGGCTCGTGGGGGGAGAAGCCACCATGGAAAACGAATCGATCGGCTCCACCGGATGGAGATGGCCGAGCGGGTGGATATTATGGGGCCACGTTTCCCGCTCCCACCCCCTCGCCCCCGGCCGAGCCCAGCTGAGCGGCGGCTCCCGTGAGCTGCAGGGCATTTGGAGGAAAAAAAGCTCAACCCCGGAGACGCATTAATGAAAATGTCACAGGCACTAAAGCCAAAGCAGATGCGAAGCCGGCTACGCGGGCAGACACCGCTGATAGGAACCAGCCCGGGAGAGAATAGAACCTCTTGAGATTAGGTCAAGGGCAGATAAAAAAAAATAATAAAATAAAAAAAATTGACACCCGGGGGTCCCCCATGGCCACTCGGAGGGACCCTGTCGCCTGTCGCTCCCGCGGAACAAGGTGACACGTTTGTGCCGCCGCCACCCCGCTGGGTGCTGTCACCCCGACAGGGCCCGCGTCCGGGGCCCCCAGCCGGCCGATCAGTATCACGTCTCCATCTCCGGCGGAGCAGGGCCGGTGCATCCCCATTACTGCACGCGGCCGCGCCATCTGGAAGTTGCATCAGGCGGCGGAGTGAGGGATGGGATCCAATCTCTGCCTCCATCCACCACGCCGAGCCGTACCAGTCCCAATTTATGGCAGATGGTTATGCGGTCTCAGCGGGCCCCCAACTCTCCCCGCAGAAGAATAAAGTTTGTGCCAATTACTGTAATGGGAACCAGCGCAGCCGCCGCGAGGGGCTGGCGGAGATCGCAGATCGCGCCGCGCAGCCCATGAACTGCCCCCCGGGCGGGGGGGGGGGGGGGGGCGCGGCGGGGACCCAGTTAATTCATTAAGATAACGGGAGAGACAGGAGGGGCAGAGATAGTCGTAAAGCAGAAATATTTCCCGGCGCAGGATGGGGGGGTGTGGGGATGGAGGAGGTGGCGTGGCTCTGGCTGGGATGGGGCTCTGGCTGGGACTGGGCTCTGGGGCTCGGCTGGGCTGCAGGCAGGTGGGGTCAGGGGAATGAATGGTTAAGGGAAACGGACTGCCCAGCCCTAGCTGGTGTGGCTCAGTGGATAGAGTGTCGGCCTGCAGACCCAAGGGCCCTGGGTTTGATTCCGGTTAAGGGCACATGCCCAGGGTGTGGGCCCGATCCCCAGTGGGGGGGCGTGCAGGAGGCAGCAGATCGGTGATTCTCTCTCATCATTGTTTCTCTCTCTCTCTCTCTCTCTCCCCCTTCCTCTCTGTAAAAAATCAATAATATATATATATATATATATATATATACTTTTAAAAAATATATATTTTAATGATTTTTCTTACAGAGATGAAGGGAGAGAGAGAGCTAGGAACGTCGATGAGAGAGAAACATCGACCACCTGCCTACCGGGGATGTGCCCGCAACCAAGGTACATGCCCTTGACCAGAATCGAACCTGGGACCTTTCAGTCCGCAGACTGACGCTCTACCACTGAGCCAAACCGGTTTCAGCTATATATATATTTTTTTAAATCGCATCTATATCCACATAGGTGTAACTCCATCTATTGAAAAAGTCCGCATTAGTCACTGGCACACCTAGCATACCAGTACGTCGCTCGCCTGCCTCATGGCCTCAGTCCCTCTCCACGGGGGACCCAGGGGCTCCGAGGGGCCCAGGCTCCCTCGCTGGCCGTTGCTCGGTCGTGGCTGTGGCAGGCTGGGAATGCAGGGTCTTATGCCAAAGCCCCCGGGCCCGACGTGGCCCCTCGGAGGCAGCGGGGACATTGGCAGCGACCGCAGTCAAACCCAGTGGCCACAGTCATGCTTGCTTGGGCTCCACATTCTCCCGTGAGCTCTTCGCAAGCAACAATAATCCTACTGTTTCTCTCCCGGCCAGACGCCCCTTCCCCACGCACACAAAGGCCTCAGCAGACACGGGGCCTGGTGGCCCAGAGCCAGGACTGGGCCGGGCTGCCCCAAGTCACGGATGGAGCCCCCCACCCCCCCTCCACCCCTGTCCCCCCCCACATCCCTCCAGGATCCTGGGTGCCAGGCAGAGCTCAAACAGCCCAGAGGACCAAGGAGGGGGCAGCATTCCAGGGTCAGTGAGAGAAGCCCAGCTTGCATGTGCGGGGAGCGCGCCAGCCGAATGCTGACCTCAATCGCACGAGTGGAAAATCTGAGCCTGTGGGGTTGGACGGGGCCTGGAGGACTCCTGAGTCGCACCCCCCCACCCCTCCCTCCCAGCCCGGGACGGCTTTCTGGCACAGCCCTAGGAAGAAGAAGAGTGAGCTCATGGCCCACCAGATGCTGAGAGGAAAAATCTTATCCCCCGTGATAGCGGGCCCGGCCGGGCAGGCCTGGACGGGGAAGCGTTCTCGGGGCCCGTCGTGCCTTACAAAAACAGTCTCGACACTAAGATCCTCTTGTGCAGCAGAGAGGCCGCAGACAGCTCTGGAGCGGGGAGAGGGGAGTACCCACAATCCCGTGCTAACAAAACAACTGCGCAGCTCCCTCCAGATGTTCGCAGGCCCAGAGTTTTCCTGCAGCTGCGAGGGGGCCGCGGCCCGGGTTTCTCACCTCCCTCCGGCTCTCAGCAGACACCGTTTGTGTTTCCACACGCATCCCAGAGTTATCGCTAGATCTTTCGCCCCGAGGATGCCGGAGTGACTTGCAGAGGAAGGATGGATGCGGGGTGGGGGGGGTCACACACCCTCAAATGTCACAGCGCCATCACAAAAATCAAGTGTGAGGCGTGGGATGGGGGGGAGGGGCGGAGGGAGGCTGAGGGGGAAGGGCCCCGCCTACAGAGGCTGCCTCAGTGGGACAGAAACTGCCACAAGGGCGCTGCCTGACGCCAGATGGAGGGGAATTCGACTCCGTGCAGGGAGAAATGCCTTCTTGGCTCCGAGCTCTGGGAAGAATCAGTCATGGATGCCTGCCTCTCTCTCTCTCACTGGTGTTTAAGAACGCAGGGGGTCCGGCCCTGGCCGGTTTGGCTCACGGATAAGAGCGTCGGCCTGTGGACGGAAGGGTCCCGGGTTCAATTCTGATCCAGGACACATGGCCGGGTTGCGGGTTCAATCCCCAGGAGGGGGCGTGCAGGCGGCAGCCGATCAATGGTTCTCTCTCACCATTGATGTCTCTCTCTCTCTCTCTCTCTCTCTCTCTCTCTCTCTCTCTCTCCCCCCCCCTTCCTCTCTGAAATCAATAAAAACAAATAAGAAAGAACACAGCGTGTCCGCAATAGGATTCTTATGGTTAAGGCAGCTCCTTAAGGGACCCTAGTACATGCCACAGGCATGAAATTTGGTTCTGAGAGTCAGGGAGGCTGATGAGCAGTGGTGATGCTGCAGGATTACAACCGCGGCTCCACTGCTTTCGGTCATGTGACCCGGGGAATGGACTCCTATGCGGGCCTCGGTTTCCCCCTGTAGAGGGGCACGGCTCTACCTCGTCGGGTGGTGGTGGTGATCAGGGGGGCATGCAGTATGATCACATTTATGTATGTGCTGCGCTTAGAGCAGTGCCTGCCAGGGTCGAACCTACAAGGCGTCAGTTTTTTGGACGGAAGAATCTAAATGTAGAGATTGGCCAACGACGGCCCTTGGGCCAAGTCCAGCCCACCCCCCTGTTTGTGTAAATAAAGCTTTATTGGAACACCACCACACCCGTTTGTTTACACAACGTCGTCAGTCATCGATAGCTGCTTTCCAGCTACCAAGGCAGAGCTGAGTGTTTGCCACGGAGACTGCACGTCCCTCCAGATCCCAAAATATTTACCGCACGGCCCTTCGGAGTTTGCCAAGCCCTGACCTAAGCGGACGGCCTGTGCCATGCGGCCCGATCCGGAGCCTCCCTCCAGCCTCGGGTGGGAGGAGGCTCTGGCCCTGCAGCTTCTCTCCGGGAAAGACGTGTCGGAGTGACGACTGCAGAGCACCAGGGATGGGAGGCCCTCCTGGCACCTCCCGGAAGGCTTGGCTGGTTGGGGCTTCCAGGGCCACAAGAAAGGGGCGGCGGAGAGAACATGCCATCAGCATGCCAGGCTGCAGGGAGCCGGCGTGCAGCGGGCTGCCCAGAGGCACAGCTTTTGGTTAGCACATACATCACTGAACACCGTAAGCCACTCCTCCGTCCCACCTCCCGAAGCTCCCTCCCTCAGTCTGGAGCACAGAGCAGTTCTGCTGCCGAGTGAGGAGCAGGTGGTGTCAAAATATAAAGGGGATCGATGAGGCCGAGGCATGTCCCGGGACTTTCCTGCTTCTCAGGACTCGAGGAGTCAACAGATTTGGCCCAAGGTCGAAGGCCACGGACTCAGGACAACCCAGGGCCGATTTTCCAGGCAAAGACCCGGACATACTGTGCTCCCTCAGCAGCCACCACCAAGCCAAGCCCAGGCTGACATGTCCGCGATGGAATCCAGGGAGCCACGTTCCTATCCATGGGAAATGCATAGGACATTCTGTGAGTGTGTGTACAAAGAGAGCGTCTCGTTTAGCAGCCACAGATGGTATTTTCTGGACAACAGACGTATAGGGAAGCACAGTTTGCCAACTGAGAAGAGTCTGGCTGGCCAGCGTTATCGCATTTCAACTGATGGCAAACAGCAGCGACTGACTGTCTTCCTGCGGGTAGAGTCCATTCCAAGGACAACATCCGGGTCACAGGCGGCAGAGACAACAGCTCAGTCCCTCTCGCTGTGCCTGACGCTCCGATGGCCAGGATGTGGACGAGCATCTCTGACTCTGCTTTATAGATGCGCAATGTGTTCCTCTGTCTGAGGGTTCAGGCGGCCCTGGCCTTTGGGCTTTAGGGAGCCATGGAGAGTATTACTGGTACACTAAGCGAAATAAGCCAGTCAGAGGAAAACAAGTATCACATGATCTCACTTATATGGGGAATCTAATTAACAAAATAAATGGACAGATTAGGCCAGGCTTTAGGTGTTTGCGCAGGGGTGCATGCGGTATGATCAGGGGTGTCCCAGAGCAGTGGTCGGCAAACTCATCCGTCCACAGAGCCAAATATCAACAGGACGACGATTGGCATTTCTTTGCAGAGCCACATTTTTTTAAACTTAAACTTCTTCTAACGCCACTTCAAAATAGTCTTGTCTAGGCCGTGGTATTTTGTGGAAGAGCCACCCTCAAGGGGCCAAAGAGACGCATGTGGCTCGGGAGCCTCGGTTAGCCGACCACTGTCCCCGACAGTCCCCTCTGGCACATCCTCGTTGTTATTCATGCTTCCCTGTCTCTGGACCTGATCTGTCCGTTTGTTTTGTTAATTAGATTCCCCATATACGTGAGATCATGTGACACTCGTTTTCCTCGGACTGGCTTATTTCGCTAAGCGTAATACTCTCCAGGTCCCTCCCTGCTGACTCAAAGGGTAAGAGATCCTTTGTTTTCTTACAGCTGCATAGTATTCCATGGGGTACACGTACCACACTTTCTTTATCCACTCGTCTCCTGATAGATAGACATGGGCTGTTTCCAGATCTTAAAAAGTGAAAGTAGACCACCAACTTACACCACCCACAAGAATAAACTCCAGATGGATGATAAAACACTGAAATGCAAGTCACGAGGCCATAAAAAGCCTAGGAGTAGCCGTAGGCAGCAAACATCTCAGACATCTCATGTAGCCATCTCCTCGGGCCCGGGAAACAAAGGGGAAAAAATAAAAAAATAAAACAAACGGGACTACATCCAAAGAAAAAAGCTTCTGGGGGCACTTGTGAGACTCCGTGAGCAGACAGTGCATTCGGGGGAAGGAGGAGAGACGGAGAGCATAGTTTGAAGTCTAAGGAAGCTCCGGGCTAGATGTCTGGAAAGTGGGGAGGAAACACGGGCTTGTAGCTCCCTCCTCTGTCTCATCACCCTTTTATTCCCCACCCGGAGGACTACCTCCTGCGGCAGCTAGTGGTCAGGCTTCAAGAGTCTGAGGCCAGAAATTTAGATCTTGGCTTGTTGGTGATACTTTCCTCTCGCCTAGACTCAAAAGCGGCCTCCCGGAGGGCTAGGCAGGTCCCTGCTGTGGGCAAAAGGCAGTCTCAGAGCCAAATGTCCCAGCAGGGAAGGTGGCTGTGGGTGTCATGGTGACACCCCGTCCAGGAGTTCCCAAGCTGGCTCGGGATGCAGAACATGCACATGAAAGATGACCTCTTATCCACGGCAGCCCGAGTCTGCAAGAGCCACGTGAAGAGTCCAGCTGGCCAGCCCCGTCTGCGGACTCCATCGGGGTCGCCCCAGGTGAAGGCAGGCGGCCCGGAGGCCTGGAGAGTGAGCGGCGCTTGGCTTTGAAGAATGGGGAGAAATCGGGTTACTTGGCGAGAAAGCCGGGTCCTCGCTGATCTTCCAGGAAGAGGGGAATGCTTAGCTCCCCTCGCCTGCCTGTCCTTTGGAAACAGGGCACAGAACCCGAGCTAACGGGAAGGGAACGGGTGAGGCAGCGTATTTTTTTTAAAGGCTCCTCCCCATGTGACTCTAAGGGGCAGCCGGGGCCGAGACCCTCTCTGGTTGACAATTGCTGAAGTTTCTCAAGTCAGTAGCCCTAGCGTAACGGAATAAACCCTCAAGAGAGGGGAGCCCACATGTCAGTGTGGGGACAAGGACAGCCTGGCCAGAGTAAGGACACGATTTAACTCCGAGGGAGAGAAATGCATGAGGAAGCAGCGGGTCCCCATGCAACCCCTCCGCCCTCCAGGGAGCGCAGGCCATCTTGAAGGAGTGGGGGGAGCAATGAGTTCTGAATCCCTTTTAAACAATCCAAGATGCCTTGAACACAGCACTCTCAAAAAGGGGAAAGAAAAAAAAACCAAACGATGAGGCCCTCACCCTCTCACACTGCTTGTGGGAGGCGGCTTGAGAATATCTGCCATTTCTGCTTCCCCCAATCCAAGCCGGTGGAAGAAATGGTTTTGAAGGGACTTGGTGATGCTTAATATTCCGAAGTCAGGGAGCATAACCCCAAGAGGCACCGGCAGGGCTCCTGGGAAGCACTCCACCGGCTGTAGCTGCTCCAGTCCCCTGTCATTACCCCCCGCCCAACCCCCCTCATGTGAAGTCCCAAACTCTACAATTGCCGGTAACACGAAAAACTGGATTGGTGTCCACTGAACTCCATCTCGTAACACAGTGGCACTCAGTGGTACCAAGTGGGGAAGAGCAGGGAATGTCATACGGGCCCCTTGTCAGCTCAGCTGGTCCTGTCTCCTACCTCCTCAGGGACCAGATCTGAGGAGGAGGAGGAGGTGGAGCTGCGAACCTTACGGCTCAGCAAGTTCAAGAAGGGAGAGAGGTGAGCTTTCCAAAAGCCAGGCGTTAGGTCCACAGTGATTGTACTTCAAGCAGGAAGCAGTTCGGTAAGTGGATGGAGTAGGAAGTGAGATCAGGCGGCAGAGGGCGTACCGTATGGTAGGGGGTGTACTGTCTCAGCTGACCCTGAACCCTCCACAGCTGGACGTGATGGCTGCCACAGACACACAGGAAGTCCGGGGCTCCGCGAGGGGGCCCGGGGGGGGGGGTGTTGACCGACCCCCAGGCCCTCACCTATCCCAGCTGCCTTTGGCCTGGACGTCGGCTCCCTCATCTGGACAGTGTGAATGACGTCAGAGGCCTCTGTGCCATTACAGGACACAGAACGGTAACTCAGCGGTCCACGTGGCTGCCTCCCACACTGGGCTGTGCATGTGTCAGATTGCCAAATGCACGGACGGACTGCCAGTACGGATGCAAACCCTGCCTGAAACACAGCGCTGAGAAAATCACCTCGGAAAGCAAACCAAAGAACACCCCGGAAATTTAACATTCTACATTAAATACTTCCACGTGGCTGGCCACCGCTCCCAAGGGTGAGCAACACTAGGATGTAAGCTGGAACCATGAGAAAATGATTGTTATACGTATTTTCCGGCGTATAAGACGACTTTTGAAACGAAAGTGTCAACCGAAAATCGG
This sequence comes from Pipistrellus hanaki, assembly GCF_964339955.1. Classification (NCBI taxonomy): domain Eukaryota; kingdom Metazoa; phylum Chordata; class Mammalia; order Chiroptera; family Vespertilionidae; genus Pipistrellus; species Pipistrellus hanaki. The sequence continues at coordinate 4,118,681 of NC_140521.1, read as the reverse complement.
GGGCAAAAGACCAAAATTGCACAAAAAATTACCTGCCGATCTTGACGGCAAAGTAAGTCTTTTCTTTGAAGTGGGGGGGTAGTCTTATACAGCGAATATAGGCCTAAACCTATGTTTTAACTGTAAAATTAGGGGGTCGTCTTATACGCCGGAAAATACGGTATGTCCCCCCCACACAGCAGGCCTTCCCAAGTCCTAAAAGAGGAAAGGTAAAACCAAGCACATTCCTTACTGAGTGCTTTAAAAAATACTGTGGGTATTCTGTATTTTCCCCTTTAAATATTATTTAAAATAATATATATATATACATACATACATATATATACATATATATATATATATATATATATATATATATATATATATATATGGGATATCCATGTTGAGAATCACTGACCAGCTGCCTCCTGCACACCTCCACACCCCTTACTGGGGATTGAGCCATAATCCCGGCATGTGCCCTTGAATGGAATCGAACTTGAAACCCTTAAGTCCGCAGGCTGAGGCTCTATCCACTGAGCCAAACCGGCTAGGGCTAAAAATAATTTTTAAGAAACCTCTGAGACTAATAATAAATAATCCTTCTTTAGTTTACTGCTTAGCTTTTAAAGACAGCAAATTATTTAAGAAGCCAAATGTAACAACTTAATGTGGCAAAGGCGCGTTTCAAGAACAGGAGTTTGCAATCACACACACATACACCCCTTTTTTTTCTTTATTTTTCCCAGAGGGCAGTGCTGCAGACGAGAGGATTTCTGAAAAGAGCCGAGGAGCGGCCTGCAGTGTCCGGAAGCAGACGTGGCATCAGGGAAACAACCGCTCAGGCACACAAGTGGCGTTTTGTGATCAAATTTATTTTTTTGTTTAAATTTCATTTACTTTGTTTTACTGTAATTTACACAAGAGACTGCCAAGTAAACTAGATATTTTACATTCACCGCACATTCCCTCAAATCTCCACAGTTGTTAGAAAAACATTAAAACCCGAGCGCCGGGCTCTCATTTCCAAGTGCCACAGATGCCAGCGAGAGTTAAGTTCATTAAGAGGAGAGGACGAGACTGTTTATTTCGCGAAATTAGCAATGATCTTCCTCGCATCCGGCGCTTTGCAGACAATGATTGCACGATGACAGAACCTATCTCGCAACAGTGCTCGGAGAGTAAACATCGGTCTTGATCCTGAGTACACAGAGGACGTCGCCGGGTGGGGCCTGGGGCTGAGGTTCAGGACACCCCGGAGTCACCACGGTCGCTTCGGGGGGGGGGGGGGGGACACGGGGCCCGTGGGAAAGAGCGGCGAGGACTGGGGGGCTGGGCTGTCAGCAAGTCAGACTACTAACGTGATGTGACTACAGGGGCTGCCGTGTGGCCGGAGGGACGGGAGGTGAAAGAAGACAGTTTTGTAACCTGAAGGCTTCAACCATTTCATCCTATTCAAGCTTCCAGGACTGACTGGCGGGAGAGAAACGCAATTCGGACAAAGGAAGCTGATAAATTCATACCTGGCTGTCCTTCCTTTCTTTAAAACAAAAAGGCGGCGGCCACTTCCAACCAGCATGTCCATGATGCGTGTTCGGGGTATGTACCAATGACATTGTACTTGAGGGCACAGCCAAGGGGGGGGCGGCGGGGGGCAGGGGGGCTGGCCCCTCAGCAGGGCCTCCTAACCGTGTGCAGGCAGACCTCACTGAGCCGCCTCTTAAATTCTTCCTATTTCCAAGTCAGCATCTCCTCCTTAAAGTGTTTCAACATGAAAAGAGCAAAACCACCATCGCTATCTAGACTCGATCGTGTAAGCTGTGAGGACTCGAGCTCATTTGCATAGTTTCCAAGCAGTAATTTCAGAAAACAGTCTTTTCCGAAAAAAGACTCGGCGGGAGCAGCGCATAGCCTACAATGCTATTAATCTCTTCATCCATTTCTCTGTTTGCCTAACAGGAGGCCTGACGATTGTATAGTGTTTATTATACATCACAAACCATCATCTCCGTTTTTTGTTTGTTTTTTTTTTTGCTATGTCTGATGTAGAAAAATACTTGAAATTTAAAATACAAAAATCCAATAAAAACCGGATTTTTTTTTTTTCTTTTAAAAGAATTTTGTCCCTCAGGGCAAACAAGTAAAAACTGGTCTATAACTTCACTCCTTACTTAACAGATATTGTCCAATTTGGCTGTGAGATAATGACCATCCAGAAATAAATCGTTATATATACATTCGGCATTTATAGTCCACATTCACTGGAATACCAACAGATTTTTGAGTAAATTTTTTCGTGGGAGTCTGATGCTTATGAGAATAAAATAAAAATTTTAAGAGACTGATTTAAAAACAGAAAAGTAATAAAAGGCTATATATATTTACACATATATTTATGTATGTGTATATATATATATATATATATATATATATATATATATATATATTATTGGTCCACAACTTGACATTTATGAAACATACCAGCTAGTATTACACTGCAGTCAATTTGTCCATTAATGGTATTACTCTGATTATTAAAATCTGTTCCAGGTATATATATATATATATATATTGAAAATATTTTCTTTTGCATTCTTGCTGAAGATAGGTACAGTACTTTGGAGAAATTGTACTAATAATCCCTTCAGTATGTTTCTATGTACATATATACACAAGTGTGTGTATTCCGATCTGTAGCTCTACATGCGTTTTATATACAGCTACAGACATACACACACAAACATATATATACACATGGTTGGGAAGCTGTGCATGTGAGCACACAGTCACAAGCACGTGGCTGGAAACGCCAACACTGTGAGATCCTGGTCAGATTCTTCTTCACTCATCACTGGCTGCACTTGTGCCCCTCACTTGACCTTGGTTACGTAACTGCAAGGGAAATGAAAGAAAGGCAAGGTGTTAACATTCAGAGAGACGCAACAACGTTAGACTATAGCTTGTTGCACACATTCTCCTGAAAACAAACAAACAAACAAACAAACAAACAAAACCTTCAATGTATTAAAACTTTTGACAGAAAATGGACCCCAACTACTGCATTTTAAAAATTTAACCTCTTGAAGATTTTGGTCTTACTAGTACTGATGGCATAACATTTTGTTTCATTGGAGGGAAAGTAAATGAGAAGCGAATACAAATCACAGAAACTTAGAAGAACTTAACAAAAAATAAGTTGAATTTTTTCTTTCTTTTTTTTTTTTTTTTTAATGAAACACTGAATTTAAAGAAAGGGCTTGGGAGGGATCCTGGCAGGGTTTGGTGCAACTGCTTCTTTTCACTACCCAACACGTCAGGTCTCCCATGTTCTATAACATAGACATGTAAGGGCAGTAACGAACTACATGGAGTGACAAGCATGTTCTGTCTTGTGCTTTTCCTCGATAAACACTGCAGTTCAATGTTAACAGATGTCAACAGTGCACTGTCAGCTTTTGTTTCCTCACACTGGCCTCAATACTGGTAGATTCTGAGGCTCTTGTATCCCCTCTAGAAAAATCTCCAACTTAAGCAAATAAATTTGTGTGAGAGGAATAAAACCATAGACATGTTTTATACTGTGAATAAAAGCTAAAGAAAAAAGCCAACTATGAAAACAACTGAAGAAGGGTCAACATAAAGATGACTTTCTGGTGTTCAGGGGGAAAAAAAAAATTCAACTTCAATAAAATGAATTATTGAGGTTGGCCCTCATGGTATGGGATAAAAGGTCTTTGACTTGAAATGCTTTAAAATATTTCCTTACTAACCACAAAAGGTCCCATTTAGAAATAAATCTATTAACTGGCCATCGACAGCTGGTTTCTAACCCAGTAACAGTAAGTAGTTAGAAATGACTAAATCCAACCTGCTCCATTTTTAAAGAAGAGTGTTTACCGTCAATTTCTAAAATATAATCGCTTACATTCCAAAATGTAAACCACATTTAACACTCAGCCTCTCTGGGCGAGTTAACTACTCATTACTAAAAAGGTATTGGTTTTCAAATATCCTTTTTACCCAGGTCTTCACTTACACAGTGTGATATTGTCTCTGACCCTACAGGGGACTCATCTAGACATCAGCAGCCGACGTGCCTCGGACGGAACCCTTCTTACGCATCTAAACGTAAAATAAAAGCATGAGCTGCTGAAATCATAGACTCTGTATTGGGTTAGTCAGGCAAGGGGAGAAAAAAAGGAGCTAGAAGAGATGGTGAAGTGACCACTGCCTGGTTATAGCCATTTCCACACAGAGAATGAGGTTCTGAGGTCCTTTTCGTACTCTTGGTCTTAAGAAAATGTTTCAAAAGGATTTTTTTTTTATTTTTTTTTTTGCACAGCATAAAAAATGTGTATCTATCCTTGAATCTAGGTAACAAGTATGTAGAGTGATGATGTAACATCATCAAAGACAGCCAAGGGTCAATGAACCGTTCACCGATATGAGAAAATGCCCGGATGGTCTGGCTCATCCTTCTATAGGCCTTGGACCAGACAGGAACGGCCACCTCCGTGGCTTCTGAGACCAACGTCCCTCCGAGAAGTTCTTTGTAGGAAGTTTCTTGAAAACCGGAAAGTGGGAAGGAAGAACAAGCGAGCACAGGAACAATGCGTGAGAAATAATGAAGGACAGACGACACAGGGATGAATCAGAAAGGACAGGAATTCATAACAATCTATAGACAAGTAAAAACCTCACTGTGAAGATGAAGGAAAAGAAAGAACAGAAAAGGAATAAATACAATACGTACACTTCTAAACCTCAACCCTCTCCTTCTACCCCATAGAAGTGCGAGTTGAGAATAAACGCAAAAGGTTTGCTCAAAGGATTCTCTGGTTGCTTTGCCTAAACCGGCATTTCTCTGCAGGATACTGGGCAGTGGCATTCCTCTCATGGCTAACCTCTCACGATGTTATTCCTTCTCTCCAGGGCCAAAAGCCATGTGAAAAAAATCCAATTCTTAAAATATTTCAGAATTAAGAAGGGCAGTACAATGTATCCAACTCTATCATCCAGTATCAGAGAAACGGGACCTCAGGAAAAGGGCCATTCCTCCGTGGTGAAGAGGACTTGCAAGCCTTAAGCCTCTTCAGGAGGCAGTGCATTCTGGGTAGGCCTAGAGGCATGATGCTGCCCACTCTGAAGGTGCTCACGAATCAGCTATCAGATGTGCAATGGAGCACTCCACCCAATGACTTGAACAAAATAACTGAAATGGGGATGTATGTTAAGATGGTCAGCACTCAATCTGAAATTTGCCTTAAGATGCTGTTGAAATAGGTACCGCCAACCCTGAACCAATGATAGGTTCCTACCAACTTCTTGGGGGAGTTAGGTTGAGTCACGTGGGTGCGATGATGACAGCTTCTAATAACTTGGGCTTCTGTGAAGCTACTTGCCTGTCTGACACCTCCTTTTCCAAGTGTCATTGCCAACTCACAAATGACAGCCTTGCAGGGAGCAGTGGCAGAGTCTGCAGGCCCCTGCCATGGGGGGGAGCGAGTTTGCACCTCCTTGTCAGGGCTCTCGTCGTGTTAACTCTGGGGCTGTTCTGTGCTCAGGTATCAGGAGACTGAGGGCTTGGGAGGGAAGAGGAGGAACCCCCTGGGGGAAGAAGAGGTCTCAGCCATGTTCCATCCAAGGGGTCCAGAGACAGGCAGGGTCCAGAGCCCAAACCTGTGAGCGCTCTTCCTCATGCTGCGGTCAGCTCCCCAACATAAAAATCAACACAAAAAAAAGCCTCTTCTGAGAGTTCAAACCCATAAAAATAAGTCTGTTTTCAGTTCTGTCGTGGTGTTGGTAAATGCCGAAGCTGAACCAGGAGTGTAAGTGAGAATGAGGGTACCATGCTGCTTTCTTTTGAATGTTCGGCCGACAGCAGCTGCTCACGAGGGCTGAGGAAGAGCCAGCAGGTATCGCTGGGGCCTGCACTCCTGGAGGGAGTGAAACTACACAAGGCAGCAGAGAAGGACTCAAAGGAGCAGCGGTGGTGGTGGTGGTGGTGGTGGTGGTGGTGGTGATGGTGGTGATGGTGATGGTGGTGGTGGTGGTGATGGTGATGGTAATGGCGGTGATGGTGGTGGTGGTGTTGGTGGGTGACTGAAGGGCACCTGACTCCTGAGTCAGGGAAGACAGAAGTGGGTGAAGTAGGTGAGAGGCATGGGAAGAAGGACAGGACATACCCTGACTTACTCCTGCCTGTTTAAGGATTTTGACTGGGCCACCTTAAAAATAAGGGGGTAAGCGAGACTCTTCCATGCTCGCCATTCGATCACCCCATTCCTGAGAGCCAGAACTCAGGAGTCAGACGAGGAGTAGGAGAAACTGATGTCAACGAGGCTTCCATGGTTCTGGCCTGGAAACCGAACCCCAATTTACATTGTTTTCTCTATGGGAAATCACGTTCCAAATTTCAAAAAAAAAAAAAGTCAACTTAAAAACTTTTGGAACAAAACCCATTCATAAGCTGGAGACTGCCTGACGTTTACTTTATGTATAAGATAAGGTTATAACATTTATTGCCTTATAAAGAAAGTATGCCCCAGTCCCTTCAGAAGGTTTGTATAAAGCTAATTAGAAGCAGATCTGCCGTAATCACCCAAAGTAAGCAATTTTAAACAGATTCTTTACGATGCTCCGTGCCAGACAAATAGATTTCTTTCCGTGCCAAAGAACCCGATTTGCTGCCACTCTCGAGTGATTAACTGGAGTTCCTGCCTCACACGCAGGCATTTGTCAAACACGCCCGCCTGCGGGGCTTCCAAAACGAAGGCTGCTGGCAGGACTCGGGGTGACTGCATGGAAACCACTAGCCTGCCCTGGACATTCCTGGGGCTCACGTCTCCCACGGGGCCTGACTTTCAACTGAAAAGAAGTGCAGGCAGTTCAGAGCAAAAGCAAAAGCAGACGTGTGAGAGAAGAGGAAGTCGGGAAGAACCGGTCTGGGGGGGAAATGGGGCGCTCAGGCACTCAGGGCCTGCTCACTGGTCATGGTGAGGTGAGTGGGTTTTAAGTTTGAAACGTGGCAGGCTGACCTCCAGGCCACGGATCACCAGTATTTCTGCCTAAAGCTTAAAAAGAAATGATTCCTTGCAAGGTGTGGGAGGGGGGGCGCCTTTTCTGGAATCAGTGATAAAACCACTCCTCTTGTCTTTTCTACAGGAGAGGTAGCTAGGACTTCCTGTGCGAACATTAGTAACTCACTGTGAGAGCAAAATGAGCCAAAGGCAACTTGGCCTGATAAAGTGGGTCTCCTAGGACTGCGAACCTGACATCATCAAAGAGAACTGATGCATGAAAAAAGAGTTTACAAACGACTGGACACCTTACAGGTGACACTCTAAATCAAGAAAGCTCTCGTCTACTTCTATGAAAAGATCAACAAAAGAGAAATCAGAACATGTAAAGAGATGTTAGTGTCTGCAAAACTTGATTTTGACAAGGACATACAGATTAAGGAATGGCTTCTAACGATGCTCTTCTTAATTCTAAGTCTATACTTACTAAGCACACACACAGAGTACTGGAAAGGAAAATTAAGGAATTTCCACAAAAAGGAGGTCTTACTGTTTCTAATTCTTTCTGGGTCTCATCTTCCATTCGCCTAATATCTTCCATCGTCAGATCAATCCACTTGTCAATCCAACAGAAAAGCTGGCGATGAAAGTTTGTAAATATCCTTTTTTCTTGCTTTTAAAACAAAGAAGGAAAGAGTAGCATAAGACGGTAACACTCTGACATTAAAGACACATGAACATTACATGTCCCAATTAACACATGAAATCTACATACGCTTGGTTTGAAAAGACTACTATGTCGATTGGTGAAATTCTTAATTTCATGCCATTACCATTTTGTAAGACAAAATAAAGATTTCCTTGTGAAACATGAAACAGTCTCTCCTTGCAAAGGAAGTACGATTTACGAGAAACTGAAAAAAAATAGTAAATGTGATGAGTACATGCTAATCCTGCATAAACTCCTGCTGGGCCCGATTTATTATTACCTTTTCTAAATGTCAATCACCACAAGGTCAACTCAAATTTCTAACTTTTCTGTAATTCAAAGAACTACTGTGAGGTAGAATGCAATAACATCCTGAGAGAGGAGACCTGGGTTCTTGGAATAAGATGTTTGATTAAGTTTAAGAATTATTACAAACTCTCCATTAATTTTTCTAATGTTACTGCATATATATATATATATATATATATATATATATAGAGAGAGAGAGAGAGAGAGAGAGAGAGAGAGAGAGAGCATATATAAATAAACCATATATATATAACTAGCGATTTTAGTTGCTGGATTATTTAAGTTTTATTAAACTTTTCCAAGGAGAGAGAAAAGTGTACTGAAAAGTGAGTACTTCACTATTTTTGGACAGCCTTCAACTTTTACAATTTTCCCATGAACAGAAGGGACTCCATCAATTATATGTGTGACTTCTATTTATCAGAACTAGATTGCTAATCTATTACTCTGATCCAAGAGGAAAGAAGGAAGCCAATATTTACAGAGTGCCTCCTTGGGCCAACTGTACGCAGGCCCAAGAATCATCAGTTTCCAGACTTTAAGATGCTTTTTTTTTTAAGCGTTAGAGCAGTTACAGTTTAAAAGTAAGATACAAAAGGGGCTTTTGAATAATGATAATGGGTACACATTCACCCTATAGGAAAAGCAAATACCAAAAGCTTTCATATTCCTTCTGTGCTTGCAGCCGTGTCTGTTTTTTATACAACTGCGGTTCTCTCCTCATGCTAGCTCAATTGTCCCTGCAGCTTCCACTTTAACAAAGAAGTCATCAAAAAGGTGATTAGAATTTGGATCCTCAGATTATGTTACCCTAGGCTCAGAGTGTAACTATTCTTAGCGAAGACCCCAAAAGGAGACGTGCTACAAAGAAGTGAAAAGCACACATGTATGTGCATGTAGGGAGAGGTCTGGGGGAGGGGGAGGGACATGGAGCTGAGCTGGGACAAGGAGCACCTCACCGGGTGAGGCCTGGCCCCTCCCTCCAGCCAATGCCGAGACCCCGCGCCCCTCGGGGCCATGCTGTATGTGGCCAAGGCTCTCTACAGAAGAGTGGGGCGAACCATCAGGAAAGCACTTTGAACAAAAAATGTTCTAGTCTTGCCCTATTGGTTTGGCTCAATGAATAGAGCATAGACCTGTGGGTCGAAGGGTCCCGGGTTCAATTCCAGTCAAGGCCACATGCTGGGTTGCAGGCTCAACCCCCACTGTGGGGCATGCAGGAGGCAGCCGACCAATGATTCTCTCTCATCATTGATGCTTCTAGCTCTCTCTCTGCCTCTCCTTCCTCTCTGAAATCAATAAAAAAATACATATATATTTTAAATGCTAATCTTGGCTAAAGCAAGCCCCTGAAAACCTCTGCTGGCATCTGTCCGGGCTGTTTCTAGGGAGGAAAGAAGGGCAGGGATTTGATACAGGAACAGTAATTTTTAACTCCCGAGAAAAAAGAAGTGGTAACAGAGAAAATATCCCAGGAACAGCTTCCTCAAATCCTAAGCTGCATGTAAGTCACTGCACTCTTAGCAGACTTTACCTTCTGGATGAAGTTTTCTACTTTGCTCTGCAGCCCCCACCACTTGAACTTGATGGTCACCAGCTTATAGGCACACATCTGAGGGCAGTCAGGGTTGTTTGCCAGCTCCTTCTAGACGAGGGACATTGAAAAGGAGAAATCGTGACTTTGATATTTATGTTTTGATTAAAACTGACAGCTGTGTAATGACATCACAGACATGCATGAAGAAAATGATAATCTCATATGTGTGTTTAACTTAGGTATTTGGATATTTGAAATCTTTTTAGGAAAAGCAGCAGAATTCCCCTGCTGCGACCATCCTTCCACCAACGAAGTTACTTCCTGACTCCACAGTTTAATAGGCGCATTGCTCGGTCTCCGATTACACTATTCAGATTTCATATTAAACACCGAATTCTATTCACATCGCACCCATAGTGAGCCTTCGACACGTAAGTGTTCCCGTAAAGCCATTAGCGTGCTCCCACCGCGAATGCGCTGCGGCACAGGAAGAAGCAATGAGGTTAGTTGTCTTCTGTGTCTTCACACACTGGCACGTGGGGGCTGGGTTTTGTTAAGTGAGGTGTTCTCAGCAGAGGGGGTATGCAAAGGGATGCTGCAGCAAAACCGATCTGCATCGAGTCTTCCAGGGCAAATCCCAAGCATCCGGACTTTAATATCCACAAATGATTACACCCGATAGTTTAGATGGTGAGGTCAGGGAATCAAATCAAGAATTGTTATGGTAAAAAAAAAAAAAGGGGGTGGGGTGGGGGTGGAGAATATATACATACATACATACACACACACACATACACACACACACATACACACAAATTTTATATATACAAAAGAACAAGGGAGAAGGGTAGGTGGGCTATCTGAATTAAAAGAGACTAAAGAAACAAAATATAATGTCTACAATTTACATAAAGGGAGCAATAAGAATTTGGATCCTGCCGAAACCGGTTTGGACCAGTGGTAGAGCGTCGGTCTGCGGACTGAAAGGTCCCGGGTTCGATTCCGGTCAAGGGCATGTACCTTGGTTGCGGGCACATCCCCGGTAGGGGGTGTGCAAGAGGCAGCTGGTCAATGTTTCTCTCTCATTGACGTTTCTAGCTCTCGATCTCTCTCCCTTCCTCTCTGTAAAAAATCAATAAAATAAAAAAAGAAGAAAATAAAAAAAAAGAATTTGGATCCTCAGATTACGCCACCCTAGATTCACAGAACTTTTAGATTCAGTCAAAAAAATTTTAAATGTGTGTTTGTGTGGAGAGAAGGAGAAAGAGGAAGAGGAGAAATGAGAAGAGGAGAAAAGAAATATGCAAAGTGTCAACAGCTGCTGCATGTATGTACGTGGAGGTGTCCGCTGTCTTCTTCCCGCTTTCTGGCTAGTGCTGAAGTTTTGGTTATAAAACAGGCAGGGCGACTGCAGTCCATGGTCTTCCTGGCCATTTCTGTGGCGCTCAGTGCAGCCTCTGCCTTAGGATCCAGACAGTAGGTGACTGTGAGGTTGAGCCAGGAGCACACAGCTTCCAGGGTGGTGTGTACAAAAGACCAGAAGACTCCTGAGCGGAGCCGGAAGAGAGCCTGCACTGGGCTCACAGCAGCGAGCAGATGCAGACCTGGTCTTACCCGCAGAGCTCAGTTTAGGGCAAAAGGCAGGTTCTTATCAAAGAATCACAGATGGCAGAGCGGGGCTGCAGGTATAGTCTAGAGCAGTGGTGGGCAAACCGTGGCTCACGAGCCACATGCAGCTCTTTGGCCCCTTGAGTGTGGCTCTTCCACAAAATACCACGGCCTGGGCGAGTCTATTTTGAAGAAGTGGCATTAGAAGGAGTTTAAGTTTAAAAAATGTGGCTCTCCAAAGAAATTTCAATTGTTGCACTGCTGATGTTTGGCTCTGTGGACTGATGAGTTTGCCGACCACTGGCTAGGGAAAGGGCCAGTGTATGAACTCTAAGCCGCAATGCGGTGTACTTACAAGATGAAAGCTGCATCTCAAATCTAACTAAGGCAGTTCCACCAGTGCCATGCTTAGCTGGTGGAGCTCAAGGGCATAATACATGCTAGCTCGCTCTCGCTCCTTCGTTCTTTCATAGTCATATTTACCACTTGGAATTTGAAAAAAAAAAAAAAAACACTAAATAAAGCTTCTTAAAAGAGCAGAAAGTCGTGTGTAACACTCTGGGGCCCCTTTTCATAAAAACCAAATTATGGAGTGAAAGATAGAGCAGCCTTTTCCAAGGGCTCTCCCCTCCTTACATTGTTCTCAGCTTCACACAGCATTCAAGGCACCACAATGCCGGCATCAGTCACAGCGTGCCACTGTCACTTCCTGTCACTTCACCTCACTCACACACCCCGCTTTCAATAAGCTCTCTGTATGAACAAATATTCTTTCTATTTAGCCACATATACATGAATTCAAAAAAAAAAAAAAAGATGAATTTCTAGGTCTTATTCTAAAACCTCAAGATTATTCTTCATTTGTGGAATCATAGCACCAGACCATAGTCCCCTCCTTCACTCTCAATAATGTTCCAGTTTCAAGTGAATTCTAAGGATAAGATAGAAGAAAAAATTCTACTTTGGTATTATTAATAGAACTCAGTGTCCTATAGAGTCCTGAATGATTGATCAGCTTTTATCAGAAAAATCTCTTCAGCAGTAACAGTTCACTTTTGAATAATGAGCTGATCCATGACTTAAATCAATGGGGTAACACCATAAGCATGTAAATAAGATTTTTACATACTGCAAACCGTCCTTTTCCAGGTGCGTTCTAGTCAACAGAGGAACTTGGAGAGCTTAGCTCTATTTTTCCACGATTTCGCTCCCATAAAACAGAGTACCACTGTGAAAATTCGGTAAATGTGCGCATGCCCCCCCACCCCCTACCGCATACTTTATGAACAAGTTTAATCCAGTTAAGTGTTAAGTGGGTGCCATTTACAACCCAATCTGTGCTAGGTATTGCCAGAGGAACAGAAGTGGCTGACAGAGGAGGGTAGTTATGTTCACAGCAGTGATGAAACCACCACTCTTGGTGCCAGCAGTCTCCTGGAAGGGCCATCCTTCGGCTGTGGCTGCTTTGGCCCCGGGCACAAACCACTTATCTGCAACTGCCCACCCCTCCATGACCTGCAGGACCCATGTTCTCCTGTGTGTCTTCCACAGCACACAGCTTCTGAGTGCCCAGCCTTCCTGAGATAATGACAAAGCCGGTCTTTCAGAGATCATTTTCCAAGAAGCAATGAGCTGAGGTCCTCTCTAACCCAATGAGTGTCACTGAAGACCTTCATCTGAAACACCATTTGGATATCCGTAGACTATAGGTCTATGATCCAGTCCATATTTAATTTTTCCTAATTTTAAACTTCTAAAGCAAACACACACACACACACACACACACACACACACACACACACACACACACATATATATAAACATGGAGTTATCAGAAATATTCTTGTAGGGGGAAATGCATACATTTTAAATTGTGAAAAGTCTTAATGCCACAAATATTTGGGAGCCCCCTCCCCAGTCAGAGCAATGTTCTAGGATCCATAGAACCCAAAGGGCCTCCCTCAAGAAGGCTCACTTGCTGGGGGACAGGACAAAGCTTCTTAAACAATACATATGTTTTCCAAATCTTTGCTCTTCATCAGTTGAAAAAAAATAGCCATAAAGCAGGCAAAACAGGATTAACACTCCTAATCTACAAGTAAATAGAATTATTTTGCTGATAAACACAAAGTTTATATAGATTAAAGCATAAAAATTTTAAAGAATAATTGAAAATAAAAGGTAAAATATGCTTGGTTACCAAAAGACAAGAATAACCAGAAATTCTATAAAATGAAAACCAGGGGCTAACAGAAGAACCCAAAATTATGAGTCATCTCTACATAGTAATTTAAATTGCATCTGTAACAGAGTTGTGAAATGTTCCCCTAATTGTATTTAGTTTGTGTGTTCACTGAATTCCTTGCATTTCACATTTCTTACTATACATGAAGCCCCCCAAACTCAAATCATGGTTTTAATTTAACGACACATATTAGGTTACGCTGAGGTATGCGGAGGAGGCCTAAGGGAGTTAGTAATGTATACCGAAGCCACGCAACGTAACTAAACAAAACCCAGCATGTTTAACTGGAATGGTGAGCAATCAGCCCATGTTACCACAAGAACTAGTTTCTTGTATCTATGACAAACAAATATACACAAATGTAGGAGAATTTAAAAAAACAAAACAAAAAAACCCCCCACACAACTACAACCAAAGGCATCGTGAAAACTCAATTTCTAAAAATAGTCTCTCGCAGTCTTGTGCTGCATACCAACTCCCCATCCACACGTTCTTATTGAAAATGTATTGGGATGAAGATGGAATAGATATATGCCACCTTCAACCAAAGGCGATGCTTTGCAAGAACACAGCAGTTTCTAAAAGACTCACACTCGCTTCATATCTTAATTTCTCAACTTCAGAGAGTCTGAATGCTCAATTTCAGCTGCTGATTTGGTAATGTAACTTTCCAACCCAGATTTCACTAAGCACGTTAAAAATAAATGATCTGCTGGGGCTGTTGCCAGTACACGCATCAGTAAATATCAACACAAGATTATAGAATATATGTGGAATGTGTGTACTGAGATTTCAAGCAAAACCCGACTCCCCGTCTCACAGCCATTCCCTCAATTCTGTTTAGATTTTGCTAGTCATTTTGATAGACCTACACTGGACATATATTCTAAGTATATGGCAAGTCCAACATCTGATTTTTATTTGGTTTGAAATAGTTACCTGAAATCTAGTAAATATCAGTATCCACTCTGAGCAACATCTGTGCTAGACAAGCTAAGTCAGACACAGAGCTTATGGCTGACAATTCAGTGAATAATGTGGGACAAACAGGAGGCTGGGGGAGGGAGACGGAGGGAAAACTTAAACCCCTTCCCTGACACAGACACACCAGTGCCATGAGAAGGTCATCAACAAAGGCCCCAGAAGGGTTCAGAGGTAGAAGGTCCCTACCTGTCTGGGCAAATGAGAAATGTTAAACGGAAGAAGTAAAAGTGAGATCAAGTTCAAAAGATTGAACTAATTGTAAGTTCAACTAATGTCACAAAAATAAGCAAAATGAAGTTAGGGGAGGAAATGTACTGCCTGTGCAAAGATAATCATGCCCATTTTCCATGTTTCCAAACTTAGTGTTTTTGGAGCTCACACCCATTTTACTAATAACAACGATGACATGCTTCATGCTTGTGTCCAATGACTCTGGGAGTGACACTATGTACAAGTGAAAAGACAAGTTCCTCCCACAGCTGGCCATCCTCCTGCGGTCTCTCTCCCCGGCAAGGTGTCCCAGTGGCCCCGATTGGGGATGGCCAGCCATCTTCTCGCAGCTCCTCATTCTCCCCCCCCGCCCCCGACTCCCAGGCAACCTCAATTGGCTAAGGGACCCCACCCATGCACGAATTTGTGCACCGGGCCTCTAGTTACATATATATATAATCCATGATGTGGTGTAATCAGAAACTAATTATTAAACTTCATTATACCACGCACTACGGGATTGCAAATGTAGATTACAGAGAGGGAACAGCTTTGAAAATGCTTTCACATCCTTCCTAGGAGTCACAGCCCTGTCTAGATGAAGACACAGGAGAACACCTCAGTCTTGTTCCTGGGGAGGTTGTCAGTAAAGGGCAGTGCTCATTGGCCTCTTGAGGACTCTCTGGGCTGCTTTCCTGCTAGTCCAAATCTCAAACAGATCGCCACAGCTAAGTTTTACCTTCTCTCCTCTGCCCCCTCCCATTTCATTCTGCCAATCACCAGCCAATAGAACCTTGTGGGTCACTGACAACCAAGGCTACGACCTTCTTTATACAGATACGAGGTGGGAAGAGAAAGCAGTCCTGATAGTAGGGCAGGAAACACATTAGCATTCCTAAAATCCACACACGCGGCTGCCCTCCACTTGCTGGGAGGATCCAGAACGACTTTTCCAGCAATTATGAGTCTAAAGCGTGACTGAGCAGGTAAACAGCATGACAAACTGGTTTTGAAATGCTAAGCCCCAACTGCCAGGGCTGCTGCTGTCTGGAGTTAACTAATGCAGGAGAGAAGTGGGACATGCCTTTATGATTACAATAACCAGTAAAAAATAATGCAATAAATTCTGTTTTCCCATATCACAGCTGTAAACCTACTTTTGCCCACCCTGTATAAAGATAAAAGTTACGCCAGGCCAGTGTGGTTCAATGGTTTAGCGCTGACCCAGGAACCCAGAAGTGGTCAGTTTGATTCCCAAATTGGGTACATGCTCAGGTTGCGGGCTCGATCCCTAATAGGGACTGTGCAGGAGGCAGCTGATTGATGATGTTCTTCTCTCATTGATGTTTCTATTTCTCTATCCCTCTTTCGAAAAATAAAAATAAAAAAAATAATAAAAACATATTTCTGGATCAACTTCTTTATTTGACCTGATCCCCTATATCCCAACATTCAGATACTGGCTGAGTCTTCTGAGAAATGTCAAGTGCTGTAAGGGATAGAAGTTTTGGCAAAGACCCTTAACGCCTAGCTTTTAGCTATCATATACATGTAGACACCAAAGCTCAAGTCTTCAGAGCCATCTGGATTAAATGAAGGAAGAAATGAGGCCTCGCCATAGGATTAAAATGACATCATAATCTTCAAAGGTGGTGTTTCAATTTGTTAAGATGACACCTCCTCACCAGATCAGGAGGCAAACTGGAAAGCTAAAGGAACCCACATGTAAACTGTTTTTCATAAACCATCTGAACAAGTAGTCATACCAATGTCACAACACACACACAGCCCCCCAAACATAAACAAACCAAAACACGCACACACATGCATGTGAAGTGCTACAGAGAAGCAAGACATTCGCATCCACAGATACATACAATTCAGCCTGAAGCAAAAAATCTCTATCAGGTTACAAGTGGCTCTCCTTTTACTATGCACAGAGTCACTTCATCGAGGGTTAAACCCTAACTAACAAAATATAATTCACGTGCTCAGATTTTTTGACACTCTTATTTTCAGAGGGAGAATGAATACACAACGAAAGCCTGCATCTCTGAGTTTTTAGTTTTTGAAAATTAAAAGGATGCATCATATTTAGGATAAAATTAAAAGGCCTGTATTCTTTTCTTTTTTTTTTTTTTTCTTAAATATATTTTATTGATTTTTTTACAGAGAGGACTAGAGAGGGATAGAGAGTTAAAAAGATCGATCAGCTGCCTCCTGCACACCCCCCACTGGGGATGTGCCCGCAACCAAGGCACATGCCCCTGACCGGAATCGAACCTGGTACCTTTCAGTCCGCAGGCTGACGCTCTATCCACTGAGCCAAATCAGTCTCGGCTTAAATGGGCTTTTAATGGATCTCCCTAAAGCCATTGTCACCTACAAATCCCCTGAACACTGGAAACACATAACTGGTATTAACAGGAATTACCAAATTCTGACAAATACCACGAATACAGAAAAGCCATGATATGACAGAGCATACAAGGTGTAGACTGGTGATCTGGAAACGCCGGATTGAATCAGAATTCGCTACCTATTCACACCTCACACATCCCTGTGGATAGCACGGAATCAAGTTTCTCCTACAACTACCACCGTGCTTCCCTGGCCTGTTTCCGATCTATGAAATGAGGCAGTTGTCCCTACCCCACAGGAAGGCTGTGGAGATTAAATACGACCTTGTACAGTGCCTGGCACCAGGGAAGAGTTCCTTTTCCCCTTTCCAGTCTGGTGCAGATAGGCGGTAAATACTGCCGTGATTCAGAGGAAAACACCGCTGTGGGATGAGTAAGAGGAAGTTTTCAGGGATCCTGAGGTTTCCCTGGCTGTGAGTGCCCTCTGGAGTTTGTGCTGGGAAGGCGGGGCTCCGCTGAGGGGCATCAAAGGCCTTCAAAGCTGTGAGCGACCAGGCAGCATTTACCCAGAAGCCCTCGCACTCAGTCCTGGGGAAGAGGGTCCAGACGGGATTTCTTCTTCCTTTTGCTGTAACTCCCCTGCACTCCTTCCCTCCTCTCATACTCAGAAGGCAGGGATCTCCACCCACCACCCTTCCCCATGCTACCTCAGCGCCACGATGAGTATTTTGATTGACAAGTAGGGGCCCCTAAGCACGGATAAGATCAAGCCAGACCACAGGTTTCTAGTTTTCTATGCTGTATTACCAGCTAGTCATCCTTCTTGCTCTATTTTTCCTTCGCAGGAGTAAACAGATGGTTTAATTAGTCAATCTTGATTACCCTAGTTATTTCTAATCATGGTAATTCACTGAAATTCAGTTAAGCAGTACGCGATTTATCAGAGTAGCTACATCCACCATCCTTTGGCAAAAGTTAACAACCAACAGGCAAATGGGTAGAAAGGTATAACAATCAGCCAGCACTCTCCCAGAGAAATAATAAGCTATTGTTAAATAAATATGCACACACAATGGGGGAAAAGACTGCGATATTACAACCGGAAACAATGTAAAATTCACATTTTTTTCTAAAAACTAAAGCTATTCTAGAATTTCAAATAGTCTTAGTTGATAAAGACAAATCAGTGCTAGTTACAAAGGTAAAAACTGCAAACAAAGAGGGAATAAAAATTGTACTCCAAGTTCCTAAGAGTTTGGAAATTAGGTCAAGTCATAGTGTCAAACGATCGTTGTGCCTGTAATAAAATGGGTTAGGCGTTCCTTCAGCCAACACTTGAGCCTAAACACAATAGCTGACCATGTAATATAGAAATGCTTTTCAAGTTTACATTAAAAAATGGATAATTGGAAGAAAATCCAGTATTTAATTCACCTCTAAGTCTCAACCGGTGTCCTTCGTTCCCTGTAAAAGTCCTGTCAACGGGAGAGTTATTACTTATTGGAGCAAAATGGCCTTCTAGAAGACATGGCAACCTCAGACGCTGTCCACTGCCTGCTGCCTAGCCCAGCACTCTCTTAGAAGGCCAATGTTAAATCGCTTAAGATTCCTCTGAAGGCCCAGCTAGAAATCTGGGTAAGGATAGGGATTTTTTAAAAACCCATTCGAGTAAATTTAGATCATGCACACTGAAATTTGTCCCTTGATTTGGAAATGGCATATATCACTTTTCCGGATATTAAGTTAAATGTCTCTGGTCATGGCCATTAAACTGGGAGAATCTGGACTTGAACTCTACCCAGAGAACAAATGTGAAAATAGGATAATTATGAATCATTTTCTTAGAGAAGAAAGTCAGACTCATTCTTCATTTTAATTGACACTCAAGACACTCTACAAAACAGCCTGACGCCTGTGCAGAACCACGCCATGGCTTACTTGTGGGGCTGTTACACTAATCCTCTCCCTGCAAGCAACAACTAGCTCCCAGACAGATTCGTTCCTAAGTAAAATCCTGGTGGTGGGAAACCTGCTCGGGGCAGGTTTAAGTCGCTAAGCTCCTCTTCTCCTGTCAAAACAGCTATAATAACTTGCCATCAACACAGTAAACCTTCTGTAAAGGTTTGTCATTTAGTTTAACAAACGTCTCTAAAATGCATTATATTTCTACAGCACTTTAACCGATTACCTGGACATGGCTTTTCTTTCTTCCCCAAATAAAATAAAGATATGCTCTTTACTAGAAAGCAACGACTTGCCATCACCATTGTTCTCTGGTGCCCTGCTTTCCGAAATATAACGATTAAAGGCCAGGAGCATAAGCTTGGGTGAAGGGAGCATGTACCGTTTTTACTCAGACTAAATTTAAACGAGAAACGCCCACTTCACATGGATTTTTTGTACTGCTTCAGGTCTCAAAAGAGAACAATACAATCCCCAACGACTCACTCACTCGTCTCTTCTAAGAGGTATCAGAATAGCATTCTGCCGAAAGTGACAGCCTGTCTCTGTTCTGCTGGTTAATGCAACACAGACTTGCGGGCCAACTGCAACTGGCTGTGAGTCCTTATCGCAAATAAAACTATTTTGGTGCCATTTCTATTTTTCACTCGAACGTCATCAGCTCCTCCAGACTCGAGCCCTGTCAAGCGTTCTGCTGCCAAGACTCTGCCTGTCAGAAAGGTCAGCATCCAGTACCTTCCAGTTGGGTCCCAGAGGGCCTCGCTTGGTCTTGGTGGACTGGAACAATGCTGGGTCTTCGTCCGCTTTGTAGTCCTGCAAAGCAAAACAGAGTCAGAAGGGAAGAAAACCAGAGAACATTCTTTCACTTTGTCAGAACGGCGCTTTGCAGCTACTGATACACACGACAGCAACGCATTAGGCTTATTGTGCTTCTGTATAAAATAGAAGTAGGAGAACGCTTCTATAAGACATTAAGTTTTCATGTTGGTTCTCTCTGTTTTTAAACGTTTACCTTAAGGCAAAATAATTACATCATAAAAGCTAACAGAAGTCTTGACTAGCTGTCTACTGGTTTATTGGAGAGCTATCTCCAAGAACAAATCTTCTAATATTTTCCCATAGTTCCAGTATTTTGATATAAGTATAATCACATTCAAGAAATAAAACATGACCATCCCAGTCTTATCAATACCCACAGAAGATACCCATGGTTGGTTCTGTGGTGGATGCCTCAACCAGGAAGTTATCCTCTCCAAACCCTAGTCCACGGAGAGCCATGGGATACACATACTGTGCCTTCCTCGTGGAAGAGGTACCCTCACAGCCGTAAGAGAAAAGGGAGGGGTTATGACTCCTCAGGGGCACCGCTCTAGCATTTAGCTTTTATGCAAGGCTCTAGTGTGTGTAAATTTGATTTTCCTTAATATACTCTCCCCGATAGAACAGAGAAAATCTTTTTAAACCTGTTTGCTTTACAAAAGTTCTGTTGTCAATACACACATATAAGCGCACAATCTATAGGAAGAAATAAAAAACTACCTATGAGGAGCTAAAGCTCAGGTGTAGAGGAGTTGTAATAATGACAGTGAACAGGTGAGTGGTCAATTAAAAATACTACAAGGAAAGAGCCCTCCCGAATCAAGCAGAACTCTGGAGCCGAGTCCTTCACACGTGCCGGGATAAGTCAATATGACAAATTGTTGTTCTAGAGATAAGCACTGAACATATTCCAAAGCGCAACACAAACTTTCACAAATCAATGAAAACATGCTGAGAAGCAGCCATTCAAGACTGAAAAGCTAGTCCTGGCCGGCGTAGCTCAGTGGATTCCTAGTCAGGGCAACCAATCCGTGAGTTTCTCTCACATCCATGTTTCTCTTCACCCGCCTTTCTCTCTTCCATTCTTTCTAAAAAAATCAATGAAAAAATATTTTCGGGTGAGGATTAACAACGACGAGACTCAACAGCTATTCAGTAAGTGCCTATGACATCATAATTCCTAAAGAGAAAGTTATAAATGTGAGGAAGAAAAAAATGTGAGGTTCAGGTAAAAACAAAACAAAAAAAAACCAAAAAAAACCCCAACACTTTAAAGATAGCTGGGTACATGTACGATCCTGACCTCAAAGCTGTTTAAAGGTTGTCTAAGAAGCTATAAAAAGGACCAACAATCAGCTAAAATTACTACGCAAGCAAACTGAGCAGGCCACACAGGGTCTTGCTGCTTAAAATATGCCATGTGGGGTAGCCGCAGGCATTGGTCAGCCAGCATTACCTAGGAATGACAAACTGGGGTGAGCCGGACAACTGGGGTCACTTCATGTGTCTGGTCACATCAGCAGAAGTTCAAGTACCGTCAGCAAACATGAATTCTGAGACTCCTATTTAGAACCACACCCTAAAAATGAACAACTTCACCGCTGACTGAGAAGAGAATCAGTGGCACAGGGTTGGTTTCCCAAGCTCCGGATTCACCACAGAGCTAACATAGATAATCATGGAACTCCACAGGACTCTGCCTTCATGGAACTCCACAGGACTCTGGCTTAGGGCTAAAACCCAGAGACAAGCACCCTTTTCTCCACAATTGAACCCATTTAACATCATATCGAATGATCACTTTTAACATCATCTCCCTCCATCAAGGTCTATTTCTTCATCAGCCAGCACGTGGGAGGAGGTAGCGCGCAGGATGCTAAGAAGCAGAGAAGGGGTAAGGAGAGCCAGCGCCTGGTTCTGGCTCCCAGCAGGTCAGAGAGGAGCTGGGAGGATGGCAAACAAAGGAAAGGCACCCGAAAGCCAGGGAGGACCCGCCAGCTGCCAGCAGAGGATGTAGAAGAATTAGTCAGAACTGAAAGCACCCGACGCCAGCCAAGGAAATGTACTTTTCAAATTACGTTTAAAAGCAGAAAGTTCGTATTGCTACGGTGCATTGTGTTAAGATGATTTATGCTTAAATTTTAATTATCTGTACAATGGCCAGAGGCTTGGCTAGTGTTTCATTACATTTGAAGGAAAATGCTTTCTTTTTTCCTTTTCACTGAGTGTGACCTCACTGTGGGCATCATGCTCCCATTTTTGTTTTTCTTTCAAAACCTAAAATGTTACAGAGCCTTATGTGAGATGAACAGCAAATAGCACATTTCCTAAATTTCAGAGGGGTGCTCCATTAAGAAGGAAAGCATTCAGCCAATAAACATGCTGTAACTGAAGACGAATCCTGATTTGAATATAATAAAACATGAGGGGGAAGGAATTGTAGAAGATGAAGTTAATGGAGGCTGCAGGATTACCGGTACTTCTGTGGATCCTACACTTGTCCATTCCAACAGAGAAAAACACGCACCCCAAAATCCACAGCACAGAGCGTACGCAAGTGTCAGTGGGGTTAAAGGAAAAACCCCACTAAATACTACATATACATAAACCAAGAAACAACCAACTTAAGAAAAGTGAAATTGGTCTAAATTGTGGCCGGCATAAATTATTTCCATGTGGAGGTAAATTCACGGAGTGGGTGCCTCGCCCAGGAGGTGGCCCGAAGCATGACTATGGCCCCAGGGGAGGGGACAGTGTGAGGGGATGGGTGACAGGGACTTCTCGGACAATGCCCCCTCCTTCCTAAACCCAGCTCCACACCTGGGTGATGACGTCAGGTTTCCCACACCCGTCGGACATGGATGAATTAACTGAAGAACACGCAATAACGCTTTAAAACTTCCCTCTGGACCTAACTCATACACTGCCCCACAAAGTGTATTTTTGAGCCTTCACTTTCAGTGGTCGTCCACTGGATGCTGTTCTGCAATGCGGACTCTCAGAATTATACAGCGGAAATCAACCCGGAAGATAAATCTCACTTCACACATGAGGATGCCACAGTCCAACAAGGAGATGACATGGCTCACCCAGGAGTTCCACACAAGGCTTCTTATTCTTAGCCTCTGTCCTGGGCGCATCCTGACACCACACAGGAGAGGGGCAAAGAGTGTCCACAAGTGCCAGATAAGCAAAAGCACATTTCAAAAACACAGAAAAGGAGCAGCATCAGAAACCGAAGTGAATGTTCCTACAAGAAATGAATGTATGCATATAAAATACTACCTACATATACATATATCCCTAAAGCATTGTCTTTTCCCCCCCTCTCCGCTTTTTTCTCTGGAATATAAAGCAGCGGATATTAAAGATACACTGAAAATGTAACAAAACCCAATTATTAACAATAGCACCTTCCCCTTGACAGTTGAGAATAATGCGTCTTGTCAAAACTTGGGAATTTTTTGGTGCTTTTTTTTTTTGTTTTGTTAGTGCGAAGACGTAAATGTTTAATCAGCTGAATTAAGTAGCAAGATATTCAAAAGCAGGAGGCAGGTGTAGTTTGAACAACCCCAGTTTGGTATTTCCGTAACCAACATTTTATTTGTTGGAAGAGTATCTTATTTGCTGCGTTTTATTCTCCGGTATCTAGTTTGGTCTTTTCTGCTATTTGAAAACTGGCCGATTTATATCCGTTATCACAACAAACAAATATATTCTTTCATGTATGACAGTTTCCGCATAAAGAATGCAACCTCAGCTACCAATTATAGCTGCAAATGAGCAATAGTGTGGAATGAGACAGCCTGCTGGCTTTGTTAGTATTCCGTCTCCTCTGGGGTCCCATGGGGAAGGGAGGCTCTGATGAAGAGAAACCCTTGGCTCATGGTTTATTGTGCTTGCCACCAGCTGCAGACTTCTCATCTCATTAGTTCTTTCAGAATACAGTGGGTGAAGACAGCTGTAGCCTACTCGAGTCTTCAGCTCCTGGGTATTCTGAAGGCTGAATTTGCTATGCGCTCTCTGTAATCCTTGGGGGGAAAAAAAAGAAAGCAAATTCGCCAGGGCCAAGGAGATGTATTTGTACAATGAGTTTGAAAATCATGTTGAAAAGGAGAAAAATCTTATTGCTAAGGTGCATTGCGTTTAAAATTTTTTTATGATCCAATTTTTAATTATCTGTAGAATGCCCAGGGGCCTGGCCAGGATAAGGGCTTGGTAAAACCATCATTATCAAGTTAGGTGTGACGTCCCCAGACACTGCTCGCTCAGTTAATACCAGGGCCTGAACCGCAGAAAACACACCGGTATCAACATTACGTAGATTCGGATTAGTGTTAACACAACTCCATTTAATGGAAAACTCTTATTTAAGTAAAAAAAAAAAAAAAAGAAGGCAAGAAAGTCAAGACACCCTTTGGAGAGCACACAAAACATGGAAAATAAATGGATTACTGAGCCTCCAAGCCGGAGTCACGGAATACATTTATTCAATTCTTCCAAATACCTGTTTTCTGTCACCGGAATACAAAAGTTGTGCTGCCTCTTGGGTATGCATCTGTTACTCACTACAGCTCTCAACAGAAACTCTCAACAGAAACCAGATTCATTTTGAAGACAAAGAATATTAGTTTTATGAATCTGTAAGCAGAGTGGCTATCCCCCAAAACACAAGTGCAAAATCTGTGCCGAGCCAGCCTAAATATCCGTGAGTCCAGATTTAACTCATGACTATGAATGGGAAGCGAGAAGGTGAAGGGCAGGCTGGTAGGAGTGTCTTGACAGCTTGTGAAAAAAAATCAAAATAAACTCCAGACACCAGAAATTGCCTAAAGAACAATGAATGGGTTCCCACCGGTGAGGCTTAATGGAAATAAGGAAAAGTGTGCCCAAACACACCATTAACAACTCCTGGGCATCTGCTTATTAAAGAGCACCCCTTCCCCCTGCCCCCCACCCCCAAAAAAAGAGGAACAGTTCTACAGGGTCAACATAAAACTCGAGATATTAGGATTCTGCAGCCTGCCGTAAAGTGCTTCCCTTTAGCGTAGCATGATTAATTAGGTGTCTGTTCAAATAGCTCCAAGATAATCACTACGTTTAAAATGCACAGGTACTGCTGCTCAGTTTAGCCAAGCTTGTTTCCTCTAAGCACATCCTGAAAGTCAAGGCCAGGATGGGAGGAAGGCTGCGTTGAATTCGAAGGTAAATAGCAAACATCATTTATCAGCGCTGCCCTGCATTTCTCAGTATTGCGGCACCTAGAAAATAAGGGACTCCTGGATCCTTTCACCACTGACCCTAGTGCATAACTATCTGGAGATGACAAAATGCAAGCCAGACCCCAAAGGGGAAGCCTATTAATAATAAAAAAAAAAATGTTGGCATTACATTTTGCAGCAGCAAGGAACAGCGGTGTTAAGAGAAATAACATTTACTAACTTGTTTAAGAAACTCATTGGAACAGTTATTTCCAAATAAGCAGCTTTCTCTTCTATTTTTAATTACATCTCCCCAGTGACTCCTCACCGATTCAGGTTCCCACAGAGTGCCATTAATATAGTATAAGTAAATCTCATTAATTCAGGTCCTACCATCTTGGAATACATAATAATTTGGACAGGAGCTGGACTGAAGTTTATCTTTGCATGATCTATGAAAAAAGGATTTGCTACACAAATTAATAGAGTAACAAGATCTCAGGAGGGCTGTTTAAACAGTTCAGAAGTGTTTTAGAGCAATTCAGAAGCATTCATTTGCATATAATTATTATGCTAATTACAAATCATTCTTATCTATTCATTAAAGCAGATTCCCAAAGGACCACTAATTGTCAATAACTTGTTGGCCTAGTTTCTGTTACTGAATGTACCTCAGAGGAACAAAACTGCATTAAAAAATATTCTCTAATTCAGCCCTCTCATTAATCCTTACTGGCTTTCCACCAATGAATCCTAAAAGCTGAATGTTAAACTGCATTGAGGATTGAGAAATACAATCAGACCTGCACACCTGAACAGAACACTTTTTTATAATGTTTCTGATCTCACAGAGACCTGGGGAGGGGGGGGGCGGGTGGAGAGGGGTTAGCTTGGTAGATAGGGGGGCAGAAGCTGTCAACAGAGTTCTATGGTAAAAGGTGGCCCACAGCACAGCTAGGCTAAAGCTCAGCCAGGCCAATCACCTGCTCTTCCATTCTTTCTCATTTTATCCGTATCATAGCCAGAGCCCACCAACACTGTCATGTTTATCAAGGCAGACCTCCAAAGTCTTTGAAGGTTTACAAATTAATAGAGAGAGAAAGTTATGGGGATTTCATCTACGAGAAGAGGTTACAACCAAAAGCCATGTTCAACGTCCCAGGAGGAAAGCCAAATAGCGGATGGGCAGATGGAGCAAAAGGGAGAAAGTCCCTGAAGGCTAGGAAAGGGGGTCCTGGAAAGCCCAAGGCTGCTGGGGCTACTGGTCTGGATAAGGCTGTGTTTGTTGCAAAGATATTTGTTACTGTAACATTATACTTATTATTACTATATATTTATATATTTATTATAGCACTTTTAAAATGAAGGTAAACTCTCAACTCCAATGAAATAAGTCTCAACATATTAACAAGTCAATTTTGCTAAAGGTGCTTATTAAATATTATTTATTTTAATGCTAGCTGGTTTGGCTCAGTAGATAGAGTGTTGGCCTGTGGACTCAAGGATCCCGGGTTGAATTTCGGTCAAGGGCACATGCCCGAGCTGCGGGCTTAATCCCCAGTAGGGGGGTGTGCAGAGGCAGTCGATCAATGATTCCCTCTTATCATTGATGTTTCTATCTCTCTCTCTCTCTCCCTCCTCAATAAAAATATATTTAAAAAAGAAACAAAACATTATTTCAAAATTAAATCACATATGCCTGAAAAATATAAGTAACATGTTTAAGAAAGTTTTATTTGCCACAAAATGCATTTATTTCCTTAAATGAAAGTAGATAGTAGAACATAGTATAACAAATTCCTTACACTTAAATGGGGGGCGGGGTGTCCTATTTAAAATCCACAGGGTGAGCTCTCCCCAGTAAAATGTCCATGTTGGTTCATTATCTGGCTTTTGGACAAAGATGCTCCCAAGTTCCTGGGCCCCATGTAACCCAGAGCACTCATTTAGCCAACATCGAATAGGATATAACTGGGGGGAGAGGGGAGAGGGGAGCCGGGGGATTGAACATCATCCCTCCCCCCCCAAGCAAGAGCAAAATCCGATAAGAAGCACAGTTCTTGCTACTATCTTTGGAGAACTCACTTCAGAAGAGCTCTCCCGACACGCAGGCTAACACAACACTTTACTGCAAAAATGTGATGCCATTTACAGTTCATCACTGATAAGACTCAGGTACCCGAAGGGATCTCAGCCCAGAGCGCCTTGCCTACGAAAGAGTTTACATGGTTGAAAAAGTGAGTTCTTCATAAAAACGAATTATATGGAATTCACTTTAAGGAGCCGTTTACATGAATTGCTTTAAACGTATTTGCCACTAGCTGCTCACAAAAAAAAAATTTTCTAACTCATACCAGAAAGTTCCCCCCCCAGCCAGGAACTGGAGCAATTCCACTAACCATCCAGCCACTTCTACCTCCCTCCCTACTGTTCTATTTAAGTTATAATGGGTTCAAGGTCCTAGTGAAACTTTGTGCAAAATATACTCATACATACAGATTGTTAAGAGAAATTTATAAATCCTTGCTCAGACTTAAGCAAGCATGAAATAAGCAATATGTTATTACCCCACCAGAGGGCACTGCTCTCCAACTATGTCTTCAGATATGAGATTCTCTAACTCCACTCCTGGATGCAAATATTGTAAGGATTCTCAAAATATTTGACCATGTAAGGCAGCAGAAATGGAAAACATTTATACATTTTTTTAAAAAGATGCTAACATTTATTTATATCTTCTTTGAGGATGGGGGGTGGGGGGGAGAAAAACCTCTATACCTACTACAGAAAGGATCTTGACAATGGTTTGCTTCACAGCATAGCAAAGACAAATGCGAAGAGCGTTTGACAAGTGAACATTTCTTAAGCAAAAGCAAAATCTTTGCTACCTCAAAGCTTAATATTTGAGTTTTGCTTTGTTCCTGAGTTCAAGGAAGCTTCTATTACAAGTTAGGAGTTGGGTCACAATTCACGCTTTCATAAAGTTACGCACACACTTTAATAAAAATAAAAAAATAAAAACACAAACACCAGAGACGAGTTACAGACTTTTAAGATAGAAATGAATGCCTGGGCTCATCTTCATGGCAAAAGGAAGAGGCACTCTCCCGGACTGAGTGTCTGCTCAGAGCACTTGGCAACCGCGGGCTCTCCTCGGGCTTGCTGGGTCTCGGCCACAGACGTAATAAACAAAAGCTCTTTTCAGGGCTGAAGCCCGGGTAGCCACTGCACAGCTCCGAGAAGCAGAAAGCCCTTCTTAGGAAGTAAAAGGCAGCAGTTGGAACAAAAGTAACATCGAAAATGCAGCAGCAATTTGAAAGCTGCGAGAGAACAAACTAGACCATTTAAGGTTATCTACCGAAGGTTAATTCGCAAGACCTATTGGGTTCACCCATTAAAACAAGGTCATTTTCATAGCTCAAAAGCTGACAAATATTAACAATTACACAGTCTGATCTAACACTTAACTTTTTCCAGCCAGATCTCATCATGCTTTTAATTTTAAAGAGAGAAAAAAACCTAATCTTATAAAGATGATTTAGAAAGCACACTTCTTGAAAATTGTGAAGTTATTTCTGAAGGCAGTGCAGTAAAGCATATGTTGTCAAGACTATCTACTCAAATGTAGAACATCTGGGCACTGCCTCACAGAACTTCTGATCAAAAGAAAAGATATGCCCAATCCTTCCGAGAGCACAGAACACAGCACTGTGTAAGGTGTGACCACAACGTCATGCCTAAAAAACCAAACCGTTTCATCAGCTTTCCGAGGCTGACGTTTGGGGAAAGTATCTTTAAAAGGAGCAATAACTTTTAAGTGACACGCACTCATGATTTAAAACAATTAAAAAAGTGTCAGATTTTTCAGCTCTCAAATAATGGAATGGCAGTTCAAAAATGAAAACAGCTCAATGAATGGATAGGTGTCTTATGTGTTCACTCTCAGAAAATCAGGTACTGCTTCTAATATACAAAAAATGTGCACACACTTCAACAGCTGATAGCTCAAATCTGAAAATGAAATGTATTTTAATAAACACTGCCTTTATAATGATTTCATGTGTGTGTATCCATTTTTTGAGGACGCCCTATTATTTCTGCTCTCATCTAAAACGGGACCTTGTTCTCTCCACCAAAACACACTCACCAAACAAATGGATCATAATCAAAGAACTAGAAATAAAAAGCACAAACTATAAGAGCCAGTTCATTTCCTTTGACATCACAATCCTTAAAAAGGTGATTGTGACACTTATACACGTGGCTATGATATCATTGTAACTAACCTAGTTATTAATAGGAAAGGAGCAGAGGGAAGGCCAGATATTGTAGGCATGTTGCTTGGGCAGCTTCGCCATGGAAGCTACAACTCCCAACCAAAGGGAGAGAGAGGCGTGCCCAGTAAAGTTGGGGTGGCATATGGAAGGTGCTTGCTGTCAATCACACCTGAGAACAAAGGTCATTGGCTAGAATGGACAAGGCCACTGCAAGGGCGTGGAATTAGAGATATTTAATCCCCTAAAGACAAGAGTCCCCTTTCTTGTGCTCTCACTGCACTTAGGACTTGGGTGGCTCTGGGCTTGTAGGGCTCCCTTGCGTTAACCTGCATCCCACATGCAATGGGCTCATGGACCGCAGTTAACCCGGTGATGAATTGGATCCGGCTGCAATATGGAATGGAGACTCTGGACACCGGCTCTCATCCTCCCGTGGGGCCTCCGGAAACGCTTATAAGAACCCTACTTCCGCTGATAACAGGTAGATATATGTGTAGCTTAGATGACCCACCAATCCTATTATTGTCTTTTGATATCCAATTACTATACCTAATAAAGTACAAGATTTCAAGCCCTCCGCTCCAGTTAGCCTTTGAACACAGACTTTAGCTGCAGCCAGGAGCCCAGCCCAGCACTGACCGGCAGTTACCAGTTGTGAGGGGAAAACCCTTTGCAGGAGAGGCACTCAGCACAGCTGTACTACAGAAGCAACATTTGGAACAGACCAACTCCCAGGTCACTTAGAAACACTTTAACCGTTCACTGATTAAGGATCTTGCACTCTCTTCAGAGTGTTACAATTACTCCTTTATCTGGAAAAATAGTTACCATTCCGCCAAAGGGCAAATAGCAAGTTCCCATAAATGTTTGCTGAGTGGAGATGAGAGGCTGCAGGAGTGGTGTTCCCTGGAAGGACCCACATGGAAAACACACACCGTAGGGCCTCCACTCCTCCTATTATAACGGCACACATGCAAATTCCAATACATGCCACAGTTCAGCAGCAAATGCACAAGAGTTTCTAGCTTTTGTCTCTTCTTTTAGGAATACCATCTTCAGCGAAACAACACTACAGTTACAAAACTAGGCTGCTCTTAGTTATCAAATGTCCCACTTGGGAAAAACCTTTCATCATAAATTAGTACACCCCAACATGCTGAAACATGAGGGGGACATTCATTCCCTCTTTAAACTCGCTGCTTTTAATATTAAATAGGTCTGTATTTTTAATGTAAACCCCTCCCCCAACAATTTAATACTTTTGTGTCATTAATATTTGCTTATTAATGGCATTTAAAAAAATAGATATCGAGCTAGATCAATCCTTAACCTGTGGGCCTTACAAATTTGAATTAAACATTTCTGCCAAAAATAACCTTGGAAATCATAAGGTCACAGAGGATGCACTAGAGGAAACATATACGATAGAGGGAACGGATACAATCCTTTCTGGTTACACATAAATACCTAAAAATATGGTTCCAATTTCTTCCTTTAAAAAAAAAAAGCCCTGCTCATTTTCTTTCAAATTACTTCCAAAAACGAAGGTCTCTCTGATGTTAATCGTGTGTACACTTCAGCTTACACTTTAAAGAGTCCTCCTCTCCTGGGAAGTGACTTTTGTATACAAATCATGGAAAGCTACTTAGACAAAGTGCTGGAGATGATTAAAAGGGGCCAGATCCACATTTGTACCTTAGAGGAGAGCAGAAGCAGATGTCAACTGACTCATTTGTGTACATTTTGGAAAGGAGCTGAAGATAGGCATGTGCATTTCATCAGGACATTTGAGGAATTCGCGACTTTTTGTTGTGGTCATGTATTTACGGCAACTTTAGAAATTAAAAAAAAAGAACTTCAACTACATTCTGGTGTTCTGTGCTGGATACCTTGACTTCTATTACAATGTGATCTCAAACAACTTTTTCATCTGAAAGAAAGATACATGCTCATTTAGAAAGGACAGAATTTTTAGAATTGAAGTACATCATTATATCCTTCACCAGCTAAGATTAGTAAAATGAGGACCGAAAGTAGCATTTTGTTCATTTAATATTTGAACAAAAACGAGCTTCAATTCCTTCAAACTCCTCCCCGCCCCCTTTAGCACCACAGCTGGGGGAAAGCTGCACGTTCTCTTTGATCCATCCACCAAGCCTTTATTGAGAAGTCACTCCCCGTCAGGCTCAATGGCGAGCATCCTGCTAGGTCCCAGCAGCACAGAGAGGATGAGAACAGTACAGGTCAGGCCCCATAAGGGCGCTCAAAAGTCTTCTCAGGAGTGATCCCCGGGTTAGATTTGAAATGGGGAGAGGGTGGGAGCAAGGGGGTGTGTCCTGCTGGGTTGAACCCTTTGCTCTGTGGCTGCTTCCATGTCAAACAGGAGCCTTCTTTCTTAAAGGAATTAACATCTTACCACTTCACTACTGAGTCTTTCCTCTGAAACAGGGAATCTGTTTTGGTTGGTGGCCAAAAGACATTGGGTAGGAACATTGATGCAGAAATTCATGCATGTATGCAGAAATCCCAGATTGCTTAGCTTGTTTCATTAGGCAATGATGTGTCTTCTAGGAAATTCCAGAGAATCATGGCTATACTAACATACCACACTTTCTGTAAGTCATCAACAAACAACCCTAACTATATCACGTACTTAAATACACACAATTTCTCTGGCGTATTCCTCTGTAACACTGGGTCACACCGACAGATTTTTACAATAAACCTATTCCTAGAGTTATTGTGACCATGTTTCCTGTTCAATGATGTAAACATGTCAAAGCATCTCCCCCAGTATTCGGTTACACTGCAGGTCTAATCACATCCCTGCTATGCATGGTGAAGTACAGTTCATAAGCACATCCAAAAAAACCCCCAAAAAACCAGTAAGTCTATGACAGAGTGGTATACAAGCTGTCTGACACCAGCAACCCAGCAGAGAGTGAAGCCCTAAAAGTAATCAACAGTCACTCTGAATTAAAAGATGTAGGGCTGTTTGTATTAAATTCCTCTGCAGTGACAGAAAATCCCCACTAGGTGGGGGTAAAAGATCCAAGCTTTCCTTCCAACTTCTGGGTTTCTTGACCTCCCAACTATTTCACCTCTGTCCTGATTTCGAAGGACACTTGATTACTTATCTTCTCAAAACGACTAATTACCTATTTCTTTTAAAGCAAGTAATAAGAATGGAAAAAAATAGCTTAAGTTTTTAAGAAAATTAGCTCATTCGAGACAAATTAAGAGTTCATTGTAAACAAAATGAAAATCAATGAACTAAGTCATTCTGAGACTAAAATCTCCAGGAGTTAAGGTGTCATCATCTGAACTGTGAGATCAGCAGATCTTCCTATTGAAAACCTTCCTATTGAAATTCTACCGAGTTGGCCTATTCATAGTTACAAAGCTCCCAATTCTAGTGCCACTTAAATTCTTGAAGAGCAACTTTTAGGCACTACATAGTCACTGTTGGTAGACATACCTTAATCTGTTTCCACACCCACAGAACACTTGTTCTTGTCTCTGAAATCCTGCGGAATTCTGGGCCAAGCATAGGCCTGTGCCATCTGTGAACTATGCCAGGCTCTGGACCTATGCCTGGGGATTGTAAACCTCCTGAGGGCACTCTATCCATCATGGACAGCTACAGCAGGGCTATTCAGGCAGCACAGACTGTGCATCCACTAAATACCACTTTAGAATGTGCAAATATGATCTGGAAGCTTCCTTTTCCCCAACAGCTTGGATTAGAATTTACAAGGAACATAAACAAGGCAGACTCGAATGAACAAATTAACTCAGCAAAAACCGAGCCAGATCAGGTAAAACGAAAGGACGCCCAGGTGACCCAGGTGTTTTCCACAGAAGCCGATCCTAAGACAAACATTAACTAGACAAGGCCGAGCAGATGGGGTGGGAGGGGAAGGGAGTGGCGGGGCAGCTGTCTGTGCCAGCAGGGGGAGCAAACGAGACTGTGCGGAAGGAAAGGGGCAGACAGACCCTGCCTCCCTGGCCCGCAAAGGCTCCTGCCCGCCTCCTTGCTGGAATGCGTGCCAGGCCCTACAACTCCCCGTCACCACACATTTACAGGAAATATCCAGAACAGGTCAATCCAGAAGAGAGGTGAGTGGCAGCCAAAACGTGCGGGGAGAGAGGAGAGAGCGACTATTTATGGGTCCAGGGTGTCCATGTGGGACGATGAAAATGTCCCAGAACTGGATGGTGGTGATGGTTGGACAAGTCTGTGGATGTACTAAATGCCGCAGAACGACACATTTTTAAATGGTTAAAATGGTAAGTTTTGTAGTATGTGTATTTTATAATAAAAAAGGTACTGTGAATCCAATAAACTTAAAAAAAGTATATCTTACTAATTTCTTTTAAAAAAATATATTTTATTGATTTTTTACAGAGAGAAAGAGAGAGGGATAGAGCTACCGTGTTTCCCCGAAAATAAGACATCCTCTGAAAATAAGACCTAGCGCATAGAAAGATAAGACATCCCCTGAAAATAAGACCTAGTGCATCTTTGGGAGCAAAAATTAATATAAGACACTGTCTTATTTTCGGGGAAACAAGGTAGAAACATCGATGAGAGAAAAACATCGACCAGCTGCCTCTTGCATACCCACTACTGGGGATGTGCCCGCAACCAAGGTACATGCCCTTGACC
Organism: Pipistrellus hanaki; assembly: GCF_964339955.1. NCBI lineage: Eukaryota > Metazoa > Chordata > Mammalia > Chiroptera > Vespertilionidae > Pipistrellus > Pipistrellus hanaki. The sequence goes on along the minus strand of NC_140521.1, from coordinate 4,084,793 downwards.
GGAATCGAACCTGGGACCTTTCAGTCCGCAGGCCGACGCTCTATCCATTGAGCTAAACCAGTTTCAGCTAATTTCTAAAATGTAACTTGGAAAATAGGAGGTATGGAGACTGAAAAACACAATCACACTTACGTATATGAACACTGATTCTCCCCAGACAATGTGTGGTGTGAGCATAGATTCTCAGAACTTCTGTGCACCGCTAGCTAATAATGACAATAATGGCCAGCAGTTATTAAACGGGACACTGCTCTAAGTTCTCACATTTAGTCCTGTGAGGTAATTAGCCCCATTTTACACAGCTAGCACAGGCACGCAGGATGGGAGAGCCAGCAGGTAGCACAACCTCAGAATTTGAATCTGAAGCCCATCAAGTTTCAGGATGTATATTCTTAGTCACAGCTCCATGGACTCGCAATGCAGATCCTCCTCATTTGGCCCCTCCATCCTCTCTCTCACTGTTCACCCACAGACAGCCACCTGCTCAGCCTCTGCATGCGCAGTGCCTCCCCCTGAAGGCCCCTCTCCAGTGCTGTTGTCATGTGTCTGAGGCCAGCGCTGCCTTTCTTTCTCTCTGAAGGTTAAGCTGAGGAAGGAATGGGACTGAGGGCTCTACGACTCTTCATAATCCGCCTTCACTGTTCTCCCAAGTCCCGCGGGTGCCTATAAACACGGACTAACAACAAGGACAAAGAACTACTCGGCAAAACCAGAGCGGCCTTTTGCCCTGCTGAAGAACATGGAATGCAAATCTGTGAGCCACACTATCAGACCATCGGGTTTGGCCAGCACAACCTTTTCAAACTGACAGAACAACCTGAAGGACTTCCCCAGGCCACCCAATCCAGGGCCACCTGCTGCTCCGTGTTATCTAGTGACCTGCTGCGCCAGGCGTGTGAGCTGTCCCGACCTCGCCACTCACTGACTCACTCCTTACTCACTCCCAACGACTGTTCTTCCTATCACCCGGAAATCATGGCTGGAAACGATACTAAGAATAATAAAAGGGCAAAACAGACACTGTTTCAATAGAGCACACATTTTACTTCTGAGGATAAAAAAAGCCTTGTATGATTTCAAAGGCAGAAATAGCCCTGAAATTGAAATAACTTCAAATCACAGTTATTTATAACTAAAATATAAAATCTCCCACGACAAAGGTCCCACTTCCAATCAGGGTGGGGGCCCCAGCTGAATAGGCCCCAGCCTGGCAGAGGGTCCCTGCCTGCGTTCCGAACCGCGGTGATTTCTGAGAAAAGGACAGGTCTTTGTGTTAGAAGGCTCACATTTACACTTCTCCAGCAATGGGAGACCGTTAGTTGTTGAGCTGCTTCTGTTCAAGCCTATGACAACGCTCAAGCTCAGGGAAGAACACCGGAAATGCAGTGAAAGGCTAACTGAGACGCTGCGCTTCATGACAAAACGAGGTGTCACTCTTACGTCAAAGCTTTAGCTCTCTCCCGACTAGCAAGAAGGTTGTCTGAACGTGTGAAAAATCCACAGCTGGTCACTGCAACACCAAAGCAGCATGAAGTCTAGTATATGTAGTTAGTTGATATTGCAAATGTGGGGGAAAAAATACAAGGGCCTTAATTTGGAAGGGAGAGTTGTACAGGGGGTGGTTGTGAAATAAAGGTTTTAATACTCTTGAGAACAAGTTTTGTTATTAAGTCAAGAGCTTAAAGTGCAAATATTTATATCTAGTAAGAATCAAAATAAAAAGCTACACAACTGTTAAACTGAGGTGTTCTACCATCAACCATTGCTCACCAATGACAAGGTTAGGGTGACCCAAACTACTGAAAATTTGTATGTAAATGGAATGTTTGCTTTTTTAACTTTTTGTAAAATATTGTCCCCCCCCCCTCCCTCTCCCCCATGAAAACAAACCTCTGTATATCTCAGGTACACTGAGATTTCTTAAAGGGATCACTTATGCAAAGGTGAAATCCACACCAAAAAACCAATCACCTTCTCTCCTACGCTCTGATCTTTCTGATGTACAGTCCAGACCCAAGCTCCAGGCTCATTTCAGTGTGAAAATGGAGGCCATACGAGAAGTAAATAATTCTTAGATGTAAGAGGCAACAGGTTAAAATGTCACTGAGTAGTACATAGTACTTACTGCTGGTTCAACTTGACTTCGATCTGCAATATCTATATGGACAATTTCAACAGTTTTCCACGTGTTGGGATCTAAACCGTGTACCTAAAATTACGAAGAGAAATTAAACAAAACAAATGACAGACTACTCTTGCTAGGCAAACTATTATACTTACATATATCATCTTTATCTTGAGTCTCTCAGAGTACATTATAAGGGGGGAAAATCCAAATTGCTATATAATTAAACTAGTCTTTAGGGATGCAGAAATCTTTTATTATCCCTTGAAACCCCCAAAATAAGGGGGTGGGGGGAGGTTAGGATGCTGCCAAATTAACAAAAGTCTGTCAAAACATTTTCTGGTAGTCCTTAAAGATTATTTAGTTAACAAAATGTACCCGACCCATGTTTAACTCAAACAATACATGACAAAGTCCTTTTAATCTCCAAATTCCAGATAAACATAAAGTGACATTATAATTAAGATTTCAAAAACTCTGACTTTGATTATCCTAAAGCTATTCAGTTTCAGTATGATGTGAACTCCTCTATACTTCATGTTGTTCCATCCATTTCTGAAACTCCATCTATGAACCAATTAAGAGTTGTTTAAAAACTGCCAAAGATATAGCCATCCGAAAGCTGAAAGCAGATTAAGTCATACACAGACTAAAGATATCCAATCACCTCATTTCTTCTAGAAAGAAATGTGTACCAACTTGTAAATATCCGGGACTCGTCAACATTATTATAAATTATCCCGAGTACCTTCTCCTTCCTAGGCCCTTTCTCTGACATCAACCCTTATATCCCAGCAAAGTGGGATGGAGATGAAAATGAAAGCCATCATTTTTGCAATGGAGAGCAGCTCTGGCAAATACAGAGATGAAAAGGTAAAAGGAATCTGAAACCGAATGGCTGAGATTGATTTGGGGTTAGGAGTTGCTGATAAAAACAGCAACCTCACTTAAGTCCACTCAAGGGAAGGAGAATGATCAGGAAAACCCATTTGTTCCCGGTTGTTTGCTTGCCTCCCTGACAGACCCTGGGGTGGCCGGGTAATAATATAATGCAGGTGTCCTCACTTTGGTGATGACAAAATGGAATGGTATTCTCATTCCAAAGAAAAGTCCAGAGGTGAAAACTTACATTTTCTAATGTTCCCAAGTCTGGTTTGTGCCATGTTTCGATTTTAATGAAGAAATCATCTTTCATATATTCATTCTGCAGAAAACACAACAGTCAATGACAGTGAGCTTTCGCCGGTTCTTTGTAGAGCCTTCCCCGGTATAAGCATCCACGCCTTTGACTCTACAAGCCTGGTCCTCAGGTTATCGATAAAGAACCATTGGCTATCTATCCTTATAGGCTTGTCAAGGCCAACCAAATGCTACATGCTTTTAAATAATTGAAACAGCCCTACTTGTCATGCAGCATACAGGGCTAATATTAAAGAAGCTGTGAGCTTTGGTGAGCAAATCTGGCATTGGCAGGAAGCAAAATAAAGTAACAGGGAGACTTTGAGGTAAGGCTGGAGAGAGCATGTGGTTGAGCGCAGGATGCTGGGAGAAGCACAGAGGAGGAACCACGCAGCGATGGGCAGTTTTAATAAAAGTTGCAAATAAATGACCATGTAAAGCGAAGTCGAAAGATGAAGACACAGAAAACCATTTTACTCACCGTTACAACTGAGGCATCATGGACAGGGGGGCAATAAAAGGAGAAAAATGTCAGAATATTAATCAGAGTCAAAACAATCTGTCACAATATTTAATATTACAAGATCAAACTACCCGAGCATAAGATATTTAGTAGTTTACATCTGCAAAGCACAGTTTCTATACAAGTCACAGAGCAGCATACTTTAGATGATGGAGTCAATAATCCAATTTTAGAACTATGGTAGAAAGAAAAATGTCGCAAAAGCAAAAACATCATTTCTAATACCAATTTAGCAAACAACAAAAAACTTTTTCAGAAGGCTGCCATACCCCTCCCCTATCACGTGGCAATGTAAGTAAAATACTGTTAAAGCCACGCCAGGAGACACTTCTGCATGTGGACGGCCTTTCTTTATAGTTTCTCACAGGCATGTCTCACAGATACCGCGGGTTCAGTTTCAAACCACAGAGCCGGGAGGGTCCTGCCTTCACTGAATACAGCGAAGCGCAATAAAACGAGGTATGCTTCTGCTCCTTCCTCTCGCTCACCTCAAGGTGAGCCTGGACCGCAAGGTGCTGCCATCTAGGAATGAGCCCAGGCCCCTCACAAATCTCTGGGGGGTGCAGCCCAATGCAACCTCTCCTCTGCCCCAGACCCCACTAAAGGCCTTGCCCGGTGGCTCCCTTCTCACGGCTGTCCTCGGGGAATGGCTGCTGGGAACCAGGCTTACTTGTCCTACAGTAGGGATACGCGTTCCAGGCTTTCTCGTGAAATACCAGGGAGCCCTCGGGAGCAATCAATCTGACGAATCCAGGAACTTTGCTGTGAGGAGAGAAATAGTGGATATGTTTTCAACAGCGCCATCCCTGCCTGGTGGGCAGCTTTCACACTGCTTCAAAGAGTGCGGTCATCAGTGGTGATTATGTCCTAAGCTTCATGAGCTCAACAGTTTTCTCCTCGTTCCCAAAGTAATGCAGTGGAAAATGAATGTAAAAACATCAAAATAATTATATGTTTAACCACATGCAGTATTTTTTTAAAAAATAGAAGCAATTCTTTCTTATGAGCTTTTACCTATCTCTCTAAGAGTTTCAGGGGTCCTCAAACTTTTTAAAGTGGGGTCAGATCACGGTCCCTCAGAGAGCTGGAGGACCGGACTATATGAACTACTAATTCCTACTGTAACACCTTGGCTGCGCTCACTGCCCAAAAAACCTGGCGGGCAGGATCAGACTCCCCTGGGGGCTGCATGTTGCCCGCGGGCCGTAGTTTGAAGACCCCTGAGTTAGATGAAGCCATTCAACCTGTACATAGCACAACTCAGAGGTTCTCTGTGTAAAGACTACACTACACTGCCTCTTAATGCAAAACAAAACAAAACAAAACAAAACAAAACAAAACAACAACCCCAGAATAGGGGTATCCTTGAGTAAAAAGACTTTTCACACAGTTTACAGAATAAATCTAAAAAATTTATAAAAAATGAGATATGAAAGTATATCCAAGTGTCAAATTTTGTAGGTTTGGAAGATGCATGTCACTTGCTGCCTCAAGTATGGTCAGAGAAGGGTTAAATATGTAATATAGGATGAGGTTGTGCATATTCCTAAGATAATCAGAAAAGATCCCAAAAGATGAAACAGGCAAAAGATATCCAAACACATTACAAATAGAAAATACAACCGGTAAACAAATAAATGGATACATCAGTCTTATCGTCTTCAAAAAATGGAAATGAAATGACCACTTTAAACGATCATTTCATCATAAAAAAGCAGTTTCACATGTTCAGGCTTTTCACACAGATCGGATTCAAATCGCAACATCACTACTTGGAAGGTGTATGATCTTGGGCATTTTATTTGGCTCTCTGAACTTCATGCGTTGAATGGAGTTCTATTATCTACTCTGCAGGGTCGCTGAGAGGATTCAATCAGATAATATCTTGCAAGTGCCTCGCAAGGAGTGCTCAATAATGGTAGTTACCGCTTTTTAATTCTAAGCTGGCATGGCTCTGATACTTTCACAGGCCTTTCTTTACTTAATCCCCTAATAACACTGCGAGGTAAGCACTCATATAACCAACATTTAAGTAACTGCATGTCAGAACTATATCCTCCAGGCTGGGGGTGGCCGGGGAGAGGTCAATGACGGAAAAAGGAGACATATGTAATACTTTACACAATAAAGAATTTAAAAAAAAAAAAAACTGCCTGGTACTGGTACAAACAGATCTATCAATAGTTCATTTGGTCACTTAGAAAAAGGCAGAGGGGAAAAATGAATAATGATGCAAGCATTCCGCCAGGCCGCTCATGCTGCCGCTCTCAGTGGTCGCCCTCCCCCCTCCCCCAGGACTGGGGGGTCTCCCACAGGGCTGAGGACTGGGCACCGCCATCTTTGTGATGGAGTGATGGTTAATTTGCATATTACCCTTTTATGAGATAGGATGGCAATACAAGCTCGATTCCAAAGGCGTAAAGCGATTGCCTGCAGCTTTACATCCTTAAAAGATAATAATGAAGGAGGGCTCATTCTTTGAGCACTTACTCTTTTCAAATCTTGGAAAGACCCATGCAAGGGGGTAAAACTTCAGAAAAATGAAGCTGGGAGAACTGAAAATAATATCACATTAAAAGTCAACCAATATCTAGCAGTTAAATTATTTCTTCCTTTACTTAAAACCCCTTTAAATGTGGGAGAGGTCTAATCAGAGAATAATATAATACATTAGAGGCTTGGTGTACAATTTGTGCATGGGTGGGATCCGATTGGGCTGTGTGGGCCACGGGGAGGGGCCACAGGCTGTTGGCTGGCTGGCCCTACCCACAATCAGCATGGGGGGGGGGGGGGAGGAGGAGAAGGGCAATCGAGGGCGGGGCCAGCCAGGGAAGGGAGGTGGCACTGGCAGTTGGCCAGCTGACCCCACCCCCTGGTCTAACTCCAGGTCAAGAGGACAATTTGCATATTAGCCTTTTATTCGCTTAATCCTTTATTATATAGGATGTGGGTAATTAAAAAAATACAAACTCTAAGATCACTAATCTCTCTGAGAGTTTGACAAACAGACCTATCAATGGTTCATTTGGTCAACTTAGAAAAAGGCAGGGGGAAATAGCTGTGTACTAGCTCAGAAACATATTTTGGCACTCTCCTCTTTATCTCTAGAGTGCCCACTATTCTGAAAACCGTGATATTCATCAAAAGTCCTAAAATTTGCTGGCCCAAACAGAAGAAAATTGGTAGCCAGCCATTAAAGGCCCCAACAGCCAAATATATAAGAAAGCTTAAATATTTCTTCATTTTACCCCTGAATTGCCCATTATCTTACTTCCAGGATGCTATTTCCACGATATGAATTCTAACAATTCATTTTGTTTTGACTTAGTTAGGCTCAACCAAACCTTTGAGCCAATTTTGTTTCAAATTTACTGACTTTTTACATTTAACTTAAGAACATTAACAAGCACATCCCTCCTCAATGAATCTAAGTAATTGACTAAACTTGGGGAAAATGCATAAATGGAGTAAATAAAATTAAATTTCAATTCTATTTTACAGGAGAGAAATTTTCATTAATGGCAGCTTTAACATCTTCCTAACAAGGCAGTTCAAGTGTGCCACTTATATATATAAGTGAGAGCATAGCATATACATTGTTTTTCCACCTCAGTACCACTAGGGAAGTCACGTTAGTAAAATGAAGAAAATTCTGTTTTGGAATCTTCCAGAGTCTCAGAAAAGGAACATACATGAACTGAACAGAATGGAGTTAGGCCTTCAAAGACAAATTAGAAAGGACATTCTTCCTCTTGCTCATCCCAAACTAGTCACGAAATGTTCTCTCGTAATAAATCAATACTGATGACAGTGCCTACCTCAATGTAAACATCTCTACATTCCAGCTGTCGAAAGTCAGCCATAGCATCATGCCGAAGAGCACAAAGGTTCTTGGCCAACACGCAGCCTACACACACCCGAAGGTTATCTAAGAATATTTAACTTCGGGGTAAAATTCAACCAAAATGCTTTATCAATTGTCTTGAGGAGATAATATTAAGATCTAATCTAAGCTTGTCTTCAGAGAAGATAATACTAAGATCTAACCTAAGCTCAATGGTTGTGAACCTGTCTGCTTTGCAGGGAGAGGACTTTGTCACAGTGGCACCAGAAAAACAAAGGGCTAATATGGCTTAAAGATACATAATAAATAACCATAATGTACACTGAACTCCTGATCCAGGAGCATTCCTTTTTTTTTTTAAATCCTGTTCCTGAGATAAGTAACTTGGCTAATCATTTCTTTTTTGTTGTTGTTGTTAATCCTCACCTGAGGATATTTTTTCCAGTGACTTCCAAACAGAGTAGGAAGGAGGGTGGGGTTGGGGGAGGGGGGGGGGGATGAAGAGAAACAGCCCAGCAAGAGAGACTTGTAGGTTGGTTGCCTCCCACATTTGCCCCAAGCAGGGGTACAAGGAACAGAGGAATACAAGCTGAGGATGGTGTGGAAGGCAGGGGGCAGACAGATCACAGGGGCCCATCTTATAGGCCACAGGATTTGCATTTTATTCTTTATATGATGGGAAGCTAATGAAGAGTTTAAGAAGGGAAATAACACAACCTGATCTAAGTTTCCAGATCATTCTGGCTTTGTGTGGAAAATTAAAAGGAGTGGGTAAGAATAAAGAGTGGAAAAAGTTAACTCAAAATGGATTAAAGATCTAAATCTAAGAGCTAAAACTATCAAATTGTTAGAAGAAACATAAATTTTTGTGACTTTGGAATGGGTAATGACACCAAAAGCATAAATAATAAAAGAAAAATATAGGTAAATTGGACTTCATCAAAACTGTATACTTTTTAAGCTTTAAAGGACAACACTATCAAGAAAGTGAAACAACACATAACAATAAATAATTTTGCAAATCATATAACTGATAAGAAGCTCCATTGATGTTTCTCTCTCTCCCTCTCTCTTCTCTCTGAAATCAATAATGATGATAACAATAATAACAATAATAAAAGCAATGTTTTCCCACTGTAGTTGAATTTATAGATGCATAATCTGGGGAAACAGAGGACTGACAGTATATTTATTGGGGGAAAAACAACCACCACATACATGGTGACCCATGCAGTACAAACCCATGTTAAGGGTCACTGTGCATAAAGAGGAAACAATGTATTTCAGTAATATTTCTGATATTCTTGTAGAATAGCATCACTCCTGATTTAGAAAACTTTTACCTGTGCAAAATTAAGACTCAAAGCTACATATATACAAAGAAAAAATTACGTGTTGATGGCTAATTCTCAACTCAAGAACAAATTACTATATTAGGCTATTTATTAATTTCTTACTTATCCTCATTCAGAAATGATTTTGAATATAAATTAAAATTAATCTTTGCATACTCAGGTGATTTAACCTTCCTTTTTTAAAAAAAATCTATACTTTGTTGCTTCTATTTATTTAATTACTTATTTTTTAAAATATATTTTTATTGATTTTGGAGAGGAAGGGAAAGAGAGAGGAACATCAATATGAGAAACATCAAAGGGTTGCCTCCCATATGCACCCAACCAGGGATCGAACCCATGACCTCAGTATATGCCCTGACCAGACCTTTTGGTGCACAGGATGATGCTCAACCAACTGCGCCACACCAGCCAAGGCTAAACCTCTCATTTTCAAATGCACACATTAACTTTTACTTCCTGGCAAATGAATCTTTTTGCTTATAAAAATTAGCTCTTAACTTGAACCACGTGAAATTTTAAAACAATTTTCAATAAAACCTCTGCTATTTTAACCTTTGAGGAACAAAGCCATTCCAGAGTGGGCAAAGCTTTATGAATTCTCCATATTACAGGACTGACAGAAGATGGTGAAAGCATAATATTTATGAGAAATAAAAAAGAGCAAACCTAATTTTCCCCCAAGAAGAGAGAGAAAACAATCCACATAAGGTCTGGCCAGAGTTCTGAGGAGGTCTCGGGAGAACTGCAAGTTTTCCTCTGAAATACCGTCTCAAAAGTTGCAACACATTGTCTTGCCTTGCTTCCAGATTTTTTGCCCAATAAATTCTGTCAATTCTCCACCATCCACCATTAAGTGCTTATTAAACAACTTAAGGAAACATACTCAAACTTTATGGTACGTGGGGTACAAGTCTAGGATGCACACTGAGTAGAGTGACAAAAAGAGATGGAGGTTAGGGAAGAATGGAAGTAGTCAAGGAATGCCTCCACACAAGACAGACCTAAGCTGTGTTCAGAAAGCTGAGCGGTTATGAGGTGCCCAAATCATTAGAAAAATAGCCTAAGGGGCTGGACCAGACCAGTCTGGAAGACAAAGACTAGCTTACTTAGAGCTAACGGTCTTTATTCTGGACATCTACCACAACCGAGCCCAAGTGAACATCTTGAGTACCATGTTAAGTTTAACTTTCATTTTACAAGACTTGAAACTTTAAAGACCTAAGAAAATGGGATATGATGAAATCGTGGGTTTGGAAGAATTTCGTTGTCAAGTCCTTTGCAGTTCACTGCAGGAAATGGAAAATATTCTAACATCCCACAGGGCTCTGCAGTAGAGCCAAGTGATTAAGAGGGCAAGTTCTGGAGTCACAATGCCTGCCTGGGTTCATCTCCAATCTCTACCACCCAACAGCAGTGGCACAGGGTCCACTTATACCTTTCTGGATCTCAGTTTCCTCACTAGAAAGGGGTGCTATGGGAAATGAATGAGCTTCCACCGAGAGCACTTACAGTGGCCAGCACACTGTTTAAGAATACACCAAGTACCAAATCCTATGCTTAGAATTACCATGGGCAACTCCTCACTAGTGAAAGGAATTGAAAGATATATGGAAAGAACCTCACTATCCCATAAAAAGATTATTATCTAAGAGTGAAGGAAACCAGACATTTGAAATGTTCCTCGAGATGGTCACTAAACTTTGGATTTTTTAGTACCCTGCCAAGATTGTTCCTCAATTTTCTGATTGAGATGAAGTATGTAATCTTACAAAAAACAACAACATTTTTTGCTGAAATAGGAAGGCATACTGGCCAGGGAATCCAGAGACCTTGATTACAGTGGGTAAAGTAGACCTCACCACTTCCAGTATCTCAAATGTAAAATAAGGTGTTGGTGGCCTTAGTCAACTAGCTACCTTACCCATCCAAATCTGCCATCAATTCTATTAATGCTGTACCAGAGCACTCTATAGGTTACCCAATGGGATAAATACTGGAAAACGGAACATCTATTACTAGACACATATTTAACTTCCTTAGGGAGAGAGCTCTAAGACTCTAGGAACTATGGGTATGCCTTCAGCATGCTGAACTTACACCCTTACAGGTACTGAAGTCTGACCGGCTGCACTGCCAGCCCTCTGTCATAATTGCAGTCTTTCCTATAGCCCAGCGAAGGCCTCAGGACTTACTACGAAATGATTCTTTGCTCTTCCAGAATAGTTTTCCTGTGGCTATCAGCCTTCTGCATGACACTGCTGACTTTGAGTGTAGACATCTGAATGCCCTTCCCTCCTCCAAGACCACAGCGACAGTGGGCCCCTGTGTTGTCTTTATTAACGGATAAGTTTTTGGTTGTTTTTCATAACGGTTAGAGTGGCTTTATCTGCCATACTGCCTGAGATCCACTACTGCCTCATTCTTTCCTTTCCTGTTTCATGCCTCTGCGTGTTTCTATCCACAGTTGCCATCGTTGTTTGACAAAGCCAGTCTTATAAGGGCATTTAAACAGCCCTCACCGTGCACTCAACCCTCTCCTTCCCTTCTCAGGGGACACCGTGTTCATCAGGTTGAGTACTTCCTGTCAGGCACTTGGCCAAAGCATGGGGTTAAAAATCAGAAAAAGCAAGTCTCAGTCACCACTCTACCACTTCTTTGCTGCGTGACTTTGAACCTTCTTATGTAGAAGGTGTATAGTGACTATTTCTCAGAACTGCCATAAGGTATAAATGAGTGCATAAAGGGTGAAACCAAAGGGTACTATGGAATGAAGTAGCGGTTCCAGAAGGCTGAGTGCACTGAGCTAGCATCCAGAGAGCCAAGGTTTTCCTTTATTTAGCTCACAAAAAGCCTGAGAGAAGGTCTTCTTATCATATATAATAAAACCATAATATGCAAATTAACCAAATAGCCGAACAGCAGAGTGACCATCCACACTATGACACCCACTGGCGCCAGGCCAGCCAAGGCGGGTGTGATGCGATTGGTCAGGGGCCTGGCTACCGCTCCATAATCACTCTGAGGTGGGAGGCACGACTTCACTAGTAAAGAAATGCACAGTTAAATAAGAGATTATTTTCTGAGTTTCAAATCGGCCAAATTTAAAAAGATAGAAAAATATGGGGAAATGAACACTATTACACTCTTGGAGGGCAATCAGGCAATAATAAAACTTAAAATAAGCAAGTCCTTTCAGCAATCCTAGTTTCATAGATTTCTATGGTGAAAGAGTAACCTAAGGCATAAAGACATGTACAACCAAGTTCAGAGAAATATTATTTGTAACGGACAAAAACTGGAAAACGCCCCAAAAACAACCCCGTCAGCTTATCATTTAGAGAATGGATAAGTAAACTATGCTATGTCTATACTAAGAAATTTTACTTAGTCTTAAAAAGAATGAAATGGACATTAAACAATAACATGGATGTTCATGATATATAACTGCATAAAAAATAAAGCAAACTGCAGAACTACAATATATGTATAGTATGATCCATTTGTTGTAGAACACAAAAAATGATACAAGTGATATATCAGTTCTGCTGTTAGGTAGTTACATGCTTAATAAGTAAGTTGAGTAGATGATGCCTAATTATTTAATACTAGAGGCCCGGTGCGCAAAATTCGTGCAAGGGGCTCAGCCCTCACAGCTGTGGCACCTGCCTTGGCTTCATTGGAAGGTCGTTCAGCCGTCCGGTCTAATCAGCATATTATGCTTTTATTATTGTACTAGTAGATAATGATTAAGTATCAAATGTGAATAGGCGGCTTACCTCTTTAGGTGATAAATTTTGTGTGTATACTGTCCTTTCTCTCCATCCTTCTCATAAGGTTCATTCTTTAAGACTTCAATTCCTTCTCCACCACCAGTCTCATTCTTACTAGCTTCTGCAACCGAGTACAGCTGCCCAACCTGATACTGAAATTTCAAAGAGTAAAGGAACCTCAGTAAGTCAGCAGTAACTGTGGAAACTTCCTATGCTAAAATCTTACTATAGATGATATAGAAAAGCAGGTCCAAACCATTTAGCACATATGTTCTACAAGAAAATGTGTCTCAAATTAGAAATGAATGTTTAGGAAGAGGAACAGCAGATGTTCGTACAGCTTCAAGAAACTGTAATATTTTACAAGATTTCAATTATTCAAAAAAACTGCTAGTTATAAACACTCTGGTGCTTTACTACGTACTCCAATATCCACTTATCAGAAAAACGCCTTGTGCTTGGCTGGTTGTGGCTCTGAGATTGAGTATCGACCTATGAACCAAGAGGTTATGGTTCAATTTCAGGTCAGCGCACTTGCTCAGGTTACGAGGTTGGTCCCCAGTACGGAGCATGCAGAAGGCAGCTAATCAATAATTTTTTCTCATCGTTGATGTTTCTATCTCTCTCTCCCTTCCTCTCTGAAATCAATAAAAATATAAATATTAAAAAAGGAACTCTTTCTTCCTCTGAGTAAACGTTTTCTTAAAAAAAAAATCTTGATACTTAGTTCGTTTTTGAATAATATACATTTTCATATCTATTATAGCTCAGTAATCTTACAAAATTTGGAAAAAGGTATAGCACGTATAGAACCATCACTTTGCCAATTAGATAAGCTGAAAAACCAGAATACCATTCTCAATAATAAAGGGGAGGGATATAAAGTATAATAAGAGTCTGAAAAGGCAAAAAATTGCTGACCGTGGTTTCTATTTCATGTTAAAGTGAACCAGAATTCTCAGTGGTCTGCTCCAATACCTGTGAGTGGGCAGTATTGTTCGATGCCATTCTCGAGTCACTAACCATTCCAATAAATGATAAAAAGCAAAGTTCTTTTGTTCTCATTTGTTCCTAAGGACTCAACCATGGCACTATCTCCAATCTCTTCAAACCTGTCTAAATTTCTTCCTCCCAATGAAGACAGCCTAAAAAGAAATGTGGGTGTTTTTTTTTTGTTTTGTTTTTTGTTTTTATGAGCATGTTTTCAAAGAAACGCTACCTGTAAAAACTAATCATTCAAAACCAACATTTTATTTGAGGGGCAAAAAATAGGGCCAGCTCTGTAATATTCCTATCTAAAAAGCCCATAGGGCCCTGGCTGGTGTGGCTCAATTGGTTGAACATCGTCATTTACACAACAAGGTCGCTGGTTCGATTCCCAATCAGGGCATAGACCCAAGTTATAGGTTTGATTCTTAGTCCAGGTGTGTCTCAAGGCGACTGAATAATCTCTTTCTCTCTCTCACCCCTCTCACTAAAATCAATAAAAACATTTTAAAAAAAATAAAAAGCCCATAGGAATATGATATCTTGCATGTTAATCCTCATTCTCTCTCCCTTCACTCATCTACTTCCCCTTTCCCAGTCTCTCTGTCCATGTCTCTGTCTCTCTCTCAGGAAGCTAGAACCAAACACATTTTTTTTTAAATGAATCAAATAAGTTTTTGTAGGGGTTTTAGACTGCAGAAAGGGTTGTATTTCTTCTTTTGTTTTTCATGATACATCATCAGTGTTAGTCTAGTAATGCTATAGTCAATCCTTAAGCCCTTTAAAATGTACTTCTCATATTTTAAAAATAGGATTAAAATGTCTCTAAGTCAAAAGGCAAATTTGATCTTGGCCAGGAACAGAGTAAACAAAAATTCACACAGAAACAACAACAGTATCCAAAAAAAATAAATGTTCTTAAGGGACTAATGTTGTGTGGCCTGCTATTAGGCTGTCATTGTCATTTTAAAGACCAACAAATGAAGGCAATAGATATATTTATTAAGTGCCAGTACAACAAAGAGCTGAGGTTATTTTCAGTAACAATACCAAGGAAAATTTCAACATCCAAGTTGATCCAACATCCAAAACCAAGAGAAAAAAAGAAACGAAAACAAATGTCAATTTCCGCATTCAAGTTCAAACAATGAGCTACACAAGCAAAGAACAGGAGTGCCTGGCTTGTTTTGAGTGTTTTTTAATACAGTGAAACCTCAGGCACTACTGAAATATATATAGCTGTGTTCTCATTTACATTAAACGGTGTAGTTAGCTATTGGTTTTTAGTTCCTTCATTTTATTTTTTTTCTTTCTGTCTGTGATCACCTGTCCCTTCTATGGTTATCAGTTTGTTTTGTCCCACTTCCAATTCACTGCTTCGAACTCACTGTCAGCTCTAAGAAAACCAGATAACTGAGCATGTGCACACTGTGTGCAAGTTACAGAAGGACCCTGAGGGCTTTATATGTTTTGCTACACATCTCTTGATTTCTCTGAAGTCTTTTCTGTTTTTACTACCCTCCTTCTTGGCTATACTACAGATAGATAAAACTCCAAAACATGCAACTTTTGAACAGGGGATGTATTTCTGTATCATGTGCAGATCAAGAGAGACAATAATCTCTCAGTGATGTGCTGGTCAAAACAAGTCTGGAAAACCATTTTCAGTGGAAAGCAGTAACTGTGACGATGCAGTAGGGAGACCAGCTGGTGAGGAGGGCCAGGGGGTCATGTTGTATCAGGCCAAATGAACATGCTGGACATGTTTAACCTTGTAACCTCGAGAAGATGGAACAAAGGATTGGGGGAGGACAGAGAGCTGCCATATGCAAGACAGAACAGGCCTATTTCTTACCGCTCAAATGGACGGAACTTAAACAACAGTCAAGTATTATGGGAAAGCAGGTTTTGGTTTAAAATCAAGACAAATGTTTTTAAAAGTCCAACAGTAAAGGAGGCTTCTTCTCTAAGCAGCAAGTGACTTAACCTTAAAGTGTTGAAGTTGAGCAAGAACCTCCTTTCTCTGAGATTTTGTAGACAGAATTTCTGCACTAGACAGCAGGTTAACCTGCATTCTTTGGTCCCTTCCAAAACAAAGCAATGTAACAGAAATTCACTTACAATTATCTGTGTAGCAACCTGTTTGTTTTTTTTTGTCACAAAAAAACTAAAATGTAAAGGTAAATAAATACAACAAAAATGTAACTTTTAGATCAACTTACTATATCAATAAAATAATACAGAAGCAAACATGACTTACCTCCTGAACAGAACAGGGCAAAACCACACGGCTAAAAAGACAAAAGAAGAATATAGGTTACACATAAAATAGTTGACTTTAAAATGCATCTGTATGCTTAAAAGACCTTCTATTGTAAATCCGGTGATAGCATGGTACAAGGACATCATTTATGGAAAAGCGTCTTTGCAATGCCTACAGCTCTAAATAAGTGTTTTTTGTTAATCCTTACCTGAGGATATATCTTTTCCATGAATTTTTACAGAGATTAGAAGGGAGGGAGAAAAAAAGGGAGGAAGAGAAAGAAACATAGATATGAGAGACACATGGACTGGTTGCCTCCCTGTAAGTGCTGGGAATTGAACCTGCAACCCAGGTGCATGTCCTTGACCGGGAATGGAACCCCAGACCCTTTAGCGAGAAGGCTGGTGTTCTAACCATTAAGTACACCAGCCTGGGCTAAATAAGTGTGTGTGTTTTTGTTTTGTTTTTTAATTAATATATTTTATTGATTTTTTTACAGAGAGGAAGGGAGGGGGGTAGAGAGCTAGAAACATCGATGAGAGAGAAACATCAACCAGCTGCCTCCTGCACAACCTCCACCTGGGATGTGCCTGCAACCAATGTATATGCCCTTGACCGGAATCGAACCTGGGACCCTTCAGTCCGCAGACCGACATTCTATCCACTGAGCCAAATCGGTTTCAGCTAAGTGTGTTTTTTTAAATTGGGGAAATAAAACTACCATTCCAGGTTGTCAGCAATCACTGCATTTAGCATCTAAATTATACCAGGATCCCCCAAAAGCAGTTGCAGAGATTCCTGTGAAGAGTAGAGAACAAGAGAAAACTCATTACCGAAAATTACAGGGTACAGAATGTATTATTTGTACACTGTCTGGCCAGGTTGCTCTCATGAAATTTTTAGTATGGTTTCATTCCCTATTTATATGCTGTGCATTTTTGGATGCTTCTCACAAATAGATGTCCTGAATTTCATGAATGAATGCTTCCCAAAAATGATTCCTACCCAATTACTTCTCAATTTTATTAAGAGAAAAACAAGTAAACGGTCCATTAGACTTAATAAGAAAAAAAAAACTTGCCAAAACCGGTTTGGCTCAGTGGATAGAGCATCGGCCTGCAGACTGAAAGGTCCGGGGTTCGATTCCGGTCAAGGGCATATACCTTGGTTGCGGGCACATCCCCAGTAGGGGGTGTGCAAGAGGCAGCTGATCGAATATTCTCTCTCATCGATGTTTCTAGCTCTCTATCCCTCTCTCTTTCTCTCTGTAAAAAATCAATAAAATATATATTAAAAAAAAAAACAATTACTTAAAAAAAAAACTTTATGGAAAATACTTTGAGCCTTATAAATATAACAATTCCTTCCAGGGTAGTCAATGTAGTATTGTAAGGTTATGTGTTTGATCTTGTCCAGCAGAGTTTTTTATTGGACATGCAAAAGGATCAATATAGAGACTCCGGCTCCAAAAAAGAATACCATGGTAAACTATATTACAACATTGCATTTTAACTCTAGATTTTTATAATGAAGTACGTTTATGTAGTTCTACCATAAACTCTGAAAACCATCCTGAATATCTCAGAAGAGCTGATGTTCAAAAGATCACCTTTTTGTTGGCCTGGTCCTTCTCTGACTTTCCCTCCAAACCATTCAGCCAGCACCACAGTGATTGAAAGTCTTATTTTAACTCTTTCTATTATAAGGAGAGAAAAAAAATCTCAAGGAACTCAGCTGGATTTTCTTTTCATAGAAAATTCCCAATAGTCTTCCTCATTCCAACCTCTTTTTAGCTGCACTTTCCTCCTACTTCTCTCTCCCTATTCTCCGCAAGCATCTATGCTTGAATACTCACAGCACCTTAATCGTCAACAGGTGCAAAACATGTCTCTTATAATTCCCTCCTCCTTGACAACTGGAGATCACTCATCACTCTGTCTTTTTTCATAATGGTCATCTAAAGACAATGAACAGCCTCAAAGTCACAAAGGTTACTAGTTTCTATCCTCATTAAGAATTCATTTGGTTCAATCATCCCATACATATAATTTCAGCTGTATCTTCTGGATACACCCTCATTTGCTCACCTCACTGCCTCAGTAACAGAAAATAAACTGGGACCGGAGTGCAGTGGTCGGGGGGAAGACCAGGTTATAGGCTGGGAGTGTATTTTGAAAAATATAGGAGGAAACAGACAAAATGTAGGGAAAATATTATGAGGGCCTGCAATATAATGGTAAGAAATCTACTAAATTTATTAGGCAACAAGGAATGCTGGGAGGTTGTTCAAAAAGGTGAGAGAGAACTACCGCTAACCTGAAGTCATCAGTAGGTGGTTAAAATGTTGAGAAGCAGGAGTGTGGGGAGAGCCATCTTTTGGGAGGCTGGGCAAGGCCTTACAAAGGCCTTGAACCAAGATGGTGGGCTGCAGAGGAAACAAATGGAAGGAAGGAATACAAAGGAAAGAGTTAAAGACTTCCCTGAAGTTTCACAAAGCCAAACAACCCCTGAGTGATTTTTTAGCAGGAAGGTCCATATTTTTATATAACTACACTTCTAGGAAAACTCATTTCACGGAATGAAAAGTGACTGATTAAGACATTCTGAATGATGAGTCAAGTAACCTCTTCAAGATTTACTTACTAAGAAGTACAAGAGAGAAGGGACAGGACTTGATTTTTGATGACTGGTCTAAAAGCAGTAGAGATATTCCCCCACATTTTGAAAGTTTGCCACTTCACTTTTAGGAAAGACCTATACTAGAACCTATTTTTGCCAACTGAAAGAAATACACAGAAGATTCTCGCTATCACAAATAAAGGAGAAAAGTGAAAATAATATCCAGCATTTGTTTTGTAGAACCGTCACAGAGGCAGGATGCAACTGGGGTGGGGGGTGGGGGGGGTACTGGGGGGTGCATCAAGAGTGGCCCCACCAAGCTCCTTCCCAGGGAACCACACTCAGGATTTCAGCATCAAGCTGCCACAGCTGTGAACTGTCTGTGAGCATCAGTTTTATCTCGATTTATTTTGTGCATCGGTTAGCAAGGCGTATCCTGAGGTGTCAGAAAAGCCTGAGAGATCATCCAGGTATCACACTTAGTGTAAAACTGGATGCAATTAAGCATATCTAATGTGATTTTGTAGGTGTTTAAAGGAATATGGGAATGATCAAAATTTTTTCAGATACAGCTGACCCTGGAACAACATGGGTTTGAACTGTGCAGGTCCACTCATATGCAGATTTTTTCCAATAAACACCAGTACTGTTTCAATTCGTGGCTGCAAGCAGAGTACCCGTTGTATGCATTGATCTATGCCATTTTATATAGGGGACCTAGCATCAGTGGATTTTTGGGATCCTCTGTGGGTACCAAGGGACAACTAAGTTTTAGGGGAATCACAATTTATACACATTTTTAACTGGGATGGGGGGGTTAGTGTCCCTGAGCCTGTGCATTGTTCCAAGAGTTAACTGTATTAATTAATGGTAACTGCTTCTTTGTTTTATGCCATTTCAGCTAACTAAAAGTTTCATAGGAATACTCTACTTTCAGATAGTGTGGGAACCTGAACAGGCATACCTCATTTTATTAATGCTTCACAGATAATGCCTTTTTCTTTTCTTTTACAAATTAAAGGTTTGTGGAAATCCTGTGTTGAGCAAGTTTACTGGCACCATTTTTCCGAGATGATGGTTAGCAATTTGTACCAATATTTTAAATTAAGACTCGTACCTTTTTTAGACATAATACCATTGCATATTTAGCAGACTGCTGTAATACATAACATTTATATTCACTGGGAAACCAAAAAGTTCGTGATTGGCTTTACTATGAAATTCACTTTATTGCACTGGGGTAGAACCAAACCCACAATATCTCTGAGTTATGTCTGTATTTAAAAATTTTTAAACTTCTCTAAAAATTTTCATGAACATAATTTCCCAAATGGAACTAATAACTAGTTTTTTTAAAAACTAAGACTTTATTCTAATGGCAAATCCATCTATTTGCTTAAGTAACAACTTGAAGTGAACTTCTCACCCTGAAAAGTTATTTCTAACCTTTTAATTCATGTCAAAAATAGATGGTATTTTTTAAAACAAACATTTGCCAAAGCATTTTACAATTTACCAACATCTTCATATAGGAATGACCTGTTCATTGCTCCTAACCAAAAACAATTTTAGAAAGCTGACTTGGAAATACTAAGAATAATTTTTTTTTCATTCAACAGCACCGACTACTTACAGTGTACCAGACTAGATGCTGTTGATGCTGGGAATACTTAAAAATAAGAAACAGTCTCTATCTTCAAAAAGTCTAGAAGGAAATACATTCTAGGGGAGACATATGTGAGGACTGAATATCAAGAAATGGTCATTATAAATTGTTAGGAAATATTATACTTTGGGCACATTTTGACATGTGTTACCTCAGTGCATTCAAATTTTTACAATGAAAGTAATGGTTCACAAAAAGCAAAGTGTATAACGTATCAATGGGAAATGTTTTTCATAAGTGAGCTCGACACTCCTCACATAATCGTCAACGGAATCTACTAAGCACTTAATTCACATTTTAGGAGGGAGGAAATAACTCTAATAAAAGAAATATGATTACTCCTGTGATCTAAAATCAGTTCTGCAACTTCCTTGGCTTGAGCCAAGTCAATTTCCTTCTGTCTCATTTCCTCAATCTGTCTTATTATCTGCCACCTACCTACATTACAAAGAGGTCAGAGTAATAAATGAGATAACCCTTGCATGACACACTGTACAAAGAACTTGGAAGAAAACTTTCGTGTAAATCCAAAGCCCAATACTATAAATAAGCTTTGACTGAAATGTGTCTTTTCTCAGGATCCCTGTCACTAGCTAAAGTTATAATTTTTCATTAATTTATTTAACAAATATTTACTGAGCATGTACTACATGCCCGGGACTAGTCTAAGACCTGGAAATATGGGAGCCAGCAAGACAAATTCATGGAGCTTACATGTGGTAAGAGAATACATACAGTAAAACAGAAAGAAAAAATAAACAAAACCCACAATAATTGTGTTGCGCCGAAATCGGTTTAGCTCAGTGGATAGAGCGTCAACCTGCGGACTGAAAGGTCCCGGGTTCGATTCTGTGCACGTGCCCAGTAAGGGGCGTGCAGGAGGCAGCTGATTGGTGATTCTCTCATCGATATTTCTAGCTCTCTATATCTCTCCCTTCCTCTCTGTAAAAAATCAATAAAATATATTTTTAAAAAATAATAATTGTGTTGCATGGTAGATGGTGATAACTGCTATGGGAGAATAGAGCAGGGAAAACAGATACCAAAGGTGGGTGTTACAATTAGGTCTTCAGAGACCGATTCCCCAAGAGGGTGATACAGTATTTAAGAAAAGACCTGAAGGAAGGGGGTGGAGGGATGGGGTAGGGTTAGTGAGATGCAGAATGAACACTTCAAACCAGGGAACAGCAAGCAGAAAGGCAAGAACACCAAGGAAGCACGTGAGCTTGGGATGGGCAGGGGAAGGTTAGTGAATAAAATCAGCACAGAAAAGATAATAGTATAAGACCACCCCACCTCCAGGCTGTATTGTAACCGGTGTGGGCTTTGATTCTCAGTGAGATATGGAAATCTTTTGAGGGTTTTAAGCCCAGAAGCCGAAATGAGTTGCTTCGTTTTTAAAGAAAAGTTTCAGAACTAGCACTACAATAAGAATAAGGTGTGTTGGAGATGGTTCAATTCAACTAAAACTTTTATTATTGCCGAAACCGGTTTGGCTCAGTGGTAGAGCGTCGGTCTGCGGACTGAAAGGTCCCGAGTTCGATTCCGGTCAAGGGCATGTACCTGGGTTGCGGGCACATCCCCAGTGGGGGGTGTACAGGAGGCAGCTGGTCGATGTTTCTCTCTCATCGACGTTTCTAGCTCTCTCTCTCCCTTCCTCTCTGTAAAAAAAAAATCAATAAAATATATTTTTTAAAAAAGTTTTATTATTATTATTTTTTAAATGTAGAACGAAAGGAGCATTTGAAAACCCGAAAAGGGCCCTAACTCGAAATCCCCTCGTTGCCCAAGGGATGATGACGAAACGAAGCAGCCGTGATAGCTGAACAATCACTGCCAACCACATTTCCTGCGATAGTCCGTCCTCGGCGGGTGGGAAACGCCTGACTTTCCAACCAAATCGCTCGGCTGGATCATAGGCACCTGGGAACCCTTCTATTTGACAGACCACGTGTTCACGCCTCACTGCAGCCCCGGTGGGGTGGGTGGAGCCTAGAGTGTCACCCCACCTGCAAGATATGGGAACTGAGACTGATGGCCTTGCTGTCAAGTCACTGCTGTCAAAGTCAGCGGAGCTGCCCGCCGGAGGGGCGGGGGGTGGGGAGCGCAGGCTTTCCCGGCTCCCCTGAAGGAACTTCAGGGCGCCTGGGTCCCGCCTGGAGCTCAGACCCCAGTGCTGTCCTCACCCGACAAGCCGCCGATCTCCCGCCGGTGACAGGCAGGCTCCACCCAAGACGACAAATCACAGTCAAACCCACCCCGGTCTCTCCCACCCTCGGTCCCCCCCAGCGGGGCCTGAGGCTAGGCGATTGGTGGGAAGACGGGTCCCAGCGGGAAACTCCCGGCCGCGCCTTCCCGAGCCACGCGATCCGATCGGGGACACAGCCTGCCTCGAACCCCAGGAGAGAGGGCAGCATTGTGGCCGCAGGAAGGCCCGGAGGAGGACCCTGGGGAAGCGCCGTGGAGGGGGGCCTCGAGTGGGCCGGGGGGCGCGGGCCGGAGGGGGGGGGGAAGGGGAACGCGAAAGGGAGCGGCCAAACCCCAGCCTCGCTCCTTCTCAGGAGTATTCCGCCACGTCTCCATCAATGAACCTCCCACCACGACACCCCGGCAGCCGCGATCCCGCCCACGGACCCACTCACAATTCCTTAATCAGCACCATCTTCCTGGAACCCCCAGACAGCTGCTGCCGCTACCACCTCCACCGCCGCCGCTGCCGCCGCTCACTGAGCCTGCGCGGCCCCGCCTCCCTGCTCACGACGCATGCGCGCCCACGCCCTTCCGCCGCGAGCCGTCGCGTCAGCGCGGGAGACCGGCTAGCCCCGCCCCCCGTTTCGCGCCCCACCCTGCGCGCACGAGGCCTCCACTGCGGCTGCGCGGCCGGTGGGCGGGGCGGGCGGCTGCTACTGCGGCTGCGCAAGCTCCCGCGCGGGCGGTGGCCTCCCTCTCGTCACCGCCCCAACGCTCCGCCTCCTTCCAAGTCAACTTCCCTCGGGGGCGGCTGCTTTCCGGTGAGTGTACACCAGCTGGCTCCCTGGAAGCCGTTTTCTGGTGACTTCCAGTACGAAACTCTCTCACCTTTTTTTTTTTTGTGAGAGGAAGTCCGCCTTTTTGACAGACATTTCTCTTTCGAAGTCCACGTGAGGGACTTGTGACAGGGGCGCGAGGCCGCCGCCGCCGCAGCAGCGGCGTTCTGCTCCCCTCAGCGGCCCTGTCAGATTCCGCGGGAAGAGGTTCCCCAGGCTCGGGGCTCGCGGGCGTTTGTTCCAGAAGCCTCGTCAGTGCCGGCGTCCGACCGTGCCTCAGCGTGCGAGGGCCCGCGGCTGCGGCCACGCGCGTTCCCCCGACGCCCCTGACCTGGAACCCAGAACCCCACCGCTGCTGGGACTCGACAGGAGGTGCTTGCGACCAAGTTCCCCCTGTTCCCCTCGTGGGGAAAAGAGGTGCTCGGCCTTCAGAGCCGGGAACGGGGCCTGTGCTGGGAAGACGCTGGAGAAGTCCCAGTGAATGCCCCCCACTTCCGTCCCCCCGAAACCGTGTCCCCCCCCCCACACACACACACACCCAGGCTCCAGCCCGAGGAGCCCAGAGGTGGACCTTAGGATGAGCTGTAGCTCAGGGGTCACTCTCCTACTCTGTACTCTGTACTCTGTGCCAGGACAGGTCTAGGCGCCGGGGAAACTTCTGGAAACGACACAGTTCCCGTTCTCACTTAGGGACGAGAGAATGGGGCGCAAGTGCTGTTCCGTGAATAAAATCAGAGGGATGGCGGAGGCAGAGCAAGCGAGGGGAGGACACTCCGGAGGCAGCTTTGGAGCTTTGTGTTCATCCATAGCCCGGCCTGTGAAGACGGGGGAGAGGCGCTCCCTTCCGAGGAAAGGAAGCCCCGAGGGTGGAATCAGCCTCCAGTATTTGAGTGCAGATAGAGGTCAGGTGTGGCTGGAACATCTGAAGTGAGGGAAGGGAGGGGCTGGGACTAAACGGATCACCGGACCACTGTAAAGAGTTTGAATCGTTCTTCTAAGAATCAGGGGAAGCCGTTGAAAGATCACTAAAAGAATAAAAATGTCATGAAGACACTGCTACAGAAACCTGTATGTTGTATCTGATACTGGGGTACACCTATGGAATTAGGGCTGCCTCAAAAAAAAAAAAGAAGAAGAAGAAATAGTGGAATATTTACCAAAAAAGCTGGAAACATCCCCCTAAGGCAGCCCCTGGACTCGCTGAGTTTCTGTGATGTACGAAGCACTGTGCTTAGTTACTGGCAAGGTTTCAAGGAAACACGTGCTTGCTTTCAAGGAACTTAGAAACGGAAAAGCTTCAACTGATTGGGCACCTGTTACGTGCCAAGTACTGTTCTAGGTAATGGAGGTATTCTTATCTCATTTCCCCCTTAGGGCATCATTATGAGATAGGTATTTTATTTATTTTTTATTTTTTTAATATATTTTATTGATTTTTGTACAGAGAGGAAAGGAGAGAGATAGAGAGCTAGAAACATCGATGAGAGAGAGTCATCGATCAGCTGCCTCTTGGACACCCCGTACTGGGGATAAGCCCGCAACCAAGGTACATGCCCTGGACCGAAATCGAACCCGGGACCCTTCAGTCCCCAAGCCGACGCTCTATCCATTGAGCCAAACCGGTTTCAGCATGAGATAGGTATTTTAGCATGCTTTAAGAAGGGGGATAGAGGGCAAGGGGTTCAGAAAGCCAAGTTAAGTGACTTGTGCAAAAATCACTCAGCTAGCTTGTTTATAGAACCGGGTTTCAACTCCAAATTTTTAAAACACCAGTGTCTTGGTCTTTCCACTGCCCTGACTTTTTTCTAGATAAAAGTAAAAAGTCGAGGCATGCAGACATGCAATCTTTGTAGCATACTAGAGGCCAGGTGCACGGATTTGTGCACCAGTGGGGTCCCTCAGCCTGGCCTGCAAAACCAGCCCAAGCCTGGATTCCTCCAGGTTGTGTCTAAAGAAACAATAATTTGGAAATTGGGGAGCCAGGCAGAAGCCCAATGCCAGAGGAAGGACTCTGCATGTGCTCCGGCCTTGCTATCCTTTTATTCAGTTTGGGATACACCTAAAGCCCTTAGGCAATTTCTGCTAACAGGCTGTCTTATCAGTAAGGATTTACATGACTATCTGGTCTTGAAGTTGCTTTAGATACCATGACTAAGTAGTGGGTGCATAGCTCTGACCTTCGCCTGGGCTCAAGGGTCACCAACATTCTGGGCTCCCTGCCCACACCTCTCTACCAGTGAAGACAGGAGGTGGCTCCCCACATGAGGTGATAGCGCATTGTGGTTTGGATGTGCATTTCCCTAATGGTTAGGGATGCTGAGCACCTTTCCATGTACCTGTTGGTCATCTATATGCATCTTCGGGAATATGTTCAGGTCCTCTGTCCATTTTTAATGAGATTGTGGTTTTTTTTTCTACTGAGTTGTATGAGTTCTTTATATATTTTGAGTTGTATGAGTTCTTTATATATTTTGGAAATTGATCCTCTATCAGATATGATTTGCAAATATTTTCTCCATTCAGTAGGTTGTTGTATGATAGTTTTCTGTGCAGAAGCTTTTTAGTTTGAGTAGTCCTACTTGTTCTTGTTTTTGATGCCTTTGCTTTTGGGGTCAAACAAAAAGAAAAAAAAATAATTGCCAAAACCAATGTAGGGGCTTATCTATATTTTTCTATACTATTTACCCATCTGTATTTTTTATATTATTTATCCATTTCATAATTGGGTTATTTTTGTCTTGAGTTGTAAGATTTTAAAGTATATTCTGGATATGAGTTTATTGATACACATATGATTTAATGTATTCTTTATTTAATGGTGTTCTTGTTATTGTTGTTAATCCTCACCCAAGGATTTTTTCCCATTGATTTTTCTAGAGTAGAAAAGGAGGGAGAGAAGGTACTGAAATATGGTAGCAACCATACTTGGGTAAAAACTGCTGTTTGAATTTTAACCCTGCCCTTGCTTAAACATAGGGTAGTTGCCTCAGCTTCCAAATTGAGACCTGGAGGCTAAGGCAATTTTACCAGAAATACGGAAGATTGACTCCCACTGACTCAGTAGCTTCAGGGATAGAAACTGTAGATAACGTTTAGAGATAACCTTTAGAGATTAACCTCTGAGTTCTGCTTTGGTATTATCGGCTCTCGTAAGATAGGGCTACGTTCCTAAGTTCCCAGCCTTTAGAATTTAGAACAAAGGAAAATTCCTGTGGTTTGAACCTTTCCAAGGACTGCCTACACCTGGAATGGTGGTCCTGTGGACTCCACCTGTGTGTGGTCCTCTTGAGGCCGTGCTGGCCAGTTTTTCAATAAATTCTTGCCTGCTTTTTTTAATCATCAGCCTCCGCTGGTCTTATTTTGAACCCAGGCTTCAACCCCACAACACAACAAAAACACATTTTGATGAAATTCAATGTCAGTTATTTTTAAATCTTATGCTTTTTGTGTCCTAGCTATGAAATATTTTTTTTACTCCAAAATTGCAAAGATTTTTCTCCTACATTTTGTTCTTAGAAGTTTTTTACTTTTTGCTGTTTTAAGTTTTTCAGTTCCTTTAGAAAGAGTTTGACAGTTTCTACAAAATCAAGCCTTGCTGGGCTTTTGGAAGGATTTGGATTGAATTAATCAATTTGGGGGAATTGACAATTTAATGATGAGGTTTTGAATCCATGAGAATTCAGTTCTTTTTCTTTACTATCTCTTGACACTGTTTTATATTTTTCAGTGTAGAGATCTGAAACATAAAATGCTTAGAAATATGTTTTTGTTAAATGTATTTCTAAGCATTTTATGTTTTTGGATGCTCTCGTTATTTTTAAAATTTCGGTTTTTAATTGTTAATCTAGTAAAACCTCCATATAATGAATTAATTTAGGCCAGGAAGTATCTGTTAAAGCTGAAAGTCCATTATATAATATAATAAAGTAGATTTTTCAAATGTGTATGTTGAAAAATTGACAAATTAGTTTACCTGTTTTTACTTAATGTAGACATGTTTGTGTAATTAAAATTAAGTATGTATGAAAAGTTTAATTTCACAGAAAAATTTTCTCTATGTATTGCTATAATTTTAAATTTATGCTGAATAGGTCCAGTAAATAAATGCATTTCCCAGTCACTGTGAATAAACAAATGCCTATGGCTGGGATGTGGCTTAGTGCACCTGGGAACATCGGCCGGCACGTGTTAAAACTGCTGCAGAAAGGCATGCCACGTGTTGAGAGAGATGTGGTGTGATCACATGCTAATCATTCCCTGAACATTATTTATAAGCATTGACTCTTGGATTTAAATATGTAGACTATAGTTATAGATACAACATTGGTTTTTCCAACATATGGCCTATTCACTAAAATTTGTTAAAAAAAATAACTGAATTAATAACAAAAACAAAAACAAAAAACCCTGTTAATTTAGTTATAAGCAAATCTTGGTTAAAAGCATTTTAAAATTAACACAATGTTAATTTTCACATATGACATATAGACTGGAAATTTTGTCCATTAAATCTGAAATCTGTTAAATCAAGGTCTGAGGTCCACAAAATCAAGGGTTACTGTGTGTGGATACACATTATGATTGCTGCATCTTCTTGGTGAATTGAAGGCGTTATAATTATGAAATGTTTTTCTTTATCTCTAGTTATTTCTTATCTTGAAGTCTACATTGTTTGATTTTAATATAACCAATTCATTAATCTTATTCATACTTATTTTTTTTTAAATTTATTGATTTTTTACAGAGAGGAAGAGACAGAGTTAGAAACATCAATGAGAGAGAGTCATCGATCAGCTGCCTCTTGCACACCCCCTACTGGGGATATGCCCGCAACCAAGGTACATGCCCTTGACCGGAATCGAACCCGGGACCCTTTCAGTCCGCAGACCGACGCTCTACCACTGAGCCAAACCGGTTTCAGCCATACTTATTTTTTAATGGCACATCTTTCCATCCATTTACATTCTGCCTATTTTATATCTATTTAAAGTGTATTTCTCATAGAGAGCATGAGTAGTGCTTTTATATCCATTAGACAACCTCTGCATTTTGGAATGTTTAATCCACTAACAGTTAATATAATTATTGACATGGTGGTTATTTATCTCCTTAGATTTTGTTCTTCTGTTTCTGCTTATTAACTATTTCTCTTCATATATTTTTATTTTTATTAAAATTTTTTTTAATCCTCACCCAAAAATATTTTTTCATTGATTTTTAGGAAGAATGGAAGGCATGGAAGCAGGAGGGAGAAGGACATAGAAAGACAGAAAGAGGCATTGATCCATGTGAAAGAGACACATCAATTGATAGCCTCCTACATGCACCCTGACGGGCTGGGGATCAAACCCGCAACCCAGGTAAGTGCCCTTGAATGGGAACTGAACTGGTGATCCTTCGGTCTGAAGCTCTAATCACTGAGCAACACCAGGGCTCTCTTCATATTTTTATAAGTTATTTCTTGAGGAATTAAAATGTGTAATTTTTCATAATCTACTTAGATTTAAATGTTATGTACCACAGCACATAAAATATAAGAAAGTTTCAGCCAGGCTTTAGCTGTTAGATTTGGAAGTAGAAACCCTTACTTAGAGTTAGGTCAGGTGGAAGTATTCCTTCAAACTGTATGTAATGAGTACACTGCAAACTTAAAAGACCAGTAGTTTCAATAAATCTTGTTTCATATTCATATAGAGCCCATTAAGGAAAATGTCCATTTCATGTTAAAATATTATGATAAACAGCTTCAGTTCTTGTAAATGATTCAAAAATAATATATAATTTAGAGAAGTGATGAATTTGGGTGTGCCCAAGGAAAAGAAAATTGCCTACATTATTAGGAAGTTCAAGAGACATAACCATCTGTGACTTGATGGAGGGGGGTGGAACATAAAGATGTATGATGCCATTTGTAAAACTAATTTCTCTTTCCATTTAATCTGTTCTTGCCTAAGTAAATACAGCTAGTAATTAAGATACCATTTTGGTGTGGTTTATAAATGCTTTTGCCTTCATTAAATTTCACACTTGTGAAAAAGAGCTATTAAGAGACAGCCTAAGGTAACACTTTTGAATAGCTAACTTTGTTAAAAATATGTTTCTAAATTTCTTGCAATAAAATGTAATTGCATTTTGTTTTCACTTGCTAGAATCTTCTCACATATTAAGTATTAGAGATAAGACAGTGCTAGCAGGAGCATTCTGTTTAATTTGTAGTAATAGTGACTTTGGAGTTCCCCTTTCCTTGCCATTCATAATAAATATCATTTTCTGGTTTCTCTAATTTTTCTTACAATTCACTTCTTTTAACATTAAGCAGTGGCAGGAGAGATATTCTAAAATATATACTATTTTGAAACTGTCAAATTTTGAAATATTTGCCATAAAATGAACATGGTTAAGAATCTATCAATCATTGAGCCTGATTGCAAAATTAGTACCTTGTTCTAATATTGCAACACTGGAGCATCTTGATGGCATGCCTATAAATAAATAAAAAAATAGGGTAAGGAAAGGAGAGAAGGGGGAAAAAAAAACTATATCTTTTATTGTTGATAATACAAAATCATAGCCAATACAAACATGTCCTACCTTATAAAAATTGGTACATAGTAAAATTGTTGCTGTTGTATATGAACAGTGAACTTCTTATATGACATGTCTTTGTTATTTCATGTGTTACGATTTCTTTCAATTGGAATTTTAACTCCTCATTTATGTGACTAGTCTGTAGTGAGTCTAGTATAAGATGAAAACGTTTTTAGATTAAATGTTAGTATTACCTTTAAGCAGCCGGTATTAACTTATCTGAAGATAGATCTTTATTCAGATATTTTTATTAGTATCGCAATACAAGAGAAATAACTGAGCTCTTCTTTATCTCTATTAATTAAGTCCATTGCATGTTTTAAAAAGTGATAGTATTAACATGCTCACTTCTAAAGTTTTTTCTTCAAACAGATATTGATGTAAGCATTTTCTTCTATTTGATTACTTTTAACCTCAAAAGATCATCATTGAAGAAAAGATATCTAGTTCTGTCACTTAGTTTTATTTGGTCCTTTGCTTATTCCTAGTATTATTAATAGAATGTACAGTTAGCACTGGATGAATTTTGTGATGAGAATACTTTTATACAGAACAAGGGAACTTCCTTAATGTGATAAAGGACATCTAAGAAAAATTCACAGCCAGCATCATTCTTAATGTGAGAAACTGAGTGATTCTTTCTAAGATCATGAGCAAGATAAGAATGCCCCTTTCCCCTCTTCTATTCAACATTATACTGGAGGTTCTTGTCAGTACAGTTAGGCAAGAAAAAGAAATAAAAGGCATCCAGATTTGAAAGGAAAAAGTAAAACTATCTCTGTTTCCAAATGTCATGGTCTTGACTATGGAAAACCCTAAAGAATACACACACGAAAAGAACTAATAAGTTAAACAAGATTGCAGGATGTAAGGTTAGTATACAAAAATCAACTGTATTTCTATTCCTTGCAATGAACAAACCAAAATGACATTGAGAACATAATTCTATTTATAGTAATATCAAAAAGAATAAAATACTTAGGAATAAAGCCCCAAATCAAATCTAT
Organism: Pipistrellus hanaki; assembly: GCF_964339955.1. Lineage (NCBI taxonomy): Eukaryota > Metazoa > Chordata > Mammalia > Chiroptera > Vespertilionidae > Pipistrellus > Pipistrellus hanaki. The sequence continues at coordinate 4,053,838 of NC_140521.1, read as the reverse complement.
TAGAGATAGGTTCAGGGGGGTTAGCCTGGGATGGGCTGCTGCTGCCCATTGCTGCCCTGGTTGCCAGTCTCTGTGGGGTCCCTTACAGTTTAGGAGATGCAAGGCTTAACCAGAAGAAGAAGGAGAAGGGCATGCTTCTAGGAGGAGTGTGCCCAAGTCAGGGTGTCAGCAAGGCCATGTTCCTTCTGAAACCTCGGGGGGAATTCTTCCTTATAGTTTGTTGGCAGTCTTTAGTGTTCCTTGATTTATAGGTGCCTTATCCTACTCCTCCATCCTCACATGGCATTTCCCTGGATCTCTTCATGTCATCTTCCTTCTGTGACTCTAGTCATGTTGGATTAGATCCCACCTTGATGACCTCATCTTAACCTTCTTACTTCTGCAAAAAGGTCACATTAAGAGGTACTGGGGGTTAACTCTGCAATGTTTTTGGTTTTCCTCTTTAAGGAGTCTGGGTATTCCTGATTAAAAACTTGGAATGTTTAGAAATATCCTCTTCATAATGAGAAATTTTTCTGTTAGGTGCTTATAAAAGGTGCCAATTCTATGGGCCATTTTATTGTGTTAAAAACGAAACCTAGAAATAATTCCAAATTTAGATTCTCATTCTTTACAGTTAGGGAATATGGACAGAAATGCAAATGTCTATCATTTAGTTATGATAAATCCAACCTTTGGAACCACCAGTTGGTGCTTGATTGTGCTAGAGGAGTATTACAGAAAAACAATAGCTTTCATTGTCATTTTTCAGGCATAATTACAGTAATAGTGTTGGATAAAATTAGTTGAAGATAGAATTAAGGTAGTATTGTTTTGATTTGGTTATATTTTATTTTTCCATCTATGCATTTATAAACATAATTTGATTCACAAAAAGGAGTAGATTATTAGTTCATAGGGCAATATTATGTCCTTTTCATGATCAGTTGAGTAAAAAATTTCAATTAAGCAAGATCTACTTTCTGTGAACTGTGGAGACAGTCAGCGAATTCATAGTGCTTCTCACCATTTTCATTTTTTTTAATGTATATATTTCTTTATTGATTTCAGAGAGGAAGGGAGAGGGAGAGAGAGATAGAAACATCAATGATGAGAGAGAAACATTGATTAGCTTCCTCCTGCACACCCCCTACTGGAGATCTAGCCCGAAACCCTGGCATGTGCCCTTGGCAGGAATTGAATCTGGGACTTTTCAGTTCGCAGGCCACCGCTCTATTCTTGAGCCAAACCGGCTAGGGCCAGAGTGCTTCTCAGATTAAGAAATTTAGAACATCCCTTAAGTCATGCTGAATGCTCTTACTGGCAAATTATTCTATAATATAATGCTTTGAAAGAGGGAGGAGTCTAAGCTTATCTGGGAAATAAAAGTAGGGAAATATTTGTTTGTTTATCTGTTAATCATATTCTAATTCTAATGAATTAAAAATTTTACTTTCATAATATAATTTTAATGTTTAGCCAAATTTTCACAAAATGGAAGGTAGAGATACTATTCATTGCCATTTTGCCCTTTAAAAAACTTTTTAATATAAGATTAGCAAGATATTAGAGCTGTGGTAATTAGATTTCTTTCAGGATAATAAACCATTAAAGTTTATGAGTCACATTAACAAAAAGACCTCTCAGTTCCACCATTTCCCTTTATCAGTTCATTCTACAATGAACATAAAATCCTCTGCCTGGAGTTCAGAGCACAGCAAGGGAGAAAGGGAAAAGCCAGAACAGAAAATAATAGGTGGGAAATGTTTGGTATCTCTCTCTCTCTCTCTCTCTCTCTCTCTCTCTCTCTCTCTCTCTCTCTCTCTCTCTCTCTCTTTCTCTCTTTCTCGAGAGTATACTTATTAAAGCTGGAGACAGTGAAACAAGGAAGGGCAAGAAGCAAAAGGAGAGTGCCTGTGTGGGGCTGCTTTGGCTCACTGAGAAGTCACAAAAAAAGGGAGCTTTGGAGATAGGTTCAGGGGGGTTAGCCTGGGATGGGTTGCTGCTGCCCATTGCTGCCCTGGTTGCCAGTCTCTGTGGGGTCCCTTAGAGTTTAGGAGATGCAGGCTGAACCAGAAGAAGAGAGGGAAGGGAAAGACACAGGCATGCTTCTGGGAGGAGAACGCCCAGTAACCTTTTGATCCTGAAGCTTATGACAGATGTCTAGTGCTGAGTGCACTGCTGGGATCAGCAGAACTTGCCTGAGGTGAGACTTCTCTCAGCGGCTTAGTAACTAACTAGTTTGTGGTCTGAAGGATTCAGATACTCGCGCATTTCTTTTCTGGGCTTCATCCCAGAGCCATCTTAGTTGTTAAAAAAAAAAAAAAAAAAAAAAAAAAAGGTAATAGAGCAAAGAGGAGTGAGCTCTGGCTTTTTGTGTGGGAAGATTCACTTTGGTGTCAGGGGTGGTTGGTGGAAGCCTCCTGAAAGAGCAGGGTGTGGGCCACAGGCCGACTCTGGGTACAGAGAGAGGATGTAACCTGTCATGGGTATTGACTGAAAGAGTTTCTCAGTGACAAGAGCCATACTGCTCTATTCCATCCCTCTTAGAGGAGCCCTTGGAAGAAGACTAAGGCAGAAACCCTCCAGGGAATGCTCCTCACTTATTTTCTTTCTTTGCCCTCCACATTACTTGATTCTTATTTTCATTATTATGGATTTTATTCTGTACTTTTATTTAGAACATCTCAAAACCTTTTGAAAGCTGAAGAATATATATGTATATGTATTTCTGCATGCATTATCGTAACAAGAATATCCAAGTTGATACACATATCCAAATGGGTTTTTAATGATTTGTGGAAAGCATTTTGAAAATCTTAATGCATGTGGGTTTTCTTTGAAAAGAATTCTTTGATTATAGATTTTCAAAGAAAAAAAAAGCCATTGTTTGCAACTTATTCTTCAAAAAGTGCTAAATGCTCTTTTGTGGCCAGGAAAATGTATCAAAAAACATACCCTTCTATAGAAACAGCAACATCCTTCTGAGAATTGTAAAAGTTTGAAAAGTCCCATAAGTAATTCTGTTATGTGTTGGGATCTAGATAGGAATGGGGGTTGGGAATTGGGGTGATCTCAGAAAGCAATCTGGCAACTATTCAATCAGTTGTGAAGTTGTTGGCATTTTTAGGCCCCTGCACAAATAAGCACTTTTACTGATTTTTTTAAAAAAGATTAAAATTAACCTAAAAACTTAAAAAGCCAAAGTGAGCAGCAACAAGCATTTATTTGATATCATAAAAAATTGTAATCCAGGGGCATAGATTAAGGCAGAAACCCAAATTATGTCCCAATTTGGCAAAGGCTTTTTATGGGAAAGGGAAGGGAAGTAATAGAAGGAAACTATTTCTATAGGTGCTAGCTAATAAGCTAAGTTATTTTTTAGCTATATATGGTGGTGCTGATTCTAAGGAATGTCCTTAAATTTCAGTCCTCTTAGTCAGGATATCTGCAAACAGTTGTTTGGAATATAGTGTTAGTTTGGCCCATTCCAAAGGTTATTTTGCCTAGTTCAAACATTCCAAAGGCTCACAAGAATCAAGACCTGCAAGGTATTTTTACCTTCATTTTGAAATGGCTTCATTTATATGTTTTCTCATTAAAATCCAAGTCAGCATTCTTTAGCCCACATAGCCAACCTAAATGAATTTTTCATTTTTTAAACAGTTGGTTTTGCCCAAAGGCTAAGAAAAAAAAACACCTCTACCCTATTACCCCTGACAGGAAACTTTAAACCCTTATCCTATACCTCATCTGCTATGTATGCATGACTCCCAGTTAAAAATATAATTTTTTTTGAATATGTGTAGCTCTTTGCAATTATGTGGCAAGTAGCCTATGTATCATTGCTCATCAATGCTGGTTGATAGCCATCTTATGCAGTCTTTCAAGATATATTAAAGCTTTATCAGTTATTCAGATCTGGATGAATTATCAGTTTGGTCAGATTCCAGATGAAATTGATAGGTTTTGCTACTCTGTCAAAGTTAGCCAAATGTTTTAGAAATTATTTGTCAATGCAGTAAAAGTTTATCTGATACTAGAGGCCTGGTGCATGAAATTCGTGCATGGGTAGGGTCCCTATGCCTGGCTTATTAAGATCAGGACCAATCTGCAGGGCAACCGGTGGGGCAATCAGGGGACCCCCTTGGCTGGCCGGGGGCCTGCAGGCTGGGGCAGCTCCTGCGTTGAGCAACTGCCCCCTGGTGGTCAGTGTGCCTCAAAGTGACTGGTTGTTCTGTCGCTTGGTCAATTTGCATATTAGGCTTTTATTATATAGGATTGCCTGCATAGAGTTTCCTTATGAGTACATTTTTCAGAAAACATGTCTTAGCAATATTTTTATTTTAACCAATTTGGATGGAATTTTTTCAACTTAGATTATTAACATTTTTCAGTAAAAACGTGTCAGATATAAAGGAAATAGCATAATGAAAAGCCATATCTATCGTAGGAAATAAAACAATACAAATACAGTTGAAACTGCTGGTATATTCTTCCTACATTGTATTCTCTCCTCTTACTAGCCCTGTAAATTTGCTGTAATAATTCCCATGCATATCTGTAATAGATTATTTTTACTCATCATTGTTGATGAGGTTTATCCATGTTGCTATGTATAACTCTAGTTCATTCTTTTATCATCACTAAACATTTCATCATTCTCTTCTTGGTAGGTATTTAAGTTGATTTTAACATTTTGCTGTAATAATACCATATGGACATTCCAATAGGTCTCCTCTTGTACACTGTATGTGTTTTTCTAGAATATGTATTTATGAGTTAAATTGCTGAGTCACAGGGAATAAACATCTTACATAGTTGTTCTCAAATTACTTGCCAAAATGTTTATACAGTTCACAGGCCAGTGGTGTCGTGGAATGTCTTTCAGTTGAGTTTGATATTTCCTCATGATTAGATTCAGGTTGTACGTCTTTGGCAGGATTATCACAAAAGTAAATGCTGTGATCTTCTCTGTGTAACCAATAAGGAACTTCATTATAAAATAGCACATGATTCCAATTTGTCCTATTTCTAATTATGTTTATTTTGGTTGTTTTGTTAAAATAATGTTTGCCAGGCTTCTCTAGGGTTTTCTCTTTGTAAGAGGTAAATATTTTGTGGAGAGGTGCTTTGAAACAATGTAAATATTCTATTCTCCACATCACTTCCAGCCACCTTGGAATAACAGGGTCCAGACTTCCCCTGAGCTCTTAAACAATAATGAAAATCTGACAGAATATGGGAAACAGTAGGTAGTTTTGAGACATTGGATGCTAAGCAGTGCTAGATATTGATCTCTTAAATGCAGTGAGCCCCATGATTGCCCCTGCTTACTGCAAGACCTCACCACAGTGAAGGCAACTCATACAAGTTCAGTGGTCTCTGAGGATTTGGGGAGGTCAATACGACTAGAATTCACAGGACAGAGTACCAGAGAGGAGAGCGCTACATAGAACTCTGGAGGTCTACCCAGAATTCTCAAGTCTTGAGCACATTGGTGAGGAAACTACTAGAGACGGGATAGAAGCATCACAATGAACAGGCAGAACAATGTGTGGGGCTCACATGTATGAGAATAGGTCATGTTTTTTTGTGTGTGTCTTATTTAAGGAATATTTTCTTTGAAATTATAAAAATATCTATACTAATAAAAGGGTAATATGTCAGTTGGTTGGGACGCTCTCACAGTAACAATCGAACAGCAGGCTGTGTGGGGTGACAAGGCCGGCAGATGGGTTAGTGAAGGATGACCAAATGACTGAACAGCAGGCTGTGTGGGGGACAGTCAGGCCAGCAGAAAGGGGCAGTGAGGGTCAGTGAGGGTCGACCAGGCCCGCAGGCAGAGGCAGTTAGGGGTGATCAGGCTGGTGGGGGTAGGGGGGCAGTTAGGGGAGATCAGGCAGGTGATCAGTTAAGAGCCAGCAGTCCCGGATTGTGAGAGGGCTATCTGACTGGCAGTTGGACATACTCTGAGGGGTCCCAGATTGGAGAGGGTGCAGGCTGGGCTGAGGGGAACTGTCCCCCTCCCCCTGTGCACAGATTTCGTACATCAGGCCTCTAGTTCTTCTATAAACCTTATAAAAGTTATTTTCACATTTAAGGCTTTAATTCACCTGAAATTGATTTTTGTATATGGGTAGAAATAGGAATGCAGCTTATTTTCTTTTGAGATGGGTATATATTATGAAATGGGTTATAGCAGTATTATTAACTAGTTCATATTTTGATATATGAACTATTATTGATCTGTTAACTATCTAAGAAACTGATCTGCAGTTTTCACTTCTATCAAGATTCCATATATCAGGAGTCTAATTCTGAGCTTTCTTTTTCATTTCTGTACTAACATTACCATGCTGTCTTATTAACCATTATTTTTCATTCAGCCAGAATCTAGTCAGGAAAACAAACCTCTTTAAGTATTTCAAGCAAGAGCAGATTTAGTCTGGAGAATTGGGTGTTTACAAAAGTAGTAGCAGGCCTAGAGGGATAAAGGTTCAGGAAGTGACTGCTACTTCTCATATTTGCCACTAACTTTCAGGAAGTCAGGAAGGTGCAGAAACACAGAAAATCTCTGGAAATAATCAGTTGTCACCAATACTTAGGCTGGTGATTTACAGAAAACACCCAAAGGATGCTACAAATCTCACATCTATCTGCTGAAGTCCATCAGGTATTTGCCAATCCTTGACAAAGGTGCAAAAGTGTACTTCTGCCTTCATTACATGAGTGTCTTTCATTGAAATCTAACCAGAAATCTGCTGGCAGAATCGAAGGACATGTAGCCCCTGACATCCAGCCCTGTGAGTAGAGAAGGCAGGGAAGGGGCACAAGGGCGTGAATTGCCTCAGGCATCCTGGCACAGATTCTTATTAATTAGTCTCATTGTCTGGTAGAACAGTACTCTCCCTCCCTGTACATCCCCTTCTCCCCTGCTCTTATTGTCATGGCTATTCTGAGTCCATTGCATTGCCATGTGAACTTTAAGATGATCTTGTTAAATGTTATGAAAAGCTCAGGATTTTAATTGAACTTACACCTAGTTTTCAGACTGATTTTGGGTTCATTGACCCAGGAAGGAAGGCTCCAGCATGCAGCTGGAAGGCCCCAATCAGCCCTGATTGCCAGCCGGGCCTTGGGGCCCTACCCATGCACAAATTTCATGCACCAGGCCTCTAGTATACAAATAAATTTCTTTATTCATTTGCTGTCATTTGTATCCTCAGTTTACCTGATTCTGTAGCCTTCTTCCCTGTTCCAGTTCTAACTTCTTTTATACCATAGATTCAGACATCCACAACTAAGACCATTAAATCAAAAGGGGAAAAAGTCTCATTTAAGTTATCCCAAGTGGCCAGTAACTGAACATGGAACTGTAGAGTGGCCTGAAACTTATCTACCCCCGGGACTTCCTTTGTTTCTCTGAAGGGGACTTTGCATCTGTTCTTCTCACCTTTCTCTACTGCTGGCTTCCTCTGCTCACTCATAGTTTCTGCACCTCTGTAGTGCTGACTGCACATACTCAATGCTTGTCCTACTGGCCTCAGTTTTCATCATTACTTTTTGGCTTTCACTTCAGCTGCAAAGACCTGATCTAGTCAGGATTCCCTGGATTGGGTTCAGGAGAAAAGGAATATGATTGCAGGGACTTTTCCTAAAGGTCTGACCCCCCACAGTGTTTGTTGCCCTCCTCTGGCCTAGTGGGCTGCAGCCAGGAGAGTAGATTCTTCCACATAAAACACCACTGCTTCTGTGTGCTGTCTCATCCCTCAGGCCTGGGCTAAGGCAATTCGGGACACACACACACACACACACACACACACACACACACTAATTGACATTCTCTTCAAGCTGTGTGAATAGTGTGTAATATAGGAAAGAATTATATCTAATTAAGGGAAGTGCATCAGCTTACTTTTATGGACTTCTTAACACCTACTTTAACTTTCTGCTTATTTATCTTTTATTGGGAATATCATATATCACAACAAACCCTCAGCTAATATTTATTGAATGAATTTTGAAATAAATAAGAACTGCCTCTTTTTGCATTTTGGGTTCAAAAGAAAACAGCTGTACTTCAGAAAGCTCTGTATCTTCTATAATAATGAAAGTGTACTATGCTAATTAGACCGGACATCCGTCCAGGGCTGCTGCTCGAGGGCCAGGGCAGCAGCTAGGGCTTCTGCCTCGGCCCTTGGAGCCCCTTGCACAAATTTCGTGCATCGAGCCTCTAGTAACTCTATAAAAAAACAAAACAGATTTCGGCCAAATGCTGCTGGGCAGATTAGAAATCAAATTCATTTACCTGCATTTACCTGTCCCAATTATTTAAAAGGGTAAACTCTGAGTTCTTTTGGGATCTAAAGTTATTTAAGAATTTTAAAACCTTTTATTTAATATAAGTATATTGAGAATATTGATATCTTTAAGAATATTATTGTTCCCTAGAGCCCAAATGCACAATTACTATCCGTTTAATAAATATTTTGAGATTGGATGTAAATTCATTTGAGAGACAAACTGTTTTTTTAATGCCTACATGTCCTTTAATGTATTTGGACACAGATGTTTTGGCCTCATTTGCTGAAGTGGATACAGCATTAGCCTGTCAGTTTCCTGCTGTTTGCCATTATTTAGTGTTATTAGAGGCTGTAAGCATGCATACTCTGGGAAAGTTGAAGAAAGGCTTTAAATTGAGAAAAGTACCAAGTTGTGATCTCTGTCCAGAAATTCTGAGATTAAAAACAAAGTGACTATAAATAAAACATTGGAATATTAACATTAAAAAGCAGCTGTAGTAGCTCAGAGCAGTCCTGCTTATATGTTTTTTGTATTAACTATCAGTTGAGGTCCTCAAGCACATAACCAAATCTTCATTAAGGGCCATTCTCTCCTTCCAGGGAAGCATCTAGCACAACATGTATTCCACAATTGGCTATGCAAATTCTTTAGCAGTAATAGAGAACATAAATTGTGTTTCCTAAGGTAATAGGGACTGCACTATAGTGCTCATAAATCCTTGCAAAGCTCTGTGCTAACCTTGCATCCTTCGATTTGCTCTACTATGGATTATTGAACTACAGTCGGTTTCTACTTTAATAGTAATAGCAGGATATAGTTCTTCTATTGTTTCTTAAGAAATGGTAGAACTGCTTGGAATTTCCTTTACATTGATATACATGTTTCATTGTGCTTGTAATAGGAGTATAATAGATTTGCTTCTTGTCTAGTTACAGTGTAAACCATAGAATTCAACCACTCCAGTTTCAGGGAAGTAATGTTTTCCATAATTTAACACTTATTAGTTTTCCATATATTATATAAATGTGTTTATAGTTGCCCCTTAGGGCCAGAGCTCTGCCCAGTATCTAACACTAGGTCCACATTCAATCTGTGTTTTCTTCGTTTTAAAAATACAAGGATTGAAGGGCCAATGTTTTTTAGGATTTTTGTTTAGGTTAATAAATGAAATGGGCTTTTTTTTTTTTTTTTTTTTACATTATTGATCTTAGAATTAAGAAAAGTATCATGAAATTTGAATATTTTTTTCTTTTCTTAAACAATTTTAAAAGATAGAGATTAGCTGGTCTTATTTGGTGAAATACATGTAAAACCATGTGGGCCTGTAATTTTGGAAAGTTGGATAATGGGCAAGGAAATGTGATTACCATTTCAGTTTTATGGGCTTTTGGTTTCTCTACATTTTCTTTCTTCCACCAGAACTTTTAATAATTTTATCCTAAAAGTTTATATAATGGAATTTATTTCTGTATATTGCTAATGATGCTTTTCATTTATACTTTTTAATGTTGTTCTTACCTCCACAATCACCCTGCATCTGTCTCAGTTACCCCATACTTAACCAACCCAGCCCATCTTAGTTGGCAGAGCCCAGGCTGGGCTGTCGTAAAGAAGGAGCCCCACAATTCACAGGGAGGCTGGGAACATGGGGGAACACCTGTGTGTTCCATCTCTATGGCATAGAGTCTATGCCACTAAAATCCCCCCACCTCGACTTCTTTACCATGATACAAGTAAAACACTTTTATTTCTGAGTCCATATCTGACCCTTAGGAGCATGTAGCATATTGCTATTGCTTGTCATTCTCCTTTTTAACTAGTTCACTGAAATTTATGATTATTGGTCATTTTTCTTACATCTTATTTTGTATTTGTCTTGTTTTTAAAATAGTTTTTGTTGTTGTGGCTACCTCCTTTTTTCTATTTCTTTAGATCAATCAAGTTTTAAAAGCTTCACTCATTTTTCATCCCCCAGCTAATTCGGAAGTATAGCCATCTATTTCTATTTTTGTGGGTGGTTATGTACATTTAATTTACTCTAAAAAGTATCCTACTCGTCCCAAACCTGTAATATTTTAACTTCCTTGTTTTACATGTTATCATATAGTATTTTAATTTTTTATTGTTACCCAAATAAGACAGTACTCTGTTTATACAGTCAATATTTGTTTTGATTTATTCACATTTACCTAGTTCTTTGTTCACTAGTCCTTCATGCTTCTCAGACTTTCACATGTAAGGATGTTTTCATTCTTTCTGAAATACTTTCCTTGGAAGTTTCTTTAGATATAGGGATCTGGTTGTAATGAACTCTGATTTGTTTTGTCTAAATACTTAATATAACTAGAATTTTCTGGTCCTCCAACTATGATCACAGAAGATCAGAAGCATTTAGCATCTAAAGAGCCACCCACTAACAGATACCTAGTGTCTTGGGGCTAGAGAAGCCTGCATGCAGATTGGCCTGCTGGCCACTCTCTTCCTGGCCAATGTGAGGGTCCAGCGTATTTACAAAGATAAACCTCTAGACAGAGATACATGCTTACTGACACATGATCACTCTGTGCACTGCAAAGACACTTAGAAAGTGTGGAATGTATATAAAAAGTGATTCAGATACAGCACTTGAAACCGAGGGAACTCATGCTTTAATAGACACTGAAATCACAAAAGAAGGCCAAGTGCCTTAGCAATCTCAATAAAAATATGAAGTTCTTTTTACATGATAAATTTCATAATATAAAAAGTTTAATGCCATCTGGAAACTGTAATTTACAAAAATGTCCACATAGGCCAAAGATGGCTAACTCTGCATACAACGGGTGTGAGTGCCAAGTGGGGAAGGGATCTGAGGAAGGGAGAGGTGACCACATGTGTCCTTACATGGAATATCTTTGAAGGATCTGGTACAAACGAGGGCCCAGTTCACAAACCACATATACAATCATTTTAGATAAAACAACAAAATATGTGATGAAATATTATACAATTTTCACTTTCTGCCTACTTACTAAAAAACCAGATTATTGGGTGGTATTTTTTCCAGCCTGAAGTGAAACTAACGAAGTGACAGTTCCCCTTGTGGTGGGAGGTGGCGGGACAGGAGGCACCATACTGAGACTTGCTCACCTACTGAGTCACTGGGACAAGGTCAGGATAGGGACAGTGTGTGCAGCACCTGGTCTCCTGCTGAGACCCAGCGAGTATCAGTGTGAACCATAATTCTTTTTCAAATGGATGGAGGTGAGAATTTTTTGATTTTACTACACACTAATGTAAATTCTAGTAGCTAATTGTGTCTTGGTATTTTGACTTAGTTAAAAGGCAAAGTAGTTAAGTAGTTCACTGGTGAGAATTAAGGTAGACTATACTACCTTGCTTTGTGGTCATTCCAAGGTTTCTAGGAAAGGGAGATTTTATTGCTTGTGTTCAGTGTATTTGCATCTGATGAATATATATTAGGGGCAGGAAATTCCAGTTTCCTGAGCTGAAATCTAATTGTATCCAATGGGATTTGCATATGGAGAAGAAAAATTTTTGTAAATTTTACTCATATCCATGGACTCCTTCCAAAGTGAAGCAAAAAGCCAAAGACTATGCATGGAGCAGTCATTCACTTCTCACCATGTGACTCAGAGTTCTCATGAAAGCCAATCGATTTTGTCTGTAATCTGACAATTCCCCTTGATTATAGAATCAACACATTATTCTAATTGTGTTTTCTGTTATCTATACCAGGCATCAGCAAACTTTCTTAAAAGGCCAGGTATTTAGATATTTTAGGCTTTGTGGGCCAAGAGGAAAAAATCAAGAATATTATGTGGGTATTTAGATAACTATTTAAAAATGTAAAATCCATTCCTAGCTCATGGCTATAAAACAAAACAAAAAACAACAGGCCTCTGACCAGATTTAGCCTGTGGGTTATAGTTTGCCAACTTTTGAGCTGTACAAAGAAATCTGTGAATTACCCAATCCCACAATTTTTAAGTGCATACTTTTTTTTCCCCTCAGTGTAGCCTGAAAAATTCACTCTGATTTTACATTCATTTTATTCCTGTAGAAAAACACCAAGAGTGACAGTAAACATAAAGAGGCAATGACTCTAGCATGATTTTTTGTTTGGTCCTATTATTTCATCATCTCAGCTTTCCCTCATTGTAGTTTATATCTAGAACAACAACAAAAACGACATATACCATTTGGCTTTTCAACATGAAACCTGTAACAATGTACGTAGGACTGAAACCAAGTTAGGGTCCAGGAATTCTCCTCGCTGGCTCGCTGACCACGGGCAGCAGTGTGGTGTGGTGGGGGGCATGAGCTAGAGGTGGACAAATGGGGCAGCAGCCTTGTCCTCGCGGACAGCACAGACCCCAGGCCTTTTGTCCAGGGCTTCTTGGCACTTGGGAAAGAGGCTGAGATTTGCTAAGAAAGGAACAGCCCAACTATCTACATATAGATTCAGAAATTTACTTTGAGGTTTAGTTTTCATAATTGAGAACCTGATTTTATTATCTAATGCACAGTGCTATACACTTGGCTTTCATTTGCTACACTAGTACTTTTATTACCACTTGCTTTTTTTCCTACTGACATAAAGATAACCTTATAATTGCTCGCTTCTTTATAAAGTTATTTCTCTTCCAGTATTAGATCAGGGTTAGACTGGGACACCCTTATTGTTTGCTTTGTGGGCATGGCTGTTGGGTTAAATGCAAAAACCTCTATGACATAGCAGAGAATAATTAACACAAATTGAATAAATATTATCCATTCCTCTTTTCAGAGTACACTGAGGGAACAGGGCAAGTTGTCAGTGTATGTTTATAAAGTGAGATCCTACCCAAGGTTAAAAACTCTCCCTGTGGGACTTGATGTTCCTGTCCTCTGCCAGGCCCCTCATGTCCACTCCCTCCCTGTGCTTCTGGTGCCCCGGGGAAGCTCACCTTTGTGTGATACACATATATCCTCAGAGTGCGGATGGTAGGCTTTTCGTTTTAGAATTACCTAAGAGAGGCTTTAAATTCTCCAATTCAACTTAGTCCCGAGAGGACTTCCAGCATTTCATTTCTTTATTCAGATATGTTAAAATGTCACCCCTCTCTAGACTTATTTTGTCTCTTCCCAGCTGGCGACGCCTTCAGGGATGTGTGTTTCCCTATTCAGCAGTATTTGGATGTAAACCCCACCGAAGGCCCTGCTTCTCAGGCTGTGGACATGTAAGCCTTCTGTGGGAGCAGAGGGGGCTTGTCCTTCAGACATAGGAGCAGGGCTCCGGTCACAGCTAAGATGAGAGTCCCTGTGTGGCTCACAGACATGGGATGCTGGGATTGTGGGAACCTGGCAACAGAGTTAGAAGTGGTTTTAGAGGCCTGGAGATGGGAAAAGATAATAAAATTAAGCAGCTAATAAAGTGAATAGGAGCTGGAAGGCTAGATTCTGGTTAAATCTAGTTAGCCAGAGGATTTTTTTTTCTTTTTTTCTTTTTCTCTTTTGCTTATAAGGAAACTGAATAATTTCAGTCTTTCCACCCCAAAGCTTGATAATTACTTATTGATGACTATTCAAAATTTGACATTTTAAAAAACTTTCTGAGCTTTTAAAAATAATAGCTATAAATGCAAAGTACTATTGATAATAAAACCAAGTTGTTTATCCACATACAAAAAAGTCAGTAATGTTTTAAAAGCACAAAGTTGCATTTTTAAATTGCAATTGCATAGTTCTGAAATGCCTGGATAAGAGTTATATAAATTTTTTTTAAAAAATTCAAGTTTGGTTGACATTGGGCCCCAAGGGTATTTGTAGAGCTCAACAAAACCAAGTTCAGGATGGAAACGCTGTTTTGATGTGAATTATTGCATTGTTACTGTGATGTTACAATATCATGAGACCAAAACTGCTACAATTTAATTTAAAATCATTGGCACTTTTTAAACCATTATTCTGTTTTTGGCTAATATAACATTTTCATGTAGAATTTCAAGTTAAGAGAGATTTTATATATCCCACCCCCAGCCAGCACCTGAAAGCCTTAAAAAAGCTCTATTTGTATTTGTATTTCTGTGTATAAAAGGTACTGCATATATACCTCTTAGCAAAATATGTGCTCCCTTTCCTCTTCCCACCCCAGAACCCTGGCCATTTTTAATACAAAAAACCTGTTGAAGAATCACATCAAAGATGAGAAGCAGAGAGTTCAAAGGTAAACATTTGGTGAAGTGTGGAGAAAATTCCATGAGCCTCCTGTACCAGTCCCACAGGAGCCCTGGCTTTTGGTGAACCTGGCCCAGGGAAGCACCATCTGTGTGTGTGTGGTGGTGATGTCCGGGCGTGGCGGTGCCCTTGCCTGGAGCGCACCCTTTGTGAGAGAGGTGACCGACTGCACTCAGACAAGGAGTAGGCAAGCGAACGACAGGTCCTCTGCAGGCTGCTGCACTGAGTCCCTGGGCACAAAGATGCCTTAGCATTTAGAGGAAGGAAAAAACCTTCCTGGGGACAGAAACTTGTAGCCATTGCCGGAAGGAAGTCTCAAAGGGCGTGTGGGGGCTGCAGCAGGAGGTCCGGCGGGTGGTGGCAGCGTGCTCAACGCGGTGGTCTCGCCGCGCCAGTGTCCGTTGGGAGGGGCTTTCTGTGGTTCTCTGTGTTGTTGCAAAGACAGCTCCTTGAGTTCAAGCTTGTCTACGCCTTCCTCCTTCTTGTTGTGCCGGGGTGACAGATTTAACAGACTGAGGACATCTCTTTTGGAAGTCATCGTTCCAGGGGCCCCCCGGAATATTTTCATGGGGCCTGTGGAATGCTGGGGTGTGCTCTGCCAGAACATCTTCAGGTTGTGCACAGCCTGCACCTTTTCATCAATGGCTGCCATTTTCAGTTTGTCAATGTCGGGGGCATCAGCTGGACTCGAGCGAGCGGAACCAGCTGAGGAATAGGAGAGAGCTGGGGACGGTGCACTACCAGCAGGAGAGTGGTGGCCTGAGCTTGGGGACATGTTCCTTGGCGATTTGGAAATGTGGGCACTGTAAGGAGAGCTGGGATACTTCAGTTTAAAGAGAGGCTGGTCAGTCAGGGAAGTCTGGGAATCAGAGCCGGGTGACGGGCGGCCACTATGCTGGCTTGGGCTGTCTTTGATGGACACCTCCAAGGTGGTGGGGCTGCTGTATCCTGAACTCACCTTGGGTAGGGATGAGCTTCTGGCTGGGGGCTTTGGTTTAACAGTAATTGGTGATGGCTGACTCTTCTGATGGGAGAGGGTAGGCCTGCTGAACGCACTTGTCTCTGATGCTCTGAAGACGGCAGCGTTATTTGGCATGGAAATGCCATCTTCTGGGTTATTATTCTTGCCGCTCTGACTGCCACCCCTCTGAAGACGTTCCACTGCAATAAGATGACTTTGTGTCTCCTCTAGAATTTTCTGGGCCAACTCTTGTGGATCCAGCTTTGGGTTGCTTTCTTCTTGGGATTTCACAGTGCTATCTGTTTCTGTGCTAGACTGGTCTGATTCTCCTGTATCTGAACTTGCTAGTTTTCCAACCTTTTGGAAGGGTGAGTTTGGGCTGGGAATCAGAGTCATTTTAACTGGAGAATTTGGAGTGCTTATGCTCCCCTTGGAGCTTATAGAAACTTTCACACCTCCAGTTGTCCCTACTCGGGACTGTTTGTAATCTGGTGAGAAGCGTGTCTTTCTGTTTTCTTGGTAGGCTGCCAAAGGCTCAGTGCTAATGATGGAAAACCCTTCATATTCTTCTTCATCTTTGCTGCCTGGAGGGCGGGTCTGGTGGGATAGCTGGCTCCGAGGCAGGGTGGATCGCTGTGGGTAAGCATTCTTGGACCTGTCATAGTCCTGCCGTCCTCGGGGACCTCCACCTTCTGACCCACCCTCGGGCTTAGAGACAAAGCTCATTGAGGAGGCGATAGAGCTCAGACTGTACACAGAGATGGCATCCGAAGCGATGCTCTCTGCCCCGGTGGGAGAGAAAGGGGGGTGCTGGTAGCCCAGGGGCAGGGCATTTGAGACAGACTGGGCCGAGGCCAGGGACTCCAGGGAAGACGAGCTGTCAAGGCTGAGGCGCTTGGGCAACTCAGTGGAATCTAAGACAAAACGTATGTACCCAGAGGGCAGTTAGAATTCTATATGGCTTTTTGATTCTATATTGATTTTTTTTCTTTCAGAACCACAAGCATCTTTATATGCATAGAAGCTAGTAAAGAATTATACAAATGCTACTTATATACAACTTGAATTCATCTTGTAATTCTGAAAAACACAGTCCTGTTGGGAAAAGAACATCTTACATAGGGACAGAAACACCCTAAGAGACCCCGCTGCAACCACCATGCACTTTCCACTCTGCTCCCTATCTCCTGGGACCCCCACATCTGCCTCCTGTCTGACCCACGCAGCCGGTGGGCAATCTATGATGTCCCCTGTCCTAGAACCAACCCCCCTACCGCTGCACATTCCAGCAGCCTCCTCTTCTCCCACTTTTTCTTAACCAAGTCCACTCAGTCTTTTGTCCTCCCAGTTATCGTAAAGGTCACCAATAACGTCCATGCTACTACATCAATGTTCTCTCCTCAGGTCTGCAGTCAGTGGCACCCTGCCTTCTCTGATGATTCCTTCCCAGGCCTCTCCTCATCTTTGTGACCTTTGATCCCTGGCATGTCATAGTCCACTTCCCTTTGGACCTGTATGCACACATGCATCTCCACCATAGCCTTTCCCTGAACTCTAAAGCTGCCTATGTATGTGTCTAATGGAGACTTCAATGTGTATGTCCACTCTAGCCTGGTGGCTCAGTTGGTTGGAGCATCGTCCTGTACACCAAAAGGTTGCAGGTTCAATCCCAGGTTGGTGCACATACGGGAGGCAACCAGTTGATGTTTCTCTCTCTCTCTCTCTCCAATCAATAAAAAACATATCCTTAGGTGAGGATTAAAAACAAAATAGAGTACGTCCAAGATGAAACTCAAACTCATTTTTCCTGCTACTTTCAAGGTTTCAGCAAAAATAGTCCCTTCTGGTAGCTGCTCCAAAAAAACAGGGTATCACCTTTGATGTCTCTCTCTGTCTGACAAATTCTTCAGTAGATCCTGTTGGTTCTGCCTTCAAACCATGGCTACCTTCTGAGCCAGCATTTCGTCTTCACTTTGTAGCCAGCTTGGCCCACTGAAGGTCAGGTAGGCAGGTGTCCCGCCACGCCTCCCTATTCTGTCTGCTCTACGGCCTTTGTTTCACTTTGTAGTCCAGTATACTCTGCTAGTTTTCTTCATAGCACTTGTCAGCAAATCATCTAATATACTACATGTATTTTAATTGCATGTTCCATAAGAGCAGGGAGTTTCTTTTCTGCTCTTGAACAGACCCTAACACATGCAAAAATGTTTCTTCACATTTCTTTCCCCTTCCTAAAATGTCGCTAGATGTGCTTGTGTCTGACCCCAGGGGCGCTGGGCGGAGCTCTTACCGAAAAGGGCGAGCAGGGACTGGAGTGCAAAGTGCATGGTTCTTCGACTGGCTTGTTTCCCAGTTTTCAGGATTACTTCCTCTTGACCAACTTCACAGAGATCAAAACCTAGAGTAACAAAGAGTATAAACATCTGCTTCCTTAGGGAAGATTCCATATCCTGAAAAGATTCCATATCCTGTACGGCTCCTCATACAGTGTCATGGGAACCCCCGCAGACCCCTCCACAGGCACCCTGCCTGGGACTTCCAAGTCCCTTCAGAGAGCACTGGCTGCTTTCCTGCCTGCACTGCCTTCTTGAGAGCTGAGCGTTGGAACTAGTAAAGCTCATTAACCTTTGTTTTCTCCATTCTTTTGTAGAACAGTCCACTTAAAGGAGTCAGTCTGGGAAGAAAACTGGCCACTCTCTGGCATTGGGTCTGGAATGCAGAACTGGTGCATGGGAAGGTGGGAGCTTCTCAGTGGCAAGGACGATATCTTCATACGTGGTCAGCGTCTGCTGCTGCGGGCTTTGGAGTGAGCTGTGATGGTGGAGAATCTGAACCTGTCTCTCAGCTGAACCGCCCTGCAGGGACTCCACTCTGCCAAAGCCCAAGAGGGACTGCTCCCCGAATCTAAGGGTCTGAGACTTGGAGCACAACAAAGAGCATGAGCCTCCTGAGCAAGAGGTTGACTAAGCCATTGCCACAGCACTCCAGCTTCTTAAGAGACGCTGCAGAGGCACCCAGTGCATCGCCCCAGGAAGAACTCAGGAGGAAGAAGCCAAACATGCTGTGATGACGGGCTGTGTCCACAGAAAGGCATCGCTAAGCAAGAATTTAGGGTCTGCAGAGCCTTCAGCACGGAGACTCTTCACTCAGCCTCCTCTGCAGGTCACTGAGCTCCGGTAAGCCCGGGATGCAAGCACCTGTGAAAGCAGGCCCTTTCCCTCCTTTGATCTCACTGTTCCAGTGATAGAAATCTGTAATTACAGTGCTGCCATGTCAGCATGCTGTGCCTTTCATGACGGGAGTACTTACTAAAGGAGAAGTCTGTGTCATTCTTACTCGAGGATTCTGATATTGGTGTAACACTGTCTTTACTTCGGGAATTAGGTTTATTAAAAGAGCCAATTAGCATTCTGGTTGCTATGGGACATTTTCCTCCTTAAATCATAAACAATCCCTGAAAGCAACAGGAAGGTCTCAGCATTTAAAGACAAATTAATGTAAGTGTAATATTTTAGTTAGAAACCTCTACTTTTACCAAAATGATTCTAATAGAACTCAGTCCTAACTAACTAACTGCCCTGTGATGGGTTTTGATGGCATGTGTTTCATGTTGAAGACTGGAAAGAGGGTGTCTTTCAGAGCCTTGGAGTCCTCAGAGTGAGGGAGCCACGTTTCTAGATGCCCGGCCTGCAGGGACTCCTTGCTGCCACGCAGCCCTCCCCAACCTCAGTCCACAGGATCTGGAAATTATAAGTATGTGGTTTGAGTATTAATGGGATTTGGAAACTACAGAGAAGTAGGGAAACATCAAGGAAAATCACCCACAATCCCAGCCTCAGAGAGCCAGTGACACGCCCGACAAAGGACATCGAAACATCCAGTTCACAGGTAAGGTCTGGCTCCACCACACCTACTCCCAAGGGAGGAACTTTTCCTTTATAAAGAAAGGTCTTGGCTTCATCTCCTTCCTCACCTGTGTTACTGCCCCAAGACTAGCTTACAGCCTGTCATGAAGTGAAAAGAGATGTGTCCTGAGTATATAGACTTGGCCTTTCTCACTCTTGCTCCATTTGCTACTGACCACTTCTACTTAGATAAAAATTTACTATGTTTACACCAAGAAGACTGCTGTAAGGAAATACAAATCATAAAGGACCTCAAAGTGCCTATTCACGGGGGACGTGTGCGGTGGGGGCTCTGTGGATTTCCCTTGGTACCTTCAAGGACAAATGGAGCCAGCCTGAAGTTGAGGTTGGTTGGGAAAGGTCATCTACAAAACGGGTTAGAAAAAATGGCCCAATCTGAATATCTGGGCCTCACAACCAGAAGAAAACTCTTCTTTAGGGTCGTGCTGTCCTGCCATGTCTGTTCCCTATAACAGTGTATTCAGGCTATGTCATCCTCTGAAGACTCCCCATTCTCAGGTTAAAACCAAAGCCATCCCATGTCGTCTCAGCCCCCCGTTTCTGCCCTCCCCCATGTCAATCACTAGGACCTTGATGCTTTTTTCTATCACAGTATGCCTCACCTTCCAGAGTAAGGTGCCTCCCTTAGATGAGGTAGTTACTGTCTAAGAGGGCAGGGCCTTTTGCCTTTGCTCACTGCTGCTTCCCCAGTGCCTAGGACACTGGCTGGCACATGACAGGTATTTGAAAAAAAGGGTATGGTGTGAATGGCTCCCAAGCAAGTCACACAGACACTTAAGTGGAGCCATGGGAGTTATGTCAGGAGCTGCCTCAGTTGAGTTACAGTGATGAAAAAGGAAAAGTGAGCATCCTGTATTGAACAAGGGTCCTGTACATGCAGTTCTAGGTCCCCATAGTAAAATCTAAGGCGGTTTCAATAGTACTTTATTTCTGCCAGTTTCCAGGATTAAAATAATTGTTTTATGACTATTTAACTTTTAATCACAGCCTGACTCCCAACAGTACCAGATTCATATTAAAATGATGACCACAAAGTCATAAGGGAAATGGGACAAAGTTGGGGAGCTATTTCAGAATTGTACTAAACCACTAGAACCCGTGAGGTAACTATTTGAGTAATAAGACATCTAAGGAGATAGAAAACTCCCGAGAGTCTACCAGCTTTACCCAAAACTTGATTTTTAAAGAAACCAATTAATAAGTCTTTCCTACCTAGAGCCGCCAGGAATTCGTGACATCCCGGGAGTCGCCACAGCTGGACACTGATGGAGACTTGAATGGGAGCCAGAGCAAAGTCCTGCTCCTTCTCGCAGGCCTGTAGCTGGACCAGCACCTGATGGAGCTGAGTAAGGGGGAACACGTGAGCTCCGGCCCACCTAGGATTTGTCCTTAAGTTATTGTTATTGTTATTGTCATCACTAATGAGCTTATATTTGTATAGCATCTGACAAACTCTGTATAGTGTGTTCGTGCCTGTTGTTCTCTCTGTGGGAAACTCAAGGGGCAGTGGGTTGTTAAAGGTTATGGGCCGGCCCACAGTCAGGGTTTCTGCTTCCAGCCTCACGTCTTCCCTTGAGCTCACTCGCTGCAGGGCTACTGAGCACAGGAGAGAGGCTTGGGGCTTATAGGCCTGGTCATCTCCCTCTCTTTTTGTCTATTTAATTAAAACCATCTTTATGATCTTGAGGTAAACGGTGAAGAGGAATCCAAGGTTACATTCTAGAGCAGGAGTGGGGAACCTTTTTCTGCCGTGGGCCACACAAAATTAACTGAAAAATTAGCCTGCTCTATTTAGTCAAGCATTTCATTAACTCATCCCTAATAACTTGGCAGGGTCAGGCCAATGATTTCTTGGGCCTTACATGGCCCGTGGGTCAGACGTTCCCCACCCCTGCTCTGGAGCATCAGCACTCAACCCACTGAAATGCTGTGATGTTTCAGATTTCCCGAATCTATAAACACTACTCAGGTGCTTCTACCTCTGCTGTTCTGATGGAACTGAAAGATCAAGAACACAAGAGGGTGGAGCAGGAAAGGGGGAGCCAGAGCAGAGGAAAGGGATGGACTGCCTGAGCAAGCAGCACTAGTCATCCCAACCCGAGCGAGGTTGGCATGTGCATGCGACTCCAAGAGACAGCACAGCACGTGTGCTCAGAGCATGCTAAGGGGACCTCGGGGGTGGGTGGGTGGGTTGAGGGGCTCACCTGACAACAGTTGCTACTTATAGTAGTACTCACCATTCCAACCATATTTTTAACAGCCTTCGGCCAGCAGATTATAAGAAAAAGAAAGAAAAAAAGAGAGAGAAAGAAGACAGTTTAGACTCAAGCACAGGTTGTTATGCAACACGAGCTGACCACTGCTTTAGGAAGCGCCATACCAGGCCTGAGGCTCTGACCGGGAGGGGAGAGGAGCAAGAGGCAGCAGGGGCACACAGGAAATGAACAGCCACACCCAGACCAGAAGCACTCGGGGTCAAGGGGCTCAGGGTCACCCAGGTTCTGCCCTTCCTCGCCAGGAGAGGAGCAGGGCAGGTCAGACTCAAGTGGGGAAGGGGCACAGTGGGTATGAATAGGCCACTCTAAACCGAAGTCCATAGTGACTCAGGAAATGTCCACCAGCCACAGTGGGCAGCCCAGGACAATTCCCGGGGCCAGGCAGAAGGATATCAGGAAAGTCCCTGTGCTGCCACCAAAAGCAAGAAATTAAGCAACTAAAATCAACTCTTTTTTTTTGTAGAGCACGTGTTTCTGGCCCACCTGGGTTCATTTTAATATGCAACATTCCAGAAGTGTTGTCCTGATTCTATTTAAAAGCAGATGTAACACACTTAATACAAAATGAGTAGGAATTTAACGAAGGAGCCAGGTCACTGAGCTATGTTCAAATCCAAGCTGGAAACTACCCCACATATGTGGAGGCTCCAGGCACCACTCAGATTTTCAAAAGTTAATTCTGACTGGAGGAGCTTGATTTCCATGTAGAAATATTGCTGTTTGAAATGATATCTGCTGATAAATATGTAATAATGCATATTTTTTTCAAATTATTACACTCAGGAGGACTAGAGAAGTGTTCCGTGCTCTTCAGGGTTGCTGCTCCCTCCAGAAGCCCTCGTACCCATGGCTATCACCCTGGGCTTGTGCCAGACCTTCTAGCCAATAGGAAGATTAGGAGCTCTGAAAGTCCGAATCCGCCAGGTACCTGAATTAGATCTACACTGTCTTAACAGAAAGCCCATTTTTAAAAACCTGCTAAGTGGTTTTCAAATAGAGCTATTTGGGATCACTGCTGTGCCTTAGTGGCTATTTTGTTTAAGTGAAGTTCATACTTTTATCTGGGAGTAAGTATTGGAACACCTGAAGCCAGGCTGGCCCCACACCTGCTGGCTTAGGGAAGGTGGCTGTTTAACACTTGTCAGTTAGCAGGAAAAATGGGTGTGATGACAAGGTGCAGGAGACCGCTAATGGAGAGTTCAGAAAATTCCCTGAGATTACAGGTGACAGCAGACCCTGGAATGTCCTCTGAAGGGCCTTAAGCTCTTGGGATTCAGCACCCCTCTGTGCCTAGCACATGCTGGGGAGGGCTGTTCTCTTCCTCCCAGCTTTTGCCTCTTCCTCCTAATCACAAAGGCTGAAAAACACACAAGTAAACTACTTTACTTGCAGATTCCTATTCAGGGCCAAGTCACCCTCTTCCTAACTTGGCATGGCGCCCTCAAGCCTGGGCTCAGCCGTCCTAGCTCAACTCACCCGGCTGATGAGCTGCTCGCCCGTCTCCGAGGCAGTGATGAGCTTGCAGAGGGCTTGGAGGGCAGGGTTGGGAAGACCTAAACCAAGAAGAGGAAGATAGATGTTATCCAGAGTGACCTCTGAACCCACAGTCCTGCTGTCTTCCCAGAGGAAAACCCCAAATGCTCAGCTTTGGTGCCTTCAGAACAGCCAGCCCTGTATGTCCATGTCTGACAACCTCCAAGAAAGGCAGGTTGCGGGCAAGCACCAGTCCTGACCCTGCTGCAGTCCTCCAGGTGCGGGGTCACACTCCCAGCACCCCATCTCAGCCTCTCAGGAGCATCACCCGTCTGAGTGACGCAAGAAGGGCAGCCCTGAGCTTCTGCACTCCACTTTACCTGGGAAGGCTGCACGGCTCTCATATCCGAAGCTGCTGATTAAATATTAATAGGGGCTGCTGTTCACCCAGCATTACCTCATGTCACCCAGGAAGAGATAGAGCCAGGGCAGTACCCTATGGGCAAAGAATGCCTTGCCATTGCAAATCGAAAAAGTGAAGAGCACTACGTAGTTTCCTCTAAATCAGAAGTCTGTGTCTGGGACTTGGCTATTTCTCAAGACATTCCCCTTCCCAGCTATGAGATCCAGCATCCAGGTGAGTGCAGGGGCCACGGCCACCGACCCCTCTGCCCAAGCAGTCAACCAGCCCCTCTGGCCCTGCCCTGCCCAGGCTCACCCAGCAGGGACTGGATGGTGCTGCTGCACTGCTGCAGCCGGTCGCCTGGGTCGGAGGTTGGGAAGAAGACAGCTGCTGGCAGGCCACTGGCTGGGGGGTCCAACCGGAAGCCCACAGCGGTGAGGAGGGCCTGCCAGCCGGGGATGCCACCCACTTTGTTCTCCACACTCTGCTGGGATGTGTACATGGCATTGCGCTGCCCGTTCTGAATGCGCTGCAGGGACTTCTCCACCTGGAAGGGGAAGAAGGAAGCGAGAGTGAGGCGCTGCTCTGCTCAGGGCCAGCCCTCGTTTCTCTGAGTGGCTCTGGGGAATGCAAAGCCCCATCTGTGAAGCCAGTGCAGGGCACCGGGTCCTGAGGACCAGGACATTGCAGCAATGGCCCAGCTTCTTGAAAGGGAGGCTGCAGAGGGGAGGGATGTTATAATCAGAGCCAGGAAGGGCTGGTGCATCACGAAAGAATTCTGCCCTTCCTCTAACCCACCTCCTCCTGCCCCAGGCTCTCCTCCACAGACACTAAAGTGATTTGTCTGAAAGCCGGTCTGAGGTCAGGACCTGCCCAAACCATACATAGCTACCTACCCATCATTAGAATAAACTTCAGACCTTCAAGACCCCCCTCCCCCATTCACCAAACAGTACCCATCCCAGGGCCCTTTCCAACTCATCCTTCACCCCACAGCACTTGCCTCCGGGACCTGTACCTCCTCCATGATCAAGTGACCCTCCCCACTCCAGGGCCTAACCCGGTGCCTGGGACATGTGGACTGCACACATCAGGTAACTATGATGTTAACTCTCCCCATGAGCACTCCCTAGCACTCCCCACTGCCTCAGACCTTCCCCTGCAGTTCTCTTTATAGAGAACTTCAGTCCATGCTGAGATGCTGTTGCCCTGGGGTACGTGTGCCAGCACTGGAGGGACAGAATAGTCATTCCAAGGTGTCACCTGATTTTTTTTACAGTAAAATCCTGTTGCTGTGGGCTGACATCACAGGCAGCAAGAAATTAGTGCTCCTGGGCAAGACAGATACTAGCCAGCTGGCTGCCCACCAGGCTGGAAGGGCCTTGGAAGACCCTGCACACAGGGTCAAGGCACCCAGCGTGATTAGAAGGATGTAAGGGCTGGTGAACGTGACCCATGGCCTCTGCAGTCAGACCAGATGAAGCCAATAATGAAAACTTTCAATGTGCCTGAGGAGCCTCAAGGCCAAATGGGGAGCCGCTGAGAGGCCTGGCTCCTGCTTCACATCTTGGCCTCGGAGAATCAAACCAAACAGGTGAGAGGGCAGTTCGGTTATTTAAGAAAAGCAGTCTGGGGGCTGCTGCAAGAAAGAGGGTGACGGGCTGATAGGGACCTGAGAAGGGCCCCAGTGCTGAGCAACTTTAGGGCTCTGTGCAGTGTCCAGGCACAGGCACAAAGTGGTGGAGAAAGTCTCCCCCAGTCCTCAAACCTGGCCCAGCTACCCTGCAGCAGGCATGTGGGCTACGTTAAGTCTGGCCTGAGAGCTGTCAGAAGTTTTCAGGTTTCACATGCTCACCTAGAACCCCGTCCCCAGACTCTCCACTTCCCACTCCCAGGCCCGTATGGACTCTTCCCTGGGCCCACCTCGTACACACCTCTGTCCTCTGAGGTGGCCATGGGGCAGCTGTTGGCATCGAGTTTGGAAGAGCTTGGATGTGGTGTGGGCTCCTGGCTAGGACTGGGCTGGTCTTTCTGGCACAGAACTCCAAGGAGGTTAAGAATTCTAAATTAGCCAAAACCGGTTTGGGCTCAGTGGATAGAGCGTGGGCCTGCAGACTGAAAGGTCCCAGGTTCGATTCCGGTCAAGGGCATGTACATTGGTTGTGGGCACATCCCCGGTGGGGGGTATGCAGGAGGCAGCTGATCGATGTTTCTCTCTCATCGACGTTTCTAGCTATCTCTCTCTCCTCCTCTCTATAAAAAAATCAATAAAATATATTTTAAAAAAAAAAGAATTCTAAATTATTTGAAACTGCCTTCCAGGTTGTCAAGGTGGAAGGGTGAAATAAGGTTTATATCACTATTTCTTGGCATTATGTATAACTTTTAAATGTGTTAAAATGTCATGGGCTCGCCATTTGTACTCTCACCCAAGTCCTGCAAAGATCAGGGCTACCCAAGATCAAAGTCAGGCTTAGATTCTTCTTCCAACTAAATTTAGGGGAAAGCCAGAGTCATCTTACTATAAAATACCACCTCTCAGCTACTGGGTGCCAGCTACTCAACTGTCCTCTAATCCTCGAAATAACCTTGAGAAGTTAAAGTTTGATCCCCACTTCCAGATGAGGAAATTGAGGCTCAGGGTGCCAAGGTGACTTGCCCAAAGCCACATGACCCAAAAATGGTTGTGGTACAGGCCCCTGCTCCAGGTCACTGCTCACCTGCCCCTCCCCCAGGGTCTTGGTGAGGACTCCGTAGCCATCTGTGTGACATCACACATATGCCCACCACCTGCACCACCTAGCTTGACCCACAGGGGTATGGGGACAGTGTCTCCTTCACATACTCATATGTCCTGGTACTATGGAAACCAGCCTCCCCTTGTGCATTTCTGGCAGCTTCTGCTCCATGGGAACCAGGATGAGGTCTCCCCAGTCCCTTACCAAGTGCAGCAGCACTCGCAAGGCGTCCCGTGCCCGCTCCGGGTGCTGCAGGACCTCCGTGAGGGCCTGGCCGACGAGCGAGGAGGGGCTGTTCAGCTTCACGTCACTCCCGATGAGCATGAACCCTGTGGAGAGCACAGAGGGAACCTTAGAGCCTGTTGTCCCCTCAGCTGGGCTAGCTCTACAGCTCACCCATTCTGCAGTCACCCAGCAGGAAGAGGGGCTGCCCAGGACAGCTGCTCTATGGGCTGGACTGTGGAGCATTCCACTCACGGGGCAGTCTGTCACCCTTCAGTCTCCTCCCTTTTTAGAATCAATACTGCGCAGTAGGTGTGCAGTGCTGTTTGTAGTTGTAGTTGCTCAGGAAACTGCCTCTACTTCTCCACTGTGAGCAAAGTCAGGGAAAGGATGTCCTGGGCCCACTAGGGCCCTTCCCTGGCTTGGCCACCATCTCAAGGAATGATGTCTTTTGTTTCCCTGAAGTACATCTGTGCCTATACATGCTCAGGGACAGGGGCAGGGGTGCTGAGTCCTGGGGCCACTGGAGGTACTCCTCCAGCTGTAAGAACGAGCAGCTGAGCCAGGCTGGGAAGGTCCACACATCCGCCTAGATCCCGCCCCTCTTCCCTCAGCACCGCTCTCTAAGGAGGGCTGGAGGAGGCACAGACAGAGCAGTATCCTTAGCACCAAGCAACTTTAGGCCAACCTGCCCCCGAATAATGGAGGGAAAGGGTTTTCTAAAAGAATGAGCCATCTTTAAACATTTTCCCCAGAACACAGTGTGCCTTTAAATTATCTGTCACTAAAACTAAACAAAAACGCCATGTCCCTAAGTACCCTGGGAAGACAGGAGGGCCTGCCCAGAGGGGACAGGGGCGTGTCAGGGACCAGGTTCCCTGAACCCTACGGAATGGTCTGGGACTGCAGGGCCAAAGGCCCTCCTGATGGATGGAGTGTGTATAAAACAGACATCGTGTGCGGAGGTCTCCGTGACTGCATGAAAACCACTAGCATTCCTCTGATTTCTGCATCTGGCAGCAGAAGCAGCTCAGCAATGTAGCCAGGCCCCACCCCAGTGCCTGCCTGCCTGGCTGCCCACCCATGAGGTGAGGGCCACCAAAGACCAGGCCTGTTGGACCAACTGAATGTTTCTCTCCAGCCACGAGAATAGGGTAGATTCTACATAGTTTTTTTTTGATACCTTTAAAAAAAAACAAAAAACAAAAAAAACTACAGCCGTGTTGTGCTAGTGATGTAAACAAATGTTTCTTATATCAACACAGCTCATCCGCCTGGCACCACCCAGCACAGCTCTGCGCCCGGGCCCCTGCAGGCTCCTCGATTGCTGGCCGGCTAGGCCTGGGAACACCATGGCTCCACTTCAGGGCTTATCCAACTTCGGAAAACGACACCAACAGCATCGGCACATGTCAACTGGATTGATTCTGAAGGAAAAGTAAGTTGAAAGCCATTTTGTTCCCAACTTTTAAATATATCCTAGTTGGTACATTTTTTGCCTTTGAAACAAAATATAAATGTTTGGAAATAGTATGTTTGATGTTCCTCTGCTTCTCAAGGTTCAAGACACTGCTTTATGGGTCAGTACTGTCCCGTTGGTGCAGCGTCCTGGAAGGTGTAGGGACCAGTTCTGAGAGAGCACCATGGACTGAAGGTCATGAGTTGTGTCAGCAAAACCACGGCAGCTCGGTGAAAGGCTGGTGGGGAAATGGCCGAAGTTGGGTTTGGATCGCAGCCTGTGAGGGAGGGTATGGAGGGTTCACAAGGACCCTGGAGGATGAAGATCATCATATGGAGCTGAGAGGCAGAGTCCCTCGTACCCCCTCCTGTGATCAGCTGTCAAAGGAACATTCTCCCTGCACCCCTTGCGGCAGGCCCACTCAGAGCGTGCAGTGCCTCACGCATCATAAGACATTCAGCCCACTCCTCAAAGATCATCTCAGATGTGGGCAGGAAGTTATCAGCATCATCATGTTACCATGGAGCGTCAGAGAGGGTTAGTAACCTGTCTCAGGTCACACAGCCTGGGTGCAGAGCTAAGTCAAACCACGTTTTCTGAATATCAAATCTAGGGTCTTTCTCCCGCACCACTCTTCTACAGTCGGGTTTACACAGGGTGCCATAAAGGGGGCCATTCAGTAAACACCTCAGGAGTTTCACATGCACACTCCGATGGCAAACTTCTGCTCCCTGGTCATAGACTATTTTAATGCCATGGTAGTAAAAGGCTGATTTGGCAGAGGGCAAGTTTCAGCAAAGGAGGCTCCCTCCCAGAATCTCCCCATGCTGCCTTTCCCAGTGCCCCGCCCTGCCCTCGCCACCTCTCCCGGGCTGTGAGGACTGCTGACCTGGGGAGGTCGCTGACGGGGGCCAGCTGGCGGCCCCGCGCTCACCTGCCCAGTTGGAGGGGTGCGAGAAGGCCTTGCTGCTCTGCACTGCCTTCATGGCCTCTCCCAGGGCTGCGCTGGCTTTCAGGCTGTTGAGCAGGGACGAGTAGAAGGCATGGAGAAACATCTTGGAAGCAGCCACCGGCACAGGCCACAGGGACACGAGGACGCACTGTGCACCCGCAGCCAGGAAGGCCCGTGTCAGCGCGATGACCCCATCGGCTGTGACTTTGCTGCTGGACTCCTGAGAGGAGCCGAGGACCACCAGCTTCACCGGAAGCCGCAGGTCCAGGATGTCGGCAGCTGTGAGCAGCAGCTCCTGCAGGGGTGGGCAGTCCGAGATGCTCTCCCCATCACTGGTGTCGTCCTGCACCCGCAGGGACTCGGGGATTGTGTAGGGGTGGCCGAAGGAGCTCTTGCTGCTGGCAGGGTTGCCATCCACACTGGGCGTGAGGACCAAGGCGGAGAGTTTCCAAGAGATGTGGGTGGCAAAGTGGACACACTCAGCCTGGGTCAGGGCACTCATGACCCGCTCTTTGGTGGCCACACTGCCTACCAGGGGCTGGCAGCCCAGAAGCTCTGACACCATATAGGATTCCTCTTCGGCTGATGGCATCGGCCCCCACAGCCACCTGTCCATCACTGCTGACGGGAGCTTCGGGTTGCCAATGACAGCTGCCATGGAGGTGGAGCTGGAGTAGGTGGGCGGGGTTTTCCTCAGATGAGACTGGGAGGGAGGAAGGACAAGCAAACCACTGTTAGACTGGCCGGGCTGCTCAGGAGCCCAGGGAAGACAGCTCTCCTGTCAGGGCTGGCTCTGCCTTGGCTCCCCCTGTTCTCCCAATAACCTCATTCGCTTTGATTTTCAACACCCACTGACACAGGTGAGGGTCTTACTGTATGACAAGCTCTTGGAAATAGTCAGGACTGGGTGGTAAGAAGGTTGCTTCCCATTCGCCAAATCCCAGGAGGGGTGGGAGCAGGTATTTATGGGACAGACGTGTTGGAGGCGAAGGTCTGTGGTGCCTGCCTGCCCTGAGCTTCACCCCCCGTGTGCCCCTGAGTAAGGAGAAACCATGCCTGATGAGTCAGAGCAAAGGGGTGGCTTTGTTTACAAAGCAAGTCAGACTCAGGGAAACAGGGCCAAATTAAGTCCTTCAGAGGCACGGTGTTCTGAAAAGATTATAGTTCCCTTCCACAGTGTGTGTCGCAAAATAAAGACATCACTGAATTATAAAATCAGCGAAAAGAAGTCCCAACAAAGTTCTGATTTTCCTGCCACGATGCCTGTTAGTGCTTTCTGGAAAACATCAAATATAATATTACTTCAAAATAACTTTTGATGTCTACACTTGAGGATGCGAGAAATGCCTATTGGGTGCCTGACAGAAGACAGGACTCTTCCATCCCCTGGTGACCCTGGCAAACAGCCAGCTCACTGTTGTCACCGACATGAAGCTCTCAGCAGAGGCGATCTCTGATCCCGGGTGCTCCTGGCAGCAGGTGCAGTGAGCCTGCCTGAGTGAGCAGCAGCCACTCCGCATCTGGGATTCAGTCAAGGGCAGAGCAAAACTCAAGAGAAAATAATTTCTTTCACTTTGAACTGATTCTGTCCTGAGAAAGCTTTGGTTCAGCAACAAAAATAGCCAAAACTAAGACCTCCAAAACCCCGTGAAGCAGAAATAACGTGGTTTAAACCATACCAACGACCAAGGCCAACAGAGGCTGGTCAGGCAGGTCCCCTGGGGGCCACTTGCACCCTGGGCCTCAGGTCTGGGTGTTTGAACCTGCAGACACTCTCCCCCACAGGAGGCCCTCTGACCAAGCCCTGCCTGGTGGTCTGAGGGGCCCTGAGAGCAGCTGGTAGCTGGAGGGCATTTAGGTGTGAAGCTAAGCATTTCATTCAGGTCCTGGTGGTAATGACAGTTGAGCAGCTGGGCCAGGAGAGCGGGGAGCATCGGGCCATGAAGGACCAGAAGGAAGCCGGGGTTTCAGGGTCTCCGAGTTTGGAAAAGGGGGAAAGAATTCAGGGTTGGCAGAAAAGGCTCTCTAGTCAGGTGGGCAGGGCCAAGGGTGGCTGATGGGTGAGACATATCACTGTTGTCCCCTGATTTTCACGGGGGGTTCTTCTCATGCTGACTTTTTTGCTGAATGAAACCCAAGTCCCTTCCTGTCCCCTGAAAGCTGCTCATTTGTTTCAGTTCTTCTGTTGGCCGATGGCACTCTTCTCCACTTGACACTAATCTTGTCCATCATTGCTGCCTGTGGCCTCCGCTAGGAGCTGGAGGGTGGGATGAGCAAGTTACTCAGGTACCCAGCCTGTGGCCTTCAGCCTGGCTTAGTGCCTCTGAGTAGCTCACAACCCTGGTGTCACAGCAAAGAAATTGAAAGAGAAACGACCCATTTCATGGCTTCCTGAAGTAGCGAAGAACTGTCGGGTCAGGAGGGCTGTGCCCCTGCCTTCGGACAGACCTGAAGTCGCCCTACCCACCTGCGGCTATACAATCAGCAGTTTGAAGAGATCACGTCCTGTCACTTCAGACCCCAGTCTGGCCAACGGCCGCGCCCTTGCGGACCCGAGAGCGTGGCACCATCAGGCCTGCCAGAGGCTTACCTTGGACTGCGGGCCGAGGGCGCGGATGGACGGGACAGCGATGAGGGTGAAGCGTTCATACAGGTACTCATTGGAGGAGCTTCCTTTCAGGAGGGCGAAAGGGATGAGGTAGAGCTCCCCCTCCAGAACCAGGACCAGCTGCCGGTGCCGGCCCACAGGGCCGCTGGAGTGCATCAGGCCCTGCAGAGAAGCACAGAGGGCTGACACGGGCCCGGCAGGCCTGTGCTCCCACACACCGGGCCGGCCCTGGGCAGGGGGCTGAAATAGGCCCGGGGACCAGGCACATCTGGAGGTCCACACGGTTGCCTGGTTGATGGGTTGGGCATTGCTCACAGCAGCATCATGGGCTTCCATTCTCTATGGCTGTATTCTTTCTAAAAGAATTGCTGATCTCCGGAGACCAAGGCTGTATGGATCTTGATAAACTAAGAAGAAACAACTGGGACACTGGGCTGGGGGCTGAGTGTGAATAAAGAGAGGGAGACTTGCCAGGACTCGGTGAACGGGGAGGAAAGGGAAAAGGGCCTGAAATGCTAGCCTGGGAGGTGGGAGACTTTCTTCTGAACTGCGTATCCCAATTTGTAGGCCTGGGTCCTCCTCGGACAGTGCCTCGTAGATGCTACTGAGCTGGCACTGCCTACAGCCCTGGGCGAGGCCCTGGGTGGGACCCTGTCTGGGCAGCGAGGCAGCAGGTGGGTGACAGCAGAGTGGCCTGTGGGCAGGCGGTCGCACGGCAGAATGACAGCTGCGTTAAAAGGCAGTGGGAAACTGATTGAAAGGATGCCCTGGAAACTGTCTCCGAATTCTGCCTCCAGCACATGCGAGCATTGCCCTTGTACAGAAAGATTAGCTATAATCCAATGTGAACTTGAAGAAAGAAAATGAAGTGACGTCTCTATCCAAATTCATAGCACCTGTTAGATGAACAGAGGGACGGTTCGAGGAAATGCTACTCTGCACCTCCATGTCAGTCTAGAAGGGCTATTTGCTGGCTTCTTAAGTCCTGGGTTTGAAAGATAGAAGGGTTCGGCATCAGCCCTGCACCTGCTACTAACAGCCCCACAAATTCCAGCAAAGACTCAGACTCTCTGACCTCTGCAATTTCTGTGAGAGGATCTTTTGAAGTAGGACAAGACAAGAAGGCCAGGTGTACTACAAGCTGCCTGTGCCCCCAGGAAGCACCCTTCATCACCAGCAGGCCGGGACCCTGCCTTCACAGTGCAAGTCCAGGCAGCGAAGAGCTGAGAGCTGGCTGGGGCCAGGCGGGACAGGTAGGGGAGAGGAGGGAGGAGTGCCCAGCAGGCAGGGGCAGCAGTGCCCTGGAAGTGGCTCTGGGGGTTTATTAGTTATTTGTTTATGGCCTCAGCCTCTGAGATACACTGGGTTCCCACAGCCAGTTCTCCTGTCAGGTGAGCAGGTGCTGAGCTTTCTCAACAGAGGCCCCTGAGGGGAAGGGGAGGGGTAGGGCCCTCTTGCCAGTGGCCTAGGTCAGTGGTGTGTATGTGAAGCATCCAGGGGAGCCCAGACATGGTCCCTCTGTGACCTCGCAGTCCTGCACGTGGGCTACTGTCCTGTAGCTTTGGTTTTTAAGGCTCTACCTACAGGGAACCGGGAACTGAAATGAATGGAAATAATGATAAGGACGGCAAAGACTAAAAAGTCCTAACTCCCCAAATGGACCCTTTAAGGGGTGATCTGACCAAACCCTTAGGGTTTTCCAGTTCTAAGTCTGGTTCCTTGACTAACGCAGCTTCTGGCTTTGGACGAAGTGCCATCTGCAAACTGAAGGGTGACTTATGACTGGACATAAATAGGGTCCCAGGCCCTTTCATGCTAAACACTGCAACTTTTTTTGTGGTGCATTTTCTCCCTTGGGATCACAGGATTTGACTTAATGACTGGCGATGGCTCGTGTGCCATCACATGTAACTGGCCATCCTCAGAGCCTGGACATGCTCACCCATCCTGACAGCGAAGGGCTGGTGGTTCCAGGAAAGAGCCCTGTGGCATTTCCCTTCCGCCAGATCAAGTCAAGCACTGTGCAGCCCAGGGCGAAACACTCTGTTCCACATTCCTGCTGGCTGACCTAGTCCCTTAGCAACGGGACTGCGGCTAAACAGAGGCAGTTGTTCAAATAATTACAAGCCCCACGAGAAGCAGCTAATCGTTTTAGTCTTGAAGTGTCAGTGATTCATAAGCGTGGGCTTCCAATGAAAACGTGGAGTGGCTCTGGCAGCGGTGTCGCGTCGCCCTCTAGTGGCCTCAGAGCAGCGGTGTGCCTGCTGTGGGAGCTGGAGGATCTGGGCCTCCTCTCCAGGGGCAGCGCTGAGGAGGAGCTAAGGGCCCTCCCCAGGCTCCTCTGTGGCCCTGAGGCCTCTGACTCTGGCCCACCCGCCCCACCTGACCAGCCTCAACATCAGACATGGAACCGTGTGAATAAACAACGGGGTGCAGTGGGGATGGAAAGAACTCCTGGTTAGAGCCCAACCTCTCAGCTAAGCGTTTTTTGTGAAACGCTGTGAGTGGAGCACTTTGTAGCCACTGCACAGCCCTTGCTCTGGTCACTACGACAACGGCCTCTGGAAGGTATCACTGGAAGCAGACAAACCCCTTCCGTGTTCAAACACTTCCGTCACAAGAAACAGCTGTAAATAGCAGAAACTAAGGGTATGCTCTGAACTCAGTGCCTCTCTTCAAGATTATTCCATAACCCGGCACATCGCTCACACAGTGTCGCTCCTGAGGCAAGGAGGGGGGCCATCGCCTTAGGGCACTGTCACTCGTGTCCGGGGCGGGGCCTCCCCTTCTTTCCTTACCTTTATGAAGATGATCCCAGTCATTGTTCTAACTTGCTTAAGGCTTGAACCTTTGATCATGCCAGGCTAGTTAGGAGCAGAGCTAGGATCTGAGCCTGGATCTGCCGAGGCAGAAGTAGCCCAGTTCCGAAGGCTGGCAGAGAGGCTGGGCAGAGAAGGCTGGCATTCTGGGAAACCTCCACGTGGGCATGAGCAGTGAATGATGCACCCTGACGCCGAGAAGCCGGGCCCCGGGGGCGCTTACCCCTTCCATGGGCGCAATGAGCAGGTCGTACAGAGCGCGGAGCGGGGGCCGGGCGAAGGAGCTCTGCCTCCGGGGAAGAG
Source organism: Pipistrellus hanaki (assembly GCF_964339955.1). Lineage (NCBI taxonomy): Eukaryota > Metazoa > Chordata > Mammalia > Chiroptera > Vespertilionidae > Pipistrellus > Pipistrellus hanaki. The sequence continues at coordinate 4,019,193 of NC_140521.1, read as the reverse complement.
ATGAGGTCCCGTCCTTGGTGGGTGACATCGTGTTGCTGGCCAAGCTCGTCATGCTCTGGCAGCTCCTAGAGAGAAGGCTCGTCATGCCTTGGCACTCCCCACACGGGGTTCCAGCTCCGGGGAAGTGGACACTGCGCACGGCCAGAGCTAACACCCCGGCCAGCGCGCTCTCTCTCTCTCTCTCACACACACACACACACCGGCATGGCCCCTTCTCCTCCCTTTCAGGTAACAGAACAGTGAGCACTGACAGAAACGGGGGAAGCCAGCTGCACTCAACAGCTCACATTTCTGGGGAGTTTTCCTGCATAACCCGATGTCCCAGAGTGCTGGTCAGAGGGGATGATTACATCCTTGCGTGGCGGGGCCGTGTGCAGGCAAATGTGGGGGCTGTGAGAATCAGCAGGAGCCACCACACTAGGGGAGGACAGTGTCCCAGGGCCACCCAAACTGCGGGCAGAGGCTCGGACAGCACAAGGAGCAAGTGGGCCCCAACCTCAGCCCCTGGGCAGCTACGGGACCCCAGGACGCACTGGCCCAAGGCCCCGCCCCCAGCATTGGGACTGTCTGAGGAGCACTGGCTGCAGGGCTTTGTTTTGCTTTGTTTTGCATGTTCCAGTGTTCGCAGGGAGTGCTGTATTAATAAGGACACGTTTTCAATCCCAAGGGCCCCAGGTTCCACACGCCCCACACACGAAGAACACAGTCGTTCGTTCATTTAAAACTGCTTCCTGAGCGCCAGCTACCTGCCAGGCACTGCAGAGGCCCTGAGGACCCGCAGAGGATATTCCCCAAGGTGAGCAGAGGAGCAGCAGGAGGGAAAACAAACCCTTTTCCAATGCGAGGACCGAGCTGCCCCATGCATCTCCCTGGCCCTGCCCCACAGCCTGGCTGGCATGGCCTCAGGGCAGTCCCCGGTGAGGTTTCTGCAGGGTAGTGGGCAGTCCGTGGCCTCTTAACCTTGATGGAGACACTGGCAGGTGGGGGTTTCTGTTCAGTCCTCACACTGCTGAGCTTTGCTAAGTTCCCTGTGCTGCTGGAGTGGCATCTCCTTGTCACCTAAGAAAGCCAGAAGGCATGTCCCTCCTGGGCCAGGCCAGGCGTACGGCTGTCACAGGGAAAGATTTAAGATTCCTCTCTGTTTTCCAGGTTTGGCTTCCACCCTGTCTTTCCGCCACCTGTTCCGTGTTCTCGGCAGTGTCCCCGGACCTCAACTGGAGGGTCATGAACAGCCAGGCTGAAACCCCCTCAGCCCCCTGCTCACTGCCAGGGGAGAGAGAGCCAAGGACTTGGGGGCCGAGAGCTGCTCCCTCACTCAGGAATCGTAATTACAAGCTACCGAGGACACGCCTGTCTCTGCCATCAGAGCCAGGGAAGCTCGATAGCCCGGAGTGACACTCGGAGGCTGGCTGGATCCACAGCATGCGGAGAGAGCAGCTCCCCTGGAGGAGGAGCGGCAGGCGGCTCTGCAGAGGGGAGGTTGGCGGGGACACGCACTGTCTGTGTGATGCGTTCTTGGTGGACGGGTCTCAGCCTAGAGCCCGCGCTCACATGGGGACCGCACAGTGGGGCAGTAGCAGGGTCACCCAGTGCCCTCCTTTGTGTGCCTTTCATGTCATGCCCTAGATGTGTGTCCGCTTGGACTCCTGGACCTGAGTCTGGTTACTCAGCCACAGACATCCGTGTCCCTGAGCAACCGGTGTGGCCAGAGGTCCTCATGGGGACAGATGGGGTTGCTCCATAAACCCCCAGGCTCTGAACTAAAAAGCTGGAGGAAGAGACCACAGCCCTACAGCACGTCCCGTCTCCCCCCCACCCTAGGCCTCCTCCACTCAGCTCCTCTGGGAACAGGAATCCAAGCTGTGTGGGGGAGACACAGGGCACGACTTGCTCCAAAATATCAGAACCACAGGCCCGACCCACCGGGCCCCTCTCTGGGGCAAGTCATTTACCCTCTGGGCCTCGCTGCCTCTGCTGGAAAGAGAAATGCAGCCACAGGCAGAGTGTCAGGATGAGAGAGAGACTGCAAAGCGGCCAGAACGCAAAAGGAGGTGGGATTTTAGCTGATGGGGGTGAGGAGGACAGGCCTAGCGGGAGGGCAGAGAAGGGCTGGATGGCCGTGGTGTCTTTATTGAAGAAGTGCCAGAAGCATCTAAAAGGGCCCCACCTCACTAACCCTCCACCCGCAGTGCTCCTCTTAGTGGCAGGCACCGAGCCCTAGAGATGTCCTTTTCAGTGTAAACAAAACCCAGAAAATGCTCAGCTGCTGGTTAAAAACAATAAATAAGCAAAAACAGCCAACCAATCTGAAGCAGTAATTTAGGTCAAAGACTTTTTCATCAGGACTCTGCCCCCTGAGCTGGAGGCATCTGTTCTGAGCAGCCCCAGCCGCAGGCAGCAGCTCCCTGCCCACTGCCCGGCTGCAGCCCCTACCTTTGCTGCAGGCTTGGCAGGAACTGCCTGCCTTTCTCCGCAGGGCAGCCCCCGCTTCCTCTGCCTTGACAGCAGCAGCAGGTGGGTGTGCACAGGAGAGCTGTCCCAGGACCACAGACTCGGGGGGCTGCAAGCTGTGGGAGCAGGAACCAATGCCAAGAGCAACGGAGGGCTCCTGGCCCCCCAAATCCTCCTGAGGTGCAGGTGTGGGGAGGGTCTCGGGCCAGGAGCAGGACTTCCCTGCACTGGCCATGTGGCCGGCGGGCCGTGTCCTCACCTCCTGAGCATTAGATGCCACAGCCATTGCCAGACTACAGTCCAAGAGCCCTTTCACGTGCTGTTCCTGCACTGACGGGGACCTGTGGTGTGGGCACGTCTGCCTAGAGATCTGCCGAAGACATTCGATAATTCAAAGCAGCCACGCTGTCTGCTCAGCCCTGAGCCTGGAGATCTTACAGACACACGGGACTCACTGGCCGTGTGGCTCCAGCGAGGCTTGTCCTGTTCTACCCCTTTTCCTGCTTATACAATGGGCTGAACTAAAGTTCTTGTCGGTTTCTTCTAGTTTTAAAAAACAAAAAATTTACTCAGGAAGCTATCAAACGTGGTGACACTTTTAACCCCCCTGCTGACCGATAGGCCACTGCCACAGCCCAAAGCCCTGCAGCCTCCTGTGCCCACTCGTGTGAGCATCTTTCAAGTGCCACACTCTGCCCGAGACAGCTGGCAACGCTGATACCGCCCGGGTCAGACCTCGGTTACAGCTGAAGGGCGATGGTCCTCGGAGCTCTAAGCCTCTGGCTGGCAGCGGTGTGGACACCTGCTCCCTGCTGGCTTTGCAAGCACATCCGGCTCGGTCCCCCGTGGAAGACAACCATGGGCATCCCAGCCTGGCTGGCTGCTCTCCGCTCAGCTCCCGGACTCGGAGGAGAGAAGGTGCTTCTACTTCTCACCCCGGGAGCCTGGGTGGCTGGAAACGCTCCCACCTGGCCGGAGGGTGAGGCATGGAGGGACTGTGCTCCCATTTAGGCACCAGCTCAGCCTGTAACACCACGTCCCCGGCTCAGGGCCTACGAAGCAGGGCTGCTTCCTCCTTAAAGTTTAAGGAACTGAGGTGCAGAGAAGGCAAGAGACGTGGACGAGGCCACGGATCATGCCTCCCTCCTGACGGGTGCGATTGTCACTGCGCCTTGTCAACCTTCTAGACCAGTGTTTTTCAACCGCTGTTCCGCGGCACACTAGTGTGCCGCGAGATGTTGCCTGGTGTGCCGTAGGTGCAGACAAGACAAGAATTTTATAATTTTTCACTATTTTGTTTGCTTAATATTTCATAATAGAGTAATTATAAAATACTTTCTTTGTGTTTATTTGATTCCTATTCAAGAGAATTACTTTATATATAGTCAATATAGGCACAGAGTTAAATTTTTTAACATTTTCTAATGGTGGTGTGCCTCGTGATTTTTTTCATGAAACAAGTGTGCCTTTGCGAAAAAAAGGTTGAAAACACTGTTCTAGACACTCTGAGCAACCTGCCGGCCCGCACTGGCCTCCGACCCCTGGTCTCCTGGCTGCTGAGTGAGGGTGGAGCTGACAGGCTCCTCTGCCCGTGCTGTTGTGAGTGGAGGCCGGCGCCGATTCACAACTGCACCACCGCACGGCTCCAGCAGGTGGCACTGGCTCGCTTTCCTGCAGGCCTGTCCATTCCCTGCCAGGGACTCTGTCCTAATTGACAGCCTAGCTCTTGGCACTTTCTCACACCACATTGTCTTCATTAACTCATTCCTCAGATGATGTTTATTAATCTACTTCTGGAGAAACATTCGTTTTCTCCCCTGCACGGCCATCTGTGCGGGATGGGAAAGGAGAGGGAGCGGGCGGTCCCCGTGCGTGCAGATGCAGCGCTCGGAGATGATCTGTGGAGCGCTATGAGCAGGGCAGGGCATCGGGGTGCAGTTGGTGTCTCTGGGATGATGACAAACACCAGGCGGCCGGGCAGCACTCGCTGCTCATGAATCTTTCAGGGATGAAGAGCTCCATTTCCCAGGCGGGGATTTATAGGGCTGGGCCTGCAGAAACCCTGTGTGCTGGCCTCACACACACATACGCTAGTGCCGCCCGCATGCAGCCATGTCGGGGACGGGTGCCTGCCAGGTGTGACAGCCCGTGGAGGGGACGCTGTGGGCGCCTGCGGAACACGGGCTGGCAGTCTCAGGCCCGGGGTGCCTGCTGGGAGACATGGCCAAAGGGAGCTCGGTGCTCGTCCTCCCGGAGCTTAGACCTCCTGAGGCTGCTGTGGGCGTGCAAGTGCGTGACCTTAACACTGGGACGCGGTGGGAGAGCCAAGGCCACATGAGTGTCTTCTTTCCCATGTGCTGTCCTCCTGACCTCAATGCCCCTCCAGGCACACGGGTCCCGTCTGGACACAGGGCTGTGGAATAAGCCGAGCCAGGACCCTCACCTAGGCACATCTGGCCGCGACACCTTTCAGACTACCGTAAGGGAGGGGACAAAAGGGGACTCAGCATGGGGATCGGGTGTGGGCCAGGTCGGGGCTGTGACGTGTGTGCATCACTGCAGTCCTTGCCACAAGGTTCCCAGCCCCTCCGCTGTGACCGGTGAGAGCATCTCACCTGAGGCACGAGGTCAGGCAGGGCCCTGCTCTCTGGGGAGCCCGGAGCCTACAGCTGCTGTGACCTCTGCTCCCTGTCCCCCAGGGTGACAGACACGGCCCAGAGCACCGTGTCCAGGGCTGGGCAGGGGCAGGAAGGAGGCAGGAGGCTGCTCCCGGTGGCGGTGAGCTCATTGTAGGGGTGGCTGCCTTGACTGGGCACCGCTTCCTCTGCCCAGGCGCAGGCCTCCTCACTTCTCAGGACGCCTTTGTCACACGTGTCCACTTCCAAATGGTCAGCGGTCCCTGAGGAGGACAGCGACTGGACCCACCTCTGTGGCTGCTGTTGCAGGGAGGGCCCCTGCCCAGAATCGCCAGCATGAGGGCTGGCCCGGTCAGGGCTGGAGAGGACACTCCACCCTCTTGGGCTGACAGAAAAGCAGACAGAACCTTGGCCTGGAGCCTCAGGGCCACCAACAGAGCAGAGGACGGGCCTGGCAGGACACCAGCCAGAAATGAATACGGAATCTCAAGACTCAAGCCAGGGCTGCGGCTGTAACTGATATCCAATCGGATCATCGGCCTGCATTTATTCAAAGGCTTTCTGGTATCTGGCAGCCAGAGAGAGGTTGTAAGGGGAGGAAGCATCAAGCTATTCAGTCAGGTTTGGGGGTAAAGATTTGATTCAAAAAGTGGTTGAATCACCGACTTTGGTGCCATCAAAACCTCAGACCCACGCGGGGAGAGAAAGAAACCCCTTACTACACAGCAGGGCCTGTCTATCCATCACATTCACTGCGTCCTCATAACTCACCCACAGGCATCTCTACCCCCCTTTTCCAGATGAAAAAATTAAAGGACCAAGGTTACCCACTAACTAATGAAAGGGAGAGCCACGTTTCAAATCCAGGTCTGTCTGGCCCAGGAGCCCACGGTTTCTACCCTCTGCTCTGTGCCTCCCCCAGAAAAATGCCCCGGCCTCGGACTACAGGACACACATGGCACCATCGGCCCAGGCCTCCTGGCCCACAGTGGACCTGGGTGGCACTGCACAGCTGCTTCAGTGTGGCCCCGGAGGCAGGCACCACACACACACACACACACACCCTCAGCACTGCTGTCAGCATGTGCAGAGAGGAGGAGACGGGCCTTTCTGAGGGCTGCTGCTCTGCCGTGGGCCCAGCCAGTTGCTAAACAAGAGAAGCAGCCTCGTTTTTCCTCACTGATGGTACCTGCCCTGGGCTCGACATGCACATGTGTTTTCTGCCCAAGTGCACAGACAAGAAGAAAAATAGTGGCTGCCGAGACTCAAAAGCAAAGGCGGAACAAAGACCAAGTCTGCAGCGGCGAGAGGGAGCTCTAACGCCAGGGCCCAGCTGCCTCCATCGCTCGGCGCAGAGAGGCGGTGCTGGCTCTGCTCCCGCGGTGCTGGGGAGACGGGTCCATGTCTGCGGAGACGGCCGACCGCCTCGCACACAGCCCCGCAGACTCACTTCAGGCCGCGCTGTCCTCACCACCCGGACGTGCTGCTGTGACACCGGGGGGTCACGCTGCCTCTGAGCCGCAGGACCGGGCAGAAGCCCCGCGGCCGGGGGAGCATTGCCGAGGGCCCTGGCCTGCACCGCCGGGCCCGCTCACCTGTTGAAGAGGTTGTTGCGGCGAACCATCCGCAGGAAGCCGGTGGGGTCCGTCACCGAGTTGAGCTTGTTGTTCATCTCTTCGAACTGCTGGTCCATGAGGTCCCCGGCCTCACTCTCGGTCTCGCTGCTGGCGCAGGCCCTGCGGGCAGAGCAGAGAGAGCCCGTCAGGGGACGCCCTGAGCCCCAAGTCCATGGCGGGCCGGTGCCAGCGCCCCCAGGGCCTGCCCAGCAGGTCCCCGTGCGGAGTGCCCCTGAGGCCCGGTCACTGCGCCTCCTTGGCCTCCAGCTCCTTCCCTCCCGTCCGGTGCTCCCCGAGGTGCTCCGGGTGCTCTGGCTGTCAGCCCCCCGGGCCGGGGGCTCCCACAGGCGGGAGCCGTGCAGAGCCAGCACTGCCCTCCCTGCGCCGGGTGTGTGCCGGACACAGAGCGGGTGACTGTCTGCAAAGGAGCCGCCACCCGCCTTGTCTGCGGGAGCTGGCGGGTCCTCTTCCGAGAGGAAGCTCGGGAATGGCCACCCACTCGGCCCAGCAGGAGTAGCTGAGCACCGGCCAGGCACCGGCACCGCGCTGGGCCCAGGGAGACACAGCCAAAGGGCACTGCCCAGGCGCGGAGCCAGGCTGCACCCGGGGCTGCTATGAGCTAAGGTGTGGACATGAGACCGTGTGACCGTGTGGGGACTATCAGAGGCCAAGAGAATGGCCTAGTGGAGCGGGAGCAGAGGGTAAGGGTGGGAGAGAGACAATGGTAGAGGGACGGCCTTGAACTTGGAAGGTGTTGAGAGCTGTCAGCCCGGGCTCAGGGCTGCTCTTCGGGAGAAGAGCGCCACTCACACAGGGCCGGGGAGGAGACTGGCTGTTACAGCACCGGCTCAGAAGCAGCCCGAAGCCCCAGGCCAAGCTCAACGAAGCCTAATTGGCCCCTCACACCTGCTAGAGCCCCTTTCTCGGGAGTTAGCGTAGTTAATACATTAATGAGCTTGGGCTGCGTTCAGCGTGCCAGGTGAGGCGAGTTTCCCATATGCCCCTGGGCTCTGAGGTCTGGATGTGGCTCCCTCTCTCCCAAGCTCCCATCTCCCAGCCCAGCTCTAATCCACCTTCCTGACTCCTCTTGTCACCCCCAATGGCCCATTAGTGTGACTTAGGAGTCGGGGGAAGGCTGAGAGTGGAAAAGGGGGGACTGACAGGAGAAATATTACCCCCAAAAGAACTTAGTTGCCTGGGAAGCTCAGTGACTGGAGAGAGTAAACGACAGCTGGCAGTTAAAACATGGCAGATAGGCACCTGGTGGCAAATAGAGGAACTGAAATTAAGTTATTTTAAGCCTCTAAGCGCGTGGTAAGCTGACGGTCAGCATAGAAACTTAATACAAAATTAGGAGAATGAACTGCCACGGACCTCCTCTAAAAGAATTGCTAAAGGAAGGTATTCAGAAGGAAAATGATAGCAACGAAGCTTCAACATACAGCTAGCCAACACAGGCAGGCCCGGGGGGAGACATGGACACATTGAGACTTCAGCGCTGCTTTCTCAGTGTCAACAGAACATAGAGATAGAAAATAGCAAAATACGGAACTGAACAAACCATCAGTCACCGGATACAATGGCATTTGGAGCGCGCTCCACCGAGGACCAGCAGAATACTGCCCGGGACAGCCACCCTGGGTCACAGCACACCTCACCTCACAAATTCAAAGTAATTCAAATCATGCGGAGTATGTTTTCTGCCCATCATGGAATTAGGTTTGAAAGTAAAAAGAGAAAAACAACAGGAAAATCTCCAAACACTTGGAAACTAAATAAAATAATACACTTTTAAATAAATAGCAAAGGAAAAGCCTCAAGGGACATTAGAAAAATGATCTGAACTAAAGAAAACGGAAAAGACAATACAAAATGTGTGGGATGTAGATAAAGCCTTAGAGCCCATCGATTGTGTAAAATACATTAGGAAAGAAGACATTGGAAATATTGGGGGGGACTTCTGAAAAGTATATGATTGGTTAACCACTATACTGTATAACTAAAACTAATACAAAATAATATTGGACGTAAACTATAATTAAAATTTTTTAATATAATAAAAGATGATATAAATAATATAAGCTTCTACTTGAAGAAATTAGAAAAAAAAAGCAAAATAAATCAAAGCAAGGTAGAGGAAATAAAATAATAGAGCAGCAATCAAAAAGACTAAAAAAAGCAAAACTATCTGTAAAAAAAGAAAATCAATGAAACAAAAAGTTCATTATCTGAAAAAAAAAATTAATAAAATTTATAAGCTTCTAGCCAGGCAGACCAAGAATAAGAGAAGGCAAAACTATCAATATCAGGAATGACCCCATAAAAATTCAGAGGATAATAAAGGAAGACCACAAACAACTCTGCAAATATTGATTCAGCACCTTAGATAAAATGGAACAATTACTAACAAACCGCAAACCACTAACACACTTCCAAAACGAAACAGATAACATGATAGTCCTATAGCTACTAAAGAACTGCATTCATAGTTGAAAACCATCCAAAGTAAACTCTTAGTCCAGATGGTTTCATGGCAAAGTCCTCCTAGCATTTATAAAATAACTGATACTGATTCCACTATCTCTTCCAGGTACTGGAAGAAAGGACGCCTTTCAACTCATTTTGGGGGCCTATTTCACCTTGATACCAAAAGCAGACAAAGATACCGTGTGTGTGTGGGGGGGGTGAACCCTACAGACAAACACCCCACAAATCACGTGGAAATAAACATAAGTGAAGTATTACCAGAATTCAGCAACATATAAAAAGAATTATATAGCAAAATTAACTGGGATAATATTCCAGAAATGTAAAGCTTGGTCAACATTTTTTAAAAAATCAATAAATGTAATCCACCACATTAAGACTAAAGAAAAAGATACCTGTTTATATCAATTGATGCAGAAAAGCATTTGACAAAATCCAACACCGAGTCATGATAAAAGCCTGCACGCGAGGAATGAGAGAACTCCAGCCCGATGCAGAGCAGCTGAAGCAAGCGTACGGCTCCCCTCAGGCCAAGGGGGAACGGCAGGAAAGCCCTCAGCTCCCGCCGCTCAGCCCGAGCACGTCCACATCGACACCGGAGGTCTCAGCCCTCTCCGCGCAGAAAGGCGAGAGAAGGCAGTGCAAGGCACACAGCTGCTCACGGAGACATGACTGTGCCGAGGAATACACAAAGCGACCCCTCGAACCACTGAGTAAGTTTCATGAAGTTGCAGGATACAAGATCAACACACACAAAAAGTCAGTATTTATATAAACTAGTAACAAACAACTGCAAACTGAAATTTTAAAAGTGATCCCATTTATAGTAGCTCCCAAAATAAAATACATAAGTATAAATGGAACAAAACATGTACAAGATCTGTATGCTGAAAACTGCAAAATGCTGCGAAATAAATAAAATCTAAACAGAGGGAGAGATACACCACGATCGTAGATTTTTGTTGAGTCTCACCTGAGGATATTTTTAAAGATATATATATATATTTTTTTAATAAGTTTTTATTTTTCATATTATTACAAATGTTCCTTTTTTCCCCCCCACCATTGCTCTCCTCCACCAGGTTCCCACCCCACCCTCTGCCCTTTCCCCTCTCCCCATTGTCCTCATCCATAGGTGCACAGTTTATGTTCAGTCTCTTCCCACGCCCCCTCTCCCCTTTTCCCCAAGATATATTTTTATTGATTGCAGAGAAGGGAGAGGGAGAGAGAGTTAGAAACATCAGTGATGAGAGAGAATCACTGATCAGTGGCCTCCTGCACACCACCTACTGGGGATCGAGCCCACAACCTGGGCATGTGCTCTGACCGGGAACAGAACTGGTTCATAGGTCGACGCTCAACCACTGACCCACATGGGCCAGGCCCGAGGACATTTTTCCCTTTGATTTTTAGAGAGAGTAGAAGGGAGCAGGGGAGAGGGAGAGAGAAACATCGATGTGAGAGGAATACATCAATTGGTTGCCTCCCACACATGTCCCAGACCGGGCCAGGGACTGAACCTGCAACCCAGGCATGTGTCCTTGACTGGAATCGAACCCGGGACCCTTTGGTGCGCACACAGGCTGATGCTCTGAATACTGAGCAGCAGTGGCCAGGGCATGATTATGGACTTAAAGTCTCAACAAAGACAGCAGTTTTTCCCAAATTGACATATCAGTTTAACATGATTCCAATAAACATCTCAAGAATTCTGTGTAGCTATAGAGAAGCTGAGTCTAAAATTTATATGAAAAGCAAATAAACGAGGCCAGGTAACACACTTTAGAATAGAATAAAGTTGGAGGAATAACACCGCCAGGTTTCAAGACTTACTACACAGCTACAGAAACAAAACCCGTGTGGTTTGATAAAAGTATAGACATATAGGTCAATAGAACACAGCAGAGTACAAAAATAGACCCATCTGAAAACGGCCAATTAATTTCTGACAAAGGTGCAAAGACAATTTAATAAAGGATGGTATTTTCAATAAATAGTTTAGGAACAACGGCATGTCCATATGCAAATAAATAAATAAATAAATAAATAAATAACCACCCACCAATTAACCTTATAAAACGCACCACAGACTTAACCTCACACCTCGTAATTAACTCAAAATGAATCACAGATCCAGATCTGAAAGCGGAACACTGGAACACTTTCAGAAGGAAACACAGGAGAAATTCTGACCTGTGGTGGCGGGCTTTTCTTAGACAGCCCACAGAAGCTTCATTCATAAGGAAATAACTGATAAAACTAACATAGAAAGTAAACACGTTTGCTCTGTGAGGGACACTGTTAAGAGAAGAAAAAAACAAGCTACAGACTGAGAACATTTGCCAACCACATAGCTGTGAGGGACTCGTTATGCACAACATATGAAGCACTTTCACACTCAACATATACAACTCAATTCAGAAAGTGAGCATACGCCTTGAACAACCACTTCTCTGGTAGAACATAGGATGGCAGACAAGCACATGGAAAAAAATCTTCATTGACATTAACCTTTAGTGAAATGCAAATTAAAACATGACAAGATACCACCATATATATATATATATATATATATATATATATATATATATATATGTGTGTGTGTGTGTGTGTGTGTGTGTGTATATATATATATATATATATATATATATATATATATATATCCCACACTATCTATTTGAATGGGTCCAATTTTAAAATGCTGATAATATCAGGTGCTGATGAGACAGATCAACCAGAACTGTCAACTAGTGGTAGAGATGCAAAAAGGAATAGTTATTCTGGAAACTACTTGCCGGTTTCTTCTAAAATAACATATATACACACCACAGGACCCAGCAATTTCATTCCTGAGTAAATGAGTTTATTTACCCATTTTTCCCTAAATAAATGAAAACATGAAGTCCGTACAAACGGGCCTAAGAGCAGGATGGCAGCCGGTCCTGGGGAGGAGCTGAGATGAGGGCAGAGATGAAGGCTGAGAGGGGGCTGGAGAGGCCAGCAGGCGGGCAGCCGCTTCCCACGGTGCCCACCTGCCCGGCTGGCACCCTCCTGAGGGCGGGAGGAGCCGGCCGCGCCTGCTCCGGGGAGTATGAATCATGCCGTCACCGTGCCGGCTCCACAATGCTGCTCACGGGCAGCCCTCCCCGGGGAGACGGAAACGGCCCATGAATCAAGCGCCCGGAGCCGTGCCAGAGCTCATCCCGTCCCCGGGGACAGGCCTTGGCAAGAGGCTCCGGAGAGGTTTCATTCCCAAGCCCGGCCCCTGCGCTCTCCCCGCGCACTCTCCGTCATCCCTCCGACAGGGCGGCGGGGCTCCACCGGCCCACCGTTATTTATGTCTCCGCATCCCCTGCGACCTCTCTGCTTCCTCGTCCACCCTCCGTCCCCGCCTCGGCCTCTTCTCTCTGGTAACCAGTCAGTGGCCAAAGACCGCCCACGCCGCCCGCGGTGCCCGGCAGCACTCAGACTTGTGGGCCCGCAGGAGCCAGCAGGTAGGAAGAGTGTGAGCGGCGCACGAGAGAAGAACGTGCTAGGATCACCCATGAGAACCACGTGACGGCTATTCTCCCCAGAAAACCCTTCTCAGGCGGCCCCCTCAGATCATACTGCAGCCTTCACAAGCCGAGGGAAGGTGGTGCAGCAAGCTCAGACTCCCAAGTCTATCCTCCGGTTCGGATCCACCCAGTAGCGTGGTGCCTCCAGCATTCATTGTCCACACTGTCCAAGGGGTATCAGTTTCTTATCACAAAATCCAATTCATTGCCATTCATGTGTCTCTCTGGAAATGCTTATCCTATATAATAAAAGCCTAATATGCTAAGTGTCCGACTGTTCGTTTGACTGTTTGGCCAGTTGCTATGATGCACACTGACCATCGGGGGCAGGCGCATCGGGCAGGGATGAGGTTAGCTTGCTGCTGGGGTCTGTCAGATGGGGATTGGGCAAGATGAGCAGGACATGCCCTGGAGCCCTCCCTCGGTCCCTCCACAGCCGGCCAGCCTCCTGCAGTCCCTCCCTGGCCAGCCCCGATCGTCCCGATTGGGACCAGGAGAGGTGGGCGGACATACCCTGCGTGAATCCATGCTGGGTCGTGTGGTGTGTGTATAAGTTATTTTAGAAGAAACCGCCAAGTAGTTTCCAGAATAACTATTCCTTTTTGCATCTCTACCACTAGTTGACAGTTCCGGTTGATCTGTCTCATCAGCACCTGATATTATCAGCATTTCGATGAAACTAGATTTAATTCCTTCCTCTTGTATATCCCTCTAGAAATTGCTTTTCTCAGTAATCAATACTATTACCTACGAGTTATTATTTATAGAACAAACCTTCTATTGCTCTGAAGACAAATGGTTATATTTACCTGCCAGGAATCTACACACACACACACACACACACACACACACACACACACTCACACACACACTAAGCTCGGATCTGTGCTGTGGTTGTTAAACTGATCATAAAAGCCCTTTTCGGAAATGCCTTAGATGATCATTTGGATTTACTGCTGTGCACTTTAACGCAGAGCATTTTGTGCATCTGCTGCTCATCTCGTGGCCTGGAACGAGCGAGCCTGTACTTAAGTGTGAAGAGGAGGGAGAGGGGTGTCCTCCCTTCGGTAAACACAGTGATCACACAAATGGCAGGCTGTGCTTCCGCTCGCTCACCAGTTTGTGCGCGTGAAGACAGAAAGACTGTCACCCATCGGAAGACCCCTTACTTGGTCTCTTATTTTTGAAATCTTTGCTGAGAAGCTGTTGGCAATGGAGTGCTCCCCTAATAATATGATTCTGGAACCTTCTCTACCATCAGTTTGGCTGTCACTTCCACAAAGCCCACTTAGACCCATATGGGCCCGTGTGTTCTTGTGGGAAGAGCCAGAGCCCCGCCTTCAGGGACACAGGTTTGAACCCTGGGGGACCACTGCCTGTGCCACGGGTCAATCAGCCCCCCTCTTTGTATGAAAACAGGGATAATCACAGGATGGATGAAATGATGGAAGGATACACCTAGGGGAACCTGGGAGGCACTCAATGGACACTCCTTGTCCAAGTCTATGCATACATGTGTGCTGTATGAGAATGAGATACACACACTCACACGCACAGGCACATCCAGGAGAGAAAGTCCCCCCAACTGCACAGAACTGCTCTGAGCACCAAATGAGGACACAGAATTCCTTTGTAAAGAGCAGGCTGTGGCGATGACAGTTGTCGTTGTGTTGTTAATACACGTGAGAGAGTTTTTAGCCAAACCGACATTCAGCAGCAGCAGGTGCTTTCCTTGGTGGAAACGCCAAGCACTAGGAAGAGACAGTACGGTGACAATCCAGTTTACCGTCGTTTACCTCTAGAAGTAAAGCATAAATGTAAATATTTTAAATGTGAAGCCACGGTGTCCTCCCACCCAGTGAGCATGCTCCCAGCGTGTGGCCAGAGAAGCTGTGGACAGTTCTACGTGGGGATGTGTGTGTGCGTGTACATGTGCGCATAGGAACACGGGTCAACGTGAGCCCTTAACGGCGGTGCCAGCACCATGGACGTCAGCCATCAAAGGGACAGGCACCTTCCTCAGCTCCCTCATGCAGCTGAGCACAGGAAGTGGCTGTAAGAACCTGTCCCGGGACTCTGCACCCCCAGCTAGGTCAGGGGTCAAACAGGGCCCAGAGAGGAGTGGGGAGACAGTGAAGAGAGCTCTCGGGAGGTAGCTGCCCCGATACAGTGCACCCCCATCGCACCCCTTTGGGAAGGAGTGAAGGGCACTCTCGGGCCTCAGCCTGGTGGGAGGTGTCTTCAGGGGGCTCATTCAGCCTAGGAGGGGAGCTGACAGCACACACATGGGCTCCCACAAGCCGCAGCTGCAAAGCATCCCATACAGAGGGACAGGGTGCGGGCAGGAGAGGACACTCATGGTCAAGGTGTATGGAGCAGCTATAGGGTTAAGCCTGGGACTGACCTATTGGCAAAGCCACAAACAAGTCCCAGCTTGGAGGGCACAGCCCTCTTTGCATAATTAAGCTTGACCTTGTGACTCTCCCCAGATCCTTCCTGGGTCGCTAATGGGCTGTGGGAGGGGCAGCAAGAGCTGCCAAAACAAGTGAAACTCACAAGAACACTGTAACTATGGTGACCACTACCTTGTTTACCTCTGGCTATAAAATAAAGGCTCAGCTTGCCATCTGGATCTTTCTCTGTGGCCTCAGCCAGGCACAGGAGATCCACCCAAACCCAGCTTATTCTCTTTGTCTGTCTTTTCTTCATCCTTCGCTGCCCCTCTCTCAGGCTCACCAAACCCTTGGCTGAGCTGGCTCGGCACACAAGGAAGATGCTCTGGCCTCTCATAGGAGGGGCACTGAGACGAGTGGAGGTGGGGATGACAGAGTAGGGATTTTGGGAGAAGAAACAGATACTGCAAAAGGATAGAGGTGACACTAAAATAAAATACATACGCATTGTCAGCCTGATCTCCCTAAGACCGGCTCCCTGGTTAGGCGTTCCCTGCATGGGTGCCGCAGACGCTGTCCAGAAGACAGAGGACAGACACGCGGTGCTCAGGACCCCCGCCGCCTGGCTCCAGTCCATTGTTATCTCCTACCACTGCCCAGACGGGCTCCACCAAACCCTGCATCCCCAGTTCACGGACACGCCTGCCACCCGTCAGCCTGCTCTGGCCGTGCCCTCGACTTGGACGCCCCCTTTGCATCAACCCCACCCGCCTCAGCATGTGGGAATGCCGCCTCTCCCGCAAATCCAGCTCAGATGTCTTCTCCTGAGAACTCCCCCCCGACCCTCTGTCCCAATGGAGCTCTCCCTCCTCTGCATACCTCCAGGGAGGCGACTCCCAGGCTTCAGCCATAGAGGCTTGCAGCTGAGCCCCTCACTGGGTGGACAGGTGGGGAGGTGGGGCCCTCTCTCACCTCGCTGGTCCTCACGAGGCCTAGCTAGCGCGGGCAGAGCTCAGTGCTGGCCGAGCGGCTGCAGGACTAGCCGGGGGGCCTCTGTGGGAGCACCCAGCACCCGGGAGGCCTGCCCCACACCAGCACGGCACCCCCAATGCTGCCGAAACGCTTTCTGTGCTTGTGTGTAAGACAGAGGCTGTCACACCTGCAAACGCTCGTCACAGATCTGCATGCGGTCCATTTCCCTGTTCGCTCAGAGCCCAGGAAGGGCCTGGGAGGAGCATGTGCATGCACGCTGTGCACACGAGACCACGTAGGAGCATCCCGCGGCGGGAGGAGCAGCGGCAGGTGCAGCGTGGAGCGCGGGCCGGTATTTTACTCGCTGTGAAAGGTGACCTGCCCGAGTCAGTCTTTAAAGAATTCTGTTTGCTGCCACTGCATGAACACACGTGGTATTAGGAAGCCAAATGGCCCCTTTAACAAGTGAAAAAGCAGTGAGGGTTTAGGATAATGAGAATATTAGAGCAAAGCTCCTGCCCACTGTGTCTGCCATAATGGGAGTCCCGCAGCCGCCCTCCACGGGCCCCTGGGCGAGTGCCCTCAGAGCCGCTCTAAACGCCACCGGTGCTAACATGTCATCAGGAAAAGGCATGTTCGAATGCCACGGGAGCCCCTAATGAGGA
The DNA here is from genome assembly GCF_964339955.1 of Pipistrellus hanaki. Taxonomy (NCBI): domain Eukaryota; kingdom Metazoa; phylum Chordata; class Mammalia; order Chiroptera; family Vespertilionidae; genus Pipistrellus; species Pipistrellus hanaki. The sequence continues at coordinate 4,002,416 of NC_140521.1, read as the reverse complement.
CGCCGGAGGGGCTGTGCGGCGGGTGGTTATAATCCTAAATCTAGGGATGCCACACACAGCTGACGTTCCTATGCAAATAACCTCACCCAGAATCACCAAACACGTGTCTCTGGCGTGGCTAATGAGACCACTTATAAGCAGGAAAGTCAAGGAGGGGCTAGATGCCAGGGAAAGGCTGTGGGGAGGGGAGTTCTTTATCATGGGGGTGCAGTCGCTAAAAGGTGGGGTGACTTCTAAAATCACCCCCACGCCTTCCATCTTTTGTAAGACGGTGAAGTGAAAACGGGAAACAAGAGTCAAGAGGGAATGTGAATCCGAAGCCTCTGAGAGAAATTGTGGAAAGACTCTTGTGAATCATCATCATTTGTTACTGTTCACACCGAGTCTTTGTTCCCAGAGAAGGCACCAGAAACACTGGCTTTCCGAACCGAGTCACAGTACGACAGGGTTTCCCTTTGTTAATCCTGAAGCGTCTGCCTCTGGGGAGAACCAGTTCGCGTCCCCCTCTCTCTAACGCATATTTCCGTCTCTCTCTAACTGGGTTTTCTAAATGGATCCCTGTCCCCTTTTCTGTCCCAGATGCTGACAACACGGCCCGTACAAAAGCCACCGGCCGGTGGGGTTCTCATCTTTTCCTGCCACATTAACCCGCAGGGGGCTGCGCAGCTCGAGATTTTGAAAAGCTGTTGTCAAGTCATGAAAGCCCCCAAATGCAACTTAAATGGCTATTAGCTGGCGGGGAAAGCCCCCTGAATTCTAATCCTCCATTTAAATAACAGCAATAGAGAAGATGACGACAATAACAGTAAACCCCATGCCTCCGAAGCCTTGATTGTAGGCTATCACCCACAGGCCACGCAGTCCAGCTCCTTCACACAGGGCCCGGGGGCCAGGGCACAGCTGCGGGCTGGTGCGCACTCGTGATCCTGCAGCCGGCCAGCAGGGGTCGCCCACGCCACAGCAGCTAAATCGCAGCTTCCATGACATCGCGGGTAATTCCTTTAAACAATCCGCGGCAGAGACAAAAGAGCCAAGGGGGTTCTTTGCTCTATTAAAAGGCCCGGAACATATGTATTCGCCAAATGGAAAGGTGCGGGATTAATTGAAAAAGAGATGGAGTCTGTATGCCTCAGCTCCCTTGGGGGTTTTATAATTAATAAATATTTGGAAAGCCTTTGATAAGTATAAAGTACCATATACGTTCGAAACAAATCAAGCTTTCGCAGCATCAGAATGTACTTGCAACAGATCAAGAGACATGAAGATTGAGAATGAGAGACATGGTGATTGCGCCGGACAGCAATCCTTTTCCAGGCGCCAGGTACCTCCCCTCTCCTGCTGCTTTCATCTCAACGTCCCATCAGTAGATACTGCTGTTGATATTCCCATTACATAGGTTTTCGTTAAAAGCCCCTTAGAGCTCTCAGATGCGGCCGCTTGCCCCAGGAAGCCCAGCGGTGAGAAGAGCCCTCAATTAAACTGGTTTCCATCCAACTCTCCCCAACTCCCAAGCTGAGGCGCTCTCTACAGCCCCCCGCAGAGCCAGCAAAACAAAATGCACGGATGCCTTGTGCCAGGATCCCCTCGAGGAAATGCTGCCACAGGAAAAAAAACCACCCCGCCATTTTCAAGAATAATGAATGAAGCACAAATTGTATAAGTAATACCAAAAAAAAAGAAAAAAGAAAAAATGAGTTGACTATGGGGCTTCTAAAATAATGTCTCAAGTGCTTTTATTTCCTTATGTATATTTAATACTCCATAAAATGTCTACAGATATGAAAATTATAGTAAATACGTTCTGCAGTCTTAATTGCTCAACGATGGCAAAGTAACTAAACCAGAGGTGGCAGGTTGCCCTGTGGCTTTATTCATCTCTTCCCAGAGAGCAGCAAAACCATAAAGTCTTCGCCGGCACAACAGGTTTCTATGGTTACGCGGGAGGTAAATATATTATGTGTCCCTGCGCGATGGGAAGGGACCAGCCAGGCGCCGGGTGTGCGGCAGACCCCGGAGGGAGAGCACTCATGTCGATGGCACTCCACAGCCGCTAAATATTTGTTTCTCGGCCTGCAGCGGGGTGGGAGCGGGAAGCAGAGCTGCTGGGGCTGCGGAGGCGTCTGCGTGGCTGGTGAATGCATCGGCATGTTGGTCACAAAGAGACGCACAGGAGGAAATGGCTTCTGCTGCTGCAGCCTGGAGAGCAGGCCTCCGGGAGCCGTGGGAGGCGGGGGCTTCAGCCGTCACCCCCTGGACCAGCGCGGCCCGGCTGCCCCCACTGGGCATCTGCACGGAGCCCTGTGGACCCACATTCCGCTGCTGGTGGCCTTCCTTATTTTAACCTTAAAGGAGCCTGACCTGATGATCACTGCTGAGCAATCAGAGGGAAAGCAGTCTCCGGTCAGGGGAGGCTGGGTGGGGCAATGCCGCCTTGAACCCAGGATTTACGGGCGCCACGAGAAGTGCCATGTTGCAATAATCTGCCTCGTTAAGACTCGGGATAGAATATTGGAAAACCCAAACTCAAAGAGCAAGGGTAATAACAAGTTAGGGTTATGCATAAATCTCCTTTTATCGCCTGCATGGCAAAGCGATGTTAAATGGAGAAACGCTGTTACTCATTAAATGGGATCTCTGAAACCCTGAACCCCGGTCTCTCCGGGCGAACTCGGGAGTTTCACAGATTGCCTGCCTCGACTACACGTGTTCCAGGGCCCTGATGCCCACACAAGTCCTCACGGGGCAGCTGCGTCCCTTCTTTCCTCTGTGATGGTTAGAGAGAAAGGAGGGACAGGCTGAGAAATCTGAGGAAAGAACAGAGCAAGCTCTTCTGGGGACACGGATTTTCCGGGAGCAAAAGCCATGCCCTCCTTGTTTGGAAGGTTTTTGGAGTACATTAAACTGCTCTCCTTTTAAACAGAAATGAGTTCTGAGGCCTGTCATCCAGACCCCGGGAGCATTCACCCAGTCACAGGGACCTGGGCAGGAGGAGGGGCGCGTGTGCTGGGTGCCTGGCCCGCGCGGAGAGAAAGCAAGGCGCTGGGCTCCTCAGCTGCCCCAAGGTTGGGATGAGGTGCAGGAGGGATGGAGAGGGAACGGGGAGCTGGACCAAAGGGAAGCTTGCAGCAGAACCACCCGCAGCAGAACCCCCGCCGGAACGAGGCCTCCTCACTCACGGGCAGTTCGGAATTACTGAAGACGTGGAGATACAGCCTGAGGCGAGGCCAAGGGTCCCTCCTGGGTTTGGGGCCATCTCGGCTGCGGCTATCTGCCCCCACACAATGCAACACCAACATTTCCGGCTGAAACATGGGATTCTGAATGTGTCATTTGGATTTCATTTTAAATATGAGAGGATTTGAGCCTGCCGTTGGCCCAGATAAAAGGAACAGGGGTGAGCACCACATCAAGGATGAGATAAGGGTGTTGCAAAGGACAGAGCAGAGAGGGGATGGTGATGGCTTCCAACTCATCCGCTCATCACTTGTCCTCCTCCTTGTCATGTGATAATCCTGATGTGCAGCCAGCACCCCGCGGTGGGCCCCCCTCGTGGACGTGTCTGTGCCATCTCCGACCCCAGCTGTGTCACTCTATACCCTTGGAATGTCCCGCCCTCTCCTTAGACAGCCCGCATCTCTCCCCGCCAATAAACCCCGCTGAGTACTGACCTCCTCCAGGAGGGAGGTCTCTCTGGCTAATCCCAATTGGTTTTGGACAACCAGAACCTTTCATCTCACTTTTAGCATTTAAGGTTTTGATTACATAAAAGCTCCGCTCGCTTCCAGCTCTAACATGTTATCCACAGTTCCACAGAAGAGCCGGGAGAGCACCCACAGCAAAGAGAGGGTGTCTGTCTGTGAGTCCAATGGCTGCCGGAGCAATATCCCCAGCCCTCGGTGTGGTTTACACTACGTTTCCTTGATAACTAGTGGTTTTAAGTATTTTTATGTCTCCACTGCCATTCACGTAACTTTTTGTTCAAATCTCTCCCCATTTTCAAATTGGATCGTTTGCTATTTTATTGCCAAGTTGTAGGAGTTCTCTACCGATTATGGGTACCAGTCTTTGGTCAAATATGTACATGACTTGCAGCTTGATAATTCATTTTCTTCACGGTGTCTTTTGAGGGGCATACGTTTTAAATTACGATGAAGTCTAACACGTTTTTTTCTTTTATGTTCTGCAGTCTTAATTGTTGTCTATGACCTGTCCACCCCAAGTCAGGAGGATATTCTCCTACGGTTTCCTCTAAGAGCTTTATGGTGTCAGCTATTATGTTTACGCCTACAGTCCATCTTGAATTGATTCTTGTGTTTGGTGAGAGGTAAGAGTTGAGGCTCATTTTTTGCCCTAGTTATAACAGATACCTAGTTATTCCAGCAACGTTTGCTGAAGGACTTTCCTCTCCCTCACTAGGTTGCTTCGGTGTCTTTGTTGGAAACTCAAATGGCCATATATGTGTGGGTCTCTTTCTGGTACTCCATTCTGCTCCACTGATCTCGTCAATTCTTATGCACCACACTGTCCTGATTACTATAGCTTTAAAGTAAGTCTTGGAGTCATGTAGCGTAAGTGCTCCAACTTTGTTTTTCTTTTTCAGTATTGCTTTGGACATTTTAGGTCAAGGATTAGCAAACTTTTTTTTTTTTTTTTAGGGTCAGACAGCCATATGGTATCTGTCATATACTCCACATTACTATTGCAGCATGAACATAGCCACAGACAATATATAAATAAATGGGTGTGGCAGCGATCCAATAAAAGTTTATTTACAAAACTGCAGCTGGTTCACGGGCCTTGGTTAGCGAGCCTCTGTCCTAGGTTCTTTGCACTTCCATATAAATGTTGGAACAGCTGAAACCGGTTTGGCTCAGTGGGTAGAGCGTCGGCCTGCAGACTGAAAGATCCCAGGTTCGGTCAAGGGCATGTACCTTGGTTGCAGGCACACCCCAGTAGGGGGTGTGCAAGAGGTAGCTGATCGATGTTTCTCTCTCATCGATGTTTCTAACTCTCTATCCCTCTCTCTTCCTCTCTGTAAAAAATCAATAAAATAGATTAAATAAATAAATAAATAAATGTTGGAACAACTTACCAAGTTGGGATTATGATTAATATTGTATTGAACTAATAAATAATTTGGGTAGAGTTAACATCTTAACAATATTGAGTCTTCATATGTTTATACAGTAAAGTAGATTGACTGGCTTTGGGGATGTTAAACCAGCCTTGCATTCCCGGGATAAACCCATGGGCTATGCATATATGCATTATAAATTCCCCAGGAAATCTCTCCCACCCATCCCCCAATCCCTACCTTCCCTCTGACATTCGTCAGTCTGTTCTATGCTTCTGTGTCTTTGGATCTATTTTGTTCATCAGTTTATTTTGTTCATTAGACTCCACGAATGAGATCATCTCTGACTCCTCCCCCAACACACGCACACCACGGCCCTTTTTGCCATGTCTTAGTGGAGGGGAGGCATCTAGAGGAAGATACCACCCCGAGCGAAAGCAGGGGTGGGCGTGTGGACGGGCATGTGAGGAGAGGGAGAGGTCTGGCATGGCTGCGGGGAGGCGGAGGAGAAACGGAAGGGGGGGACCCATGAAGAAATGGGTCTTGGCAGCCTCCGGCAGGGGAGTGGCAGGATAGTTGTGGTTAGGAGGGCGCCTGGGCCTGCACAGAGTCTGTTGCCCTGTGTCACACAGAGACCGGGGTCCAGGATTCTGGTTTGGTATTCTTCCTAAGCTCAGAGGTGACAGGATATGAACGAGAAGAGGCATGACGGGCAGGGTTGGGGATGGATGTGAAAGAACTGACATGGGCTCATTACTCTTTCTGCGGATGAAGGAGGAGTGCAGTGTTATTAGGATCACTTTAAATTTAGTTTGCAAGAAGACTGGAGCTGAAGGAGTGGAAGGAATGTACCAGAACGCCATGTCTGTGGGTTTGGTGTCTTGGGAGGCTGGTGGTATCACTGACACACAAATCAGAGGGAAAAGGATGACTTCAGGCTTGGACGGAGTCTCTAACTAACCTCTCCAACTTCAGACCTCTCTGATTCTATGTTTCCAAGTGTGGTTTTATGATCATGTTATTTATGCTCTAACGCTAAAGTGTGTGACTGCTATGCTTTCAACTCGACGGTAACATCCTGAAGGCAGGAAGCGAGCTTTTACTTCTTTAATATTCTATGGTATTTTTCACAGAGGTTGGCACTTGAATTTTTCACCTATTAATAACTGCTAATAATCAAGACCCATATGTATTTGCTGGATCTTTAAATAAATAAAATGCGTGTGTTGTGGCGATAATAACCATTCTGGTCTGGACATCCAATCTGGGGGTGATCAGGCACAGATCTGGGTTTGAATTCAAGTTCTACCAGTTTTAGTTGTATAACCATTGCCAGTTTACTTAATCTCTTCATGCCTCAGTTTCCTCAACTGTAAAATGGGTCAATATTATCCACCTCACAGAGTTGTGTGGCATTAAATGGCTTCTGTAAAGCACCCAGTACAATGCCTGGGACAAAGGAGGGCTCACAGGTTAGTTACAAGGAGATATTTTCTCAGTATGGGTCTTAATAACACTGCACAGTAGTCCTTCCACTATTTTGTTCAAAGTGAGAGACAAAAGTATTTCTAAGATCAGAACAGGTTCCATTTACAACTCAAAATATACAATAATGGAAAACCCGCCTCCAGTCCGGCTGGCACCACTGGAAGAAGTATATGCCACACAGGGACTCGGAACATCTCCAGTCTAATTCGGCCAGATTAACTGTACGACAGAAAGAAAGGCACTAACTTCCTCTTCACCTCAGTTTTCTGAACTGTAGGATGGAGATAATACCTGCTCTTCTCTATTATCCAGCTTGTAATATGGGTAAAATGAGATATAGAATAAAAATATTTTACTACTATAAATAACAAAATTAATATTGTTAAAATAAAAATATAGCGCACGGATAGGAGATGCTTATGAGAGCTCTCATTTGGATTCATTGTGCACAGAACGTGTGGTTTTTCCTATCGCGTCCAGAAACCAACACGGCCTCGGGCATTCCAGCCAGGCCACCCCCTCGCACGGCGTCTCGGCAGCAGCCGCCAAACCTCCGTGGGCCAGCCAGACATACTCTGACCACGCCGGGATATTTCCTTTCAGGGATTACGGACACACGTCCTCTTCCCGAAGTGGCATGTGCAGGGGTAATTATGCTCCCCGCCAACATGAAGTTCTCCCAGAGAAGGAAGTGAAAACCGTGGTGCCAAAGCAAGCACTGGGGCCTCTGCCTCTGATCACACCCTGCACACTCAGCCCTCAGCTCTTCCTCCGCGGACTCCGGGATTGCACCGAGGCCCCCGGCATCTTTAACTGAGCACCTGACATTCCTTCCAGACTGGTCAGCCATGATCACGTTATTGTTTTTCCTACAAGGATAGGGTCAACAAGGGTCAGGCGTGCTAACTTGGATCATTTTTCATTTAAGAAAACCCCCTATAAGGCCAAAATAATTTAATAAAACGTTTTTCTATGGTCAAAGTGAGGGCCAGCGAGCTCCTTTGTCAGTTCTGATGCTGCCATCTTTAAAGACAGCCGAAGTGTCATAGCCTTGTCTGCCTTTCAGAAAAAGGAGACCATTCTTTTAGCTGCTTTCTTTTTTGTCTGTTTTGACTAGCACCATGACAAAAGCATTTTATTTTAATTCTCAATTAAAGGGACAGCCTCAGTGTAGGCTGTCACTGAGCCGGGCCTGGCTGGGTCAGGTGGGTGAAAGAGGAGGGATTTGGTTTGGACTGTATACAACCCCAACATTTCCTGTCCCCCCGAACATTCATCCCGAATCGGTAATTTCTGCCAAAACAATCAGAGACGTTACTAGGAAATGTCCATATGTTATACTTGACTTACTCTGACGGCATTTACTGGCCCGAGTCAGAATATTAATTTTCAGTTTTCTCTGGAACTAGGAAGAGCCTTCCATTGCATTCCTTGTCTGAAAGCAGATGCTCAACATGACTGAACTGTCCGGCAGGCTTTTTAAATGGGTCCTTTCCCCCTAAAACAACAGACTGTTTAACTCACGGCCTGGGAGACAACAGGACAAAATGGTCTTGAGCCCTCAGTGGACACTCTGGACCAGTGTCCGTTCTCAGATGCAAACCTCCTGCGCTGGCTGCGGGGCACCACCTCCCGTGGCCACACGCCCCTCCCGTCCTGTTTCTAGGAGCGCTTGGCCAAAGCCCTCCCGTTCTTTACGTTCTGAGGGAGCTGCCCTCCCCCACCTCCCGCAGCGGCAGCTGCCCGTCCCCTGCAGCCCGGCGGCACCCGCCACCTCACCTGCATGCTGGACTCCACAGCAGCACCTCCACAGGAAGTCTCTCCGGACTGAGCCCTCCCCGGGTGCAGAGGCCCCTCTGCCCTCTGTGTGCCTCTCACTTCCCTCATAACAACTGGGAGTGGCAACTCCGTGAAGGCTGCTTATGTGCCCCACTCTATCCTGCTGCTTCTCAGCATTATTTCATTGCTATGCAAACTCTATGAGATGAACTTGCTTGTCGAAGGTCATACAGCTAGTAAGTGGCAGAGACCAGATTAGGGGTATTTGCTTATCATTTCTCTATTAGACCGAGAGCTCCTTACGACAGGAAATCTATTGGTTTCATCTCTGTAACCCAATACCTAGGAGAGGGGCAGGCACACAGTATGCATACTGGACAAATGTTTGCTGAACAAATAAATGCATGGATGGATGAATGTCTCAATAATTAGTTTTCTTACCAATTAGGCTGCACTATCTCTTATAACATGAAATACTGAAAATTCCAACTGCAAGAGAATAAGAGATTTGGAAGTTTTGCGGGGATAGTAAAGTTGTTGTCCACCACAAATGAGTGTCAGGCCTCTGTTAATCTTACACCTGTGCTTCTGAGCGTCTCTATTCATGACCCGCCCCCCAAACCTACTGGTATATGAGCTCCTCAGCGACCGGAAATGTGTCTGTTCTCTAAATTTTGGGGGTCCAGAACAGTGACTGGCATTTTGGGGATATTCAGCAAATAGCTGCTAAATAAATGAATGGATAAAAGAGTGAATGGATAAAAGATTTCAAACTCTATTTGGACACGAGGCTAACTTACCTGGAAAAGTACTTCTAACATTGTCCACACCATGTTCATTCCAAACCCTTCACAGCTGTTCTTTTAAGAGTTGTAGCACACTAAGTGACATCTTTATTTCTTCTTTTCTACCTTTTTCATATCCCACTTTGATTTAAGCAATTACAGATTTTTCCTGGATTCCACATGCCCAAGCTAGGTAGAAGGAGACCAGTTTATTCATGTATTTCTATATGTAGCTAACCTGAAAGCTTAGTGATACACAGAAAATAATTCCGAACGGCATTGTTGCAGCTCAAATTCCAGTCTATAAATACCGTTTACACACTCCAGGCAACGCCCACACGTCTCAAACACAGGGAAAGCTCCATTAGAATCACACATTTTGCATGAGGCTTGCCAAATCTAACAAGAGCTTATCCACAGCAAACACTTGTCTCTTAAGAGAGACAAATGGCTTTGCAGAAAGAGCAGTAGCTTGGAGCCTAGAGGCCTGGGTTCAAGTTCTGACTGTGTTCTTTACTTGTGTGATCCTAGACAGGTCAGTCTTGGAGGTTCAATTCCTTGCCTCAAACAGAGGGATCCTAACAGTTGTCATGTCCATCTCAAAGGGCCACTAAACATGAGCTGAGGCATTAGATGTGAAGGCGCCGGGTAGATGTGATGTGAAGTGCCACACATGTTACAGGCGGTATTATTACTGTTAGAGCTGATACAGCTTCCATTCAGGGCTCCGCACACTTCTCTCTTCCTCTTTTCTAGTCCCCATGGGTAAAGGGTTTAAAACTCTGATGTTTCTAGTACTTTAAAATTGCTTCTCTCTTTCAAATGAAGTCAAATATACAGCAGATCCAAGTCTGTTTCAAGGTTGAGCTAAAATCACCAAAGCAATTATTCAGGGAGAGTTCGGGGAATTGTATGTAAGATTAAATGAGCAGTTTCATGTTTGAACGTAAAATAGGTAAATTCTCAAGGACTGCTGAATTACGTCTTTCATGACATGGCTTGATATGAACTATTTTCATTTCAAGAACTATCCAGGGTAATGAAGAGTTTATTTTTTTGAAAATATTCTTCAAGCCAAAGGAATTTTATTTCTCAATGAGAAACCATTCTCCTTGCTCCTGAGTTCACTCCGCTCAGATCGTTTCGATGATGTGTTAGACTCCACTGTGACAGAATGTTTCTCTGCTTCTTCATCTTGTATATTTTTCTACATTTTTCTCTCCTCCATTTTACTGCCGAGGCCAGTGGAGAATACCCAGTACTGGGAGACTCAGCAGAAGTTTCCAGAAGGGGAGGAGGAAAGTCTACTAAAATTTCCACAGGGACACCAGAAGTCTGGAAAGGCAGGGAATGAGTCATTTTCTGTCTGCCTGGTCTTTTTCTCATCCTCAGACAAGTTCATTTGAAAGCAGCAATTCTGGAGCCCCGAGAGGCATGCTGGCACCTGTTCGTGAGCAGCCCTGTCCAAGGCCCACCTTTGAAGTTCAGTCCCATCACTTAACTGTTTAACGGGCTGTGAGTCCCTGACAACTCACTGATGGCTCTGAGTTTCAGCTTCCTATGTTACACACGGCTAGTGAGCGTGTACACCTGTGTCTAACACGGAAAATGGCCAACAGAGGCCATGTCTCTCTTCCTTGGCCAAAAAGCAGCAATCTGGAAGGTTCTAAGCCATCTGGGAGTCAGAGGTAAAACACGAGCATTAACGTGGCATAGCACCCAGCAAGGCGTCTTATGCCTTTTGGTTAATTAATATTGTTTAGTAGAGTAAGATGAACTCAAAGGTGTCCATCTACTGAGAAACCCGCTACCACGGAAAATTCATATTTTACAGAATCTGGACTCTATTGCCTGTTTAACTCATTTCCAAAGACAAGTGAGACAAATATCTTTTTTCCTCCTCGTGACTTTCTTCCAACTATAATTCTTTATCTCTTTTAAACTTAGCCATTTCCACGCCACAATCCTAAGTCCTTACTATAAACTGTGCTGAGCTTTTATCTCGAGGACTTGAAACTCAACATTGAACCAAAGGAGGAGGAAGCAGACAAGAAGAAAAATACAATAAGGCATTAGCTCATGCTTGATTGAAAGAAAGTCTGCACGCACACCCACTCTAGCCTCTTGCTCTGTTTCATTTGTCTGGAGTTGTCCTAGTTTGCTCATTCTGTGTCTTTCTTTTAAAATGCTTTTTCCTTGTGCATAGCCAGACCAACTCTAGCATTGATCAGAAACTTTCCTGGGTTCAGCTGTCACATAATTATGAACAGACTGTGTTTATATGGGGGGGGGGGGTGTAATAGACCCATTTCATTTAGCCATGTAGTGACTATTCCCTGTGCACTAACTATAGTCCATGTTCTGTACTAATGGTTAATCAGACAGACCCTACCCCTACCTTCAATGGGCCTCTAGTCTAGTGGGAGAGACAGACATCACAAAATAAACTCCACACAGCAAGTAGTCCTGTGATTAAGAACAATCGAGAAGAAAACCACGGAGACCCACAGCAGCAAAACCACCCTGACATAACCAACAGCTCTTTTTAAACAAGAAGGAGGTTTCTAAGTGCTCTACAGGGACGGCGCCCAGTCAGGAAGGAGCGAGCTGGGAAGAAGAGGTGGCTTGCAGTGGAGAGTTGAAGGAGAGGAAACCAATGTCACGTGTCATTGGGTCTTCCCAAGAAAGGCTCCCTCCTACCTTGAGATGACAATCAGCACGTGACACCTCCAGCTTCAGCCTCATCAGTGTGAGTTAATAGATGTATGAATTAACTTGCAGTGCGGCTGAGAGGTGTCTCATTGATCTATCCTTCCAGGGACGGGGTGTGTCCATCCAGCTCCCGGTTTTAGCAGGGAGCCCCCACTGTTGCTTGATCTACGGGAGACTGCAGGCGGGGAAGCAGAAAACGAGCTGAGCCGATCAGCAATGTGCCCGAGGGAAGCCCTGGTGTTGAGGCAGGGAGGGAACTGAGCGCGGGATACTGCGCGCCAGCTCGAGAGATGGGAAGGTGCTCGGTCTTCCCTAAAAGCAGGAAGCTTGTGTGAGGGCCGCCAGAAGACCAAGGGGTATCTCTGATGTTTCTGATTAGCAGAGAGACAAGCAGCTCACACAGGAACAAAGAGAAAGACACGTTTACGATGACAACTCTGTCTCCGCTAGCCAGTCTTTTTTGAAGTGACGGATCCTTAAATCAGCTCTGCCTCTCCCTGCTCATTAGCAGCGACTCCTCTCTGCTTGAGCATCAGCGTATCAAAAAGCGGGAGAGAACATCTTGCTATTTTTAAGGCCTTCACGGATATAACGTGTCACTGGGACACGGGAGAGTTTCATGCGCCATCTTCGGTAGGGGTCTAGTTTGATAAAGTAGATGTTAGTTCAGGCAAGGTCTGCATTAACTACCTGATCTGGATAAGTCCCCCTCTTTGCATTTCCGGGATAATATTGTGCTTTCGTGACGCTTCACAGAGGTGGGGGCGGGAAGAAGAAGGCCAGAGGGATAACCGTGCCACACGTTTTCACGTGTCATGCTTGGTGGTGACACTGAGCACACACTCATGATGCGTCGCTGACTGTTAGAAGGCGTGCTCCCCGCTCCCCGCTCCCCGCTCCCTGCTCCCTGCTCCTCTGCGCTTTCCATCAGCCACTCACCCAGTGAGCATCCATCCCGGGCCTCCGAGCCACCAGGCACTTTAAGAGCCGGTGATGGAGAGACAAGACATGACCAGTGGCATTCAGGGACATCAGCATTGGGCCTGGGACACTTCGTATGATTTAAATTCTAGTTAACCAGCAAGTATATCAGTCTCTGTACTGGGCGCCCAACCCTTTCTAAATCCTCTTTGGGGGTGGGGGGAGAAGAGCACGGGGGGGTCGGCTCTGCAGCAGGTGTCCTCTACTTCATCCAGCCTCTTACACCGTCTCCTCTTGGCTTCTCCCGCCTGTGTAAGCAGTGTCTGCCTCAGTGTGTGCCTGAGACTCCGAGGAAGAGCACTGCCCTGAGGACAGGACCCGGGGCTCCCACACAAACGCACGGGCATGTGCATGGTGAGCAGACGGCCAGGGGAAAGCCGGCCCCTGTCGGAACCGAGGGTTGACACCAGGAGACAGAACGGGACGTATGTAATACTTCCAGCTAGAAAGATTTCCTCAAATGTTTCCAAAGGAAAGTCCAATAACAAGTGTGAGGGAGGGGAAAGGCCCGGGTTTGGGAGCAAGAGGAAGAGGAGAGCCATCAGGAGAGGCGGAGGAGTGCCTGCAGAGCTTACCCACCTGCGCCGTGGTGAGGGGAGAGGGAGGCAGAAAAATGGTCAGATGGTGCTGGAACGGGAGCAGGGGCCCTGCAGGAAGACCCCCACTCCAGGTCTCTGCAGGTGGGGGGAGGGGAGGATAGCTCCCTGTTCAGGAGGTTCGCTCCTGAGAGAGTGATGTTTTCCAGCCCCGCTGATGATCAGCTGGATGTGTTAGGAGCTAGTAATGTAGAGACGGTTCCATTGCTTTCACCGATGGAACGTGAACGGACGAGAGGTGAGCAGGGCTTTCAATGCGCCCGACTCTTTCGCCTGGTCTCTTGTGACCTTGACCTCCGCTATGTGAAGAGTCTGTTTGACCACGGCCAGTCACAGGGAGATGCACCCAGGGACCTACGACCCAAGGCAGCCTGAAGCAGAATCCCAGCAGAGCAAGAAATGCATGTTTGTGGCTACAAAGCTCAGAAACGTGGGGGTGCTACGTGGCATTACTGGAGGGAAATCCAACGAGTGCGGTGAGCTGTGGGTCTGACCAGTTAAATGTTCTCCTTGAAGGACAGCCCCCCTCCAGAGCCCCCTCACCCCTGATCTGACTCATAAAAACACAGGCGGGATGCAAAGCAACGCCTCTCTTGGCAGTTCCCAGAGGAACGTGGGAGCTATTGTGGGCTTATTTTCCAAAAGCCAGACAAGTCAGGAGTTCCACATTCAATGTCTTAGATATTGATCGTTAGATGAAGCTGCACAGAATCAATCAGAAGGGAAAGGCCAGAGAATTTCACTGGAGCAGGGGGCAAGATATACAAAGCCAGGGATATTGAAATTTGATTAGTTCATAGAATTTTTACAAAATTGGTTATGGCACCAGCCAGCCAACGGCGGATGTGAGACTCCGAGGAAAGCACCGAACGCCCAGAGTGGCCAATGGCTTTGCCCCGCCCTCCTCCCCCCTCAACCCTTGTTCTAAGGGGAATGCCAGGCCAAGCTTTGGAACCAGGAACAAAGGATCTGGGACAAGACAGAAAAGGAGAAACGTCTGGTGTCCAAGATGCCCCGCCAGGTCTTCCTGGCATCTACAAGCTAGCGCCGCCCTGTGGCCAGGTGCGGAACTGTCAGCCCGGGGCCCAGGGAAGCCAGGCCTTTCGCAGTTCCAGGCCCCACCCTGGCAGAACGACAGGCACTGACGGTCTCCCTGGGGTCCGCTATCTGCCTTTATCTTCGCCCTGATGCTGCCAGCCACCAGGTCATCCCTCCTATGGATAGATAGGAAACCGCATAGCTAGCAGGTCCAAGAATTCCGCTTTTTAAAAAGTCCACGAGAAATAGAAACGGGATTCAATTGAGGCTGTTTCAGAGGTTATACGAGATGACCAACCCCACTTATCCTCCTTGCTAAGCTGCTGATTTACACTAAGCAGCTTACCAAAGCCGCCTGAGCTCATTTTGCACTCGGCCTTCTGGGAGGAATCCAAATTCGGGAATCGGGGGCCTAAGACCAGGGCCCGCAGTGTGTTGCACTCATTTCTGCAGCTGTGTCTCTTCAGCGCTCTAATCCCTAATGTGGCATCATCTTCTTTTTTTCCACTCAAACAGATAGCTGAGCCTGAGTGAGTCACCCAGAGATAAAGCCTGCCTCTTGGCACTCAGTCATGTCACAAGAGGACATCGCGTAAGAGACTCAGTCAGGCAAGCTCAACCAGAACTTCAGATCTTACAAGAAAGAGGTGAGCCTCCAAGGGCGGAGTGAAGCACTGATGTAGAGGTAATTCTTGCAGAAAGGACAGACCATCACCCTCTTGAAATTGCCGTTCATTAGCTGGAGGCCTTTCTTCCCTCCTTTCTTGGCCCGGGGAGGAGACCCTCTGCCTAGAGACTTCCTCCCCTTATTCTTCAGGGCCACGCTCACCTCCCTCGATAGAAGCCTCTTGAACCACTGACTTGCCCCCAAGTAGGCAGAGAGGGGCGTGGCCTTCTTTGTTTAGAACTTTACAATAACATTTTGCACATGGTCGATTAATAATTTACACATCTGTTGATTGTTCCGTAGTGTGAGCTACTGTGAGGCCAAGAATTCCAGCTATTACTCATGCATATATCTCCGGGCTCAGTGCCAGCTCTGGCACAGACTGGCTACATGCTCACGAAACATTTTCAAACGGGCACTACCCTGATTTAGAATGAAACGGAAAACCCTTTGTTTTAAGGGACAAAATAAATGCCCCAAAGGGTTATATCTACTTTTACACTACAGAATTCTGGGAAAATCTTTTATTTGTAAAGTAAAACCTTATTACTTGGGATTAATTGGAAGGTCAACCTTGATTAGCAAAAAGCCAGAATTAGAAAATATTAGAAAGGCGGTTTTAAACATTCAAAGACCCACTGTCACTTAAAAGAAGCCAACGATGCAGCAATGACCAGCGCTTGGGTACTTGCTTAGAAGGACAAATGTAAATAATTTAAATCAGCCTATCAATTGTCCATTTACATTCATTAAATATATCCTACTTGTAACCTTACTTGTGCAATTCATTTCATTTTTAAAAACCCCTGATTTTTTAAAAACCCCTGCTTTTTTCCTCTTTTGGCGGATGGTGGTGGGATCTCTTTGAAACTGGATTAATCATGACCTTTGGTTCATGACAGCCTTTCATCACTGACCCATGCACAGCCTGCTTTCATTTATTTAGTAATTTTTAATAATGTAATAAGTGCTGCCCGGCCAGGGTGGCTCAGAGGCTGAGCGTTGGACCATGAACCCGTAGGTCACTATTTGATTCCCATTCAGGGCACAGGCCCAGTTGCAGGCTCAATTCCCAGTGGGGGGTACACAGGAGGCAGCCAATTGATCTTTCTCCCTTCCTCTCTCTAAAATCAACAAAAATATATTTTCAAACAATAATGCAATAAGTGCTTATAAAACTACCACCCAAAAAGAAGTTGGAGTCTAACATATAAAATTATTTGTTAATTATTTGTTAACTTCCATGAAATCCATCCCCTGCCTCTGTAGACCAAGGCAAGTCCAACCCTGAATTCCATGGCTATCACTAAAATTGCCTCTCGCTGTAGCCCTAAAAACATATTTTTATTTTAGTTATTTACCTCTGTTAAAATACGCCATGCTGTAGGGGACCTACTTTTTTCACTTAATATTACATTTCTAAGATTTAGCCACATCTCTTTCTGACTGCTTCTAATATTTGGGAACCACACCGCCATATACTCATGCACTCTATCACTGATGGCATGTGAGCATATGTGAGGGTTTTGCTATTATTTACAGCGCAGCTCTGAACATTCTTGTTCATGGGCAATGCCTCTCGTGGATGTTATAGCTGGATCAAAGGACTTGTGAATGTTCAGCCTTAGAAGGTGATGATGCCAAACTGTCTTCTGATGTGGTTATGCCAATGTACTCTCACCAGCCACAGCTCCTCCAACAACCTGCACTGTCACACTCGTTAAGAACGGCCACTTATTGTCAGTCTAGAACCAACTGGAATCACCAACATTTGCGAATTGGTGCAATCTAAAGTAATCAGTGTTTGGGAGTAAGAAAATGCATTTGAATATAACTTCCCCTGTAGAAAATTTAGAAATACAGAAAAGGAAAACACACCAGAGTTAGAGTGTATAAGGTTTAGTATTCACTTAGAATGAAGGAATATTTATCCAACTGTAAGGGTATTCTATAACTGTAAGTCATTTAAAACCCCCTGAGCTTACTCCTTCCATCTGACCTACCAGGAACACAGCCCTCAGTCAGCGTAGCATCCCCACAGCTACCGCCCTGTCCCCGGTACCCAGGAAGCAGCAGGACCCCGGTTAAATATCAGAATTAAAAGCTGAAGATGTGTTTTGAAATTTGTGACATCTCCCTTACGAGATGTTTGTGTTCTATACAGTGGTTTCAATCTACACCTCTTTTGATCTGGGAGGAAGGGAAGGAGATTTCTTATTAAACACTTAATAAAAGCAGTTCTTTTATTTTAAATCCGTTTTCAGAAACTCCTTTGTAACACTGCACTTCCTCTCGGCAGAAAAATGCCATTAAGGAGAGCAAACACGGTCTGTGGAATAACAAGGACACCACGGCCAGGCCGTGGTGATTGAAGGACGATGCTCCCCAAGGCATGGGGCTTCGGTTCCTAGGGGCACAGTGTGTTTTACATCCACTGGAAAAAGCATCGCTGAGCTAGCCCAGCGTGAACAGAGCGTCTGCTCCCAGCGCACCTTCTGGTGACTACATTTCAAATGTGCTGATCTCTCCCCCTTTGGTCCAGGAACCGTGTTAGACAGTGAGAATTCCGAGAAGAGAAGGACATAGCACCTGCTTTCCATGGCATCACCATCTATGAGGGAAGACACCCAAACCAGGAGATTATAAAACAAGAATGAAGTAAGTGCAGATGGCACACACAAACTGCCTCTGCACGTGCAGAGGTGCCAATGGCAGGTGTCCCACCCGCGGTCCCTTCCTGACCTCTCAGTCCAGGCTCTAGACGGGGGCCTTCTAGGTTTGCAAAGCTGCTGCTCTCTGTGCTCACACAGGCTTTGCCTCCCGGGAGCCACTCTGAGGGACCACGCCTGCCGAGCTGTGCCACCAGAATGCCAGTTGATTATGTGCGTTCTCCGTCTGCAAGTCCATTCACACGCGAAACCAAATGACAATCAGAGAGTCTCAAAAGACGCAGGGGACCTGAACAAGGAAGGCACAAGACAGCCTGTGAGGTGTCCCCTGAAGGCTGCCGAGGGCCTTGGCAGGCTGCCGGGATGCCTTCGTCTAGTCTGTACCCGGTCCTCCGGCCAAGCTCAGCTCCATAGCCCTCCCCAAGGAAGCCCGCTGAGAGGTGTCCCGCCCGCTCTATACTTTCATCACACCCTGCATTTTCATCCAAGCACTTGCAACCATTTTAGTCAAAAGATGTTATATGTTCTGCTGTTTGTTAACTATCAGTTCCCCGAGAGCCAGAGCCAAGCTCACCTTACTCACCACTGTGCTCCCAACCTCAAGTGTACACAGTTCATCGTAGGCACGCAAATATAGGGCGTCCCAAACAATGTATGCACACCCTGAATATCTGCAAAGGCAGTGTTAACAAACACGCTCCAGCTGTTAAAGTGGGCCTGCATTTTTGGGACCCCCTGTTTGTGGGAGGGGAGGGAGGATGAGAGAGGGAGCTGACTGAAGTCCACCCCGGGAGCGGCCTCCAACGGGACTTGTCCCTGGGCCAAGGTTCTCTTTCGCTTTGACGGTGTCAGAAGCAGGCATCGCCCTGCTTGCTCTCCTTTGCTGTGTGTGTTTCCTTTGCTGTGTGTGCAGCGACCACCAGAATACTTGCTCTGGACACGCAGCTTTGGTCAGGTCACAGTGGAATCAGCCTGGCCTGAGTGCCGTGCTGGCTGCTGAAGCAGCCTTGTACTCGCCTGGCCTGACCTATTTGATGGTCCATTAAATCTCAGGGCGCAGCCTTGCTTCCCAGTCACACCGTCGAGCACCTGTCATTGCCACGCCATTACCCAGGTTTGGGGATATTCCAGGATGCGCCGTAGTCAGAAATAAGACAACAGTGTGTGCGTGTGGCTGACGCCTGTTCAGATTTCATACGAGCAGAAGCTAGTGATGACATTCTTACATGCCTCAGCTATTTTCTCCGAATATGATATTAATTTTGATAATTAGAAACAAAACGAGCACGGCCTGGGAGTCTGGGTGAGATCCAGATTGTTTGGATCCTGATTCAGCTGTCAGCAAGCCCCATGCAGTGCTGGCTTATGTTAATGAAGGAACTGGACAAGGGGACCACTGCCGTTACTTCCAGTCTTGACATTCCCCCAGCCCCGTGGTTGGCAAACCTCGGCTCGAGAGCCACAGGCGGCTCTTTGGCCCCTTGAGTGTGGCTCTTCCACAAAATACCACGGCCTGGGCGAGTCTATGTTGAAGAAGTGGCGTTAGAAGAAGTTTAAGTTTAAAAAATATGGCTCTCCAAAGAAATTTCAATCGTTGTCCTGTTGATATTTGGCTTTGTTGACTAATGAGTTTGCCGACCATGGCCCTAGCCAATGATTCTTTTTCATCTAAGAACTTCTCCACAACTTCAGAAGCATCTCAAAAGTCAGTCCAGCTGCAGGCAATGACCACCCACACCCAGGGCCTGGGATAAGCATCTCTTACAGAAACCGCAGTAATATCTTAGCATTCCATGACTACAAATGAAATCATTCAAGAGACAAACAGGAATCCTAGGACCTGACACCAGCTAACACAGCAGATTCTGTGGCACACGGACCTTCTCAACACTTGTGTATCCCAGGTTGGAGGACTGAAATGCTGGGAATCTCGCTAAAACCAGCTCTAAGGCACCTCTTCTTGATTTTCCCCTGTAAACTATTCGATATATAAAATAGTCATGACCAAGTGTTTCCACAAGTATATAACTTCCAATCTTTGCAAAAAGCCATTCTCTTCCCTATTCCTGATATTGCAATTCAATTTCCTTCACCTCAGCCCCGTAACGCACAGATCCACGCACAGACCCTGTCACTGGCCCTAAGTCCCTCTCTCAAACAGACGTTCAGCTGTTGTACAAACTCAGTATGAATCTGTTTATAACCAAAAACTCGTCTCAGTTTTCATTAGCTGGGATGTTAAATTCAAAGTCCCGTTTATTTTTAAACAGTCCACAAACCCTCCTTAGAGATGGGCGTCTCCGATGCGGCCCCTCCCCGTCTGAAAGGAAACTACCAGAAAGAATAAACACAGCAACGAAGGGTCAGTACCCCAGAGGCGCACACCTTTTTCTGCTGCGACAACTGTGAATGGACTAAGCACAGAAGTGTGAATTCCAGAAGGTCTCAGATCGATCTTTACTAGGACAAACACAAAGCAGAGAAGCCCTGAGACTGTCTGCGGCCGGTGTACCACTTGCCTGGAGTAGTAAGACTCCACGCCCAGCGCCTCCCGCACGCTGGCGATGTGCTGCTCCAGGGCCGAGCTGGTGGCTGCCGGGAGGTTGGCGCTGCTGCCGGCCTGGAAGTCCCCGGCGTTTTCCATGGCGCTGTCACCCAGGTAGTGCTCGTGGAACTTGAGGATTCCTGAAACAAGACGGGCGCGGCCATGTCACGGGCTTGGGGTTGGGGAGGGCAAGGGGAAGGATGGATGGCAGTGCCAGTGCTGTGTGGCCTCTGACAGGCGTGCCTTCCTCCGGACCGTGGGAAGAAGTCCTGAAATCCGCCTCTCCAGAGGGCTTCGGAGGTCGGTCAGTGCCCTTTGGCAGCTTTGACCACCAGGTTTGGTGCCTGAAACAGGGAATTCAAGACAGGGCTCTCGCGTTTGGCGATATATTCTGAAGGCCCTGAATCAATGACTACCTCAGGTATTTCCAAACAGAAACTGTCACCAACGAGGGGCAGTTTCTGTCCAGGATAGTGCGGAAGCATGCCAGCAGACAGTCTCCCCAGAAACGGAAATCCTGAATAAAAATACAACCAGCCGAGTGGAAATAGTGTTGCAAAGCCCCTTCATCTCACAAAAGCAAATCCAAACAAACAGGTGGTACAGAGGCCAGATAAAAACATTTAAAACTACGTTTAAATAAGACTACGTGGTCAACACTCACTAATGGATTAAAGGAGCAAAAAGTGACGGCTGCGTGGAGCTGACAGGATCCAGAGCGGCCTCCAGCGGTAAACAGAGGACACATTCTCCAACGGTAATGAGGTGTGTCAGCGCTGGAAAACGCTCGTCCTCTCTGATTTGATTAGGGCCCAGTGAAAGCTTCAGAGTCTCATTAAGAGCAAAGAGGAACAGAAAGAGAAACAATAAGAGCCTCATTATACACGGCTCATCATTACAGGGATATGGATGGATATACCACCTGTCAAATCATGTCCCCAAACGTAACGACCAGAGAGAAAGAGCTTGATATCTCTGTTGTCAGCCGTGTCCTCCCGGGCAGCAGTGCCCCGCGGGGGGGCTGGGAAACACAGGGGTTCCTGCCACTGTGGCTGACACTCGCCAAGTCGCCACCAACATCACGGCTCAAAGCCTTCAGCATGAAAAAGCCGGAGGTAAAAATGCCCTTTAGTGAAAGCCCACGAAAAATGGAGGGAGGGAAGGGGCAAGGTTATAAACAAGAATGCTGAGGCACAGCACGTGCAGGCACGAGTGCTCAGAACCCAAGACGCATCTGAGAGCTGTCACCTAAGCCGTCACTTTTTAAAATCGAAGCGACGGAGACGTAATCAAGAAACCTTATCAATTCTCCCGGCAGCTGAACTTTTTGAAATTAGCTTACAGATATTCAAGAAGCTCATTCGTCAAGATTCCCAATTAGAAGATCCACTTCCCCAGTCAATAAACTCTTTATTGGGTCTGGGGTGTCTCCAACATGGTAAAGCCATCAGCATTTTATTATGCAAAAAAGTAAGGCCCTCGCAGCTAATTACTGGGTCTGTGTTTAGTGAAACTGTTACAGCCTGAACATTTAATGCCAATTGAATCAAAGGAAATTTTTATTTCTGAAATAAATTGACAGTGGATGAAACTGGTTCAAAGGGATTCTGATAAACTCAGAAATGCCAAGCATAAGACTTCCTTTATATACTGGGAGAAGAGTCTGCCACTGTCATCTCAGTCTCTAACTTCACCGGGACAAAGGGTTACCGCCATTAAATCAGAGCTAGAGAGAACTCCTAGGACTTCCAGTCATCGCTTTATTAGCTAACGAACAGCAGCTGCCCGCAAACAGGCCTGCTAGCGAAATTAATCCTCCCGCTCTTAGTCCTCCCTGATAAATGCTTCCACGTTTGCCTGTGCGCAGCGGCCATTTCTTGGGGGAACGAGAGAGCCGGGCTGTCTCATTAATGGAATGCCCCACCATGGACTCTCCACTGTGGCCGAGGCTTTGCTAAAATCCCACCTCAGCTTCTGAGTGTGATCTATGGTAAAGCGCCTCTATTCATCAGGCGTTCGCGGTCTTGTGTGTAATTGCCCTGTTCCTACAGAAAGAGCGCTTACCTGCCCCAGGAGCCAGCAGCCAGCTGTACAGGTAGCCCGCGGCCAGAGAATAGTACAGCACCAGTCCTCGCTGGCCATTCACCATCTCCAAGATCTGATCGATAGTGACTGGGGAGTAGGGGTCGGAGTCCTGTTGTCCTGTTTGTCGTTCTACCAGGAGATCCGCAAACGCCCTCGTCCGCCCTCTCTCGGCCACAGCCAGGGCCTCGTCATGGTGGCCTACGGGACAAAAGGAACAGACTGAGGACTCCATGGGGCGGGTGCTTACAGCCATCAGCTACAGAGATCCTGGGCAGGAGCCTCACCACCCCTGCACTCCAGGTGTGGCAGCATCTTGTCCACCCCCCAGCCTCCGATGAGGGGTGTAGTGTCCCCTCTTGTAAACCCCGTATTTTCAGATCCCACACAGCCCTACGGTCCCAGCCTTCCCGTCTCGCAGCCACACCACAGGAGAGCCAGCTCTGTTCAGGGGATTCGTCCTCAGCATCTGCTCCACATCCCGAGCTGCCTCCCGGCCTCCTGGCTTCTGACCCCATTCACTTGGCTCTCTGGACTCTGGTTACCCTCTAACTTTCCTGCTCAACTCTGATTCTGATTTGACGTTGGCAGATGAGCCCTAAAGGACTTGGCTTTTGACTATCTTTCCCTCTCTCCTCAAAGCAGCTCCTCTGCACTTCACATTGTCCAGCCCCACCTGCTCATCTCCCCCAAAAGTTATAACTCTGTGTCTGTGCATGCTGGTCCCTCTGCTGAGGGGGTCCTTCCCCCCTTCAATGACCTTGCCTCCAAAAGAGGGCCCTAATAGTTGCCCTGCCCAACTTAAAGGTAAAGAGGAAACGAGGCACTGAATGTGAAGATGCCCGAGAGGCATTATTCAAAGCACCGTGGGTATAACAGGTGATTGTGGCTCCAGCTGACACCGCGTTCCATTTTGGGCTCCCACACACTTCTCTCTTCTAACCCCCACAGGCAATGGGTTAAACACCCGAGGTCTCTAGTTGTTTGAAATTGCTTCTCTCCTTTAAGTTTCCCCTCGGTCTTTCCATCCAACTTCTAACCCACACGTTTTTTGATGTAACAACAAACCGTATTTCGTCACAACGATCACTAAACGACTCGGATACGCGAGCCCACAGGCTCAGCGGGGAGCCCCAGCCTCACCCAGGCTGACGAGCACCCGCTGCAGGGCCTGGTAGGAGGACGTCTGCAGGTCGAAGAGGGAGAGCTTGTAGTCCGTGCTCAGCTGCGCCTCGTGCCGGATGGTTTCGAACAAGGCCGATGCCCTGTAGAGCTGCAAGGGGAGGAGAGGGAACGTCACCCATGCCCCAGAAAGCACACCCCAGCCCCTCACCGACTAACGACATCTTTTGCTCGCATCTTGGTATACAACCTAAAAAATATTTTTCAAGAGTAGAAAGGATAAATTTTTTATCCAGGTTGGTCCTAGTGGAAAGGCATCAGATCATATGCCTGGTAAACTAATTTATGTTATGTAATCAATTCTTGACAGATAAAAGGATTTATTTATTTTTAATCCTTACCCGAGGATCCTTTTCCACTGATTTTTTTGAGAGAGTGGAAGAGAGAGAGAAAGAGAGAAATATCGATGTGAGAGAAACACATTGACTGATTGCCTCCTGCATGTGCCCCAACCAGGACCCCGGCCTGGGAAGAGCCTGCAACCAAGGTATGTTTCTTTGACTGGAATTGAACCCCAGACCCTTCAGTCTGCAGGCCGATGCTCTATTCCCTGAGCAAAACAGGCTAGGGCAGATAAAGGCATTTAGAAGTCAGGGGTTACAGACTTCTAGTCTGAAAGTTGTAAAACAAAAAAAATCAGCTACTAATCCAACCAAGTGCTGATTTTGAATGTTAAAAAATGTCTGCCCTCTTGTCATCAAGCAACCGTAATTCAGCACACACACTTCCCGGAGCCTCAGGAGGAAGTGAGAACAGGTGTGGTGCAGGCGGGCTGGGGATAGACGAGGGGGGGAGGGCTCGGGGGCGGGGAACGAGATGAAGGCCGCACTCCCAGGAGGGGCAGAGCTTTCTGCAGGCAGCTCAGCTAAATCCAACACTGACCTCCACAGCAGTGTCCCAGAGTCAGGTCTCCGCTGGACAAGCCCCCCTGAGCCACACACACTCACAGGGACACCTGCAGAACCCGACACTCAACATTCTTAAGGGGACACTTTCCTGCTGCTCTAAAGGCTTCTCTATCAGTGAGATCACAAAACGCTTCTGATGTTTACATGCTGAAAACACAGTATCACATGCTAAGTTCAGGCAAACATAAAAAACAGAATGCTAAGATGAGGAGAGAGGGATGACTCCCAGCTCTGCCCCGGACCTGCTGTGAGCTTCCGAGCCTCTGTTCCTTCTCTACAAAGGACCGTTACCATTCCACCTCGCGTGGCTACTTAAGGAATACATGCAGTGTGAAAGCACTTTGAGAATTGTAAATTACTACATCCATACAAGTTTTAACTTTTAAAACCAGGAAATTGGACAATTCTTTAAATTGCCTTTAATAGTTTAAGAAGTATAGTAAGATACCGTAACATCTCAGGATGCTCTGGCACAAATTCAGTGCCATCATGTGCTCAACTCCCGTGAGCACCTCTGCTAGGAGCCTTCATGCCCTCTTCCTTTGGCCCTTCTGCCCAGCACAGTGCCCTCCCAGTGATCACTCGCATGCTGCTTTAGCGGTTAAGTGTGTGATTTTAGATGATACCACCTCACAACTCCTCCATCTGCCGGAGGAACCCGGAACTCCAGGGATATTTCCAATCTCCAGAGCCAGCATGAGAGCAGGCTTCTCTT
The DNA here is from genome assembly GCF_964339955.1 of Pipistrellus hanaki. Lineage (NCBI taxonomy): Eukaryota > Metazoa > Chordata > Mammalia > Chiroptera > Vespertilionidae > Pipistrellus > Pipistrellus hanaki. The sequence goes on along the minus strand of NC_140521.1, from coordinate 3,977,195 downwards.
CCAGTATATGTACAAAGGCAGAACCAGGAACTCGTGTGTGTGTGTGTGTGTGTGTGTGTGTGTGTGTGAGAGAGAGAGAGAGAGAGAGAGAGAGAGAGAGAGAGAGAGAGAGAGGGAGAGAGAGAGGGAAATCAGGACACTAAATCCAATAATCATGAATTCTTGACTACTTCTATTATAAAATGTATGCATGCAATTTCATATTAAGGATTAATGAGGAACAGCAGCACATTATACAAGAATGTCAAAGAAATTATTGAGAAATCTATCACACAACTGAGCAAGAACCGTCCCTATGCTTCAGCACTCGCGGGCTGGTACAGCCTGGGAAACCTTTACGTCAGCCCAAGTGCAGAGGCCAGCACCTTCCGGCCAATTCTGACTAGGAGAGCAATCCTGAGACTTCCACCTGGGGCCCGGGGTCTCCTGCTCACCTGGTGCTGAGCCTCCTCCAGGTTCCCGCTAGCCCAGAGGGAGAGGCCAAGCCCGTGGCGAATTTTGGCTTCGTCTTCTCTTCGGCCCAGTTGCTCAGCTAACCTTAAACCTGAGAGGAGATGGAGAAATTTTAAGGGAACAGAAGATACACAATCCCACCTGCCGAGGAGTCCAGGAGGGTAATTCTGCCTCAGGTGTAAATAAAATATGTGAACACAGCTAGATGAAATGCAGGCAGAGGGAGAGCCAGCCAAGCAGAGTAAGCAATCTCTTCAAATTCTGTGATGGAAGCAACCTTTGCAGGGCCCCCCCGCGCCCCAGTAAGAGCTCAGGTGGTGGCTCCCGGCAGGAGACAGGTCTGCATGGCAGGCAGAAACACTGGAACGAAAGGACCCTAACTGCCCCCCTTCCAGATGTGAAATCCCTAGCTTTGCAAATGGAAACTGGGCCTACGAATGGATCTAACCCAGTTCTCTGGCTGGCAAAAGCCTTTCCTGACAGCGCCATGGTCAAGCACAGAAGCCACGCGGGTCCAGCTTCCTATTTCGCGGGCACAGGACGCAGTCAGTGCAGGTGGGAGACATATCTGACGCGCTCCTAAAGCAGAGCGCTCGCCCCGCCTGACGCTGCCTTCTATTGCTGATGCATTTCCTGTCCGATCTGCCCTTCCTTTAAGGCTGAGGTTTTGATGTGCCTCCGCGGGGTTGCAGAACAAGTGCTATTATGCGTCCAAAGTCTTAAATAAGGCTGCCCTCGCTCTAACGGCTTTCAGATAGACGCCTGCAGTTCGGGTCACTTACGTACAGTAAGCTTCTGAATTTCAGGGCACCAGCCACCTGCGAGGCTTTGTGGGAGCCCAATGAGGGGGCACCCACTTATTGTATTGGCCGCTAAGCGGTTCTCAGCATCACTTTGTCCTCATTACCCGCTCTCTGTACACGGCGTTAGTGTGCCCAGAGGACAGCGTGGAGGCTCTCACTCAGAGAAAGGACTTCCTTTTCCTAATCTAACTCAGGGCGGTGGGAGCCCGCTTCTGAGCAAGCTGGGCCCGTGCAATCTCAGGCTTTTGAAAAGGAACTGAGTCAGTTGAGAGGCCAATAAAAGCAATACCCAGGTTCAAGCTCATAAAAACACGCATTTCAAAATGCATATAACTCAGAAAACTCAGAAATAGCATTTTAAGTTTAAACCGTGTTACTGGGTAACAAAAATAATACTTGCAAGTTATTCGCATTTTAAAATACCTCACAGAGTAGAAACACAAATGAAAGAAGATGGTGCTTGGATGAAAACCAGGAGAATACTGGCTGTTTAAGCCATCAGCAAGCTAACCATACTCATTCTTCAACACAGCTATCCCTGCCAGCTGTGGGGCTATGAGCTGGAAGTAAAATCACTGAGGTACCCCCTCTCCCCTGTGTATCTTCTGTGTAAGCTGGGGCTTTGCTTTGTTCCCTGCTGGGTCTCCAGCAGGTAGGGCACTCCCTGGCCCATAGTCAGTGGTTCAACAATGAAGAGCTAAAAGCCCACTGTTAACACCCGTTTCTATCACTTCTGTCTCTTAGGTATCTGACCCACCCCTCCAGCTCTCCTGGAGCTGGTCTGCTAGGAACTAGTTGCAGGACTAGGTAAGGCCTCTAAATCGCTCTAGGCTCCCTCTCTTCACTTGCAAAAAAAAAAAAGAGAGAAAAAGCTGGATGAGACTGATGGTTTTAACCGGGGCATCCATACATATCACCTGCAGAGCTTGTGCAAAAGGCCCAGGCTCGGCTCCACGTGTGAGACTCTCTCTGAAAACCAAAGAGAAGGCACGGAGGTGGTTTCTGACCCAACTCAGGGGACTCTGAAAGGCCTTCGGGGTCCCCTGCTCTGACAGCTCATGAGAAGAGGGGTCTTGTTTGCCCCCAGGCACCCCGGCTCTCTGGTAGAGCACACCCACAAAGCAAGCACCGAGGAGATGCCACGATACAGATTTAGGTCTCTGCGAGACGTAACACTACGAGGAACAATAAAAGTGAAATTGAGTTTCCCATAAATATAGAATTATGTTACAATGTCTCAGGCAAAGCAGCTGCTTTATGGAAACAATATTTCAGGAAGTACAAAAGAACACAGCTGAAAGGCTGTCATATGCTGGGCCTGGATTTAATAGTTTTCACAAATTCAACTGAAAATCGCCCCCAGTCTGTTGGAATTTTACCACAGCCGAGTTTCAGGAAACCAGAAGCCAATGCTCATATTTAATGCATCGAGGCAAGCTCCCAGGGAGCGGGAGCCAAATGAGGTCTGGGAAGCGGCGCTCAGCCTCTCCGTAACCTCTCAGCCTGCAGGCCAGAGCAGCCCCTGGTCTGTGCGCAGCAATGTCAGCCCCTGGCCCACTTTCCACTCCGCTTCCTGCTTCCCTCGCTCCCCGCCTCCCAGCTGGGGCTCCGGAGGAAGAGGGATCCGACCACTCCAACCCTGTTCTGTTCTTGGGGGTTCAGAGCAACTGCACACAGGGTCTGACATGGTTCCTGGGGGCCGAAAAGCTGGGGGAGCCCCATTTCACCACTGACTGACCACGCAGTCAGAGTCAAGTCACTGTACTCTCCGAGTCTCGGGTTACTTAGCTGCAAATGGGAATAAAAACCTCTCAAGGTTACTGTAAGAATTAAAGCCAATTAAATAAGCTATATATGTTTTAAACACACACACACACACACACACACACACACACACAAAAAAAAAAAAAAATCCTTGGAAACTGTAACTGGGAGTTTTTGCTTGAAATCAGCAACAATGACCTTAACTAGTGAGCCAAGATCACCATACCTGCGTTTTCCCAGGACGGGAGGATGCAATGTGCCCGTGGGAGGAGAAAAGGGGTGAAGGAAGCCTCCAAGCACTGACTGCTCAGGTGACTTGACAGCAGAAGGGAAGGGGGAGGAGCGAGAGGGAAAAGAGGAGGGAGAGGGAGAGGAGCAACAGCAGCTGCAGCCACTTTCCCGGCCTGCCTGGAACAGGACTACTGTGCCGCCATCGCGAGCACTGAAGTAGTAAGCTCTGAGAAGGAAGTCTAGCCAGCTGCCTGGATGACCCTCAGACTGATGCTTCGGGATTAGACCTCAGCTGCTACATCAAGATGGACTTCCGGACAGCTGTGATTCAGTCTAAGAATTCTCCTCTGACTCCGACCCTTACATTTTACAGGATGAGACCTTACCTGATTCACCTTGGCAGAATGTGCGTTCACTCAGGATTCTGAAAAGCAGGGAAGGAGGGTATCTGCCCCTCGGGCAGCTGGTTGGTGAGTAAGACAGGCTGGGTAGAACATTCTGGACCCTGAGTGTCTCCGTGCTATTGAAGAACACCCAGTGCGGGCACCATGGTTTTGGAGTGGGACAGAAGTGGCTTCTGAGATCCTCACTGCAAGCCGGGTGGCCACTCAGACGGCGCGTACTGCCCTCTGAGCAGACCTGAACTCCATCTCGGAGCAGATCCAGAGACCACGTGGGCTTTTGCACTTACCTTCCTGTAAGTACATGACCGCCTGGGAGTAGTTCTGCAAAGCATGATGGGTCCTCCCGAGGCTACTGTAGGACACCGTCTTGGCCACCAGGTCGTTCATCTGGGCAGCGATGCTCAAGTGCTGCTCCTGGTAGACCACGGCCCTCTCGAAGGTGCCCAGAGACTCGTAGGTCAGGCCCAGGTTGCCGTAGGCGCGGCCCTGGCACGTGGGGTTGTTGGTCTCCTCGGCGATCTGCAGGTCGAGCTGGTGGTACTGCAGGGCCGTGTCGTACTCCCCCATCTGCTGGTACACGCCCCCCAGGCCGCAGGCCGCGTCGCTCTCCAGGGCCCGGTCCCTCATCTCCCTGGCGATGTTCAGCTGGCGCTCCAGGCAGGAGATGGCCTGTTCGTAGTTCCCTAGTTGGCTGTGCAGGCTCCCCAGCTCTCCGTAGGCCTGGGCTTTGTTGAAGGCCTCCCCCAGCTCGTGGGCCACCACGAGCCTCTTTTCAAAGCACACCAGGGCCTGCTGCAAGCTCCCCATCGCCCTGCGGGGATGTAGACAGAAAAGCAATGATATTATTTTGTGCAGGTGCAGACATACTAAAGCCCCTGAGAAAATGAAAAGCATTTGTCACTGTCACTTACTATAGAAGCTCTTAACTCCTCTCCCAGCTAAAATCTATCATGTGCCCTTAGAGTGAGATGCAGGGGAATTTCATAATCTGGAAAGCAATTCAAAAGTCATCCCTTGGTGACCTTCCCAAGAGCTCGAGATTCAATGGGATATACACCCCAGAGGAAACATAAAATATATTAATAGGCACAATGATAGCAAGTGAACTGTTTGGGTCTTCGGGCCTCCCAATTTCCACTACTGCTTAGACTATGTTTTTGAAATCACTTTACAACAGCTATAAATCCTTCGCCCCGAGCTCCTCCGAGCACTCTGTGGGTGATGATTTAGTTTGACCCTTGCCTTCCCCCCACTCCAGGAGCCCTAATCCCCTGCCTATCCGGAGAAGCCGTATATTTTGCGGACACAGACACCTTCTTGGGCTCCCCGCTTTCGGAAGGAGAAGCATCACCTTGGCCAACAGTGCATCTTTCTGGGCCGCCGCTAAGAGATGACGTGATAAGACTGGGAAGAGCACGGATTCTGGCAGCAGACCAAACCGGTTGTGGGGAGGCACGTAAATCCCCCTTTCCTGAGCCTCAGTTTCTAAATGATAATAAATCCCACATCCCACAGCAGATGATAATACATGGAGAGCAATACGGGATTGCTATAAATGTTAAGCAAGATATATATGCAAGGTACCTGGCATGGTGATAGTATATATTTATTCACTGCCGCCATCATCAAATGGCTTTCCCTAAAAGCAACAAAATGGGGGCCAAATAATTGGTGGGTACAGATGATGTATTAAAAAACACTTCATATAATGCGGGAGGCATTCAGAACAGCTCTCGGTTAAATTGATCCACTCATCTTTCCCATTCTTATTATCTTTTATCTTGCTCATTACGATGCAGTCAGAAAGGCAATGCGGTTGGAATCAAAGAGCCCCGGGTGTGACTCTCAGCTGTCGCTTTTAAACTGTGTAATCCTGGAGCTTAGCCTAACCTCTCGGGGCCTCAGTCTCCCCTCCATAACATAAAGGCAGTCCTATCCCCTGCTTAATTCACAGACTCGTTGGATGAACCAAACGAGGTAGGTATGAAAATGTTTTGTGGTGAGCAAACCACGTGCCATCGCTGTCACAGCGGCTCTTTGTGCAAGTTTATCAGCCACGTGTTTACCTGTGTCCGTTTCCTAGGCCCCGGTAAGCCTTGGCTTGGTCTTGCATGCGATTCAGGCTCTGGGCCACAGATAAATATTGTTCGTAGTACTTGATGGCTTCCTCGTAGTCACCCAGGGCCTCGTAGCAATCCCCCAGGTTGCCGTAGGCCCGGCCCCTGTCGAGGACAGACTCGTTCCCGCTTAGCTGCTGCAGCATGGCCAGCTGCTGCTCGAAGTAGCCGATGGCTTCTTCCATCACGTTCATGTTCATCTTGGTGATGCCCATGTTGCCATAGACCTGGGCTTCTAGACTTGGATCCTTCAGCTTCTGCCCGAGGTCCAGCTGCTCTTCGTAACATTTGAAGGCCATTGTGTATTTCCCGAGGGCCATGTAGACAGCGGCCAGGTGCCCGTGGGCTCTGCACTCCCCTGGCAGGTCGCTCAGCTCCTGATAGACCTCCAGTTCCTGCGTGTGGTAACCCAAGGCCTTGTCATATTTCTGGATCATTCGGTACGCAGTGCCCAAGGCGGCGTATGCGCTGGCCTCCAGTCTTCTGTCCTTTACGTGATGAGCTAGGCCCAGCTGCTGCTCATAGAATTTTATTGCACCATTTATATCCTTTTTACAGACGAATATATCGCCCAGGTTCCCTAAGGCTCGGAACTTGGCCTGGGAATTATTCAGGGACTGGGCTAGGGACAGCAGGTACTTCTGACACTCCTCAGCTTTGCTGAAGTTCAGCAGAGCCTTGAAGGCCAGGCCCAAGTTGCAGTAAGCTTTCGCTTGGCTCAGTTTGTCGTGAAGGTCTTTGGCCAGCGCCAGATCCTGCTCGTAGTACTTCACCGCCTCCTGGTAGTTGCCCAGGCAGTAATGGGCGTAGCCGAGATTGTGGCAGACCTTCCCTTCTCCCTCCATGTCCTGGAGGTCCGGGGAGAGCCGGAGGTACTGCTCATAGTAGGGGGCGGCTTGGACGTACTCGCCCCGGGAGCAGTGGAAGTTGCCCAGGTTGCTGAGGGCCCGGGCCTCGCTCTGGATGTCGCGCAGCTCGCGGGCAATGTTCAGGTGGTTCTGATAGTGCTGCAGGGCCCGGTCGTGGGCACCCAGGGCCTGGTAGGCCACGGCGAGGTTCCCGTGCGTGGACGCCTGCGAGGCGCGGTCGTTCACTTCCATGGAGATCTGCAGCTCCTGCCGGTGGTACTTGACCGCCTGGTCGTACATGCCCAGCGCGTTGTAGGCATTGCCCATGTTCCCGTAGGCCCGGCCCTGGGCGGCGTAGTCGCTCAGCTCCTGGGCGATGCACAGGTGGGTCTTGTGGAGTTTCAGTGCAGTGTCATAATCGCCTTTCATCTGGTGTATGATTCCTGAGAAAGAGAACAGAAAAAGGTTAGAATAACATTAGCAATCTGGAAAAAAATGTAATGTGCAACTTAAGTTATATTCAAATACAATCCAGATGAATTAAAGAGCTTAAAATAACAGCAGGTAGAATTAAATATTTATTAGGTCTCCAGAGGGAGGATAGCTTTCTATGCTTCGAAGCAACAACAATGAAAAAAAAACAGTGACAGATTTGATTATAAAAATAAGATGTTTTCTACTACAAATATATATATATATATATATATATATATATATATATATATATATATAAAATTAAAAAGCAAACACAATACTGGAAATATATATTAAAAATGCAATAGCTATTATGTGTAAAGATTTTACTCGGTCTGACTTTTTAAAAAATCAAGATTCAAATTTACTGAAACAGGCGAAGCACTGAGGCAGCAGACAACTCACATCCAAGAAAATCCAAAAAGGACCCAGAGGGGAAATGCTAATTTCTTTTAATAATCAAAGAAATGCAAAATAAAGCAACCCTGAGGTACCATTTTACGTTTACTAAATTAGCAAACAAAGAATTTAAACACCATCCCATTCTGATGAGGTTGCCCTGAAACTGGTAAACACATCAACTGCTGGACACAAGCTGGCACGGCCTTTGGCGAAGCAGCGTGGACAGAGCCACACACACACACAGCGCTGCTCAGACCCTGCAATGCCCCTCCTGGGAGGGCGGCCTTCTAAGGAAATCAGGCAGCAAATGCAGAGCTATAAGCATAACAATGTTTATTGCCACAGTACTGCTTACTGGGAAATCAGGACGTCTTAAATGGCCAACACAGGGGCCGCCATATAGCAATCCAATAGAGGGGTCTTGGTCATTAAAAAGATAGTTATGCCCCACTGGGGTGGCTCAGAGGTGGAGCGTGACCTATGAACCAGAGGACATGGTTGGATGCCTGGTCAGGGCACATGCCCGGGTTGTGGGCTTGATCCCCAGTAGGTGTGCAGGAGGCAGTCAACTGATGTTTCTCTCTCAAGGATATTTCTATCTTTTTATCCCTCTCTCTTCCTGTCTCTCTAAAAAAAATTAATAACATTTTTAAAAGATAATTATAAAGTCCATGCAGAAAAATGGGAGGGAGGAGGGGAGATTCTTACAATAATTTTTTTTTTTGGCTTGTTTTTCAGAGAAAGTAGAAGGGAGGGGGAGCGACAGAGAAACATAGATGTGAGAGAGGCACATTAATTGGTTGCCTCCCACATGCACCCCGACCACAGCCAGCTGGGGGTCCAGCCTGCAACCAAGGTAAGTGCCCATGGCTGGAATCAAACCAGTGACCCTTCAGTCTGCGGGCTGATGCTCTACCCACTGAGCCAAACTGGCTAGGGCTTCTTACAATAATATGAAGTGGAAAAAGCAGAAAACAATGCTGTATGTTTCCTGTGACGAGTAGGATAAAACAAATGCACATGGACTAGACTTTGAGGAGATTATGCAAAAATAAAAATAGATGCCTTGTTAGGTGATGGGATTTGAATGATATTTATTCCAAAATTTCTTGTAATTCTGCTATACAGCTTTTACTGTCAACAATAATAGCACTTCAAACAACCCTCATACACTATGCTATAAGTTGCTAAACTAAGCCCATTGTTTTCACAAGCAGTTAAGTGAGATCATAAATATCAAGTATTTCCAAATGAGGGGTATTATAGAGGTAACTTCAGAGATGCTTTTAAGGTTAGCCTGGTTCATCCCAGTTGGGGCCAGGGTGGGCACTGGAAAAGCTAGAGGGAATCTAGCATGCACACAGGCTTCTCCTTGCCCTTGGTTTTGAACATGCTTTTCCATGCAGCAGTGCGGGAGCTTTGCAGTGGTGACAAAAACCTGCAGAAGTACAAAAACTCAGAGACACCACGCTGGGTTATTAAAATATCTGAACTGAAAATAGAGGCATGGAGAAAGCTGTCAAAATCCAGCCTCTGCAATTTGCTTATCTCTGTGACACCTTTCATTAGTTCGTTCATTCATTCACCTGTTCATTCACTCATTGTCACACAGACCCAGGAAACATTAACTGAGTATTGTACACTAATGCTGTGGTGGGAGCAGGGGAGAGGAGAAATAAAGACAGGTGTCTGCTCTCAAAAAGCACACAGAGTCACAAGGGAGACAGTCACGAAACCAGTCCACATAATAAACGCTTAAGTGAGGGGGGAGACAGGAGCATGTCAGGGCCACTCTTCTGTCCCCACTTCCTCCCGCCTACGAAGGAGGGCTGTCATACCACAGGAGTTGTGTAGTTGTGTACTACATACATCACTTAGCCTCTCTGAGCTTTTTTTTTTTTTTTAAATATATTTTATTGATTTTGTAGAGAGAGGAATGGAGAGAGACAGAGAGATAGAAACATCGATGAGAGAGAATCATTGACCAGCTGCCTCTTGCACACCCCCCACTGGAGATATGCCCGCAACCAAGGTACATGCCCCTGACCGGAATCGAACCCGGGACCCTTCAGTTCCCAAGCTGATGCTCTATCCATTGAGCCAAACCGGTCTTGGCCTCTCTGAGCTTTTTAAGGTTCATCTATAAAATGAGGAAAACAGTAATATGATACAAGCCTTAGAGGGCGGTAGTGAGGATCAAATGGAATAATGTGTGTACAAGTGTATTGTAAACTATAAAGTGAAATTCAAATGCCAGTTACTGGACTTACTAGATGCTTTAAGGGAAAGGAATGCTGGAGGTGGCAGAGATTAAATAAGCTATGGCAATTCTTCTGTGTATTTGCTTGTATGAGTAAAATATGTAATTTAAAAATAATTAAGAAATCATGGTACTCTATGCAATGCAATAACATGGTACCATTAAAATGGTAAAATAGAAGTTTACATTTTGGCATGGGAAATTTACAATATATTAATGGGATAGATGGTCACAAACAGTATATTTTAATAAAAATATGAATAGGATATATGTATATATTTACATTTATAATATACACACATACAACATAAAATCTACTTAAAGGTTAACAATAATAATTTTTGGATGGTGGAATGGCAGCTTTTATTTTTTATTGATTATTTGTATTGTCAGTGTTTTTCCTATGATGAATGCATAACCCTTGGTTTAAAAATTACGAAAAGTATTTTTGAAACTGATCCAATAAGAGGAGTAATATTCCCGGGGATTGGATCTGGCCACTCCCCTGGGTCAGAGATGTCACCAGCATCCAGCTGTAAGGATGCGAGCTTTTCAGAACCTGTCTCAAGGTTAGGAAGTCTAAGCTGCCCAAGAGGAAACACCTCAGCATTGCATTACCTAGAACCCGTTAGTGGGGGGAAATTATCAGTGATGTAAACATTTCCGTTCTAAAGACCTGCAGTTGGCCTGGACCCTTAAAATGCTTTTATCTAAAGAGATAACTTTGAGATTTCAAATTTCCAGGTATCCTTAGAGAAAATGAATCATTTCCCTCCCTCTCTCCTCAGCTTCTGCATTTCTGGAACAGGAGCCAAAATATCTGCCCAGCCACCAGCCCAGAGTCAGGGACAGAGCCGGAGCCGGGAGGGTGGCAGCAGTGCCCACAAGCCCCCTGAGCACTGCCTCCCCAGCAATGCCTTTACATCGATCTCCCCTCCTCCCGCCTTCGGCTTTCACTGTAATGATTTTTAAGCCAATATGATCACTAGTCGGTTGCTAAGAGGGCGTTGAGACCTTCAGAGAAGGCAATCAGAGGAAGCTCGGGTTTTTCCCTGCTCCCCGCCACCGAGGACACAGGTCTCCTTGCTAGCTCCCCCGTGCCCACCGGTCCCCCAGCACCCAGGAAGCTGGCTCAGTATCCAGAAGGCACACCATAATGGCCAGGAACAGAGCTTTAAGGCTGTTCGACAAGCCTGGCTCTCCCATCATTAGCTGAGCATCTTTGAGATAGCCACTCTTCTTTCTTTTTTAAATGGAAAACTTTGTAATGTTGTTTGCCATCTATTCATAAGGCCAGGTTACATTCATCTCAAAGAAATGGTATGAGAAACGTATTAGTATATGTCAATTATCTGTGTGAACGATAGCATGCTTTCTAAGCATGGCATGAGCGGAGTGAGAGAAAGGAAAAGAAATGCTGGCTTGCTCTCAGGGCCTTAAGAGTCTGGCCTGGTTAATGGGGAGCAGTTGGGATGATAATGGCTACTCAGGGTTCAATGGTTTGTGAAAGAAGCTGCCTGCTGGTTATGGCAAAATGATCTGACCCCCAGCCAGCTTGCCCGCGCACCTCCCTTCCCTCCTCCCTTTCCCCCCGGTCTGATGCTTCCAAGGATCTATAAAGAATTACAGGAAGATTCTCAAAACAACCTCTGGACACGAGCAGAGGTAAGAGGATATGGATCCGGCTGAGTGGGGGGTTTTTTTCATCTGCCCTGCGTCTCTGCTGTCTCGCCGCTGCCAGCCGGGAGAATTCTGAACGGAACATTACACACAATTGGCAGCCTCTCTCTTTATTGAGGCAACATAAAAGCTGCCGAGAGCTGCCAGCGGAGTGACTGCCCATGCTGAGGAGATAATCTACAGATCCTCCTTCCCTTTGGAGACGCGGCTGGATTTTCCAGGGCCGTCACTCAGAGGAGGGCCTGCAGAGGGCCTGTCAGCGGGGCGCGCGAGGTGACAACGTGCTCGGGGAGGGGAATTAAATGAAGATTAGTGGGGCAGAAGAACTTCCACAAAGCGGTTCGCACAGGGGGTGTGGCTGTGGGTTTATACAGCAGCACCGCCGGCCTCCACCTCTGTGTCAGGAGTGGTCACCGCCCCGGGAATAGCAATACCGACTGCAAAGAGCCCCTGTGAACGCCAAGGAGACCATGCTCACTGGGCGCTAGCACAGGGCGGGGACCTAGTAAGTGCTCAATGCATTCTGCTTTTATTACTGACCATGACCAGCAAACACCAATGGAGGAGCGCACAGGACAAGCCAAGCAGGAGAATCTCCGCCGTAACTAGAATGCTTGGTGTTTCAGCGGTGAACTCGGACTGCATTGTCACTGTGAAGTCTGTAAAAGCAGGCCTTCAGTGTGCCTCCACAACAATGGGAGCGCTCTTCTCGTTTCCTGAACAGATTACTGTTCTGATTATTAATAGCTCATGATCCAGATGGGGGCTTAAGAGTTCATCCTCTGCTTCCGTCCTGGCCGCATCGCCCGCTGTTCTCAGGGGAGACGTAAGAGTGGGGAATGGAAGAGGCCCTCTCGCAGGGTCCCTTTACAAGTCAGGGCCCAGGCAGAGGAAGTGCGTTAGCGGCAGAGCTGAGGAAGGGACTCTGGACCCGCAGCCCATCTGCTCTCCAAAGCAGCAGAAGATCTGAAGGAGCTGTTATTAATCAGCTTCACTAGGTGTGAGCCGGGACAGTAGCTGTGTTCTATAAAGTTCTCATCTGCAGATCCTCCTTCCCTTTGGAGACGCGGCTGGATATGGAAGCATTTACAAATGAAATGACACGGTGTCTACGACTGACTTTAAAAACTCCAGCGGGGTTGGGAAGTAAGCATGGGCGTGCGTTTATGAAAATAGATGAAACAAGATTAGCGAAAGGTTGGTAATTGGGTTATGAGTTTAGTTATACGGTCCTATCTGTGTGTGTGTGTGTGTGTGTGTGTGTGTGTGTGTAAAATCCCACAATAGAGAGTTAAATCAAATCCTAAAGATATGCAGAGTACTATTCTGTAGCCCACTCTGGACCAGGAAACTGTCTCATCGCTAAGTCCTGATGTGGATGTTCAAGTTCATGTCCTTGTCTTTGGGGCCACGGGAGAGAAAGAAATCAGCTGGCCGCCAGCCTCTATAGCTACCCCAGCCTCCTTATCCTTCTCCAGGCCCGGAGGAGGGCATGAACATGCTGAAAACAACACGTGCTCTGTCCCATTGTTCCAATTTTATTGTCATGATACTTAGTTGTACCTTTCATTTCAAGCGATCCTAAAGGACAACATGATATCCTGTCTCTCAAACAGGAAACGGGGGAGGGGACGGTGAAAGCAGCTGGGAGCACCTGCTGCACATGCTCAATGGCTCTTCCCGGCGCCCCCTCGCCGGGAGGAGCGGCCCCGGTTCTCCAGGACACCCCGCACTCCGGCTGCAGACCTCTTCAGTCCCCTGGTTCCTCTCCCTCTCAGGTTCCACACGGAGCTTCTGGATTTTGGACCTAAAATAGCTCAAAGCTCGGGGTGGGGAAGAGGAGGAATGCCTGGTAGTAAACAGATGGCTGGAATCACAGTGCTCTCGACCAGAAATGCAACCACTGGATGTTTTCTCTAACTCACTCTCCGGTTACTATTTATGTGCCCGGAGACAAGTCCCCATTATTTTTTGTCCCTGAAGGACAGCAAAGGTACAGCTATTGTATTTTTAAATGGCAGAAATTCAAAAACCAGTTCTATGACGTCAGCTACCAGTAGGTAAGCTTTTCCTGAGAACTGGTGCCTGCTCTCCATCTGATGATCTCATTCGCACTTCAAAACAGCCCTGAGGTCACTACCGTGGTCTCAGAGACCCGGAAGACTCACAAACGTGCGGGGCACCCAGCTCTCAGGGGCAAGACTAGCACTGGAACCTCATTCTTCTGACGCAGGAGTCCACTCTTTCATCTGCTCCCCTTCTGGAATGCCGCTGGTGAAAAGCGGTCATGATTCCATACCCACTTCTTTACCAACACTACACTGGCAGGCCAAGGCAGCCCGGCGGCGGCTATGTACCGACAGCCTGGCTAAGTCTGTATCTAGAGCACAGAAGTGCACATTAGAGACCGGAAACTCCTAAGGACTGGAGGAAGAGGAGGAGAAGAAGGAAGAGGAGGAGGAGGAGGAGGAGGAGAAGGAAGAGGAGGAAGAGGAGGAAGAGGAGAAGGAGGAGGAGGAGGAGGAGGAGGAGCAGGAGGAGGAAGAGGAGGAGGAAGAGCAGGAGGAGGAGAAAGAGCAGGAGGAGGAGGAACAGGAGGAGGAGGAGGCAGAGGAGGAGGAGGAGCAGGAAGAAGAGGAGGAGGAGAAAAAGGAGGAGGAGGAGGAGGCAGATGTAATCACTAGTGTGGGCACCACCTCTTGGGCCATCCATGTCTCTTCTGCCATGATTGATCTTAATTACATCTGTCTACTTTTCCTACCAAACCCACCAGCCCTTCCGGCTCCTCCACAGGATAAGTGAAGCTGAGAGCCTGTTATCTTCTGCTTTAGCGGCACTTGAGGGTGTCTTTAGTGACACTGAGAGCTGAGTGGCACTTTTGTCCCAGATCCCAACTGCCCTTCCCTTCTGTTTCCACTCGGAGGAGCCGCTATAAATGGATGTCACCTCTCCCTCCCACAAACACACTCCCTTAGAAACTACCTGTCTTCCTCTGCGCCCGGCTTTGTTGAGGGATAACTGACAAAACCATAAATATTTAAAGTGTGGAATGAGATTATTTGATATTAATACATTGTGAGATTATTGCCACCATCAAGTTCAATAGCACATGCATCATCTTCTGCAGTGAGGATGTTTAGTATCTACTCTCAGCAAATTTCAGATATATTAAGTATTGTTAACTATAGCTGCCCTGCCATACTTTAGGTTCCGCAGAACGTATTCATCTCATAACCAAACTTGGAGGAAATAAAATGTAGTCGGAATAGAGAGCCCTAATGGCTCACTCCTGACCCTTAAGGCTCCCCGTAGGCGGAACAGAGGCCAAGGCAGTTCCTCTGTGGCCCCCTCCTGCCATTGTCCAGCACGCCTGGGGTAAATAATGGCAAGAAGCCAGCCTGGAGCCCGCTGGAGCCCACAGGTATTTCACTGCCTGCAGACATGGCCCCGCTGCCTACTTCCCTCAGAGAGTTAAAAACCAAGGCTCTGCAGGTGAATAGCTCAGAAACTCCCTGGGTCTGCGCGGCCGTAAATTCTGAGGCGGTGGGGAAGATTAATTGTGCCGTGAAGCAGGGGAAATAATAATTAAACCTATTTAAAAAGGAGGTGGCTGGAGAGGGGTGCTCCGGAGATGGATGATGAGGTAGGAAGCGCTAGGCACAACCATCCCTAATGGCCGGGGCCAGGCCACTCAGAGAAGTTGGTGGGAAGCCCAGAGCAGAGTGAAAAATATGCCGGGCCTGCCTGGCCAAGCCCCGCCATTAGTCACTGTTTGGAAGAGGCACAGAGTGCCTGGTTTTCATTGTGGATCACAATAAGAGGTGGGAGGCACCCTCATAAGTTAACAATGCGGAGAATGTTGCAGGGAGTTCGTTTCAATATGAAACAAACAGTCCTTTTGTTTCAAAGTCGGAGGTAGAATCACTGAAAGGCAGAGATAGCCCTCCTGCTCCTCCCTTGAGCTGAGCCCCTAAAAAAAGGACCAGGCCCGCCTCCATGGAGTACCCCCTTAGGGCCCCCGTGGCCTGCGGAGTCCAGTGCTGGTGGATGAAAATGCATTTACGTATGAGCTTTCTGGACCCGCTCTCACCCACTCCTCCCTGGCCCGGGCTCCCTGTGCTGTGCCAGCCACAGAGCGGCCCCACTCGCCCGTCCACTCTTCCCCACCCTGCTTTCTGTGCCGGCCTTTCTCACTCCACCGCTTGGCTGGGTCTGCCTTTCTCCCCGATCTGTGGCAGACTTTACTAATGACCTGTACTCTCTGGTTCTCTCCTACGTTCGGATACATATTTCCCTACGCAGGGAAAGCCAGGGGTGCCCGCTGCAGTGCTGAGTACAAGCCACGTGTCACCTCCAGGGAGAAGCGTTAGGAGCTGGAGCACATGCGCTCTCCCGCTGCCTGCCTGGCCGGGGAAGTGTGCCTTCCAGGTGGTCCCGCTGGAGGTCTGGGTGAGTGAGCTGCCCCTGAAGGCGATGAGAGCCTGTGGCAGGCTGTGGATGCATACATTATTTTCGTGTTTTGGGTCACTAAGATTTGTGGACTGTTGTTACTGCACCAGATCCTAGCACATCCTGACGGACGTGCCATACAATGTCAATCCTCCAAGCCCTTGTTAGAACCTACAGTTTCAAACTCTCCTTCCAAAGTCTGTGTGAGAGGAGAGACACCTATTAATAGAAGTGTCCTGAGGGGGTTTTAAGGGATCCGCTCCTCTGAATGTTCTAAATTCTGGCCCGGAATCAAGGGAGCCCACTGAAATCCATAAACTTGAAGCAAATTACCTGGGACCCATACTGGATAGGCTTCAACTAATTGAGGTTTAACCTTAATGATCTAGGGTTGACTTGCTTTTTCTTTACTTTTATTTATTGATTGATTTTAGAGAAAGAGGAAGAGTTAGGGAGTGGGGAGAGAGGGGGGAGGGAGAGAGACCTCGATCTGTTGTTTCATTTATTTATGTATCCATTAGTTGACTCTTGTATGTGCCCTGGTAGGAAATCAAACCCACAATCTTGTCATACTGGGATGACCCTCTAACCAACTGCGCTACTCAGCCAGGGCCAGGCTTGATTTGGTTTTGATTAAAGTTTCCCATTAGAAAAAGCATACAGAAATCTATTATAATTTTACTGTTAAAATTTTATTGATATTATAATTTTTTTTTTTTTTTTTTACCAGAATACCTTATATAAAATCTCCCTTGAGAAATCTCTTAGCATTCAGCTTTCCTTCCCTGGAGGAATTCTACGCTCCCATCTTTTGGGTAATGAGGACTGTTTGTTACTCTTTTTGCTTTGGCCACCAGGAAGCTCTGACTCAACACGGACCTCTACTATAACACTGTTAGCCTTTAGGCTGCATGGTTTGGCTCTTTCCCCTGATGCTGGTTTCCTACTTTGATGTGTATTTACCGGATCTTATTTTTCTATTTCTATTGTATCATCATCTGATATTGTAAACTAAGTGAAGCCCTTTGTGGAATGAAGTTGTAAACGAGCCAGCCGTCAAAAAACCCTTTTACCTTTGTTGGATTCTCAACTGATGGCCTAGGTACACTGCCTACCCCTTAGTCTGCCACTTCTCGATTTTGCAATAATTTGTGTCAGAGACCCTTTCTATCAACTTTAATAACCCCAAAGTACCAGCTGCCTGGAGATAGTGTGTTTTGGTAGGAAGGTGCTGTGACCAAACTGGTCGTTCCCTGTTCCTGGCGCTACCAATTCACTGGCTTCTGGTCTTAGAAAAGTCACTTCTCCTGGCCTCAAGTTTTCATCTTTGTGATATTCCATTTTCTAGGACACTGCTATTATTCCAAACAGCTTTAATAACGATAGCCCTCAACATTACAGTTCACAACATCAAAATCCGCCACTCCCTCTAGCATTATTGTCCTATAGAAAGTAATTCACTCTAAGTCTTAGATGCAGCCATGTCTCTAGCGTGAGTACACTAAAGGGAACGGGACACCAGATCCTCTCATCAAAGGGGAGACAAAAGTCCTGGACTCTGAGAATACCATAGCCAATGTCCGCATGTGATGTGAGAATGGGGCACACCTCCTTAAGGGTAGGTGGTCTCTGCATAGGAGGCAGGAGCCCCCCAAGGGCATTTGGAAATGTGGTGAAGCATTTTTGGGTGTCAAAATATCTGGGGGCTTACATGGGTGGGCTCAGGAGCACCAAACAGCCTGTACTATACGGGAAAGTCCTGCGCAATGAAGAATTACCACACTCCCAAATGTCAACAGACCACACTGAAAAATACTGGGTGCTCCGAGGTGCTTTTATGCCCTGCCACTAATTAATAATGGTGGTGGTGGTGGTGGGGGGGGGACAAAGTCATTTCTGTACTGTTATCCAGTTGAAGTTATTAAAAGTAATCATCAAAGCTAATTACTTGGTAAGTCTGTTGGCTGGTATCCAATAATTTAAGCAAAAGACTGAGAAAGTGGAAACCTTAATTTTAAAATCTGGCCTCCTGACTGATTGCCTTCACCACAGTTTTTCTTTTTACCTGTGAAATATGGTTCACTGTGAAAATAAGTTATAGGCTTCCTCTCCGTGTCATTGTGATAATTAATAAGGGAGAAGGGGTCGGACTGGCGTGGCTCAGTGGTTAAGGGTTGACCTATGAACCAGGAGGTCACGGTTCGATTCCCAGTCAGTCCAAGTTGTGGGCTCAATCCCCAGTGTGTGCAGGAGACAGCCAATCAATGATTTTCTCCCATCACTGATGTTTCTATCTCTCTCTCCCTCTCTCTTCTTCTCTGAAATCAATAAATATATATTTTTAAAATAAATAAATAAATAAATAAATAAATAAATAAATAAATAAATAAATAAAGGAGAATGGAACCCTTCCTAAATAATAAAAATAATATACAAAAATTTCCTTGGTGATCTCATTTAATACCATGACTCAAAATATGCCATTCCAGCTCAGAGTTCTCTCCCAAATCTTAGTCTCCTAAGTCTAACTGCCTACTGGATATACACTCAGGTAACCTAAAACTCAAGGTTCCGAAAATGATTGTAAATGGTGGAGCAGAATTACATCTACCGTGTTTCCCGAAAATAAGACATCCTCCGAAAATAAGACCTAGCGCATGGAAAGATAAGACATCCCCTGAAAATAAGACCTAGCACAACTTTGGGAGAAAAAATTAATATAAGACACTGTCTTATTTTCGGGGAAACAGGGTAACACTTTATGGCACTTGTCAGTTTTCGGAGCACTGGGGCCTCCGTTATCTTATTTGACTCTAGAACAAAGGCTGGGTCTGCTCTGAAGACACTCACCACGGCCATGGGGTCCCCCAGTTTCAGAGCAGGGGTGAGCTCAGGTCCACCGCCTCCCCGCCCAGCAGAGTCTGAGGCGCAACTGCTGCAGAATTCAGCTGTGCGGTCTGGGAGGTAAGGGGGTTGGAGGTGGGGGGTGGGGGGTGGACAGAGCCCATCCCCCAGGGCCGCATCATTCCTTCAGAGAGGATGAGAGGATGGCGTGGTCTGCCCAGGCCAACAGGGAGCCCTGGAAACAGACAGGGAAAGGGAGGAGGAGCAGAGGAGCTGGCCAAAAGAACAGCCCTTCGAAATGATTTCACTTTGCAAATTCAATTGCAAAGACAGATGGATTTTCCAGCAAGGCTGGAGAGCAAATTATGAAATCTGCTTTCCCAAGGCAATCAGGACTGAAAAGCTTCATTTTAAAAACTCATGCTGGATAGAAAACTCATACTCTATGACTGTGTGAAGTGTTCTAGCTAGATTAAGCATAATGCTATCAAAACAAGTGATTCATATATTCTGCTCGTTTTTCTATTAGTACATGGGCTTTTGGTTAGGGCAATTTCCAAAACACGGAAAAGAGCAAAATGGGATTGACATTGTGAATCCACTTACTGCTTTCAGGTTTTCTTCCCTTTCTGTTTAATCGAGAGTGATTTGCTTAGGAAGTTAGAGGCTCCTGATGCTGGCTTACTCTTACAGCACAGAGATGACATTTGAACATGTCTTCCTAGAAAGCTCTTGTGACCACTCTAAACCTAAACCCCCATTTGCCGCGTTTATTCACGTCAGAGAAGCCTGTGGAAATGGCCTGGACTAGAGCTTCCGAGACATTTGTTGGTTCTTGACAAACCGCAAACCTGCTCCGTCAGGAAGGGTTCGGTCCCTGTCTACCCTGCCGGGCCAGTCACCTGTCCGTCTACACTCCTGTCTTGTCAACCACTTCTTCCACGTAAATACAAATAAACGGACCACCCAGCCTCTCCTGCCTTGATCCCGTGGAGTATGCTAATGCAGAATACCATTTGTGTCAAGACCCAGAGCAGACAACTTCAATGCTCCTGTGGCTTTCTTTCTCTCTTTCTTTCTTTTCTTTTCTTTTCTTTTCTTTTTTTTTTTTTTTTTTTTTTTTTTTGTCTTCTTGGTGTGCATATTTTTACATTATTGAGATTCTATAATAGATTAAAATTGAACATAACAATCTCAAAAATATGTTTCCAATTATAAAAATAATACATGGTTAAAAAATGCTCTGGCAGCCAGCAAAGTTTGGCTCACCCAACACTCCTTTTCAAGTCCCCCTTCCCCCTCACTGCCTCTGGCTGTGAGGCTGGAAAGCTAACCACTCGCTCTCCTGGTCTCCCTTGCAGCCAGGGGTGGCGAAGTGGCACTGTTGTGGCCAGTGGATAAAAGCAAAGTCTGCTGCCATTTTAAGGAAAGCTTTTGCTTTTCTGAGAAGAGGATACAGAGCAGCTGGCTCGGGATCCCTTGCTCCTCCTGATCTGAACAAGTCCTGATGCCGGAGCTTCAGTGGCCGTCAGGTGACCATGAGGCATAAGGAGAAAGGACAAGAGACTGCAGGGTTATCCTTCACCTCTGAACCAAGGTCAGGTGCCTCACACTTACTGTGTGAGAAAAAGCCATTTCAGATCAGATTTTCTGTTTAGCCAAAAAACTATTATTACGATATTCAATGAAGAAAATGTAAAATACAGAAAATTTCTCTTTTTAATCTATTGATCTATCCATTGACCTATCTCTCAATATTTGTATTACTCATGACTCTGAGATAATCATGGCTAATATTTTCGTATAGTTCCTGATGATTTGTTTTGGTGTTGGTGTAGATCGTTTTGTTTATATTATTGAGATCATATGATAGGTACGGATTTTTAAACATAATTAAAAGAAGATCAGGTCCTTAAAGGAAGATGGTAATAAGAAGTATTTTGATGACAGATATCTGCATTAGCTCTTCGCTTAGAATTAGGTCATTCAGTATGGGCTTACAGATGTAAACAAATCATTCCTTGCCTTGATAGTTTCTTGGTTATGAAGGTGGTCACTATGCTGCGCTCTACAGCTCTGTTTTGTAGAATAAAAAATGTTATTAGTTCAGCTGCTCTTCTCATAGTGTTTTCACAATGAAAAAATAGCTCTTCTTGGAAGTGCTGGGACAGCACTCTATCAGATGGCTTTCAGAGGTATCACGCTAGACAGGAGATTTCATTCGAAATGAGGGTGAAGGATGTGGTGAAAGAAACACATTTTATGGTGCTGGCCAAGGAGCCAAAGAAGGGCAGTTCCTAGGTACATGACAGGTTCAGATTTCTCTTGTCAACTGAAGCCATCTTACAACACACTAGCCAACTATGATGTGGGAGCATGACGAGAAAAAGACCCTTCAAACCCTAGTAACCCTTTCCAATTCTTGTCTTCATCTCTCTGTTCTTTTCTTCTCTATTCTGATAGAGCTAATTCTCCACTTCACTGACTCAGCTTCCTACTTTATCAGTTCTGCTCAGTTCTAACTTCTTTGCAGATTTTACATTTTTAGGTTCCTTGCAATTCACCTGTCTTCTTTTTCCTCTAATCCTTATTCCCAAACCAACTTGCTTTCTCATTATTATTTTCTACTTTTTCTTTTTTTTAATCCCCACCCGCGGACACTTTTTAATTGATTTTTTTAGAGAGAATGGAGGGGGGGGAGATGAGAGAGAGAGAGAGAGAGAGAGAGATCAATTGGTTGCCTTCTGCACACTCCCATACCTTGGTTGTGTGCTCCTCCCTGGCCCGGGAGAGGTACTGCCTTAGGACAAAGTCCCATAAGATTCCCTGATACTAAAAAGATGATTCTAAACCGCTTAACCAGCCTCATCTTCTACGTCTCACCAGTGTGAACCCTCCGTTCCAGCTAGCTCTCTCCTCTGTGTTCTTCAAAGGAATAAATTGAATACACTGCACACCCTAGAGAAATAATAACCGTGGCAATTAGGATGACTTAGTGTTACATAGATCTTGCCTCCAAAGAGCTCACCATGCTCTCATCCCTCTCTTCCCTTCATCTTTATAGTATTACTTGGAGGGAGGCAAAGTTATTAATCATTCATTTTCCAGATGGAGAAACTGAAGTACAAAGAAGGGGAGCAACCTACCCCAAGCCAGACAGCCGGTCACTGTTACTATGTACCTGCTTCCCATCTCACCTCCTTAGAAGCAGGTCCTGTGAGCTCTAAGAGGGAACAAGAGCCTGATTTCTTCATCTCTTTCGGCTTGGACATCACTGGCTGCAATGCCTTTACCATTTTTTCAGCAAACATTCACTGCAGTGCCGTCGTGGGCACCGGGACGGAGGGATGAGGATATAGGTGCCCCCGGTGGGGAAGGTGCGATCATAACGTAGGCCGTAAGTGTGGGAACGGAAGTGCCACAAACAATGCCCAGAGCCTTCTGGCAGGTAGGTGCTCGCTGTAATGACCACTGGTGTCGCCACCTCTCGGTGGGGAGGGGGGAAAGGCTTTATACTCTGAACTTTGCTAACACAAAAGAGTAGATAGATCAATGCTGTGTAAGCTTGCAGCAAGAGGATTCATCTTTCTATGCATAATCTGCCTTTTATTTCCAACAGTTCATAGAGGTCTGTTTGAGAAGGGGATTATCGCCAATCATTAATAAGATAGGCTAATTGGCCTAATAGTGATTTTTTTTTTTAAAAAAATCACTAATGAAATTTATTCAGCATAAAAATACATTCATAAGTATTTCACAAATGCTTTAAACATACCCAACCATTAAATTTAAAAAGTGTTGCATAGCTCATTACAAAAACTGAGTGAGAGACAAAAGAATGAGTTTTCTTTTATGAGTCATTTGCATAAATTACCACACTGGGGGCTCAGGGACTACGCATACCCTTCGGCAATCCTTAGCGGATCTGGGGGGATGGAAATTAGAAAGCACCAAAGTCACTACTATATTCTCTATCACTGAAAGGCACTGTGCCTTTGAGGCGGGAACAACATACGAAATAAAACACTCTGGTCCTAGCGAGGAGCGAAGAGGAAGAACGGTGTGGCTCTCCATCCAGTCAGGTGTGAAATGATGCGGCGGCACTGACTGGCTTCTACACTGAGCAGCTTATGAAGCAATGGCCCCAGTTTCTGAAGTAGTGACGTCCCATCCTAATAGTTCCTAAACTATTCGGCGCTAGGGGTCGCTGGTGAAGGACAAGCATGGTTCCCAAAAGAACAAGTGGCCTTTCCTTACTGTAACAAAATAATCTAATTACAAGATAGATTAATCTGATTATTGGACAGGACCTGGACACGGTCAGATTGCTCAAAATGACCAATTCAGTGAACTTTAGGTGGGCTGGGCCACAGGGAACTATGGGTTTCCAGTGTTTTGCAACCCAGCGGTGGGCAGCACTTCCAGCCTCCTGCGGTATTTGCAGCTAATCCACATTCCTCTTCAAGTCTTGTTCTCTGTGACAGTTCCCTTACACACAGAGTGACTCCAATCTAAGGAAGTACGCAGTCAGTATTTCCACAGAAATAAGGACAGTTCTCAAGGTGCGCTGGCCTGAAGAGTCCCCTCTAGCCTGTACTATGTCAATTTAGATGGAAAAAGGAAAGGTTTTAGGCCTTACCCTTCTGCTGGGAAAGGCTACCATCACATACACATTACTTTGCAAAAGCAAAGCAATCATCTAGTTTTGTGTTTTGCAAACCTTGCTCCGCAGAGCAGCTGTGTTCTACAAGATGCTAATAAATGTGGAGACACATGTGTCTTCTGTGGTCAAATGAGCATGAAACACTGGGTTAAACAAAGTTAACACAGGACTTCTCAGAGCCTTTCATATGCTAATGTGCAGGACAAAGTTCCTGGAGGGGGGTCTAATATCCCAAATGATTTGGTCACAGAAGGACAGCCTTATCCACCTCTCCAGTTGGAGTGGTTCTATTGAACAGCTAGTGATCTAGCCAATTTTTAAGAGATTCTAGTAGGTGAAACACTATATAACTACAATTGTTACAAAATCAAGCCCTATTAAATACACGTGTTACTGCCTTGGCTGGTGTTGCTCAGTGGACAGAGTGGTTGGCTTGTACACCTAAGATCTGACTGTCTATAATCAACTTCTCTCACCCTGGACATAATATGATTGTTGCCTGTAACAAAGCACCAAGTGCTTTAGGTATGTATGCCACCACTCTGGCATCACCAGTGCCAGCAATTTCAAAGTCTACCCATGCAACCCGTGAACCAGGGTGGCTGAGCTGTCCCAGATGAAGGTCCTGTCAACAGTGCCAGACATTCAGCTCGTGTGTAAATCAGTGGGTCTCAACCATGGGGTACACATCTGAATCTTCCAGGGAGCTTTAAGAAACCCTAAAGCCAGGCCCAGACCCCAGACCAATTAAATCAGCATCTCTGAGGGTTGGTGCTGGAGTCTGAACGTTGTATTCCTGCAACATTCGTATATTGAAATCCAAAGGTGATAGCATTCGTAGATGGGGCCTTTGGGAGGTGATCACCAGGTCAGGAAGTGTGGGATCAGTGTTCTTATAAAAGAATCTGCAGAGAAATATCTCGCCCCCTTCTGCCATGACCTGGAAGAGGGTCACTCAACCTCACCGCAATCGTGGTGGCGCCTGTATCTCAGATTCCAGCCTCCAGAAATGGAAGCAATAAATTTCTGGTTTATAAGCCACCCAGTCTGGAGGATTTGGTTACAGCAGCCCAAACACACGAAGACAGTGAGCACCAGTGGTTTTTAATGCTCCCCAGACAATTCTAAAATGCAGCCGAGTCCACTGTGGTAAGCTCCTTCTCGTTCTGGCGCGTTGTTGACCGCTTGGAAAGAGCTGGGGCTCTGAGGTCAGGGACCTCGCTGGGTTCTAGCATTTCTTGGTGGCGTGAGCTGGGTGAGTTACCCTCTGGAGCGTCCTTTTCCTCAACTATGAAGAAGAGCTAGTGATCCCTCCCTAAGGAGGGGTGGGAGGATAACGGGACTATCCTACGCAGAGTGGGGCGTAGTGGGGGCTTCAGAAAGGCAGTTGCTATCTATCATCATCATTCCCCCACCGCAGGGGAATGAGTCCTGTGTGCGGTAAGGTCAGTGCCGCCTTCTCCTGTGCTCACGCTATGCTGGCAGGTGAGGTGACGCACGTAACAGTATCGGGCAGACCACGGCTTCTCGAACCTTGATGTGCACAGGAGGCACGAGGGACCTTGTTAACATACAGCGGCTGACTTCCTGGGTCTGAGGTGGGGCTGGGAACCTGCATTTCTAACAAGCTCCCAGGAGAGGAGAAGCTGCTGACCCATGAGCCACACTTTGAGAACCGAGACTGTAAATGTTTCATAAAGATCTTCCCAGACTAAAGCACTATGGGTGTTTCCTTAATACACTTTAGGGAAGTAGCATCATATTACCTACTCTGTTGAATTTTCAAAATGTTTTTTTTTTAAGTGTTTTGTTATTTTCGTGGACTTTATGGGAAGTTGAACATGGACAAAGGACCCAGGCCACATCAGAGATCCTCGATGAAAAAACTTGAGGGTTAAGCTCACTGTTTTTCACCTTATGCTCTTCTTTTGCCCATCGGTCAAGATCTGATTCCATCTAATGAACACGAGAGTGTAAAAAACACACGTGCCTTCCAGATTCCCAGGAAGGAAAGCCCGTGTTTCTTTTCACCCATTACATCCTGCAAGGAGCTTTGGGCTTCTTTCACCACTTTAGCCAAACAACGATAAACTGACTCTCTGATGCTTCAGAAGCGGCCCTAGTTTTATCTCCATAGAAACAGCGGTGTTCCTCAGCCACAGCAGTGTTGTTCCAGTAATAACTTAGTCCTGTGTGCGCCCCAGCGGAATTATAGTGGGATTTTGTTTTCCACATGTGCATCCAGATGTACATATAAATATGACCCCCAGAAATTGGGCATTAAAAAACTTCTAGGTGAATGAAACCCAACTTTAGATGCAGAAAGACAGCCGGCTGGTTAGGTGTCTGTGTAAGATAATCCTAAACACCATCCTGAGCATCTCCTCTGTTTTTGGAAAATCTGGATTTCTATTTTGTTACATGAATGCACTGAAACGCCTCACTTAAGTGGTCACTTCTACTGAGGTTCTGCTAGCCTTACAGTTCCTTGCTTTTGGGGGGAACACAACTTTATCCGTCACCAGAGAGGAAC
This sequence comes from Pipistrellus hanaki, assembly GCF_964339955.1. Taxonomy (NCBI): domain Eukaryota; kingdom Metazoa; phylum Chordata; class Mammalia; order Chiroptera; family Vespertilionidae; genus Pipistrellus; species Pipistrellus hanaki. The sequence goes on along the minus strand of NC_140521.1, from coordinate 3,951,270 downwards.
AGGTACTTGGGTGCTTTTAGATAATAGTACCCAGGATAATAGCACGTTTTGGATAACAGCCAGGATGCCTGGCAAACACTGGTGGTGCCTGCTATATAGCATGTAACTCAGTGCTAAGTGCTTGAAGTATTCAGGCAAGGACTGTAAAATAAGTCCAATAGGCCTTTTTTAATTTGAAAAATTATCAAGTAATTGGTATTATATGTTGAAAGGCTTGATTTCAAACAAACAAAAAGTATTTTCAAGTAAATATTTTTTGGCTGAGTTCAGTTCCAGATTAATTTTATGAAATAATTACATCTACCATATACTCCATGACCTTGAGTAAATTTCTTACTCAAGGTCATGGAGTATGAAGCCTCAATTTCCTCACTAAGCCTCAATTTCCTCATCAATGAAAAGGTAGTAACATGTACTACAAGATTTCTTCTAAGGATTGAGCTGCACATTAAGGGCTTAGCACAGCGCTGCTATGGAATCAGTGCTCAATAAATGGCAGTGATTGCAACTTTTATTATAAAGAACTGAATATTCAACTGCTTGTTCTGATTATTTTCTTCTGTCCCATGGGCTAATCCCTAAGACAGCCCTGGGAAAAACACCATTCATTATTCAAAAGATTCAGAAGTTTTGATTTTAGAAATCTGTGGCCATTTTACCCAGTAAGCTAGAGGTGAACCATTAGTGTTGTGATACCTCTGTGATCAGTCTCCAAGGGCCACATTCTAGGGAAAAGGAAAACTGTCCAGCTATGTAAAATAAAAAATAAAAATTAAAAACAGAAGAGAATGAACAGATATTGAAAAAGAAGAACACAACTGCAATCTGGGCTCCTGGAGTCCAATGTGTGAATGCTACAGATGCTTAGCTCAGAGGGTGGCCTGGTAGGAGCCATCGCACTCTATCAGATTTGTTGCTCTATAAAATCACACGTTTTAATAACGCAACCCTTCTGAAAAGGAAATGCTGAATGGTGAGAGGCATTCGTAACCCCTCATCCAGTGATCGCAATATGTTTCATAAGCACAGCTCTCAGCCTGGCGACTTCAACAGGACCTTCACTGTGGCCCAGAAACAGACTAGCCGCCAGGAGAAATGTCTTTTTCTCTTGGTTTAGCCATAAATATGTTGTGTGATCTCAGGTTAGTCAATGACTCTCCTGAAACATAAGCGTGTTGTTGTTTTTTTATCAGTAAAGTGAAGGAGTTAGAGTGAATAATATTTTACAAAATGCTTTTCTAATTCAAATGTCCTATGGTTCTAAGACCCTTTTAATGCTGAGCTAACCTAATATTCTGACTTCCTGGCATGACTGACAATGCTAGAAAGACAGCTTGATTCAGGTCACATGCGCCAGAGGGCAGAGGCCGCCTCGACTCCCCAGAGAATCAGATGCAGTGAACTACAGAACATGCCAGTGACTCCTGAAAATGTTTCTGTCTGCTCTGGAGGTCAGGAAGGTGGATGCATTAGAGGAGTTCACCAATCTGGGCATCCAGAGTTGGCAGTTTGAGATTGCAAGAGCAAAATCAGTTAAGTTTCTTAAGGGCTCAGAATGGTAACTAAGCTTTTGATAAAGGCATTTACATCAGATGGCTTCTGATATTACTATTGTAATTGCTATTATATTATAGTCATTTAATAAGAAAGATCAAAAAAACCTTAAATAGAATGGATATATGGAATAAATACAATAAAGAAATAATTCCAAAATTGATTACTGTTTTAGCTAAAACTAATCTGAATATACTATAAAATAGCGCTTCTCAAACTATCTGGGTGAAGAGCCAGTTTTGAGGGGGGTTTTGTTTTTTACAATATGGTGCAGACTAATCCTACTATAGAGAGAGCCAGGGTCTGTAACATCCAAAATGACTGGACGACCAAACACCAGGCTGCGCACGCAGAAGGCTTGGGTGGGCAGGGACTGGTGAGCGGACTGAAATGTTGACCTCTCAGTCCCTCCTGGGTCATGGGCACCGACTGCATGCAATGCGATTGGCCAGCGGGTGCAATGCGATTGGTCAGCGGGCTCCACCATCATCCCACAATCCCCCTGCAGAGGGAAGCCCAGGCCATGCTCGCCCCAGAGAGAGAGGCCCAGGCTACCTGGCCAGTGGTGGTGGGCAGGGCCTCCCTCTGCAGGGCAATCAATTGCAGGGCTCCTGGGCTGCGAGAGGGTGCAGGCTGGGTTGAAGGACCCCTCCCCCCTGAGTGCACGAATTTCATGCACCAGGCCTCTAGTACTACTATAAAAGGCAATAAAATATCACAGCACTTGCTATGAAAGTTTTGAAATGCTTACTCTTGCTTTCATTCTCTTTATCATCTCGTGGACAAAGAATAGGTAGCTAATGGACTGGCACTAGCCCACGCTTAGAGCAGCCCTGCTCTCTAAAGCTGGACTCGGGCTGCACAGACCTCAGATTCAAAACCTCACTTCTCAACTGGGCTCCAGATGTCCAGGGATGTGTCTAACACGAGGGCACTCCATTTCCGGGCCCCTGCTTGTACTAATCAGAGCGGGCTAGGTTATGCTGTCACCAGGAACACTCCAGTCTCAGAGGCTCACCACATGTCTGGTTCTTTCTCTGCAAGTCCGAGGGGAGTCAGCAAGAGGCTCTGTTCTGCACACCCACCACCTCAGTGCCTGGGCAGGAAACTGACAGAGGAGAACTGCACGTGTGCTTTCCAAGGCCTCACGGTTTATTGGCTAGAAAGTGGTAACGCGTCCTTGGACACTGGGAAACTCAGGCACACCACAAGAGCCATAACAACACAAGGGAGGGTCTGTCGAAGTTCTACGGGAAAACAACTAGTAGAGAATGACTTCTCACTTCCCCTCACTCCTCCAGGGTATGGGACAAGGGGCACAGAAAGGAAGAGGTAACTTAATCAGCATTCTTTGAGCTGTTGCTGGCTTTTTTGGCCTAAGACTGCCTACTGATGCTGCCTTCATGCAGGCATTCAAATTATGGCCCCGTTTGTGGGGGTCTTGTATAAGTTCTTGGAGCACTGTGGAGCAATCTACCATTGTACAGTTCCCTGGTGGGGAACCCTCTTTCAGATCCCATCCTTAGAATTACAGTCCATTGCCTCGTGTACTGGGGTTTCCCTCTCCAGAGACAGCCCTCTTTGGGAGAGGTTCTGGAAAGCTGTCTTGAGCCAACTTTTCCTCTCTTTGGTCCACAGAAAATTCATGTGTGCTTGGCTTGCCAATAGGGGGTGCCAGTTTTCTGCTACTAGCCCATCTCTACTGTCCTCCTCTCCCAGTCAGGAAGGCACAGAGACCAGACCCACAAGTTCATCCCATAATAAGACATCTCTCTAAGGAGTGTGACTCCCATTACTTATAATGCAGGCAACTCAGACATTATAAGTAGTTCTCTTGGAGGCTCCTTCTTGATTGGGAGGGGAAGTACCCACTTCTGCCCTCCCTGGGAGGGTAAGTTTGAGCATTCTCAAAACATGGGCTGAATGCCCCCAGAAGGAGTGATCCAAGACGGGGAGAGCCAAGTAGAAGCTGTATCCTTTATGATTTTGCCTCAGAAACCATACTTCTGCATCACTGCTGTCATGTTCTGATGGCTAAAAGGGAGTCACTAAGGCCGGCCCACATTCTAAAGAAGGAGAATCAGACTCTACTTTCTGAATGGTGGGGTATCAATGAATTCGTGGACAGGTTTTATTTTATTTCTATTTTTTATGTTTTATTTTATTTCTATTTTTTATTAATCCTCACCTGAGGATATTTTTCCATTGATTTTTAGAGAGAGTGAAAGGGAGAGAAAGAGACATAGATGTGAGAGAGGCACATTGATTGGTTGCCTTCGCACACGAAGCTGGGGATTGAGCCTGCAACCGAGATACATGCTCTTGACTGGAATTAAACCCAGGACCCGTCAGTCTGCAGGCCGATGCTCTTTCCCCTGAATCAAACCGGCTAGGGCCGTGGACAGATTTTAAAACCACTCTACTCCTTAAACTCTTTCTAACTCAATCTGTGAAAAGAACTATAGTATTAACCTGCCAGATTGTGAAGCAAATAAATGTCTGACACAAAAATCATTGTAATCTCAAGATATTGTCAAAAGCTTTACTTTTATAAATGTTTAATAAAGGGTACAGTAATGTACTGTAGACTCTTAGGAAATAAGATCCAAAAAAATCGTTGACTGTTCCAATAAGTCTCTCTTCGCTGCAAATTTTTAAAAACACTGAGCAAATGTTTACCAGTATTTGCACAAGGGAAGCTTTAATAACTAATAAAACAAGAGAGTTGAAAGTGTGAGGTTTTTATATTTTTCCTCCTACTCACTATCACCATCAAGATGCCCACGCTGGCAGGCGCCCCTCTCTCCATCTGCATGAATGACAGAGGAAGAAAACCTGGGAACGTGTCCGCTGCTTAGAAGTGTAATGGTACCGATTTGGTCAGTGCAGCTCTGGCATAAACAGTCCGGGAAAACCCCGAGGCTTATCAAACAAGTGGCCCCGAGATAACCCAGCAGGCCAGATTTCAGAGACCTGGTGCCCCTCTGACTCCACAGCCTGAGCTCTTAATCACTAGGCGGCGTTGCCTCCCTAAACATCAAAACATAACTCAATATGCAGGAGCGATCTGAGGTGGCTTCCATTCCATTAAAAGGAAATCAATATTGCTGAACTGAACTCAAAGATAACGAACAAAAACAGAGGGCAGTTCAAGTGAACAAAGAATAACAATGACCACCAGTTCTCAAAACACAGGTTACTTAAAAGGACAACATGAGCATGAATCAAGAGGCTCCACATTTTCCTGTTAGCTATTGGGATTGGAGAACCACTGCTTTCATCCTGGGCTTGAGGGGGGCGGGGAGGAGGTGAGACTGAGGGGATTGAGGGAAAGGCAGTGTAAACATGCTCCCCAAATACATTTAATGAATGCTGCTCAGGGTGATACACTGTGCTTGGGGGCACAACCTACAGACTCAGAAGCTCTGGTGCCAGGCCTTCAAGGATCTCACAGCCTAGATGGGAAGAGAGTCATGGGAAGAAATAAGAATACCACATGTGATACACGAAACACGTTCTATGAAGTGAACAGCTATCTCCAGTGCCAGGGAGCTCCATCTCTGTGGCACATTCACAAACCAAGGAGATGAGAGGAAGGAAGAGAAGCCCACTGCACTGGGAGAGGAGGCCTTCAGTACTGCTCTTGTTTCAATTAAGAACATTTTCATCAGGACTGCTTTTAGGAACTATAAGCATTAGGTGATCGATTTAAAATATAAAATGGTCAAAAAGTAAAGGTTTTCCATCGCAGGAGGCGGATTAAGGAGAGTACGCTGATCTGAGGGAGGAGACTGGCTGGCCTGGCCTTAGCAACGCCAGGCACTCACTCTGCTTGGTCACAAACCAGCTCTGTGATTTCAGTCCCCCGACTTCCCTGAGCTGTGCTTTTGTTTTTCTACATATTAAGGAGATTGGACGATATAATCACTACAGTTCCTCTCCAGCTCTAAAATTTGTGATCCTAATGTTCCAAGGAAAGTCTCTGTGAAAGGCCTCTTAGGTGCCATCTGTCCCAGCATGGCTCTCTTCGGCTTCAAGCCCTGAGCCAAACCTTTCCCTCCTGTCCTGCCTTATGCACACAAACGACAGGATCACGGCACCAACTACAGCCACCCAGATGACATTCGGTGGGAGGATCTGCCACAGGTCAGTGGCTCCAGTGCTGAGGAGGATGGTCCCTCTTAGCACAATGGCCCGGGGGACCTTGTTCCTGAGCTTGGATCGGGGTGTATCCTGGCTTCTGGGGTGATCTTGGACATGTGAATTCCTCTCCCATCAGGTCAAGAGGGTCTGCCTTGACTCTGCTGGGCTGTTAAGGGGTCAAAGTAAAGCACTGTATAAATGCAGAGTATTACCATGATGGCTGTGATGACTACATGCTCCAGATTCAGGGGCTCCTTCAGCCTGAAGTCTTGCCAGCACTGAGCTGCATTGCTCCCTGAGAGGAAGCTTGATGTAAAACAGACACCGCCTTGAAGTTGATGTGCCTCCGAATCTCTCCCCGGAGCAGCTAGTGGCTCTAGAACTAATAAGGTCCCCGCGGACTCTTTCTCTAAAGAAGCTTTTAACGTTACTGTGAACTGTCAGTGATGCTGTCCACATCAATCCCACTCAGATCACAGTCTCGGGAACACCCACATTAGAAAGTCTCACTGCAGAACTTTTCTGTCACTTCCCACTTAGGTCAACATTCATGCCACCCACGGTCCCATTTAAAGTTCCAAGAAGTTAAGATCTGTTAAAGTTGACTTCTGGACTCCCCAAAAGAGTTTTATGGGACAGTGGGCATTTAATATAGTTAAGGCATCCATGGGCCTGGATTTTCTAGAAATGACCAATTTCATGTAAACTTCTTCTCAATAAAGACAAATATCAATTAAAATGTGTAACTAAGTATACTTAATTTTTATAACTCCCTTGGATATTTATTCATACAGATAAATCAGAAATACGGATTTTTTTTTTTTTTCCAGATCAGATTCTTGAGCCTTGAATTTTACTTGGAAAATAGGGTTACTGTAAATATTATAGACTCTGGGCTAACCAGCATGGTCAGAGAATATGAAGCTGTATTTAATTTTTAAATGCAAAAGAAGAGAGGAGGAGGAGACATATCAATAAATACATTCTGCAAGCAAGGTCTGATTAACTGCACTTCAGCAGGGGGCGAGACGAGTTCAGAGCGGTCCACAGCGAGTCAGTCACTGTGACAGAGTTTAAGCCACGTCTGCTCACTCTGAAGCTCACACTGGACTCCATTCAGATCTCTCTCCAGCATTACCCCTCACACAGGTCCTCCCTGACCTCCCCTCCGAAAACAAACCAGCCGGCCCGCCGACTCCCTCCTTCCTCTCCATCCCCTCTCTCCTTCTCTCCGGCTTCAGTTGTTTGTTTAAAACTATGTCTCCTACACCAGAGTGAAAGCTAAGTGGGGATTTTGTTTTATTCGCTGCTTTGTCTCTACTGCCTACAATAGTGCCTGAGCTCATTAAATATTAAATAAACAAATGAATAACAAATCTTAAGTGCATGCGTTTTTCATCACATTGGAGGGTATAGTAAAAAAAAGCAGATACATACACACACACACACACACACACACACACATGCATATATACACACACGTACACGCACATTCTACTTTATACTAGTAATTCTGTCCATGGTCTGGGTGGTATGATCATATGATCATAGAGTAACAGTTCAAGTTGGTTGTGGAGACAACTCACCAGTATCTTTACTAAAATAAAACAACAGCTGTATCCTAGAAGCATGCTCTTGTCCACACTGTATTTTTGTCCTTTCCATCAGCTCTGTTACAAGGATTAATATAAGGACTCTTTTCATGGAGAGTCCACAAATGTATTGAAATAATTTTTTTTTTTTTTTGCCATTCTAAGGACAATTTAATACCAAACTTCCCAGATCATAGTTAATTCCACAACCACTAAACCTCTCTGACTCACCAACAAAAGCCACATCAATATGGGGGCAGGGATTAATTTGTTATACCAAAACAGTGTCTTTAGTGCTTCTCAAATAACTGCAATTTTTGGTCATTCAAATTATTTTGCATTTAAAGTAGGCTGTATTCTCAGATCTTTCTGAAATAGTTGGGAGATATAGCTAATAAAAATGTATTATATGTCAACAAAAAATAAACCGATTATGGAGCTTTATGTACCTCTGGGTTTATGTGAGACATATCATCCACCATCTTATCAGGCATTCGACCCAGGAAGATAAAACTTTAAAAAGAAAGCGATGCCACCTGGCCGGTGTGGCTCAGTGGTTGAGCGCCAACCCAGGAACCCGTCAGAGCACAGGCCCGGGCTGTGGGCTGGATCCCCAGCGGGGGCCATGCCGGAGGCAGCCGAGTTATGACTTCCTCTCTCATCGATGTTTCTATCTCTCTCTCTCTCCCTTCCTCTCTCTTTAAAAATCAATTAAAAATACATTTAAAAAATAAAATAAAAAGAAGTGATGCCTCCACGGGTACATCTTAAAGGCTCATACCTACTTTATTTAGGCAGGATAAGTGCCCAGTGAATGCTGATCCATCGATCATAGGTACCTTCCATATAATAGATACTCTGAAATCTACATCACATACCTCATACTCCACAGTGTGGCCTAGAACAGAAGGGGACCAGTCTGTGGGAGGATGGGCGTGGATGTGTTCCTCTTCCAGATACCCATGAGCAGAATGCTGTTGCCGAGACCCCGTTTGTGTTTTTATAATTATCCAGATTCCCTTATTTTGTCAGAATTCATTCCCAGTAACAGCTTGAACAATGTAGCAATCGTGCTCTGAAATGACTTGTAAACCACAGACACAAATATTTGGGCCAAGAATGTGGGATCCATTGCTGTCACATTCCATTATTTCTGGTGCAGCAATTCACTAACATTTTGGAATCTAGATCATAAATTATGCAGAGCCTCAGCAAAAGAGCTGAGGACACAAACTGCTGTAATAAAATTCCTGTTCCGAGAGCCATGCAGACAGAACAAAGGCAAGGCCCAAAAGAAAAATCAGGGTTGGACTTCTCTGACATTCCTTGTTCACCATTGTTAATGGGTTCGCAAAATGAATATGTAGCATTCAGGAAACCATCAGACAAGGCAGAATGATACGATGGGCATAATGTCATTCATAAACATTACCACCATAAACATTACCATGAGATTCCCCAGAATAACGTGAGTTGAGGTTTTTTTGGGTTTTTTTTTTAAGAAAGCTTGAATGTTGACACAAGTTAAAGTGCATAAACGCACAACAGAGCCATCTGTACATTTTTCATGACTTTCAGAGGATGTGAAATGTCCAACCATGGCCCACAGGCAGTGGTCAAATTTTCTATACGGCTGTGTGCTAAAATGTCAGCGGGAGAAAGAGCTCCGTGCTACCATGTTACGGAGTAAGTCATTTCTCCGCTTGTGGAAAGAGCTGGAACAAAACCACACATTTCTTGACTCCTAATACTGAGTTTAGGCTTGCAGAATGATACTTCAAGCGTGGCAGGTGCATGAAAGCTATTTGATGGACAGATGGATGAAGAATGGATGAGTAGATGAGCAAATGGATAAATGGAAAATTAATGAAATATTAAAACCATCTTCTGAGGGTCAATGCTCATAGTCAGAAAAAGTCAGAGAGAACACACCACTATAATACTATAGAAATAAAGGAAATAATCGATAAGCCAAATGGCAAATGGATCATGCTTAGAAACTATTACCAATATGACTCCAATAAATCTTTCAAGTATAACTTTGTGCTGGAGAAAACTGATTAGTGTGTGTATGTGTGTGTGTGTGTGTGTGTGTGTAAATATATATATATATATATATATATATATATATATATATATATTTACACACACACTAATTTAATAAATATAATAATTAGTATATATATATATGATTTAGAAATTTACATGATTCAGAAATCTACCAGGGATGGATGGATGGATGGATAGATAGATAGATAGATAGATAGATAGATAGATATCCAAATGGAATAATGATAATGAGTGTGAGAAAAAACATAGGTGAACAAGTTTGTTAAAGAGAACTGCTATTATCTGACATTTAGTATGCCTCTCTTCTTCAAGGGAAAGCAGAGAAGATGAAGAAGGGGGAGGAAGGCCCTAGCACAGAGACTGACTAAAAGTCAGACATGTAATTTACAAGCACAGCCCTGCTTCTGCAATTATTACAAACATATTTAGAAGAAAACAATATGCTTTCAAGATCTAGAAGGTCTGAAATATTAAAACAGAGAAAGCGGGCCATTGCAAGTTAAAACCATATACAGGAAGAGAGCTATTTTTTTTACCAGCATGGGAGGACACTTTTCCTCCAATCCCTCAGCACAACAGGAACTAGATCCAATCGTCTGTCTAGAAATATTCACGTTTTCTACGCGAGGAACAATGGACTTTTAATTTCCCCAGAGGTTTTTAAATATATCTATTTTATTGATTTTTTACAGAGAGGAAGGGAGAGGGATAGAGAGTTAGAAACATTGATGAGAGAGAAACATCGGTCAGATGCCTCCTGCACACCCCCACAGGGGATGTGCCCGCAGCCAAATTACATGCCCTTGACCGGAATCGAACCTGGGACCCTTCAGTCCACAGGCCGACACTCTAGCCGCTGAGCCAAACTGGCTACGGCTTCCCCCGAGTTTTGACATCACTCAGAGCAGGAGTGCAGAAGGAGGAAAGGGAGTATCCAAGAAAGTAGGAAAAGAGCCTCGTGGTGCCGCAGTGCCCGAGGCAGAGGGAGGTCTCAGTGCAATACCAGCATGCCTTCCTGTGTGCCAGGCAGCGGGCAAAGCACTTCACATGCACTGTCTCATGTCTCATTTAATCCTCAGAGGAGCTGCAGTGCCCACACCCAACTGGCAGTCCCTGCCTTTCTTTGGTAAAAAAACAAACAAACAAACAAAAAAAAACAACCACCTGGAAAGCCAAAATTGTGTGTGATGGTCATTCTTACTCAAGTCTGCATTTTTACATACAGCTAATTGAGATGAGTGGAGACATCTGTAAGCTTCTTTTAAAAGAGACAAATCTCTCCGAGCATAATGACAGCAGTACCATTTACTGAGTGCTTGCTATGTGCTAAGCACTACTCATCAATTCACGCAGCATCAAAGATTAACAAGCAGAGAGCAAAGCACTGGGAATGCAAATGCATCAGATGGCGAGCCTGCAGCTTCTCCGGGGCCTGCAGGCTGAATGGAGAGAGAGACAAGGAAGAGGACCCAGGGCAGGAAGAAGCGTGCTCCCTGCCTGCCAGGCACAGAGCACTGCAAGGTGCAGAAGAGCACCAATGTGACTAAGAGAAAGCTTCTTACGGAGGTAGCATCTCCTCATAACACCAGAGGATGGAACCTGAGGGTCGGACAGGTTAAGTAGCACAAAGGTGCATAGCTACGAAGTGGGCTGAGCCAACGTTTGCATCACTTCAAACCATGCTTTGCCCATTCTCTTGCTGTAGAGTCACAGGAAAATCTCCTCCTTAAAGCCACAGAAGAAATCTCTCAGGGGGAAAACTAAACAACAAAAGCACACACAGTAACTGTGAGAGCATTATGCTAAGTACATGCCAGATAAAGACGAATATATCATCTCACTTATATGTGGATTCTAAAAATACCAAACTCACAGAAACAGAGTATAAGGGTGACTGCCAGGAGTTGGGGGTTGAGGGAAATGGGAAGATGTACAAATTTTAGTTATTAGATGAGAAAGTTCAAGATATCTAATATATAGCATGGAGACTATAGTTAATATTTGAAACTTGCTTTGAGAGTAGGTCTTTAGTGATTTTACCATAGCATCCACAAAAAAATGGTAATTATATGAGGTGAAGGATGTATTAAAGCACAATATATACATATATCAAATAGTCACACTGTACACCTTAAACTTACAATGTTATATGCTACTTGTACCTCAATTAAGCCAGTAACAAAAAAGAGATGAAGAAATCAAATAACAGGTACTGCTGGCCCCTGATAACCACCTCCAATTTTCAATGGATCAGATATTTTGAAGGATAAGCAATGGTATGTATTTCAGTAACATTTTCCACCTTTCTTTTAGCAACTCAGTTTTGTGTTAACAAAAGATATACTCTTCTCACACAGGATATAAAACTATGATAATGATTAAAACATTTGTGAGTGTCTATTATGTTCCAGGTATTGTTCTCGGGGCTTTACATACAACTCACTCACTCCACAGTTATCCTGTGTGATAGGTACTATAATCGTGCCCACATCACAGATGAAAAAACTGAGGCAGGGAGCACCTAAGCCATGGACACAAAGCCATAAAGTGGCAGAGCTGAGATCCAAAGCCAGGCCACCTGAGTCCAGCAGTCAGGTTCTTCACACGTATGCTAGCTATATTCTATAGCCTGATGGTGCCTGAAGTGGTCCTGGGGATAAATTATATCATATAGCACCATAGCTAAATAACACTGTAAAACCCATAATGCTGGTGGTGAGGGGAAGCCATTTACGAACGGGGCCTCTGAGTGATCAAAATGAAGAGAAATCAGCACACGATCCTAGTGGTTTCCATGGTACCAGAAGGAAAAAAAGAACAGTCCAACAGGATGTTTTATATATAAAAATGTCCAAGCCCCCGAGGACAGAAAGATCATAAAAGTGTTTAGTAAAGGATTTAGCAAGTGGGTGCTTCTTGTTCCCTTTCACACACACACACACACACACACACACACACACACATGGCAGTGCAAGCTCTCCGCTGATGACAAAGAGAATGTCTCTCCCCATCAGGCATTTAAGAAGAACCAGGAGTTGTCAGGGCAGACATGCCAGCTCGCCGGATGGTGCCGCGAACTGGAGCGCACCATCTGTTTTGCTAAGGTTGACAGTCTGAGATTTCTGGTTAAACTCCAGATCTCCTTATGAAGGGCTTGATAACTTTTAGTCCATTACCTTCTGCTTACTGAGTCCCAGAGCATATTATGTCTCCCTCCAGAGCGCTCCAGCAGCTGGGCCACGCTAGAAGCTGTCTCTGTCTTATTTGGTATTAGGTAATGGATTTGATGGGACCTTCCATTTGAATCAGGAAAACACAATGACAAAATTGTTGTTGTTTCAAAGAAGTGGCCAACTCTGACATGCGGGCTCAACAACACAAATCTGTTCCTTTTTGCCACTGGGGCTGTTCTGATGAGGGCTTCCTTTACAAGCACGCCGGGCACATAACGACAAAGCATTTGCTTCACTTTTTAATTGCTCTTGGAACCATTTTAAATGGCACCCATGCAATTTTTGAGAGAAAATGAAAGCACTCGCTTCCCAGAGTGGCTTAACTCTTCCGAGGAGGACAGAAAGGACCGGTTTCTGAAATCCGTTGAAAACCGAGAGTCTGTACTCAGGAGTTAACAAAGCTGTTTAAAAGTCAAGTGGGGACAGGCTGAGTCAGCAATTCCAACGAAAAGTCGCATTCCGGCTTTAATCCAATTCAGCGAAGGCAGTTTCTGCTGTGTCAGAGAGCGCCTTAAGAATTTCTGGGACAGCGTGCTGAAAACGGTTCTGGGTGAAAGCTGCTTTCTGAAGGTACCTTGAAATTGCTAATTATGCTGAAGAGAGTCTTAAACACTTGAGCCTCTTGCGGATTTCACGCAGGGGAGAGCTGAAGTGGTATAGAAGCAGCCACGCTCTGCCCTGCATTCAGTCCAGAGGTGTGCTTGTAGAGCGGGGATCGGTGAATGAGAATGAAAAGCTCTGGGCAGAAAAGAAATGCTCCATTTCCAGTTGCAATGTCAAGTTGTCCTTGTCATGTGAAAACAGGAGCGCTTTAGCGCTCTCCTGAGTGACGTGAGCCCTTCTCTCTGGAGGAGCAGTGTAAGGAGCACTGGCTTCCCATTCAGGCAGCTCTGCCGCACACCATGGGACTCGCTGTGGGGCCTTTGACAACTTAACCTCTCTGTTCTTCAGGTTTTCCGCTTCTCAATGGGGATAATGAGCCTTCTATTTCTGAATGTTTAAACGAACTAAGGGAACGCTGCATAAAAAGGATCCTGTCGCACCGGGGCATTCCATTTCTTATTATAATGCCTTCTGCGCCACTTCAAAGGTGCGCTCAAGATTCACAAGGCCCTTTCATATGTTCTCTGTGGAACCTGGTATTTGAATACCTAAACAGTTTCCTAAGGCTAGATGTTAAATGAAGAGGAGAATAGACTGTTAAGTTCATATACTTAAAAGAAGAAACAGTGTAAGATCCTAGTGATTTTCTCGTCCAAAAGCAATAAATATTAGGGTTCTTCAAGGCTGCACAAAGGATCTCATTTTAGTGTTCTGTAAATTTTTTGGATAAATATCCAAAAAGGTTAATGTAGCCCTAGCTGGTTTGGCTTAGTGCACAGAGCACCAAAGGGTCCCAGGTTCCATTCTGGTCAAGGGCAGGGACCTCGGTTGCAGGCTCCTCCCTGGCCCAGGCCCCTGGTTGGGGCACGTACAAGAGGCAACCCATCGATGTGTTTCTCTCACATCAATATTTCTCTCTGTCTTTCCCTGCTTCTTCCACTTTCTCTAAAAATCAATGAAAAAATATCCCCGAGTGAGGGATTAAAACGAACACCAAAAGGTTAATATATTTTTTATTATTATTTTTAGTTAGCCCGCTAATCAGACTGTCTCATCCAGCTATAGGCCAAAGGACGATGTAAAGAAAGGAGAACAATCTACTCAATTCTGTATTCCTACTACCAGTAAGAAGTAAAACTAAAATGATATCATAAAACCTAATCACCACTTGCTGGTTTAACTATCAAGCTGATTATATCTTGGTTCATTTAAAAGGCTTTAGGAATCAAGTTTCAGCTTCCATATACATTGTCTTTCTATAGAAAAGTAATAGAATTTGAGCTTTAAAGAGTAGTGAGGAGTTTCAGACATCATTTACACTGACAAGAATGTGAAGGTCCAAAGCCTATTTACAGAAACTGCCATTGGTTCCCAGAATTAGTCACCCTGGGCTATGGAATCAGAAGCAGCAGGAAACGGATGAAAATAGTAAATACGAAAGAGTAATTATTTGAACCCCAGACTTCAGTTATTAGTTTCTGACATTTTCCATAGTGCTTGGCTCACATCATCCTTCATCCATTCAAGATATATTATACTGGTGACCCGGTGCACAGATTCGTGCACTGAAAAGAAATTAATTAGAAGGTGGTCAGTGGGGCAGGACTGGGCGATAGGGATCCAACATGCCCTAAAGCCAACCTCCCAACCTCCAACCTCCCCAGCCAGCCATGCCTGGGGTGACACCACAGCTCAAAAGGTGTCTGCGGAGAAAAACCTGAGAGGGAGATTTAAGAATAGAGATCTTTGATTGAAGTTTGAAAGAATAAATAAGACTTCACAGGCTTGACCGGAGAAAGATACTCAGGGAGAAGAAATGGCATGAAGAAGAAAGCCAGGAGGAGTACAAGGACCCAGAGGTGTGGGGAACAGTGAGTGTGAAGGGTGGGATGGCAGAAAACGGTATTAATAAGATAAATTGGGGCCACTTACTCAGGGAAGAGTTTTCTGACACCCCCCCATTTAGAATTACACCAAGTAATACTTTCTGAAATCACTAAGTACTTTTACTTTAAGCACTTAAAAATGCCCGCTTTAGCAAACAGCCAGTGGCATAGTTGCTAGCACATAGTAGGTACTCAATACATACTTATTGAATATTAAAAGATTTTTGAAAAATAAATATGCCAGGTATAAAGAGAAAACCTATTTTTTCCTTCCTGTGTAGGGAATCTTCACCTCTAGCGATAAGTTCTCTTTAACAGAATTTGCTATAAAGGAGAACCACAGGGGCGATCTGAATAATCACTTGGTGCATCTGCTCCAAATGTCTACCTAAGAGACCGGATTCTAATCTTCTAGTATTTTTATTTTCTCAAGAAATCAGCCAAAAGTAAATTCCTCATAAGTCACCTCACAACAGATGGATTCCTTAAGGAAAAAAGATGAGACTAAAAGCAGAGCCAAATGATTCCAGAAGAAAGACCCCAAAGCTTATCATAGTCACGTGGCATAAGTCCAGTATGCAGCGTCCAGCACAGATGGTGGGACCCAGGCTCACATCTGCACCCACCATTGCTGGCAAAGCGAAGGGCTAGACAGGAACTGCCACAGATGGACAGACTTAGGTGCAGGCAGGTGTGGGAGGTGCCAGTGCCAGGTATGGGTGGCAGGAGCCAATGATTAGCATCACTGAGAGGCTCCCCTGCTTCCCACATGGTGCCAGGCTGCACGGCTCACAGACAATGGCCACAAACAGAGGCTAAAGGTGGGGTGCGTGCCAAAGTGGCAGTGCCCCCAGCAGACAGGAACCACCTAAGTCTGGGAAAACAAAGTTGTGTTCAGAAATCAATGCTCTTCCGAGTTATCACCCAAGTGTTCCTTTCTGAAGTCCTAACAGAAGTGTTATCAATGCTCAGGACTGGGCTGCCTAATGGGAAATGCCCCCATGGGGGTTTTTGACTCATAAACCTATTCAGCCTCACTTGTTCATAATCATTTGTATAAAGAAGGAAAAACCTCCGAGCACTAATTAGAAAGATAGAGCTGTTGTATTTTGCTCCAGATCACCTTATCTTCTTTATTCAGTTCTTGAAGACTCAGCTATTAAAGAAAATTAAGTAATTCATCAAGCCCATTTCAATTACCTGCCGCTGATAACATCAGATTACAATTAGCATCTACAAATGAACCAAGTGCCAACTGCCAAGCTGAAACATAAGCTAATTTACTGCTAGACTCTGCCTGCTGGAGACAGAACTCTGGGACCTGGCAGCCAGCATCCACTTCATTATTCCAACCACAGTTTTGCAGCCTCTTCTGCAACTGTCCACTGGGCAGCTCTGACCAAGATTTACTGCCCCGGCTGTTCCCGCTCACATGTTTACAGACGTGCTCTATCTGTAAGCAAATCGCAGCTCCTTTTCAATAGCAATGTCTAGACAAGCAGGGTAACAAATCTTGACATAAGAGAGAGAATAAATATTATTAATATTTATTAGGCACTGAGAGGTGTGGGCCACAGCACAGGATGTGCGTGTCATAACCTTAATGAGGGTCTGAATCATTTCCTGGGGTCCTCTGGTGCCTGATCAGGAAAATCTCCCGCTTTGGTTGATGCTCTCCATTCCTCATCTCTTTCCAACGGGGAGAGCGCACTCTTGTTACTTTCTTTTAGATGTCCTGAAAAATCTGCTTCGGGCTCTGGGACACATTTTCTTTTTCTGTATTTATATTTTCCCTTTGCATGACCCTTCAGAAGCACTGCTTTGAGAATGAAAGCCGGGATGTGTGGTTTGGCTTCCTATGTCATGGACATTATTAAACTCTGACCATCTGTAGAGTCTTGTCTATGCTTCTCAAGCAAGAGAAGCAATGTTCAGTACATGAGCAGGGCTCAGAGGGTCCTGTGGGCTGCAGGAAGAGAGCATGCAGACCTAGGTTTGGGTCTTGCCTCTGCTGCTTATTAACTGCATGGGTATGGGACAAGTGCTATGCACACCACAGGGCTCTGTAATGAGGACAAATGAAATAACGAATGCAGAGCGTCTAGCTCGGTGCAAGTAACGAATAAACAGGTTCTCTAGGAAAGAGGAAAGGTGGTTCCATCCTACCGGTGCCTCTGCTCTTCTAGGAATGCTTGCTGCCTGGTCCTTAGGCGTGAGCCGGGGCCACTGCTTCAAGGTGACCTATGACCCCTTCCAGTAGTGCTTCCTCTTCCTCATCTTCCTGTGTAGGCTGGGGGATAGGGAGGCAAGGTAGGAAGATGGGTAGGTGCTGAACAAGAAGCATCTTTGGCTTTTAGCCCAAGGCCAGGTCCTGGTAGCCAGGCTCCTGCTGGATCCAGTCCTCCAATGGGAACATTCCATCATGGGAGAACTGTGAACATGGAATCACAGACCTGTATGGAGCCGCTGCTCTGCCTCTTACTCTATAATCTCGGGTGAGTTACAAACGTTTATTTACCTCTGAATCCTCATCAGTGAAAAGGAATAATAATAGTTTGCCTCACAGGGTTCTTAGAAAAACAAACAAGTACTGTAAAACACACATATAATGGAATGACATTGCTATAGCAAGAATGTCTACGTGAGTTCTCACAGACCCTTTGGCATCCTGAGCGGTTATTTGAAACATGACTCCATTAATCATACTGTGTACTTCCAAAGAAACACGCCCAATTAGTGTAAATCAATTACTATAATTGATTATTATAAACATTTTACCTGTAAAGCTAGCTTCTCTCCACCTAAAGAAAACCCAACATGTAAAAACTGAAATATGAAAAACAGGTAAAAGAGAGTGACTAACATATTATAAAACTTTTTTCTCTTACAAAAGAAATTTATTCAAAGATTTTTTAGGATAGTCAGTTTTATATGTGTTCATAATATGACTTAATTTATAAAATCTATTTAGGAATAAAATTAATTACAGTGAATTAGTGTGTGCATCATATAGATAATATAGAATATTGTTCCCCCTTTCCTTGAGAATTCCAAAGTTTCTCACTCGGATTTGCAGGATTTAATTTTTTAAATGGAATTTTAATGAAAGTTATCTAGGTGGTATTTCTTAAATCCTAGAATTAGAACAGCTGAGTCTCACATTCCTGGTGCCCTGTAACTACCACAGGAAAGGTGTTTACCCACCAGAATGACTACCAACTTTTCCTCTAACACATGATTCCCAGGGCGGGAGGGGAGGGGGAAATGAAACCAGCCATCCTTCTAATTGTGTCCTTTTTCACTCTCCTAATTGCAGTTTATCTCTGAGTAAGATGAGAGGCCATTCTGTCTGGCTCCCCAGAAAATGACAAGATTTGTGAGGCTCGGGGTGAGAGGACTTTGAAGCTGTAATCCAGTGACCTATTCTGCAGTCTGAGGTTTGACTCCCAGCTGCCTAAATTAGAACCATAAAGAAGGCCACCAAACAAACAAACAACAACTAAAAAACAAAACAAAACAACAACAAAACACAGAGGTCTCAGAAATATTGCCATGCACTATAGTTGATTTGAGCATAAAAGAAAAAGATGGACATTTTCCAAGCCAAAATTTACATGAACATTTTCACAAGTAAGATATGCTTAGAAAACTGCTAGGCTATTCTTTGTTGTTCATAAGAAACCTAAACAGTCTAAATTTTTCTACTTGTTTTATTTAAAAGCAAATGAAAGGTGGACAAATAAATATTAGTATATGCTGACCATCAAAGCACAAAGCTTTCTTGTCATCTCTACCTTCTTTCTTTCCATTTCAGAAGCTTCTATTGTCAAATAACCTTCTTTGTGACTCAAGTTTCATTGTCCTTGGCTGCTCTCAGGTGGGTGGCATGTCCTCCACACCCTGAGCCCTCTCCTCCCTGAGCTGCCCCTGGATCCCTCCACTCTGTGAACCTGACTCAGACTCGCTGGTGGGATTTCCTTCCCCATCTCATGAATGCTATTAGATGATGCCATCTTAATACTTGTTTCCAGTTCTATTTATTCATATTGCATTAGATGAGAGAAATACATAATGGCCTTGTACAAAATCAAACTTATCACGTGCTTCCCAAAACTCATTCCTCCTCCCAGCTTTCCTTTCTCTTTCCACCGGCACCACTATTCTTCCAATCACTTGGCACAGTATCTTGTTATAAGCTTTGACTCGTTCAATCTAACCAATAAGTATATATTGTGTACCACTTATTATACTCAGTGATGCAGACTATAGAGTAGAATGTTGCTCGTAGTTGTAATGATTTTAATCCAGCAATGTTAACCACACAAGTATACAAATAACCATAATTCCTGATGGAATATGAATAGAATAAAAGATGTTTTTAAAGTGTTACCAGGGCTCAGACAAGGTAAGAAACTTATTTTATTATCAAAAGAGTACACTTCAGACAAGCAAAGCAGGGACCCAGAAGTCCCAAGTGAAGAAACAGCTTGAGGAAATGTAGTAAAGCGAGGAAGCATGGCCGGTGCGATGAGGTCAGGGAAGAGGGAAACGCGCAGTTTGGGTGAGGAGCATGTACGGAGGAGCAGTGGGATTAAAGGAAGGAAAGGATGACGGTTTAAAGGGAGGACTCTGACCACAGCATGGCATGCCATGTGCACCGACGACTGCCTGGAACAGAGCACCAGGTGGGTCAGTCTTGTCGAGGTGCAGGATGGAGAAGACATGGGAAGGTGGGACGGTTGTGAAGAAAACCCAGCCAGTAAGACAATGCATTAGACTGGGCAATTGGGAAGAGGCAATGAAAGAAAAGCACCTTTATGAGAATCTTTATTTGAAAACTGTTAGACTGAGAGTCAACTAAAAAAAGGAAGAAATCAATGATGACTTTAATATTTTATTGATATTTTATAGAGAGAAAAGAAAGAAGGATAGAGAGTTAGAAACATCGATGTAAGAGAAACATCGATCAGCTGCCTCTTGCACACCCCCCACTGGGGATGTGCCTGCAACCAAGGTACATGCCCTTGACCAGAATCGAACCTGGGACCTTTCAGTCCGCAGGCCGACGCTCTACCCACTGAGCCAAACCGGTTTCAGCTCAATGATGACTTTAGATTTCTAAGTTAGGATGGAATGATAGGCTGAATAATGCTTCCTCCCCCCAAATATGCTGTCATCCTGATTTCGGGAACTGTGAGTGTTACTTTACATTGCAGAAAGGATTAGCAGGTGTGATGAAGTTAAGCATCTTGAGATGAGGAGAGCACCCTGGATTATTCAAGTGGCCCTGGGAGAATCACAACAGTTGTTGTCAGAGGATGCAAGAGGAGTCAGGGCAGAAGACAAGGCAATGTGATGGCAGAAGCAGAGATGGGAGCCGCAGAGATGGGAGCCGCAGCGCTCTGAAGGAGGAGTAAGAAGCCACAAGCCAGGGGATGCAGGTGCCATTGGAAGCCGTTCTCCCCTAGCGCCTGCAGAAGAGGCGGCCTTGCTGACACCCTGACTTCAGCCTGGTGGAGCTGATGTCAGACTCTCGCCCTCCAGACTGTAAGAGAATAAATCTGCGTTGTTTTAAGCCACTAGTTTGTGGCAATTTGTTGCTACGACAATAGAATATTAATACAGATGGCCAGAGGCTGTCATCAACCGAATTAGGCAATCTAGGAGAAGCAGTTAATTTAGGGAAAAAAATGTCATGTTTGTACTCACTTTGACAGATCAGCATGAAAATCAGATGGAGTATCCACTAGGCAGTTGGAAATGCAAAAATAATACTCAGAGGTCAGAGCTGGTGAACAAAAATTTAGAAATAATGCACATTGAAGCAGTAATTGAAAATGATAAGGAGGATATATAAAGAATAGAAAAAAATCAAGAAACAAAACACGGGAACAACCTATACATACATGCGTCTATTTACATATATGATTGTACTGCCTGCCATGTTTTTATGTATGTAGTTAAAGGTCTGAAAAGATTCTAACCTTTTAGAATCTAACTATGAGGAGTGGGAAAGAGGAAGGAAAAATGTAAGGGAGTGGATCTCCTTTTTCTACTTTTTACACTTATGTACTATAAGAATTTTTTTTTTTTTTACAAAAGTAAGTACGACTTTTGTAACTTTTTTAAATTGTCCATTTTCAAAAAATACCAATGAAGGAGGCACAAGAAGAGCAGCCAAGAAGAAAATTAGGAGAGCATGCTTCACAGAAACTAGGAGGGGAGAGAATTTCAAGGAACAGTTAGTAAATCACGCCGATGCTGCATGCTGATTAGGGAAGTTTAGAATTGTCAGGAGATAGTAAAAGTCAGCATGAGGAGTTCAGTGTTGATCTTTTTTCAGGGGACAAAAGAAGCAAAGCGAATCGCAATGGATTAAAGAAGAACAGCGGGAATTCTGTTCCGGAATGGAGGAGGAGTTCCTTTCCTTCTGACCCTCCTATAAATAATAGCTATGAAGTCTGTGGGGGGAGAGGGTCACAGGCATGGAGGAGGCTGGGGGAGGATCTGTGTAAAGGCAACGAAGTTCAACCCTAAGAGTGAGAAACGACAGAGAGGTTGGAGCTGAACATTTGAAGAAGGGAATGGCATCGGGTGAGTTTCCCATTTTTGAAATGCCAAAGGACATCTTTTCTTCCCCAATTAATGTAAGGTGGTGGGGCTAACATTCAGGTAGAAAAACACAGCCTTACTGCTTGAAGAACCAAAGGAAAAAATCCCATAGAGAGCCACAGTGGGGGGCCTTAAATTCTGAATATAAATTCTAACTGAATCTCTAACTCCTGAAATATGTATGTGAAAGGCAGAGTCTAAGCAGCATATATCAGAATCAAGAACCTCTATCAAGTATCATTCACAAGGCTGGATATAATTCCATATTACTGGATATAAGATATAAAAAGAAACAATAGCCCTGGCCAGTGTGACTCAGTGATTAGAGCATTGACCTGCACACCAAAGGAATACAGGTTCACTCCCCATCCCCAGTCAGGGTGCATTGGGGAGGCAACTGGTGGAGATATCTCTCTCTCTCTCTCTCTCTCTCTCTCTCTCTCTCCCCCCCCCCCTCTGTCTCTCTTTCTCTCTCTTCCCTTTATCCCTCTTCCTTCCTCCCTTCCACTCTCTCTGAAAAAACAATGGGAAAAATAACCTCAGATGAGGATTAACAACAATGAAAAAGAAAGAATAAAATGTCACTAATACTCAGTACAAAAGGCAATCAATGCACAATTCTGTGAATATACTAAAAACCACTGAATTATCTACTAAATTGTATGTATGGTATGTGAATTATATCTCAACCAAACTGTTACAAAACAGCATCCGCAATAGGTAGTCAGCATGGTCCAACTATAAGAGGAGAGACGTGGAATTGGCAGACAATGTTTTAAAAGGTGTTTCCCTCTCCCGCACCCTGAACTGAAAATGGGTGAGAGCCTCCCTCCCCTTCATCATGCAGGACAAGGAGCAGCCACTGTGGAGGGCGGTGATCTAAGGCTTATTCTTTGCTGCTATAACAGGTTTGAAAAGAATAAAATAAAGCAATATTCACACATAAAAATAAAATAAAATAAAAGCTTTTGTCATATCTAGGCTCAGCTATGGAAAAAAAATATATACATGTAATAACCATATAAATCTTAGCAGTTAAATGGAAATTTTCATTAAAAGAACCAACTGTAAATTCTACAGATAGAAAATACAATATATATCCTACAAATATGTTCTCTGACCACAATGAAATTAAATTAGAATTTGACAACAATAAATCTCCAACATATTAATATTTAAATAATACTTCTAAATAACACAGGTGTTAAAGGGAAATCACAGATGATTTTAGAAAATGTTTGGAACTTATTGAAGGTAACCTAATACATAAAAAATAACTGGATGCACCTATCGCAGCGTTTAGAGGAAATTTTATATTTTTAAACACTTGTATTAGAAAGAAGAAAGATCTAGAATCAATGACCTAATATTCAACCTTAAGAAACAAGAAAGTTAGTAAGTAGCAAGAAGAAAATAATAAAAGTGAGACTGGAAATAAATGTCATCGAAAATAGACAAGAAATGAAAAATTTAACAAAAACACAGTTTTTTAAAAACATCAAGAAAATTTTTATATATCAAGCTAGAATGATCTAGAAAATAGTACAGGTGTAAAAAAACAAACAAAAAAAACCAACAACCCACAAACTATCAATACCAGAAATGAAATAGGGCATATCATTATATATCCTACAAGCATTAAAAGAAAATTAAGGAAACATTATAAGTAACTTTATTTCAATAAATTAAATGACCTGAACAAAGTCTTTAGAAAATAAAACTAATTCAAATTAAGATAAAGAGAATCTAAATAGTCCAAGCTGCACAGCCAGTTACGGTTCTCAGGCCTCCAATTTATCCTATGTTCCCTGCTTGACTTGTCTTCCTTAAATATCTAGTCTATCTTCTTAGGCCTACATTTCAAAACCATCAGGAATTCCTGCCCATTAGCATATCCCTTGCCTACTTTTCATAGTAATCTTTACCACCCTCTAGCACATTCCTGAAGTCTAATCATGCCACCACCCCTCAGATATGCCAACCTAACTTTCTTATACCTTCTGCCACATATTCCTTACCACCAATGCCATCCCATTCCTGGCCAAATCTCACCTATTCTTTGAGGTCTACCTGGGTCTCATCTCCTCCAAGAAGCTTTCTAGGTCATTCCAAGCCCTCAGGGTCTCCCTTCTGGGAATTGCATGGCATTACAGCATTATTAACACTGTCCTGAAGGGAGGCCCCTGTTGTCCTATGTATTAATCTTATTTCCCCAACTAAATTATAAGCTTTTTTTTTTTAACTTCTCTATACCTTAAGGCAACTATTCCAGGATTTAGCACATGATTCAATAAATGACTGATTCAATAATACTTGATCCATTGAACGAATATATAATGCCAAGAGCTTATTTCTATAGTTCTTACCGACTCCCCTCATTCTGACCTCAATACCATCGTCAGAGTCATCTCCAGGGGTCTTCCAGACTTCTAACAACCATATCCATGAAACATATGGTTACAATAAGCAGAGGAGGGGAGAGGAAGGGGTAGTGCTTAAATTACTTAGAGATGAGGTGCCTTGGTTTTGTAGGTCACATGAGAGGCTGATTTTTATATTCTGCTGCTACTAGTATCTGATAAGCATACACTAATACCAATAAGGTCACTTTTTCTCTGTCTTCTCCCCTTCCTCAGTCCCTGTGGACACAGAACAAATCCAGGCACAAGGCTGAGTTCAGCTTATACTTCCAAACACATCTGTTCCTTCCATTTATTACGAACCCATACCCAGGTATGGAGACAAGATAACGGTATCTTCTAAAAAGTGGCCCGTAACCAATATTTAGTGTCTCTTACTATACAAATCCAAATATATCAATCTTAACCACAACCAATGGGTGGGTACTATCAAAATAGTGATGGAAAGTCTATCTTATTTCAATAGATATTTCAAAAAGTAATTTTGCATTTATACTGAACTATCAGTATCATGTGGGAATACACATACTATTGAGGAAAAATACACTTCCTGTGGGGTTCAAGTCACCACGTAAAGAAACCCCTTTGAACAAAAACATCTCCAATTCTCTCTCATTGATGGCTTCCTAGCAGCTTCTCTTTCATTTAAGCCAAACATAGCTTTATATCCTCATTTCATTCCTTCTCTCTAATTAGATAAATCTGCTCATTCTTCTCTCTAGACAGATTAAAAGGTTGGGGTGTTTTGTTTCTCCAGCATTTCAGAGTTCTAATCCTTAGAGCACTGTGATGACAGAAAGGATCATGTGATTTAGAGCAGACAGGCTCCAAGGAAATATAACTGAAGGAAATATACAGCACACACATTGAAGAGATTCATTTGAATAAAACACAGACAGTGGGCTACTCCAGCTATTTCCAGCCCATGGAGTTGACCTGGATCGCAGGCCATTCTGTCCTTACCCAGGTTAGAGGATGCTCGTCCTTCTGCGGCCCGGTCCTTGAGGTCCTCGGCAATGCCCAGCTGCTGCTCATGGTACTGCTTCGCTCTCTCCAAATCCTGCATGCACCTGGCAGCGTGGCCCAGGCCAGCGTAGGCCCGCATCTCGATGGCCTTCTCCATCAGCTCCTGCGCCAGCTCCAGCACATAGTTGTGGTAGGACATGGCCTTGTCGAAGTTCCTCCGGTAGTGATAGGCGCTGCCCAGGTTGCTGTAGGCCCGGGCCTCTTCTCGCTTGTTGCCCAGGTCCTTGGCTATCTTCAGATGCTGCTCGTGACACTGCACAGCATTCTCAAAGTCGCCCATGGCGATGTACACCGCTCCCATGTTGCCGAGTTCTCGGGCTTCCGAAAGCTCGTCTTTGGATTGCTTGGCAAGAAGGACACACTGTTTGTGACTGGCCAGGGCATTGGGGTAGTCGCCAATGGCCGTGTACACGTGACCCAGGCTGCTCAGGGCTGACGAAGCTGCCTAGAGAGAAAGCATAAAGCAGAGACATGGAAACACATCAGAGAATGGCTTTGGTTGGCTTCAGCAGATAGCATGTTACAGAGATCGCCTGTAACTGCCCAGGCCAAGCCCTGATCTCCATCAGCGGCTCACAGACCTCCGCAGAACTGAGAGAGCCCATCCGCACAGCGAGCTCCTGATAAAAAGACAATGACAATTTAATCAGTAACTTTCAATACCTAATCTCACAGACGCAGGCTGTACTCCACAAAACCGTCATCTTAAAAACGTATTGATATTTCTAATATTATATTATAGCTATGTTAATAGCTATTAACCTCTGTAGTCTAAGAAAATGTTGAAGAAAACCAAAGTTAGTTACAGTACAGCACAGGAAATTCGTAGGAGAAATCCATGCTTGGCTCTTTGCACTCCTAGGCATGTATCTAGCCTTCTCCCAAAAGCAAATGGACACACTAGCGGTAAAGGCGGTCTGCACCAGGCCTCTGGCCAGGGAGAAACAGCGAGGGCTGCGGGGCACCGGAGCCAGGGCTTCCTTTGTGAGATGTGCTCTATGTCTGCACACTTCAGAGCACTTTCGTTAGTAGTTTATAGATAAGTGAATTGCTTCCCGATTTTTTTGCCCATGAAATAGTTCTTGATCAAAATAATGGAGACACTGATCATCTTTTTTATCATCTTTATAATACGTGCAAATTGTGTGTTTGCAAAGGATTTGGTATCATTTTGAGTTGCTTTTATCATATCACAGATGTTCCAACAAAAGATTGAGGAAAATAGAGAGGAAATAAATACTTCTAAGTTACTTTTTCGTTTTTTCCTGAGTGGTAGAGAGCAGAAACAATTCCATGGAGTTCACAATGCTGCAGCGGAGTGATGCTGGCAGGAGCAGCAGGGACACTCACCAAAGAGCATGCCACCGGGACTTACTGGCCTCGGGTCCCCACTTCATGGCAGCGCATCCTGCACGGGGGCCTTCTGCCGCTCACAACTCCTCTCCCCCGCCTGGTCCCTCCTCTTCCTCCTTTCCCGCAAGCCAGGGCCTCTGCTTCTAGCGGGCCCTCCCCACCTCACTCTCCGGGCTCTTCTCTGCCCCAGCATGGTGAGGGAGCGGGACACAGTGCACAAACCTCCCACCCACAAATCTGTGTTGCCCTCAAAGTAAAACAAGTGGATCTGTGACTGTGGAGCTAGTGTAACCTAGATTCAGACACACTAGGTTCAAAACTGCACTGCCCTTGCCCTAGCAGGTTTGGCTCTGGATAGAGCAGTGGCCTGTGGACTGAGGAGTCCTGGTTTAGATTCTGGTCAAAAGCACATGCCCATGTTGCAGGCTCAAACCCCAGGAGGGTCATACAAGAGACAGCTCATCAATGATTATCTCTCATCACTGACATTTCTATCTCACTCTCCCTCTCCCTTCCTCTCTACAATCAATAAAAATGTGTGTGTGTGTGTATATATATATATATATATATATATATATTTTTTTTTTTTTAATTGATTCTTTACAGAGAGGAAGGGAGAGGGATAGAGAGCTAGAAACATCGATAAGAGAAAAACATCAACCAGCTGCCTCCTGCACACCCCCCACCAGGGATGTGCCTGCAACCAACGTACATGCCCTTGACTGGAATCAAACCTGGGACCACTCAGTCCGCAGGGCGACGCTCTATCCACTGAGCCAAACCGGTTTTGGCGGGTGTGTGTGTGTGTGTGTGTGTGTTAAAAAACACACAAAACGGCACTGCCCTTTACTAGCTCTGGGGACCTTTAGAAACTTAACTTCTCTGAGCTTCGGTTTTCTAGACGACATTTCTAGGCCCAAGCCAGGACCTGGGAGTTTTGAAACTCAGCCATGAGCCTCTGTCAAATGTGCAAACCATAAATAATTCATGTGATAATTCCAAACAGTAGAACTGGTTGGAGGCAATGAGCCCTTGAACACTGCAGGGGATGGATTTATAAGGCGTGGGGCAGGCACAACACCCCGGGCGTCACTGTTCCCAGAACTTCTGGTTTATGGCAACTGCAAATGACAGCCCTGGGATTTTCAGCTCCTGGGCCTTCATTTCTCTAAATGCCAGGGAGACATGGGAGCTCATTGCTGAAGCTCTCTGAACATAAGGGAAGGCGTACGGGGGCACTTCCCCTCCGGGACGGGTGGACAGAGGGAGGGCACTGCGCCGGCTCTCCCTGCCTCCCTCCCATTACCAGGCGGTGCTGGGCGCTGGGACGCCTCATGCGGTGTCCTGGAAACCAACTTCTCCAGAAAGGATGATGTAATTCATGAAGCACATCAGAGCCTCTGAGATTGGAGAGGCAGGGTGGTGTTGTTTAAGCATGGAGCACGCAGCCGAAACCGGTTTGGCTCAGTGGATAGAGCGTCGGCCTGCGGACTGAAAGGTCCCAGGTTCGATTCCGGTCAAGGGCATGTACCTTGGTTGCAGGCACATCCCCAGTGGGGGGTGTGCAAGAGGCAGCTGATCGATGTTTCTCTCACATTGATGTTTCTAACTATCCTCCTCCCTTCCTCTCTGTAAAAAATCAATTTTATATATATATATATATATATATAT
Organism: Pipistrellus hanaki; assembly: GCF_964339955.1. Taxonomy (NCBI): domain Eukaryota; kingdom Metazoa; phylum Chordata; class Mammalia; order Chiroptera; family Vespertilionidae; genus Pipistrellus; species Pipistrellus hanaki. Next base: position 3,923,107 of record NC_140521.1, on the reverse strand, counting down.
ATATATATATATATATATATAAAATTTTTTTTTAAAAGAGAGAGAATGGAACACATAGACAGACACCATTATGGTGATTAAGAGGGAAAGGGGGAGAGGGGCAGGTAGAAGTGAGTAAAGGCGGGGTAAGTGGTGATGAAAGGGGTGGTGAACAGACAATACAATATACAGACGATGTGTTATAGAACTGTAAACCTGAAATCTACATAATTTTATTAATCAATGTCACCTCAATAAACATTAAGAAAGAAGAAAAGAATGGAACCAGATTTAGAGTCAGAGGCCCTGGCTGCCTAACCCCGTTAGTCATTTTACTTCTTCACGTCTTACTTTGTGTGCGTGGCGTGGAGAATGATAGAGGACATACTCCCGGGGCTGGGATGGGACCAGAAGCAGTGCTGTGAGTGTCCGGCGTGCAGCGCGGAGTTCCCTGTGAATGCATCGCTGAGTGTGGATGGATGTTTTGTGACTGCAGGCCGGCTGGGCTGGGCTCCGTTACCAAGCAGGAGCGAGTAACGGCAACCGAGACCATCCGTCATTGTGACCAAACATCTATGTTCCTATCACTTGCCACAGGAAATAAAGTCCAGTGTTTTACAGCCCCAGAGCAAATAACCCATGATGATATTTATCAGCGAGGTGAATTACAAATTAATCACTTGTCTTTGTTCCCGTACGTGTAGAATAAGCCAAGATCTGAAACATGGTTTCAGGCTGTTAACGAGAATCTGAAGACCCGATCTGTGGGGACTCGCGGGCCCCACCTCGAGCAGATGCTGCATTTGCCACTAAGGTTCACACTGCCTCTGTATATTAATCTCTTTGAGATTTTTGAGCCTGAATAGCAGCAGCTGCTTCCCACAGTGGAAACATTTCGGAACATCTGTATTTGAATACTAAAATGCACACAAACAGTTATGCTAACCAACTCTCTGGTTGGAATAAGACAATCCTGTTCTCTTTACAAGATATAAATGACCCATACTCTTGCCAAAGCATGATTCCCAGCTGCAGCCTGAGCACACAGGAGTCAGCGCCCCTTGCTCTGCGACCCGGAGGTCTGCAGAACTACATCTGACAAGTCAGTTTCATGATACATGGAGCTACAGAAAAAGAAAAAAAAAATTGCTTTTAAGGGATTTTCGTTTGAGGCATAAAATAGAAGCATTTAAACTACCCAAACTTAAACCACATTGATGACACTATCATTAAACATTATTCTGAAGACTGAAACATGTTTTCCTTTACATCTAGAATGATTTCCCCTTATTGTATTTCATAAGAGTTATATGATATTTTGTGGAAGAATTAAATGTGCAGGGGATATAAAAAACAGGGGATGTTTGATATAACTGCTGACTGACTCATCGCATGTAGTTTTATAACGAGGGAAGTGAACCTGCAGTTACTACCAGAAACATGGTATTTCTTCTTTACTGTCCAACTCCACATGCACCTTGGATTCCCTACCAGTTCAGTATCCAAAATTTCAAGGTCCCAGGATAACTACCTATAACTCAAGAGACAGAAAGACATAGAATAATAGGGACAGACTCTGGAATCAGACATGCATGTGTTCAAATGACAAACTATGTGATATTGCACAAGTTTTGCAACATCTCTGAGCCTCAGTTTCCTTATCTGTAAAATGGGAATATTAAGATCTCACAGAGCATTGATGAGTATTAAATAAAACAGTATTTGGTGGACAGTGCATGCTTCACCACATTCTCTCTTCTCTTTAAAACCTGCTCTATCAGAACAGAAATTAAAGTGAGAATTATAGCAATGTGGGACAGAGCCCTGACTGACTTATAATGAATATATAGTGGGCACAAGAAATAAACCTTTGTTGTTTTAAGCCACTGAGATTTGGAGATTTACTGTTGTTGCAGCATAACCTGGCCTAGCCTGACCAATATAATACTGAGCATAAATTAATAATTTTCACGCTCCAGTCATCATAGTAATAGTTAACACTAGTCAACAGTTCAAATATATTAATTGCCATGTTTCTGGGTGATTAAATTTTAGGTATTTACCAATTATCTTAAGTTTCTGGATGATGACATTTTAGACATTTTAATAGAAAAACTAAATTTGAGCAGAATTAAGTACTAAAATCAGGAACTTAGCTAATTTTTAAAAACCTGTATTAACACAGGGAGAATCAACAGCCACCCAAATATAAACCTACAGAAACAGAAGATTAAATTATTCCCTGGAGGGTCTATAAACTTCCTACAGTCTTAAATAATATACACTCCCTATTCAATGTGTATAGTAGAGCCCGCAAATCTACCCTTAATAAGCATTGAGGTGATAAGGAAATTCTGTATAAAAAGTTAAATGATGATCTTGAGTTTCTTACTCAACACACACACACACACACACACACACACACACACACAAAACAATAAATTTAAAAAATAGTCACACAAAACCAAACAGACAAAAATAATAAAAATATTTATAATTATATTTTTGAGGACACTGTCCATGATACTACCCCATGTCATTTTTAAAAGGACAAATAGAAAAATGTATTTCCGATTTCAGTGCTTCTACCAAGCAACTGCTATGGTTTTATCTTTTAAAAAATGTGAATCTCATAAATGGTCAAATTTGTCTTTTTAATTGGATCACCAGGAAGCTTTTGGTTTGACTCAGAACCGCCCTTTAACAGCCAGATATAATCCCATAATATGTGCAAATTCTGCCCTGGCTTCAGCCTATGATATGAACTTAATCCCCTCATTACTCTGATTTCTTCCCTTTCATGCTTTATTTCCTGCTCCCACAAATTCTTCTTGGATTAAAATAGAGAAAAATCAACAAAACACAAACAAAATATAGTAAATATTAAGGTTCTTGGCAGGGTAAGCTTCCTAAAATTGGATCTCTAAGAATTGTGAACTCACAACCACAGACTGAAGATGAGACTTAAATACCACACAAACAGGGAACATTTTAATTACAGGGTCTTTAGTAGTCTTAAATCATTTTCATGCTGTATATACTTAATAATTGGTGTTGGGTTTATTACAATCAATCTAACTAGTTTGATCCATTACATAAACCTAGGGTTGAAGAACTATTCTGCAGTTGTTATTGAAAAGTTGTAAGAGAATATTTGTGTACACCTGAGTTATTTCTACCATTATGCTATGTCATAGTTGGAACAGTTGGTTTTAATCTATTACTATGAGCTCAGAGAGTGGTTAGTGACAGTCATAGCTTTTCCATGGTAACCTGTCAGCCTTTCCTAATTCTATGGGGCCGGAGGAGTTTTCATAATTATTTTTATCTAAATTATATTAGAGTTGGAAAAATAACACACTGTCAGAGAGATCTGTTAGCAATACCTTAGAGTTGCTATCACAGGTGATAAATTATGTATAATGCCCAGCATTAATACACAATGTTTCCCAACCAAAAATTTGTAAATGTCGTTTGCAGATGCAAATTAACAGATTAATAAGGAAACAAGCTTTCTTGTAGGAGAACCTGGGATGACAGATTAGCTATTAAGAGCAATTTATAGGTCATAAGATATGAAAGTTGGCAAGAAACACTACCTCTCCTGGCTCTATAAATAGTAAAGCTGCATTTAGTTTCCCAGAGGTACCCTGTGAGACATTTTAATTATACCATAAAAACTGCCAGAATTTACAATGATTTCATTTTTTTTTAAACTTGATGCTCCATGTAAAGTTGATGCAATACAACAGGCATCCGTGCTATGTGCTGCAGCTGCCAAGGTGCGGCCCGTGGACGAATGTGTGCTCCCGGCTCATGAGCGACTGTGAATGGTGAGGCGGATGCTGAATGTGAGAGGACAGAAATGTCACTCCCTCACATTTCCTCCAGGTTACTTGAGGATTCTCCTCCCTCCTTTACATGCTAACACTGCAGCCACAGGAAGATTTTTTACAAAGAACTTCATCCTACAAAGCTCTTTGGCCAAAAAGTGATGACCAAGTAAAAATCCGAGAGTCTTGGTAGTCCTACCAGAGTCAAGTTGAGTTTGATTGGAAATAAATTCTCTCACTCACTTGAAATAATCAGTTAAGATTATTTTTGGAAATGAATTTCCCACTCTCAGTTTCACCTACATCTTCAGTTTTATTTGGGAGGGTGATAAGCAGATAACCTCTCAAATGAGTTTTTTGGCCCTGGCTGGTTAGAGTGTCTCTCCCTATATGCCAAGGTTGCAGGTTCAATCTCCCATTAGGGCAACCAATGAAAATATAAGCAAAACAACAAATGAATCTCAATCTCTCTCTCTCTCTCTCTCTCTCTCTCTCTCTCTCTCTCTCTCTCAGCAATCAATAAATAGAAATTTGTAATGAATTTTTTATGACACAAAGCACTCAAGTTTCTTATGCAACCATCCGACCTCAGTGAGGAGACATTCTACCATAATGCTGTTTTAGTCCAATCAAAACTGTTCCATTCCACACTTGCCAGCCAACCTGAATTTTAGTAAGCTATAAAACACTGTTCTGTAGGGGGCTGGAATGTAGTCAATCACCCTTTGAAGATATTACTTTCATTAATCATGAAATCTGGCATTGGCTGGGAGGATATAAGGGAGAAAGTTGGAGAGGGAAAGGGATGGAAAACACATACGTGTGCAAGTGCACATACAGGAGGCAGAGGAGACATTTCTCAGGAGGAAGGAAGCCCCAGAGAAGGGGCTTGTTTGCAGGGGCCAGCAGATGACAATTGAAAAAGAAATCTTTAAACTGGATGGACAGGAGTCCTCAAGGAACCTGGAAAGATGTTACAAAATTGAGCAACAACTGAGAACTTCTGCAACCATCCATGAAGGAATATCATTTCAGGTCCTATGCAGGCTGAGACCTTCTGATATCCATGGCTTCCGGCTGTTCAGGAATAAACTGCCCACAGTCTCAGCTCTCTTCCTGTTGGGTAATTCTAAACTCAGGTTTCAGAACAAGAGACAGAATTTTAGAGCTGGAAGAGGTCCTACAGATCACCGAGTCCACTGGTTTTCAAACTGTTTAAACCAAATACAAATACCCAGGATTTATGTAATAAAAGTGTAGTAGTTTAGGTTCACTTAGACTAGGCGCACTTTTCTCCCCAAGTAACCGTAAGAGAATCTATGGCACCTGCGGGGCTCTTTAGAGCGGAGTTTGAAAACCACTTAATAATGTAACTCCTCAATGTCTTTAGATGTAGAAACTGAGGCCAAGAGATGTCAAGTACCTTGGCTGAAGGTCAACTGCTAATGACCAGCAGAGGCAGGACTAGGGCCCAGGTCTCAGGCTCCCCGCTGGTATTCGCTTCACTCTGCTTTGCCAACATTCCCTCACATCTCACAGCACCTCAGGCTCAAGCCCTCATTGCCTTGCCCACGTCTCCCTTACTCTTGTGACTTCCATGATTAATAAAAGAAATACATGTTATCACTATTTCTTCTAACAACCAGCCAAAAGCTCAGGGTTATCACTGACTCCTCCCTGTCTTTTGGCCCTCAGATTCAGCAGGTACCCAAGGCCATCTTAATTAGACTCCTGAAATTATAATTACACTATTTTTTATTTAACAATTTATACTTTAATGTCAATTATTTATATACTAGATCCACTTAGGATTTATTTTTGATGGTTTACTTTAAATAATAAATATTACCTTTTAAATCATGTGACAATGTTTATGGATGAGGTTTATATATATTTTAAATACATGCTGCTCTTCTCTCTAAAATCAAAGCCAGTATTCAGGGACAAATTCAATGCAAACTTTAATCAAATGTTAGTAACTTTTCTAACAGCTACTGATTTTGCTTCTTGAATAATAATAGATTTAGTAATTCTGGAGTAATACGGTGATTAGAGAGTGATTAAATCCTGTCTCTGCTGGCTAAGTCCCCTTAAGGAAGGTACTGACTCTCTTTGTCCTTATTTCCTTATCTAGGAAGTGAGGGTAATGATATCTATCTTATAGGATATTATGAGCATACATTTAAAGAGCCTAGAATAGTGCATGGCACATAAGTATTCAATTACTGCTAGCTGTTATTATAGATGCTAAATACCAATAAAACTGAGTAAATTAAGTAATTTACTTAAAGTCATATATCTATATTCATTTACTCAATTTTGTAAGTTTATTTAAAATTTAAATGCATTAAATTAATGCCTTCCTTCCCTTCTCATTATATTAATTAAAAAACCTGAAAATGTCATTTCCCGTGTGTGGCATTTGTCACCGCTCCTTTGGCACAGAAATTATTTGGGTAGCAAGCACACAGACATTTCTTTTTGGGAATCCCCAAACAAAGAAGACATTATACCAAGATATAAAAAAGACACACAATATGTTCACTCAAGACAAACTACATTTTTCATTAAGATTCTAAATTTTTTAAAAATATTAGCTTACTACAAAAATAACCAACCTACATTAAAATAGGTTACACTGATAAATAAAATTTCTAATTACAAGTGTGATCAAACTCTTCGTTCTGTTAGCTTTTAAATTGGTTTTCCAGTGGTGTGCTTGTTTGTGATGAAAGTAAATACAAGAAAATATACTAAAGTTTCAATGAGTATGTTCTAAAGAAAAAGAGATGACCCATATATTTTCTATTTGAAGCAGTAAGAAAAGATACAAGGTATGGATGAAGGAAAGAGAAAGAGCATGAGATAGGTCAGACTGGGGTTTCTTAAAGTATTTACCTCTGTCACTTTAGAGTCTAGCATAATGCTTGGCACATAGTGAATGCCAGAAGGACTGTGTGGTACCAACACCTCCCAAGCTCTAGTTCTCTTTAAGCAAAATTCTGGTGATTAAGACTTCCTTACACCTGCAGGAGTGTAGGACATACAGATATAGGTGTTCTCAGCTGTCACCGTGCTGTCTGTCTTGAACTCATGGTCCCTCACATCTGTCTTGTTCTTCTTTGTGCTGCTCCTCATTCAATCAGTCACATTCTTGCTGAGTCTTATAAAATAGCCTCCCTTTTACCTTTGCATTGTTCACATGAGACATGGAATGATGAAAGAGGTGCCACTATTATCTTTGTTATGAATACTATTTTTCCTGAATATAATTATAATGGTAACCCAAATTAGGCTCTAGAAAAACTAGTGTAATTTAGATTCTTTCTGACACCAGTAAAATCTTCATTAGGAAAAGATATCTCTTCATCATAGGCATGAATACTATTCATTAAGAACAGACATACTATATTTCATCAAATCACAAGTTGCCAGGAATTTAAGAAGCATTTTACAATAGTGCCACAAATAGATACAAATGTCGCAATTAAACAATGAAAGTAGGCTTACTTATTGATTATAAAACCAATTTTATTTTAGAGACAATAAAATGTGGGAGGGAAAATGAGCACCAAAGCGTCAATGAATTACCATATATCGGGTGCTTTACTTACATTATCCCAAACCCCATCAGACCCTCTGAGGTAGGAATTTTTATCTTCATTTTGCAGACGAGGAAACAGATGACATTAGGCAACTGGTACAAAGTCAAATAATTGTTACCAAGTGGAAAGATTAGGATTGAAATCTGGGCCTTCCTAACTGCAAATCATTATATTAATTAAATACCTTCCTACCGCCTTGCCTCCTCCCAAAATCCCCGGATGAAGAAGGCAAGGGCGCTGGCTCTGAAAAGGACTGGCTATTATTACTGTTTACCCTTAGGTGCTTAGAATAGCTTAGCAGGCGGGTGTTTCTACTTTGCAATATTTTTTAAATAGCTATTGTCAAACTGTATCACAAACTGAATACAAACTCAGAATGTTAAGACTGAGGAAGAAAAAACCTACAATAATTCTACTACACTGTTATTTTTTGAGCGCCTTACAATTCTTTACTCCTCATCCCCATTCCTGATATCAAAACTACCTTTGGAATTCTCCAAGTTAGTCAACATACATATGAGGCTAAAAAGAAATGTATTTTATTTTATCAATATCACCCTCAGGATTATATAGAAATTCTGAGATAAGAAATGAAAAGTTTAGGGACTATGCCCAGTCTATGGCTGGTTAATGTGTCTGGCATGTCTGAGAAGTCCCAGGAAGCTGCTCCTAATGTCTATCACTACAGACACTCAGAAGATGGGTTATGAGGCAGGTTTATGATTATTCCATTTAGGGAGAGAGAGAGTTTTCAACCGTGGTATTGGGCTGCGAGTTCAGGCAGGACCATTTAAAAGTGCTTTAGTAATGCATGTGGCCTGGGAGCTCAACAGGAAGCAAGAATTAGCCTAGAATGGCAGGGCCCACGTCCAGAAGGTTCCATTCAAAGCATTATGGTATTAAATAGAGACTGCTGGAAATCATGTCGCTTTTCAGAAACCTCAGAAGCCTTTTTCTGAAAAAAACTCGGGATTAGGAGTGGATTGGCTTACTCTGCCGCTAGTACCCGGTGGGAGGGGAGGTGATGATTCTGTCACTGCTGAAGTGAAAAAGCAGTGAGAGGGCGAAGGTGAAGTGATGAGTGATGATACTTCTGGCGATGCCCCTTCCAGATGGGGGTGGCCCACAGCCTTCCCCAGCTCTGGCTTCTGCCCAACAAAGTAGCAGCACATTTCCCCGTAATAAAGCACATGCTGTCTCGTATCTGATTACCCCGAAAGCTTATTTTACCTAGTTTTATAGTTCAGACAGGAGAGAGGGAGGAAATGAAGGAGAAAACAGGAAGATAAAGTTCTGCCTCCCGGGTTCTAAGGTTACTCTACTGGTAGGGAGCTCACTCTGTGCTTGCTTATGTGCCTGGAATCTAAGAAAAGTAGGTATAAATCCTGAAGAGAGGGAGTTATTAAGTGAGGGTGAGGGTTAAGAGGTTTGCCATATTTGTGAAAGTGTGACTCCTTTAATTGGAAAGAAACACAGAAACTTAATTTACATCCACTGACTTGCCACAGAGACAGAACCCTGACTTTTTAAATCTGATGTTTGTGTGAGAACATGAAACTTGCTGAGCCAGGGACAGCAGGCAGAGGCCACTCCCCACACCCTCACTCCCAGCTCCGGTCAGGCGGCTGCCAGTCTTGTACAGCAGGATCCAGATGTGCCCACGTGAGTTCCATGTCCCCTGGGATGCTTCTCTCACCATCTTCTCTCTAACAAGATAGATGGTGGTCCTCACACTTCTCTGGGGCGCCATCAGAGGTGAAAGCAGAGGAGTCGTTAAACATGTGTTGGGTACTTGAGAGCAGCGTGCTGATTAAGTCAGCTGGGGGCATTGAGGATGTGCTTCAGGGGGTTAGTAATAAGAGTCCGGGAGAAATATTCATCATTGGATACTTAATAAAATCCTCTGCAAAACAATGCCCACCGGGAATTCTAAGTGGCTGGAGCATTCTGTGAATATCAGCTGCATTCAGAGGGGACAGACCGGCCACTGTGGTAGAATCTGGAGTGGCATTTCAGGCACTTGTTTCCAGAAACATCAAGAAAATCAATGTTTTGCAGAGCTAACAAAGAATAGCTAAAAACTATTCACTTGTTCATCCCACAACCATTGGAGGGCCTGCTAGGTCCTAGGCCTGGGAATATAAAAGTAAACGAGACAAAGCGTCTGCTGCAAAGCCACTCCCAGCGTAGGGGACAGACCGGGACAAGTGAGTGCGGCAGCATCTGGGTGACGGGGCAAGTGGAAGCACCCAAGTTTCTCAGCTTCTGTCAGAAACCACTGGGAAAGGAATTTTTTTAAAGCGATAAGCCCATAAAAACAAAAAGATGGAGAAAGATACCCGCAGATGAGAGATAACCACAAGACTTTGGAAGATGGAAAGCAGATGGATGAATGGTAAGTGATTTAGGAGGGCAGGGAAAACGGAAACCAAGCTGCCTGCGAGGAGGGGTGCCAAGGCCAGCTGCAGAGCGCCGGGAAGGAGCGGGGGTGGAGGCTTGTGAAGTCCAGGGGGCCGGCTGCAGGGCTGAGCCAGAGGAAGGGACAGACACTTATAGAAGAAGCCCTTACAGCCTAGGTCTGCCCCCTCGGTCTGGCAAAAGACGGAAGCCTGCTTTCCGCAGATGTGTAGAGATGAAGGTAGAAATGAAATGCTACACTGAAGCCGGGATCGGTGAAAACCTACATTTTGAATGGTGAGATTCTTCTCACCGAGCACCCTCTCCACACTACAAGCCCCTCGGCTCTCATCGGTGTCCGCCGTGCTGCAGCTACATGCGGCGGCACACTGGACGTTTCTTAACAATATCAGAGACTGTACCACCTGTTTTCTCCTAGGAACTTTATGATTTGGAGTCTTACATTTAAGCCTTTAATCCATTTTTACTTTATTTTTGTATATGGTGTAAGAAGGTGGTCTATTTTCTTCTCTCTCTCCCCTCCCCTCCTAAGTATCTATTCAATTTTCCCTATGCCGGACCCTATCTGTAACAGAATTAGGAAAGTATTGTTATTCTCCATTTCACAGACGAGGTATAAAGAGGTGAAATAACGTATCCATGGTCACACAGTTGAAAAGTGTGAATAGATTTAAACCCAAGCTGGCTGTGCCCACACCTATTCCCTAACTGTAGTGTTCACTCTAATAACCACTCGCTAAGGAGTGCTCTGTGTCAGGCACGGCCTAAAAACATTTCCCTTGTATTCACGCATTTCATCTTCCGAACAACACTGTGGGATAGACGCTGTCACCATCATTTCGCAGGTGAGAGGTGAAGCGATGGCCCCAGGTTATCCAGTGCCCTAAGGATTCAAGCGCAGCCCTTCGAGCTCAAGAATGAGCTGTGCTCTGTGCGCTGCCCCACGTTGCCCTGGACCACATCACCTCGGAAGCTGTCTTGAGTCCTCTACATCTCCTTCTTTCCCCATATCCAACGATGAGCAAGTCCTACTGAATCTACCTCTGGGGCATGCCTAATGGAGCACATAGTGGCCAGTGCACACGTTTTATTTGGTTCACATGGTGTGTTTTTGTTTAATTGGGAAATTGCATATAAAAAAAAAATCCAGGTTTTCAACTTCCAAAGGAACAAAATAAAGAACACTGACCCGTATTTTCACATAGGAAAAACCACCTACCAGAATAGTGGCTGTCCCCGTCAGGCAATGTGTGCAAGCATTTTCAAGCTCCCCAGAGAAACTCTGCTCCCCACATCCAAACACACGTCATTAATTCGCAGCACTGCCTCCGCTCCTTCAGGTGCCTGCTTTCTGAGACTCCTGTTCTTACTTTAGACCTTCCCCACTCTGGGCCTCTTTATCTCTCACCTGCATTGCTTTAATAACCTCTTAACAGGTCTTCTGCCCTCGACATCTTCCATTCTCTACTACTCCATTAATTTCCCTAAAGCACAGTCTGATTATGCTATCCCTTTGCTTGAAAACCTTTGATGACTTCCCAATGCATACTAATCCCACCCCTAGGCTTGGCAAGTAATGATTTTCACAATGTAATTCCAACCTTCTTTTTTACTATTATCTCCCTCCGTACAACCCAGACCTTCTGCATATTTGTTGTTCTCTAAACATCTGCTTCATTTCCTGCTTCTAGGCCATGGTTCATATTGGTGTTAAATTTTTAATCATAAGAAACATATTTCAGTGCAAGTTCCCTTTTGCAATTGTGTTAAAGGCTTCTTTAAAGATTCTGTTTGTAAGTAAATTGAGCTGGGACACTCGGTTTAAAATATACAGTTCTTCAAAATAAATATCAGAGATAAAAAAGTTTAACACACAGAACACCCAAAACGCAAAGAAGATATGGCTTTACACAAATTTTCAACTGCATGACCCTGTATGGCTCAAGGGCCAACAATATATGAACCGAGTTAGATATATCTCTAAGGCATATTGTTAAGAGCCAAAAGCAAGAGGCAGAAAAATTAAGTATGATGCCAGGATAAAAATAAATTGTGTGGGCATATTCATCAAACAAGGTCAGGAAAAGGGTTACTCAACAGTGGCACTACTGACATTTTGGACCAGATGGTTCTTTGTTGGGCGGGGAGGCAGGGCTGTCCTAAATCCTGGAGTATGGTTAGCAGCATCCTTGGCCTCTACCCACTGTATGCCAATAACATCTGCCCTCTCCCCACACCTCAGGAAGAATACACACTAAATGGACTGAATGGTTACTCTGGGCAGATGAAGGGGATTATTTGGGGAGGAACAAAGAGTTCATTCACTTTACCTGTAATGCTTAACAACTTTACCAGCAGAATCTGTGTATTTACTGCTTTTACTTTAAAAAAGTATCAGAAATGTAAAAACTATTAACATTAATTATCTTTATCATGAATCTACGGATGACATTTGTTGTTTTGATAACTTAGCTATAAATATTGATTTGGAAAATTAAAAATAAACTGAACTTTATTTTGGAGGGAACAGACTAAGATGGAAAAAATGCAAAATGTTAACAGTACTTGCAGATGGGAAATGAAATAAAATGTCATTTTTGTTTGCGTTTTGGTCATTGCTTTCTAACTTTCCTACAGCAGCATGTGCTAATTTACAACTCAACATAAACTTTTACTTGCTTTTAAAAAAATCCTAGTCTCATTAAGTCAGAATGAAAAAGAACAATCCCAAAATAATGCATTAAGACCGAGTGTGCTCAGAGATAGTGTTGGTACTTGACTTCCCGTTACAAAGCAGCTCAAAATCCCAGCCACAAAGAGCAGACACCGAGGCTGGGGCAGGCCAGTGTAGAACAGGGTTTGGAATTGCAGGCTAGAAAAACAACTTCGCTGAGAACTTAAGAGCCACGGGAGGGCATTTAGGGCCCAGAAAGAGGAATAAACAAACAGGAGTGTAACGCAGTCTTAAACACTCCATCTCCAGCTCGCAATTAAGAAGCGGTATTAAGCAGCACGGCAGACAGAGGGCTGGACATAGCCTTGGAGGAAGATTACCCCCCTTTTTTGTTTTTATTTTATCATTATTTTTTTAATATATTTTATTGACTTTTTACAGAGAGGAAGGGAGAGGGATAGAGAGCTAGAATCATCAATGAGAGAGAAACATTGATCAGCTGCCTCTTGCACACCTCCCACTGGGGATGTGCCCACAACCAAGGTACATGTCCTTTGACTGGAATCGATCCCGGGTCCCTTCAGTCCGCAGGTTGACGCTCTATCCACTGAGCCAAACCAGTTAGGGCCCCTTTTTTGTTTTTAATTTTAATTTTTTTTCAGAGATAAGAAGGAAAAATAAGATTAAAGAATACCCATGACCCAGCTTTAACATATCTTAACTTTTTCCCATATTTGCCTCAGGTTTATTCTTTCCTTTTAAGGAAAGTAAACATTACAGATACAGTTTACCCCACCCCCCTTCAATTTCCAGAGTAACCAATATCCTGAATTTGGTGTGTATCACTCCCATACATAGTATACTATTAGAGTATATTATGAATCCATAAAAAATGTGAGTGTTTGTATGTGTTTTCAAATTTCATGTCAATGGAAACAAATTGCACGTGTTCTGCAGATTTTGTTTTCTATACTATTTGCATCTACTTGCGTTTTTGGTGGAAGACAACATGAAAAAGTGAGCCAAACAGGACTTTGGGATAGCTAGAGGGGCACTGGGGCCTTTTACTTATGGCTGCAGGCAAGCTGCTGCGCATTCCAGAGCTCTAGCTTCTTGCTTGGTTAAATGAGGATAAAGAGTCACCTTGCAAGGCTATTGGGAGGTGTAAGATAATAACTATCTTTAGGCCTGGCACCAAGCAAATATTCACTAAGTGTTCACCATTATTTGTCACAGGAAAATCGCACACACTCAGTACCAGGTAGCTATTTTTACTGTAGGCTGTAAAGGCTCTTCACATTGTTCAGGAATCCTGTCTCAGAATGGCCCCGAGGTCCCCAGTGCCTGACTGTGCTCATATAACAGGAGGTGTGATAATTTCCAGGTCAAGTCCCATGAATTTTTATGTATTCCCCTATCCAGCTGAGCTTGGCTTGTTTACTTTAATGGCAGAATTAAACTGCTAATTCTTTGATCTCTACGGAATGCCATTCTAGATTACTGTGATCAGAAATTTAACTTGCAGAATTTTTTTTAAAGCCTAATCCTGTCCCCTAGCCCCAGCCTTTTTTCCTGCCTACCTCCCCTGCAGACTAACCTACCCCACTACAAGTCTGTATTATTCATAAATTTGATGAGCATTCATTTGCATTTTCAATAAAGTTGCTAAACTCAGGCTCAGGACTGACACCAGCAGAGGTACTGCTGTTTATGTCATCTCTGCCTCACTCACTACAAGGAGACTGATATGGTTCCTTCAAAAGCTCTTCTAATTGTTATTTCCTATTTTTAATACCTTGATACTACTTCTCATACCCACCTCTGCCTGTCAAAGCATCACTCATTCTTCATGCTTTTCAGCTACCAACTCTTTCATAAAATCCATTTTGACTCCCTCCACCCCCAAAGTGGTACCCTCTCTCTCTCTTCTAAACGTCAGCAAGTAGTTAGCCCTCCAGAGCCCTGATTAAAATGCAAGCACCTCTAGGGAAAGACATCCTACTCACTGCTCTCATAGGAGTCAGAAGTACTCGTTGAAAATGTGCTGAACTGCAATTCCACTCCTGGATATTAATCTGAAGAAATTCAAAACACTAATTTGAAAAGAAATAGGTACCCCTATCTTCACTGCAGCATTATTTACAATAGCCAGGATAAGAAGCAACCAAAGTGCCCATCAACAGATGAGTGAAAATAGAAGATGTGGTACATATAAAATGGAATATTACTCGGCCATAAGGAATAATGAAATCTTACCATTTGTGACAACATGGATGGACCTAGAGGTATTATGCTAAGTGAATTGAGTCATCAAAGACAAATACCATATAATTTCTTTTACACATAAAACCTAAATAACAAAATAAATGAGCAAACAAAACATGAACTCATTCACATACAGAGAACAAACTGACGGTTACCAGGAGGAGAGGATTTGAGGAATTGGTTGAAAAAGGTGAAGGGATTAAGAAGTACAAATTGGCAATTACAAAACAGTTAAAGGGATATAAAGTACAGCATAGGGAATATGGTCAATAATATTGTAAAAACTATGTTTGGTGGCAGATGAGTACTAAGCTTATCGACAGGATCATTTCATAAATTATATTAATGTCTAACCACTATGCTTTATACCTGAAACTAATATGATATTGAACATCAACTTTATTGGAAAAAAAATAATAAAATTTTAAATGTGCTGAATTGAACTTGAGGACTATCGGGACTGGGGACACTGTGATGGGACATTAGCAATATGCAAACTATAACTACCCCTGAGAGTAGGCCAACCTGCCCACCCTGGTCCACATGGATAGCTCTGTCTAAAGGATACTAGGAATAACTATTCCCAGAAGTCTCTGCTAATGCTGGTCCTTTATATGCATTAGTTCTATTCTCATATAAACCCTGCAAGCAAAATGGAATTGTCCCCATTTTGCAAACTACAGTAGAACTACAATTCAAATCTACGTCTAACTCTGAAGCCCATGCTCTTCTCACACCATGCCTCCCAAATAATAACCACCAGCATGACTCACTGTTCTGCCAGCTGACTACCCTGCTATACAGAACCGGGCTCGAGGCAAGAAACACAGCAAATAAGTAAATCAGTATTGCCCTCAGAAACAGCCAAAGAGGAACTCATAAAAAACACATTTAATCTCTCCCAAGATTCCTAAGCCTCTAGTCCAGGGGTCCTCAAACTTTTTAAAGTGGGGGTCAGATCACGGTCCCTCAGAGAGCTGGAGGGCCGGACTATATGAACTACTAATTCCTACTGTAACACCTCAGCTGCACTCACTGCCCAAAAAACCTGGCGGGCCGGATCAGACTCCTCTGCGGGCTGCATGTGGCCCACGGGCCATAGTTTGAAGACCCCTGCTCTAGTCCTTCCATCCCCAGAGAAAATCCCAATCCATTTGGGATATTAATTATGATAAAGATGTATTAAGCACTCATAAATGCTACATACTACAGGGAACACTACAAAAATACAGCTATGTACTAGTATCTACACTCTCATTCACAGAAAATTAAGTGTCTAAATGATAAGGACTCCGGGTAGCAGTAAATACTACTTTATTACTTGCATGTTCCATACTCTTCTCTTAAAACTGTTTATTTATTTAGTCTCTTCGATTTCACACCAAATGCCCAACACTAATATGTGTTCCAGGTAAAGTATGATCTCAGTTGAGAGCATACAACCAACTCACTTATCTCCATCATAAGGGTCCTTGTGAAGTATTACCTATCGTAATTAGGTATTACTTCTTTGCTCCTCCTTAGACTAAAACAGGGAATAAAAAGAGTTCAAACCTTGTAGATAAATATAATAATGATGACCAGGTCCTCTTTTATTTTATGCTAGAAACACACAGAGAAATGACTCTATTCACCCTCATTTACTTCTCTGTGGTAGTGTTGGATATTTTTTCCTTTAAAATATCCTCAGATTTCTTTTTTTCCCCCTCAGATTTCTTAAGACTCACTTTTCTCAGAGCCTCTATTCAAGGAGGTACAGCCCCGTAATTAATACATGTGACAAGACCACAAAGGATCATGTGCACCTGGAGCCCAGACGGGATTTTACACCTGGTGATAACTCTGCCTGGCTGCCCACACTCCAGGGTCAAGTTGATAATAAATTTTAATAAAATGACACTTCTATCTAGTGGATTCCAAAGGACTAAGGGAATTGAGATTAACATAGAAAACCATTAGACAGGTGAATCATCGACCTATTTGGCTTGATATAAATCCAGTGTGAATTTTCAATGATGAAGATGTTAAGTGAACAACAAAATAAAACATTTGATGCGATGGATAAATACATTCAAATTAGACAGATAGCCAGAGGGAAAGGGGATAGGGAGTAGGTGGAGGTGGGCAAAGAGGGGGGGGCAGGAACAGAGACGGAAAGAAACTTTGCTTGGGGTGATGAGTGCACAGTGCAGTTTGCAGATGATGTTTTATTGAGTTGGAAACCTGTACCTAATAAATTCAATAAAAATATAATTAAAAGTTTGAGAGCAATTCTGAAATGAAGGTATGATTTCTTAGATCAGGGAAGGAACCTACATAAGCCCAAATCATCTGCTTTTCCCCATGCATGAATTTCTTTAACAAGCCAAAAAATAATTACTGCACCATTAGAGATCAGACTTAACTAAAAATAACTCCTTGGCAGAAGTAGCACATTGATTTTCGTGAAATAACATTGATTTCCTTCCCCCAATTCCTCTCCCCCCCCCCCCCCCCGACCCCAACACACATACACACTGAATCACGCTGAGGTGTAAAGATCTGATGAGTAGAAGACGGATACCACAGATGACTGCACAGACACCTAAACAGCCATGGGATGTTAGAAAGAGGGGACATTACTGGAAACTGGGTAAGGGAGAGGTTAGAGTCCTAGGATCTAAAGCACATCATTACTTTAAAAATAAGCCTGAGTCCCTTGGATGCCAGCTTGCAAAAGCTACTCCCATGATTATTCTAATTAAGCATTGGGTCAGCTGTAAGATACTTTGCAGTAATTTCTAATTAAAATACAAAAGCCCATGATCACAGACTGGTAAGTGATGATAAATACATGTATTTACAGAAGGAAAGGAAAAACCTAAGATTTGAGTTAACAAATGCTCTAGCCTCCTCAGATTTCTTTGTTGGCTCTGGCATAAGTTATGATCATCCAGCACCTCCAGATCTTTTGTTCTTTAACTCTGTGGAGAAGGAACAAAATGGGTCCACTTTCTAAGCATCTTTCAAGTTGAATAACATTAGATGCTAATTACGGTATTTGTGCTGGCCCAAGCAGCAGCTAAGTGTCCAGAGCTAGTGTAAGAGAACCTAGATTATGATATTGCTCGGATGTTAGGTCATAAAGGAAAATTTAGCCTACTCTGCTGATGCACAAATCTAGTTAATATGTCCCTTGCAGTAGATGAGCTCTGATTAGTATTATCTCTGTTAAATCATTTAAGACTTAGAAGCTGTATTTTGCCTTAAATAGCACCAGCGCTTCATAAACAAAGGAAATGGGTCCTCTCATCAAGGATTTGAAAAGTCACTGAATTTTGGCGATGGGGGAGCCAGAAAAAAGAAAACTGACCTGTTTCTACCCTGGGAGCCATACTGCATTCTAGCTGCTTTACTCATTAGCACTTTACTCAGCACTATTACAAGAAACAGCCACTCAAAAGGAATTTAAGTGCAAGCAACTCATGTTGTTACAGATAATGGGGGAAAGTCTGTACTCTGGGCAGAAGAGAGGGAGGGACAAAAGCAGTAAAATTTGAAGGACAAAGAGGACGAGTCACGACAAGGAATTCGTTCTAATATTTCAACACTGAGTAGCATGAAATATTAGGAATGTAAATTTGAGACAGTCCTCCAAATGCAAATGATATTTACATTGTCTCAGGTGGGAATTATCTATTACGGAGGTTATCTATGTGTTGAATGTAGTAACCTTTTGGGGAAAATTCTGAGTGCAAATAACAAGCTACTGAGCCTTTTGAAAAGGATGACACTTGATTTCGTGGGCGCTGAGTGGGTATCACAAAAAAAGGCCTTCAATAAATAGTTCTTTATTTCTGCGGCATAGTATAATCACTGTAGCAGGCCGCTATAGGAACACAGAAGGACTAAAAAAAAAGACCCTAAAAAAAATAAACGTGACCCTGAAACACTATCCTTGGCTGCATGTGTACCAAAAAGGGCAGTGGCCACGTTTGGAGTGAGAAGGAGGTAGAAATAAATCTTGGCTCTACTACTTAATATGCATGACCTCCAACAAGTTATTTATCCCTCTGGGCCTTGGTTTACTATTCAGGCTATGAAAAGAGGCCAACACTACCTGCCCTTGCAGATTCTTCACTCTGTAAACCCATAGCAGAGCACCTAGGACACAGTTGGTATAAAGAAGAAAAAGATTTCTAAGCATTTTTCTTAACTTAGCATTAGAACCATCAATATCCACATCAAAGGGTGGGCTTCAGAGACACGGTAAAGCTGAAGCCAAGAGAAGTTAAACAATTGAAGACTGGAAGACTAACAATAAATGGGTAAACTACTATGAAGATGATGCAGAAATAAGAGACTAATCTAATTCTGTTCTGAAACTGAGAGGTATTAAATGCTTTGGACAAATGTTTACATTCTCTGCCAGTAAACATCTGTAAGCTGTCTCGACTTCCAAAGTGATGGCAAATACTCATCCTGAACCATTTATTATTGTACTTCAATACCACTGACACCTTCCCCCTATTCTTGCAAGAAAACCTGTAAGAATTTATCTGTTTTCCTTTGTTTGCTGCTACACACAAGGCTGCACTCGACATAATCTCCCTGATTGTAGTTTTCATACTCCAGCTGCTGGATCCCATCTGGTGTCCTTTATCTAGGACACCTGTTTCAGGATTGAGACAATTAAGGTGATGAACCAGTTCCTCGTAGGAAATAAAAGTTTCCCAGTTCCTTGAGAGCGTTAGAAGAAGAGAGAGAAAAATGGTTAATAAAGCACAATTACACATCTAATTACCAGATGTCAAGTATTTCCAGAACACATATTCTAATTGCCGTATCTTGTTTTGCTCCACTGAGACATTGTATTAGCTATCTATTGCTGCGTAACAAAATTATCCCAGCCTGAGAAGCTTAAAACAACACACATTTATTATCCCACAGTTCTGCGAGTCAGGAGTCTCAGCACAACTGGGTCCTCTGCAAGCTGGAATCAGGGTGCCCACCAGGCCTGATTTGGAGGCTGTTAGGGAAGGACAAGCTTCTTTGCTCCTGTGGCTGCTGGTGGTGTTCAGTTCCCGCAGCGGTGGTACTGAGAGCTTTGATTTGTTGCTAGCTGTCAGTGGAGACCTCCCTCACCTCCTCATGGCCACCTGCAATTCTCTGCCACAAGGAGTTCCCAACATGGCTACTTGCTCCCTCGCAGCCAGCAAGGGAGAGACTCTAGTAACGAGTAATACAATCTTGTATGACATAGTCACATACCTATAATCATGTACATTCTGTCATGTTCACCATCTCCTATTGGTTAGGAGCAAGTCACAGGTCCTCCTCACACTCAAGGAAGGGGGTCATACAAGGGTATGAAACCAGAAAGCAGGGATCATGGGACCATCTTAAGAGTGTGTTTACCACAGGTATGTTGGAGCACGAAAGGTGCTAGTGGGAATAAGACATTGATAAAAACCAAGATTAGGATGAGAAAACAATGAATTTGATAGCTATGGAGAAGAAGTACAGGCATATTATCAATAAAAAATTACATCCATAGAGATGTAACAAATGCAGATGAGAACTGAGACGGTATTGCTATATAACTTATGACTTGGTGGCCTGGATACAACTGTCTGAGTTAACAGGCTCGCACAATAAGTAGGTGGCAATTTGTGGCCCCAGGAAAGCTGTGAGTTGGAGCAGCATCCCAGTGAGCAGCTAGAACACAGAGAGAAGACTCTAGGCTCAAGGAAGGGGAATGCTAAGAGAGATTCAGTGTCTGGGCTCTAGCCGAG
Organism: Pipistrellus hanaki; assembly: GCF_964339955.1. Classification (NCBI taxonomy): domain Eukaryota; kingdom Metazoa; phylum Chordata; class Mammalia; order Chiroptera; family Vespertilionidae; genus Pipistrellus; species Pipistrellus hanaki. The sequence continues at coordinate 3,902,559 of NC_140521.1, read as the reverse complement.
GAGGCAGAAGCCTGAAGCAAGCTCTAATTCTGGGAACTAGAAAGCTGATTAGGAAAACAGAAGTCTAGTCACAAGGACCAGGTGAACAAGAGCACAGCGAGGGTCCAAAGAGCTCAGGGAAGGTGTGAGTGTGTGGACATATCACAGATCTGGCAGCAAGACTAATTCTAGATTCTACTGGCTAATAATTCAGATCCACTTTTGCTCTAGAGAGCAGTCGTCAACCGGTGGTCCACAGACCACTAGTGGTGCGTGAGGTCCGAAAGGTTGGCGACCGCTGCTCTAGAGAATGACGTGGTGAAGGACTTGTCTAGCTTAGGCTGAGCTTTAAAATACCGGAATGGGTGCTAAGTAAGAAGAGACGGAACCGGCTTTGCTAGATTGGCATTGCTTAGGACACTGGGTAGAGTCTAAGTCCACAGTACAGCATGAACACCATAATCCAGCTTCAACCTGCCCATCTAGTCTTGTCTCCCTCCATGTTGACTCTTTAGATTGAAGCCACTGGGACGGCCTGCCATGTCTTGACCATGGCATGAACGTGATGCCTCTAAGACTTATCCTCTGTTTGCTCTGCCTGGAGTGCCCTCCTCCCCCATCTCCTTCTAAAGAATTCCTACTTGCCTTTTAGGACCAGTTCAAATGTTACTTCCTCTGAAATGTGCCCACTGTCCAAGCCTCTATTGCAGCACCTATCGAGTATGACTGTGTACTGTCTTTACCCTCATAGACAATGGGTATGCAAGGGAAAAGGTTTTATCTATCCATGTAACTTTGTATCCTTCACACATGGAATAGTGGCTGGTGTCTCATGGTTACTCAATAAAAATTATTGAGCCCTAGCCAGTTTTGCTCAGTGATTAGAGCATTGGCCTGCAGACCCAGGGGCACATGCCTCAGTTGCAGGCTCCTCCCCATGCAAGAGGCAACCAACCCACGTGTTTATTTTACATCAATATTTCTCTCTGTCTTTCCCTCTTCCACTCTCTCTAAAAATCAATGGGAAAATATCCTCGGGTGAGAGTTAAAAAATTTTTTTTTAATTATTGAAACAACAAATCCAGGAAACAATTAAATCATGCTTTATTGATCTTGCCTTAGGAGCCTAATTCTGTTCCCCCACCCTCGCGGACCACCCCCCACCCCATACCCCTGCTACACTACCCACTTCTTGCAATACTGATGGGGGCTCCGTGTATACGCCTGGGTTCACGTAACTGCTGCTCTTTAATGAGCATTAATGCAGTTGAAGCCTGACATTGAGGGCTGGAAAAACAGCACTAAATCTTTTATGGACAAACTGCAAATCTGCGTGCACAGTCAGACATTTCCCCTGCTGACCCTGCGCTCTGATCACCAGATGTGAGAGGCAAAGCAGAACACCAACACCCACATGTTTTAAAAAGAGAGAAAATCCCAAGAGTAGTTCACAGCTGCCACTGGGGGGGAACCCAGAAAAGCCACATGACCCCAAGGCGATTTTAAGTCCCTCTCCCTTTGCTGACAAGAAAAACATACGCCTTGGCACTTGGTATCTTTAGTGTCTGAAGCTACAGTAAAAGTATTTCCTCCTCGAAATGCATTCTGCATGTGAGAATGGCTTCCTCCTGTCCTTACGTGCGAGTTTTAATGACTAAACCTAATGTGCAAGCACCACGCTGGATCGCAGACGCAGTGATGGCTGTTTCTGAGGCTGGCTCCTGAGGCCAGCACTGAGAAATCTCTGAGGCTCCCTACCTTCTATTGGACAAGAAAGACAAGGGCTATTCATCATCCTCAGACACGCATGACAGTATCAGTCAAGTTTTTTCTCTGGTGAAAGATTTTAAGTTGAAATGAATCCTTCAAATCGGATGGTTAATGCTCCAGATGACCCCAAGAGGGAGTGGCTGGAAACAAGGTCTCCGCTCATCTGCATGATCCCTTTTCAGCCTCGTAAAATGAATATTAAACCCTGGGAATGGGGACAAATTATGCACACAGCTTTCCACTTTATTTTAAAATATGTATAGATCTGCATTTTAAAATGGCCCTTTGGCCTACGACAATGAAATAACTCCATTCATAATGAGGGACAAGCATTAAATATGCTGACAAAAAAAAAAAAAGGAACTAATTTGATTAATATGTCCTTAGAGCCGGGCTTATGTAGAGAACACGTCCGGGAATGTAAGGCCCTCTGTCAGGACGCTCTCGGCACAGCGCTGAGCACAGCAGGTGCACTCCATGGGGAGCGTCAGCAGAGCCAGCGTGTCCTGTACCTTCGTGGCTGGTCTGCTTGCTCTTTAGTCCCTCCTTCTTCCCATCCCTCAAACGTTCATTGAAAGCTCACTCACTGCTATTCCTACAGCAGAGTCCTCCCTCCGAGAACAGAATTTATAGAGTAGCATAAGTAAGTAATTAAGGATGTAAAAGGGGAACTTTTAAACCACATTAGGTGAAGCCAGCAAAGTCCCTCTAGAAAGCATACTTGGCTTACTACTCTGAAAACAGAAATTGAAATTGAGAAAATATTTACTTCCACTGTTCATTGGGAAAAGTTTAAGGAAGGCTATTGTAATGGCTCTGGCTTTTACAATCCATTTGCATGAGCTTCAAACATCTGTGCATTAGAACTTAATTATCTGAACTGGATTTGATCTGTTTTTGCATCTCCACAGTTGGCCACAGCAGTGGAACTTCCTGAATGGCTAGAGCTTAAACTTCCCCCAGAAAAGAAAATTTTTTTTAAAAACTTCCCATAGAGGTTTCTTTGGAAGGGTCTCACTGTTAAATGACAAAAGGTACTTCATAAAAAAGAAAATACAATTAAACAAGTAGCTAAGTTCAAGATTTAATGGGTACATAATATCTATGTGAATAAATATTTTACCAGTACATCAGAAAAATGAAAAGAAATGGCTTTATATACTAATGCAGTAACATGTACAAAAGTATTACAAAATCTAACATAATAATCCTGATATTATGATAAATATCACTTAAATCCTAATAGTAAACCTACCCTTTCATATGGCTTTCAGCTTCTAGAGGCAAGTCCTATTAGACTGAGTAATACATATTAATAGTTTACAAAACACTTTACATGTTCTTTCTTTTTCTTTTTTTCTTTTTTTTTAATCCTCACCAGAGGATACTTTTTCCATTGTTTTTTAGAAAGATTGGAAGGGGGAGGGGGGCGCAGAGAGAGAGAAAGAGAGAGAGAAACGTGGATGTGAGAGAGACACATCTATTGGCTGCTTCCCTCACAGGACCCCACAGGGCCAGGGATTGAGCCATCCTAAGGAGATATGTGCCCTTGACTAGGCATCAACCCCAAGACCTTTTGCTGGGTGAGCCGGTGCTCTAACCACTGAGACATCCGGCCAAGGTTCCATGTCATTTCTTTTATTCCTCTATAGTAGTGGTTCTCAACCAGGACAGTGTTTTCCCAGGGCATAACTGGCAATGTCTGAAAACATGGCTGGTCATCCCAAATGGGGTAGGGGTGCGGGTTGCAACTGGCAGCTAGTGGGTACAGGTCAAGGGTGCTGCTAAAGGTCCTACAAGGCACAGGAAAGCCCCACCACAAAGAATGATCCAGCCCCAAATGTCAAGGCTGGGGTGGGGAATACTGCTCTAAGCAGTGCTTCTTGAGCTTCCATGTGCATGTGCCTCACCTGAGGTCATGTAAAGAGGCAGGGTCTGGAGTCAGCTTTTCTCACCAGTTCCTAGGCGATGCTCACCAGAATACACGTAGTTTTTCATGGGCCTGTCTGATGCAGCCTTCTCAGGAATCTGTTCTCAAAGCCCCCAGTCAGTGGGCTACCTGACTCTACCCTTCCAGCCATGGCTCATTGTACCTCAAAGGGCCCAGGGACCAGCGGAGTCAGATGACCTCTTCCGAGAATGTGTTTCTGCTGACAACTAGGAACTAGCAACCAATCCTGCGAGCTAGAGACTGAGCTAGGTTTCAGGGTGGCTGTGTGTCTGGCCTATGTGCACAGAGAAACAAGGTTCTCAACTATGGAGGGAGGGAGGGAAAGAGGGAGGGAGGGAGGGAGGGAGGGAGGGAGGGAGGGAGAAGGGAAGAAGGGAAGGAGGGAGGGAGGGAGGGAGGGAGGAGGGAAGGGGGAGGGGGGAGGGGGGAGGAGAGGGGGAGGGGGGAGGGAGGGAGGGAGGGAGGGAGGAGGGAAGGGGGAGGGGGGAGGGGGGAGGGGAGGGGAGGGGGGAGGTGGGGAGGGGGGAGGGAGGGGGGAGGAAGGGAGGGAGAGGGGGGGGAATGCTGATGAGAGAGTGAAATCACCTTGGTTCCCACTGAACTCCGTGCCCCAGAATTCATTACGTATCTCTAAATCCTGTGATTACATTCTTTTTTTTTCTTCTCTCTTTTTTCTTATACTAATTTAAGGAGGTTCCTTCACTTACAACAATTGACTCCTGAATAAAATGTGTCCACAGCAATTGTTCTAAACCCTACAATGTTAACTACGGCTTGGAGATTAATAAATTTATCCAATGTTAGTAAGAACCAATAAATGAAAAAATACAAGTTCTTTCCTCCAAACCCTATGCTCCTTAAACTACACTGTCTGCACACTAATGATCCCATCATCAACCTCACAACTATGCCACATCTCACTGAAAAAACAAGAGTGCCTCATATTTTCACTCCGTGGTCCCAAGTTACACATGCCTGCTTCCACCTGGGGAAATGTCTCCAAGCAACTCTTCAGGTGAAGACGAGCTTTTCCGCCACGGACCAACAACAGCTCGAATATGACGGGAAAGTGTAATAAGGACCTGAAGAAGGGCAGGATCGCACAGGTCATTCAAAATAGCATGCAACTGACTTACTGAGGAAAGTGGTGAAGTAAAAAATTAATATTTTGCAATTCCTAAATATATATATCCCAAGTCTTTCTTTGTGAATTCTCAGTGCTTGATTCTTTGTCTGTTCAACTCTTTTGCTAATTTTTAAAGATATGTTGTTTATTTTCTTTTTTATTCTCTCAACAGTATCTTTCAAAATGCAGGATTTTTTCTTTTTATTAAGTCCAATTTATCAATTCCATTTCTTTAGTAATACAGGGCTATCCAAGTAATCTATTTATCCTTCAGTGAGCTTTGGTAGTTTCCATCTTTCAAGAAATTTGTCTATTCCATATAAGTTGTTAAATTTATTGGCACAGATTATCATAAATCATAACATTTTCATATTAGTTTTTTAATATTTATAGCGAAGTCTGCTCTTTCATTTCTGATATTGGTAATCTGTGTTTTCTCTGTTTCTTTATTGATCAGTCTGACTAAAGTATCAATTTTATTTATTTTTTCCCCCCCAAGTACCAGCTTCAGGGCTTATTGATTTTCTGTATTTTTTTTTTCTTCTTTCACTGATTTCAGATGTGATCTTTATTATTTCCTTTCTTCTGCTTACTTTAGGATCAATTTGCCAGTTTTCTTTTCTTTTTCTAGTATCTTAAGGTGGAAACTTAAGTCATTTTATTTGAGACTTTTCTCCTTTTATAATATAGCCAAAATAGGAGAAAAGAGAGATGGTTCAATTCCAGTCAAGGGCATGTACCTTGGTTGCAGGCACATCCCCAGTAGGAGGTGTGCAGGAGGCAGCTGATCCATGTTTCTCTCTCATCGATGTTTCTAACTCTCTATCCCTCTCTGTAAAAATTAATAAAGTTTGTTTTTTTTTAAGAACACCTTTAAAAAAAAAAAAAAAGGAATGTGGAAAACTGGAACCCTGGCGCACTGCTGGTGGAAATGCACAGCAGTGCAGCAACTGTGGAAAACAGTACGGCGATTCCTCAAAAAATTAAACAGAATTACCAAAGGACCCGGCGATGCCACTTCTGGCTCTATATCCAAAAGAACCAAAAGCAGGAACACTGAACAGATTTTGGGTCCCTGCTTTTAATTCTTTTAGCCATGTTCATAGAAGCATAATTTATAACAGTAAAAAGGTAGAAACCATGGAAGCATGGAACAGATTCACAAATCTGAGGGAAAGCAGCGGTGCAGGGGTGTGTGCATGGGAAAAGATCAACAAAAAACTTGTATGCATATATGCATAGCCCATGGACACAGACAACAGGATGGTGAGGGCTGGGGCGGAGGGCGGGGAGAATTAAGGGGCCAATGCAAGAAAAAAAGGGGACATATGTAATATTTTCAACAATAAAGATTTTTTTAAAAGGCAGAAGCAACCCAAGTGTCCATCAAGATGAGTGGATAAACAAAATGTAGCATATACATATAATGACATATTTATATTTAATATATTTTAAAAGGAAGGAAATTCTGACACATGCTCTTACATGGATAAATCCTAGAGACATTATGCTATGTGAAATAAACAAAGAAACAAGTAGTAGATGATTCCCTTATAAGAGATAACTAGAGTCATCAAATTCATAGGTACAGAAAGTATAATAGAATGGTGGTCACCAGGGACTGGCAGGGTGGTAGGAGGGGACTAAGGAGTTAATGTGAAAAGGGCACAGTGTTTCAAACGGGGAGATGAAAAGTTCTGGAAATGGATGGTGGTGATGGTTGAACAACAATGTGATAAACTTAATACCACTGATTACACTCCAGATCTGAGGAGAGTCACTCTATCGGTAGGTACTATTGTTTAATTTCTATTTAAATCAACAAACAGAATACAAGTATTTTGCAGACTGTTTAAAAACAAAAACAACCCCGAGTAAGATAATAAAGTTAGTTTCAAAGAAAAAGATAGCCAATCTTGTAAATTTTCAATTGATTATCTACTGCCTTTAAAGCTCACACAAAGAACAAATAAGCCCTCCATCTGGCTTTAAAACAAGTACCAAAAAATTTAAGTTAAGCTCACTAAAGCAAGAGGGACCAAGTGGGTCAAGAAGATAATTAATTTTTAACAGCTATCCTAATGAACCATTAGCAACTGTTCCCAGCAAAGGCCAACTCTAAAACTATTCACCTGAGCCCTATCCTAATGTAAACAAAATATGGAATCAACTAGCATATTTAAACACTCCTGAGTAATTTCACTGTTTTCTTATTCTCCTATTTATCTGAGATTGTATAATTAAAGTAAATGTTATTTACAGTTTGGTAGAGGGAGAAGCAAAAGCATGTTCCTAAGGGCTGCTGGTGATGGAAACTGGTTCCCAGCACCCCTTCCACTCCACAGCACGTGAGTCAGGAGTTAAGAAGGATCACTCAGGGCGGATGGCAATACCTTGGAAGCCTCATTCTGAGCATTGTGGGTTGGACCCAGCCAACTTCTCAAAAATGTCCTCTTGTACCAGATCTAAACGATAATGTTTTTCCCTCTCAGTGAGAGGATTTCGAGAATCACAGTTCCTAAAACACTGAGATGCTTACATTTTTTGAAAATTCTGTTTGTAACGACTGTCTCGTGATGTGATGATCAATAGGATGCACATACCCAATGTGTCTGGGCTCCAGACAGAATATTCAAGGACGGGAACCTGCTCTCCAGGCTGGTCGCCAGATGACAGATACCAGTTGGAAATGGCAGGATGAAGAAAGCCAAGGTAGCAGTAGCCTACATCCTGCAACAGCAGATTCTGACTGGCGTCACTTCCACTGTGAGAGGTAACAGAACGTGACCAAGAAAAATGCAGTCGTCACAGCAGCCCACGTGGCTGTATGATGTGCCAGGGAGACAGGCCAAGAGGGAAAGCAAACGTCCTTGGCCACGGAAAGGCCCTTTGCAGCGAGGCCGAGGCACAATTTCTTGGGGTGGGCAGCCGTAAAAGGGGTATTGATCCCGCTGAAGCTTTCTGCAGGTTATTAAATCTCACTCAGGAGATCTAGACAAGACTTATACAACCCGTTCACAGGTGACTAACACGGGACTGCACCTTCACACCAGGGGGAAAGTCTTTGTCTTGCCATTGTCCAGAAAACAACCTTTTCCTGGCTGGTTTGGCTCAGTGGATGGAGCATCAGCCTTTGGACTGAAGGATCATGGTTTCAATTCTGGGCAAGAGCACATACCTCGCTTGCAGGCTGACCAATGGGTGGGTCTCTCTCACATCAATGTTTCTCTCTGTCTCTCCCCCTCTCTTCTACTCTCTCTTACCTACAGTGACCTGAACTCAAATGCCAATAAAGGACAACACTTTGGATAACCAAAATGCTGCTGCCATCTAAATGAAAATAGATTATCAAGACTGTAGGCTTGGTTGGTTGCTTCTAAGTATGGTAGAAAACTTGAAAAAGAAAATTGAGAGCTTAGCACTTTAAATTCCCAGCCTAAGGTCAGGATAAGAAAGCAGAAAGCTTCTATGACTGTCCTGAAAGAAGCCCTTATTTTCTGAGCCCAGGTTTCAGATTATTGGAAACTAATTCTGGCATTGACTATGAAGGAATGGGACCCTGCAAAAAAAGAATGAAGACATATGGGCATATTCTGATGTAACGGAGGACCTCAGGCTCCCAGGGGCTTGGTCTTCCTTTGCCTGACAACACATAATGAATGGCCTCTCCTGAAGCGATTGCCTTGGAGAGGATGCTAATCTTCCCTGAGATCTTATTCCACCTCCATCACCTCTCACTGCTGCTAGACTAGATTTCTCAATTGGGGCACTATTGACATTTTTGCCTGGCTGACTGTTTGTTGTATGGAAATGTCCCGTGCACAGGAGTTGAGAAGCAGAGGGTGACACAAGGGTAGAGGAATAAATGTAGCATAGCTTTTCCCCCTAGTCCCTTGAAGCTAGACAGTTCATTCACAAATATTTATTGAATACCTACTGGTATTTTGTGACAGGCAGTTATAGGCGCTGGAGATACAGAATGCATAACATAAACAGAACTCTTTGCCACATGGAGCTTATATTCCAGCGGTGAGAAAAGTAAAATGAAGATACTAATAGACATATTTATTTTTCAGAGTCAATGATGTCATTGGTTGTTAGACACCCCCAATTTCAGGTGTGTTAAATTACAACACATAGCATGTGTCAAGAAGCAGTAGACGTGGCAGTGAGTTAGACAGCACTAGTTCTAAGGGGAGAATACAGCAGAGAAGGCAGACAGGTAGGACTGAGTAGGTGTGAGTACAGCCAGAGGAGATGAGGGCGCTAAGTGGATGTCTGGGAGAAGAGCAAAGGGGAAGCACACCTGCTGGATAAAGAGCAGCACCCCGCAGAATGCTTTCCCAGGACGGGTGGAGCCCATTCAGAGAACTCTCTTCCAACCACCAGATTGACAGTTACCCCTCACTACCTTTCCCCTCTAGAGGGGAGATTTTACTGAGAAAGAAGTTATCTCCACTTTCTCATCAAAGGGTGGACAAAGAAGGACTTAATTATGGGGAGGGGAAAGACCCAACATAAACACACAGCTCCACCTAAATCGGTGAACATATAGAGAAGCGCTACTGAATGCCTTAATTGATTGCAAAGAAGATGTTCTCTTGCTAGCAGGGTACAAAGAAGGCAGATGAAAGTCTTCAACGTCTTCAGAAGAGAAACCCAAAGCTCTACGTTTTCTTTTCCCCGAGCGCGAAGTGCATGCTCGGAATTCGAAGCACCTCTGCTTCCAGGGGCCCTTGATACATTATTCAATGTTTTAACTCATGACAAATTACATCTAAATTTCCTCACTTGTGTTCATTTATAGGACATTTTTATCTTGTCTTTTTTATTTTTTTTTCCCCATGTACCATGCAAGCAAGAAGAGAACATCCAGCACAACATACCCTTCAGAAATAAGCTAATGGCACAATTTGGTGTCAATTTCACAGCTCAGTGAAGTGAAAGTGATCTAGCTGCCTGTCCCCACACACCTAGGAGGGGGTCTTCGCAGAGTGCCCAGCCTGACGCTGCCTGTGTCGTGCCTACAAGCAAGATAAGCTCACGTGGAGACGTTATGTACGGAGAGAGAGAGCAGTTATCATTCAGACGCCCTCAGAGCTCGCCAGAGCAGAGTGTAGACAGGGAGAGCAGGCCAGGCCTTCGTTTTTATGTTGTGGGAAGTTGTTTTTCTGAAGTCATGCTTACACTCACAAATGGCCGGGAACAGTAGCTTCCCTTTGGGGTTTCGATAATGTTTAGAAGCAGAAATTTTTCTTTAACAGATGTGTGAGAACTGAATAACTATTTTAACAGTTTTCCATGACTCATGATGGGGAAAAATCATAGGCTCCAACTATACTTAAAATAAAACCAAAATTAAGTAGGAAGATTATGTATCTCCTATGTATCAGAATTACAGTAATACGGGTGTTATTTGCAAGCACAAAGTAATCACTTCATTATTCACGTAAGCCACTTCTACAAAGTAGAGGAGTACGTATTAATGATTCCCTCTATTTTTACAGAGAAGGCAGTGAATCTGGGTGATACAGATAATGATGAATCAGAACTTAAAACTTGTTTTTTAGGGGAGAAGGTCAAACTAGACAGCCTCTCAGGCTCTTTTCTGGTCTTTAAACATTCTGTGATTCTTCGAAGCGCTAATCTTGCCACCTCCCATATTATACCACATAACTGCTACTTACTTGTTTCAAGTGTCGGTACTTTATACCCCAAATAGAACCCGGTTAGGTGCACGTAGTAACGATCACAGCTGTCCAAGTATGTGGCACTTTGTGTGTGTAAATTATCTCACTGAGTCCTCACACCACCTAATGACACAGGAACCATCCCCGTTTTTCCAATGAGAAAACTGAGGCTTAAAGGGGTTAAGCCACCAGCCAATCACAATCTAGTAAGTGGTGAAGTTCACCTTGCACCCCAGGTATCAGACTTTAAAGCTCCTATTTTTCTCAGTGTGCCATGTGGCCTCTTTAAGGAACAACAAGAAGAAGAAGAAAAAAGTATGGCAAACTAGTAAAAATAGTAAGAATAAAAGGTGGGGGTGTGCTATACCTCAATGAAAACACTCCTTAAGCCACTCTGCACACATCCCAGCACCTGGTTAGGAAGAAAATGCATTTTTTTTTCTTTTTTTAAAAGAAATAAATTTTATTGATTTCTTATATTGAGGAAGTGAGAGGGATAGAAAGTTAGAAACATCGATGAGAGAGAAACATCAATCAGCTGCCTCTTGCACAACCCCTACCGGGGATGTGCCTGCAGCCAAGGTACATGCCCTTGACCGGAATTGAACCTGGGACCTTTCAGTCCACAGGCCAACGCTCTATCCACTGAGCCAAACCAGTTCGGGCGAAAATGCATTTCTTGAAAGTAAAGACACACTGAAGCAGTGAGAAATTTGATGAGAGCCCTGGCTGAGGACAAGATCTGGCCGACCCTGGGCAGCTAAGCCAAATAAAACAGGGAACTGTATAAGATCACCAAGATACCAGGCGCTCTCTCTAACATACTATTTTCCTTCGAAGTGCAACCAGTAGATGCTGTGGCTCTAGGTGCCGGGAGGACCACCAGACAACACTCACGCAGGAACACAGACTGCACGCTTTGTATATCTGGGCTCTTCAATCATGGAAAATGGAGGGAGTCACACTGGCGGCCAGTTCTCCGGTATGAACTTTCTCAGGGTGTGGGTGTGTGAGGCGCTGGGATAAGGAATGTAATGAGAATCATATGTGACTGTGCCGGAGTGAGGCTCAGAGCTGCTTACAAGGCAGTTCAACTCAGTTCAAGAATCAGAAGCGTTTGCCCCCTCCCTGCTGGCCGCTCTGGCCTGGGCACCTGAGGCTGCGCACACAGGAGAGGGAAGCACTGGGCCATACAGTGAGGGCAGAGCTGCCCATGACAGATGACATCTCGCCGTGCTCTGAGCACTCAGAGGGAAATGCCAAGCGCAGACCGGGGGAAGAGAAATAGAGAAATAGGGAAGGCGTTGCTGGAGGCGGTAATATCTGACCGAGGTCTTATAAAACGAGATGCTTTGCTTTGACAACGAAGGCAGGGAAAGGCCTTGTCAACAAAATGAGCAAAGAAGCAGAGGTCAAGGGAAGGCCAAAACCTATATGATATATGTGCGGAGCGAGCAGCGGTTCAGCCTCCTGGAGGAAGTCGCACGGGATGACGCTGCAGAGAAGACAGAACCCAGTCTTGAATAATTTTGATTCTCATAACTCATGGGAAGGTTTAAGGAAGGTAGACACATAGTCAGGTTTGCATTTTAAATACATCCCACTCTATAAGCGGCTAGTTAACTGCTGCTTCTTTGCATATGAACATGTGAACTGTTAAGAAATAGTATTGGGATATGATAAGCATTCTAAAAGAACTAACTCACACTGTTTTGCTGCTTACTTATAGCGGGGCCTACACGCCAGTCAGTATCAGTAAGTGGCCTATGATAAATGACCCATTCAGCTCTGCAGTGAGGCTAGGGACAGAGAGGGGTCTGAAGTGTCCCTAATGGAAACAGCATGTGTTCTTGTATTTGTATTCACTGAACACACCACATGTGGTGCCCACACATGGCTGAAAACTCCAGGAAACCTTAGAGCCCCCATCTATCTCCCTGACAGTTCGCACTGTAGCCAGCCTGGAAACCAGAGGCCAGGCGGAGGGTTGAATTTACTTTAATCTCTACTACGTTCTCAGACTTTTCTACGCCATGGGAAAATGAGAGTTAATTCCAGAGGTCCTCTTAAATTATGGGGACATTACAATTCAAAACGGAACGCCATTCTCAACACTGCCAACTACAAAAATACTGTGAAGATAACCCATATATACCTTGTTATATGCACTCACCAAATCAATAGGTAATTTTTTTTATTCAGTTCAAGAGTGATCCCATTTTGCTGGTTGCAGCTCTGCCTTTATTATACACAGCCACTAAGCCACACAGGAGTTTGCTTTCCATGGATGTTCACTTAGAGAGAGAAAAAGGATCCTTCCCGAAATGTCTTGTAAGCCTCTGAAGCTTCTAACTCATATGGGGCCAAGGATAAAAGTCCACACTTTCATTTCAAATCATAGTTCTCTTGTAAGTTCGTTTCCTAACTCTTTCCATGAGGGCCTGATAATTCTCTAGGCTAGCTTCTCTGTTGTTCCACATAGTAAGAAAAAACTAAAACTTAAAAGCAGTATGGGGTACGTGGCATAGGGAGAAAATGCTGAACTGTGCAAACTGTTTACTTTCATACCAATTTTACCATGTAAATAAATACTTCCTTCCAACCATGAATACTGCACATGCTCATTAGTAATAGGTAGGATTTGTAAGAATAACATTAATTCCTTAATCCCCCAAATCCTTCAATTTACACTGTATCGTATAATTATTTATATAGCCCAATTATTTATTCCCAGAAGAAACACACAATTAGAAGACAAACCAAGTACCACAACTGGCGAAGGCAGAATCAGAGAGGCTGAGAGCACAGCCTGTGAAATGAGACAATCCCTGCCTCCAAGTCCCAACCCCGCCACTCGGGAGCCCTAACCCCGCGTTTTCTCATTTGCAAAATGAAGACAAGAACAGTCTCTGCCCCACTGAAAGCTGTGAGAATTAAATAAGTGAATGCATAGAAAGTTTTTACTTCAGTATCTGCATAGATAATGCGCAAAAAACGTGTAAGCACTAATTATCATCACTTCCCCTAGGTTAGCAAGGTGACTCCCCATCCCTGCAGATTGTGGGAGGAGGTGGAACAAAATCTCCCACAGGTCATTTAAAAAAATACATCTTGACAATTAATTTTGAATTATACAAGTCGTACACGAGGACATTCTCCCTTGCCGGAGATAATTTAAGTAGATTCCTACGTGGAGTCAGAGGGCTGGATGAGATAATGTCGCACAATCCCGGGCAGCCCTAGGAACTGATGAATCTCCCAAGGACAAGGGCAAAAGGGCAGCACCTCGGCCAGGACTGGTGATGCAACTGGGCCTCAGCCAAGCTCCACTACCCCCGAGGCAGGGGGACATGCCCTCGGTGGCTGCTTCAAGCTCTCACCGAGGCTGGCAGGCCCTTAATGGTAAACACATTGTCCGGCCAAATGAGAGGATGGATGTGTTTCCAGCTCAGGAAACTTAATAAAAATCCTTTATCTATTTTATTGAAAACTCAGTTCTGAGACATTACCTCAGAGGTCAGGCCTGAGCACCAGCCTCTCACTCGCTATTTCATGTTGAGACCAATTCACGCTCCTAAGAGCAGCATCTCTGAGGTTTTACTCAAGATTCAAAGGAGGACTCCCAGCCACTTAATTGTAACACTTCAATTAGCACTCAGCTAAGAAGTTAATTCTACATGTAGGAGAGGTGTCTAATTAAGTAATGGCAGATCATGGTCCTGGAAGACAAGTTGTGCAGATTTATGAACTATTTTCAAGATTTCAAAAGCCTCTAGGAAACGGTGCTAGGAAACTGTGCAGTCTAACTACACGTCACGTTTCTTTGCTGTGCCTGGAATTCCATCAGCATCATCCAATCACAATGATTATCCATAGTGACCATTTCAGTGCGAGGCTTTCCTTTTTAACGTCCTAAAAGATGTGCACAGAAAAGATTATTCGGGCATTCTTTGGTTTACACATCCCCTTGTCATATTTCAAACCTCAAAAACCCTACTCACTCTTAAGATTCCAAGCTTAGTTTTCTTATTATTCTCTTTATACTGTCGCTTTTTAAAAAGAGATTATCCTGCTCTGGCAGGGTGGCTTGCTTGGTTGGAGCGCCATCCCATCCACCGAAAGGTTGCATGTTCAATTCCAGGTCAGGGCACATAACGAGGTTGCTGGTTTGGGGAGGCAAGTGATCAATGTTGCTCTCTCACACCATTTTTTCTCTCCCTTCCCCTTTCTCTATCTCTAAAATCAATATGTATGTCCTCGGGTGAGAATTTAAAAAAAGAGATTAAAAAAAAAAAAGTTTCTATCTTTCTCTCCCTCTCCCTTCCTCTCTGAAATCAATAAAAATATAAATAAATAAATAAAAAAGTTCACACCCGGACCATCAGCATTTCTCCTAGACCTCCAAAACAACTGATTATTAGCCATGTCCACCAGCTATAAGACATTCTCCACTCGGTTACTCATTTTTTTTTTTTTTTTGAAGAGGAGGAAATCAAATTGTATTACATGCAGTGAGAACACAACTCAAAAAGAGGCATAAAATATTCAGAATCATAACATGTGCACATGAGGAGGTTACATGGTAACATGCTACAAGTCTCTTTCCAGAACAGCCCAAGGCCAACATTGGAGTCATTTCATTTCTATTTTTTGCTCCAAATCATTTGATAGAGCAATTCCAACAGATTTTCAACAACTCCTGTCCCATTACCCAGAGTAGCTAGAGACATTGGCTAAGATCCGCTACAACTCCCTCACAAAAGCAGAGCTTCGGCATATCACTTGAAAAATAAGATGATGAAGTCTTTAATCATTTCACCATGCCACACCTGCGATTTTGTCTCCCAACTATTACAATGTACTGAGTTGAGAATGGCTGCAAAACCAGGAAAGGAGGGAAGAAGCAGATGATGGTATGCATGTCTCCACGATACTGAAGCCAGGTAGTTAAGCTGTAACTGCTATGATTAAACCCATAAATGCAGATGGTGTTGTCTCATCTTCCTAGAAGCATTTGTCTAAATGAAAACAGCTGAAACCAGAAAAAAAATTATCATTTGCAATAAGTTTAATGCTGGGGTCTATTTCCCCCTCATTTCATATCGCCAGTTTCATCTCCATGAGCACTGGAGTCTTTTAAAGATGCGGACACCGGGGGAAACGCAGGTTTGTGTTCAAAGGCCACGAAAGACCTGGCACTATCCCCCAGCGGTGCCAGGACAGATGTGATGGCAGCTAACTCATCCAACAAGCCCAGATCCATGTCCTGCCCACTGCTCCTCCCCCAACACAAGTTATTAGTTACATGGTTCAGCTATTGGTTTTAGAAACACACTGGCTGATTGATCACCAACTGCAGTGAAATCATTATATACTATTCTATAGCCCATAATAGGTATTCATTAAATATTAATGCATGAGTAAAAATAAATTTAATAAAACTTTAAGATTTAGCCCTAGCCGGTTTAGCTCAGTGGACAGAGTGTTGGCCCTCGGACTGAAGGGTCAAGGGTTCAATTTCGGTCAAGGGCACATACCTCAGTTGCAGGCCGGATGGCCAATCGATGTATCTCTCTCACATCAATGTTTCTCTGTCTCTGTCTCTCCCCCTCCCTTCTACTCTCTCTAAAAATCAATGGAACAATATCCCGGGGTGAGGATTAACAACAACAAAAAACTTCTAAGATTTAAAAACCAATAGTGTACACAAAGTCTGAGAATACAATTTTAACTTCTATATGAAGAAAAATTTGACAGTAATAATGGCAACTTAACATTTGAGTGGTTTTTTGTTTGTTTCCAGTTTGGATTCACAGTCTTAGAGATAACAAAGCAGTAGATGTTAGTTCAGAAATACTAGGTATGTCACAAAACTATGAGAAATGGCTGTGTCTCTAAAATATAAGACAAATGCTAGAAAAATCTAGTCCAGACTATTATAGATATTCTCTGATCAAATCACATTTCTAAGAAAAAAAATGTGTTGCATGTTCAATGGATGGAGCACCAAATATGAAAAGACAGCTCAATGGGTTTGCATCATGATTTTTTTTAAAAAAAGAATCAGCTAGCCACCTTTATGTATGATGTCTAGAATCCACTAAGAGCAGTTATAATGGAAATGTCAGATGAAACTACTTCACTATTTGCCTTTAAAAGTGTTGTGCTGCATTTTAAAGACACTTAGATAGTTGGCATTAAAAACTGTAGTGACAGGGTCACGTGACTTCTCTCAAGAGGAAATCGCATGGAAAGGGGGGATGGGCAGAAGGAGACACTGTCTGGCAGAAGAAAAGGAAAGTCAGTTTTTAGTCCCAAACCCTCTACCGCTGAGATTTTCCAACAAATCAACTGTCAATGCATTTATCAGCAAAATGTCTTCCCACAATGCTGGTACTTTCAGTCAATGCTGTGTGTTCTCTTGGATGAATGCTTCAGAGAAAAGACAAGAACAGATGTGGAAGATGTAATAATTTATTAGGAATAGTAGAGCCTGTGCTTTGTTTAGGGCAATCACACCCTAAAGCATAATCTCACGGGACATAAACATACCTCTCAACAATTCTCTTTTTATGAAGCAGGAGTAGAAGTGGAAAATTAGTAGTTGTGATATTGTATTATAACATTCTGCATTAAAGGGGACAAGTTATGGGTAATTCTCCAGGACACTATCCGTTCTCCTTAGCTAAGGAAACAAAAGTAGTGTGTCTTACCCATCTGGACAAAAATTGGGATAAAACTTTCCTCTTATTTCTTCTTTATAAATATGTAATAGGAATCCCAACAAGGCAGACAGCTAAAAAATAAAAGTTTATTTCTTTGGGGCCAGAACTAGAATTATTATTATAGCACTGGGTCTCCAACCTTGCCTTTAATTGTGTTTTGAAAAACAAAAAAGGAATTCATTTTTAACATGATGGATTTGGAAAACAAAAAGTGAAATTATATCAAAATCCTGAAACCAAGTGAACGAGCTTTTCAAAAACAAAACAGCACACTTCCTGTCCGAGGAAGCACCGAAGGGCAGAGGACGCAGGTGCTGTGGGAGGCCCTGGAAGCCCCGGGGCCCTGGAATGAGAGGCCACAGGGGCTTCCGTGGGAGATTCTGCAATGGAGGCCAGGCTGAGGCCACGTGGTCAAGGGCATGAAGATCAAGTCCCTGGAGATCTACCTCTTCTCCCTGCCCATCAGAGAATCTGAGATCATTGACTTTTTCCAGAGGGCATCCATTAAGGACAAAATTTTGAAGATTATTCCTGTGCAAATGCAGACCCACATTGGCTAGAGGCCCAGTCCAAGGCATTTGTCACCATTGGCACTACAAAGGACATGTTGGTCTGGGTGTTAGGTGCTCCAAGGAAGCACCATTGCCAACTGTGGGGCCATCATCCTGGCCAAGCTCTCTATTGTTCCTGTGGGGTGAGGCTACTGGGGGAACAAGACAGCAAGCCCCCGACTGTCCCTTGCAAGGTGACTGGCTACTGTGGCGCTGTGCTGTGCACCTCATCCCTGCCCCAAGGGCACTAGCATTGTGCCAGCCTCTGTGCCCATGATAATGGCCAGAATCAACAACTGCTACACCTTGGCCAGGGACTGCATTGCCACCTTACATAACTTCACCAAGGCCACCTTCAATGTCATATCCAAAACTTATACCTATCTCACTCCCAACCTCTGGAAAGAGACCATGTTCACCAAGTGCCCCTATGAGGAATTCATTGACCATCTTGTGCAAAGACCCACACCAGAGTTTCTGTGCAGAGGACCTGGGCTTCAGCTGTGGCCACCACATAACTTTATACAAGAAAAATAAAATGAATTAAGCCTGTTTTTTTAAACACACACACACACACACACACACACACACACACACACTCAAACCAGAATGAAATCTGTCATCGGAGAAATAACATCCCTCAAATAAAATTGTTCCTTGTATATCTTGTTTGGCATGACCCGGTGTACTGTAAATACATGCTAAAAGAATGACAGGCCAGTGTTTCCTGGACTCAGGACCAAATCAGCTCAGACCACGCCAGAGGGCTGCCCTTGTCCTTCCATGTGACACTAGTTGTTATTACAGGAGAGTGTAGACAGTAAGATGAGCAATATCACCTACTCTTATTTCATAATCATCAGACCTAATTTCCTGCTACTTCCCCTTCTCACCCTTGGTCCTAGAAAGAAAAATGTCACCACATTCACTGTCCAAGATCATGACATGACTGTTTCCTCATACAGGCACTTCCTAGAGAGGATCCCCCAGCTCTGCTGTGTCTCTTCTCCTCCGCTCGGGATGGGGGTGATAAAAATCTGTACCTTCTTCCAAGTCTCAGGAACATTACCCTAATAGAGACTCTTGATTTCTCTCAAGGACAATCTAGCTCTTTTAACAAACAGCTGTTGAGTTTCTGCTATGTGTGAAGCAGCATTCTAGATGCTCGGGGAACAACAGAGAACAAAATACACACAAAATTCTGTTGTCATTGAACAACACTCGAGGAGGAGGAAACAGACAATAAAAACTTAAATACGGCAGCAATGGAGTCAGAGTTAGTGCGATGGAAGACATTGTGCACTATGGAGAAAAAGCAGGGAGGGGGACGGAGAATCCTGGCAATGCGTTAATCAGAGAAGGCCTCGCTGAGAAGGTCTGGTGTGCCTGCAGCAGGGAAGAGAGTCACAAGAAAGGTTAGAGGGAGTCAGGAGCTCAAACCTTGAAGGGTCTTGGAGGCCTCAGTAAGTATCCTGGCTTTGTCTGTGTCCATGAGTCTTTCTTTTTTTCTTTGATTAATCCCTTCACTCTTCTCACCCAGCCCCTTCCTCTTCCCCTCTGACAACTGTCAGTCTGTTGTCTGTATCCATTAGTCTATACTATGGTGATTGCCAGAGGGAAGGGGGCGTGGGGGAGGTAGAAGAAGGTAAAGGGGGAATAAATAGTGATGGAAGGAGTCTTGACTTAGGGTGGTAAATATATACAATATACAGATAATGTACTGCAGAATTGCATACCTGAAAACAGTATAATTTTATTAACCAATGCCATCCCAATAAATTCAATGATGATGATGATAGTAATAATAATAATAATAAATTTTTTAAAAAGAACCCTGGCTTTTATTCTCTGTGAGCTGAGAACCTGTTTCCATGGTTCTGAGCAGCAATACTCTGTGTTACTATTTTAACTGGGTCCTTCTGATAGATGTTAATAGGTTTTCCACATAAGAATTCCAATAAATTTGAGTCACTCTCCCTACTTACATAACCCCCCTATTTAATCCCTTTATGATTAACAAAGTACCTTAGCACATTGAAAGTCTGAGAGCTCCTACAGGAAGAAGCCTACTAAGCTTCCTTTTCAGCCCAGGATATCAGACGCTTACTATGCCCATAAACCCTTTTTATTATTGGAACACCTTCTAACATCTTACACAATACACTCAGAACTCAGGCCAGAAAACACTGGGCTAGATGATCTTGAAGGTCCTCTGAGATCTAATATTCTAAGATTCTGTATCAGAAACATTTTAACAGAAGATTCCTAACTACACTTATATTACATGGGATCAACAAATTTTGATGTGAAAAACAGATGAGACAGCTTCAGGCTTGAGATGTTTCTTCTTTCTCTTCCTTACTACAGTGAAATAATAACCAAGAGAAGGAAATCAGTACTTGGAAGCAAAATCAGGGCTAAAATCTCCCTCGGCATACTGTGAGAGGAAGCAAAATCAACGCTCACATCATGGTTCAAGCAGAGAGTCCTCAGTGGCTCTTATTTGTCACATCAGGGTAGCTCCTCAGCTTGAACTATTACAACTAATACAACCCTGCAGCCATTTGTATCTGACACAAATGTTTATCTCAGCTACTGACTTTGTAAATTAGATGTTATACAAACAATAGTTCTGAGCCACTAAACTAGAAAAATAGAGTTTTCCACACTGCGGCAAGGCTAAATTAAAGTTACATTTTTCAAAGTGATATATTCATTATCCAATTTTTTCTTTGATCTTCTCTTATCCGTATCAAAGTATCTCAAGTAAGTCTCATAGGTCCACAATATCTCTTAGTCACTGAAACTTAATATAAACTAATAGCCTATTCCTATAGCTTCCTTTCTGATACACATGAGATTTTCCTTCTTAAAGTTAAAAGTATGTATAGAATAAAATCAGTCTTAATGAAGAGACCTAGACTAACAGATGTAGGAATAAGACTGCCATTTGTTAAGGATTTCAAGGAGTCATATGTTTTGTACAAATCACTGTTAAGTTCTAAGGCAGGGACTGACCAAACATTAACCTGAGGGGTAGGACAAATCTGTGATCCCACAAGTCCCAACTAGCAATAAAGAACCAGGGCTTTGCCCAGCCAGTGTGGCTTGGTGGTTGAACATGGACCCATGAACCAGGAGGTCATGGGCTGAGGTGTGCAGAAGGCAGCCAATCAATATGACTTATAAAAAAGAATGAAATCTTGCCATTTCTGACAACATAGATGGACTCTGAGGGTGTTTTGCTAAGTAAAACAAGTCAGATAGAGAAGACAAATACTGTGTGATTCCATTTGTATGTGGATTCTAAAAACAACAAAAGTAAGCTTATAGATTCAGAAGAACAGACTGGTTGCCAGAGATGGGAGGTGGGAGAATGGACAAAACAATGCAAATTTCCAATTATAAAATAAATAAGTCATGGGGATGTAAAGTACTACACGGTGACAATAGTTAATACTGTATTGCATATTTGAAAGTTGCTAAGCAAGCAAATCTTACAAGTTATCATCATTCAAAAAAATGTATAAGTATGTATGGTGATGGATGTTAACAGACTGATTATGGTGATCATTTCAAAATATCCAGGGTAGGACAAAAGTATATTTATAGTTATGAGCTTGAAAAACAAAGTTTATTCTTGTAAGGTTTATTAATTATTGTATTTTTACAGACGAACAACTGTACACCTACTTTTGCCCCAATCTGTATACAAATATTAAATCATTATGTTGTATACCTGAACTTAATATCATTTATATGTCAATTATCCCTAAATTTAAATTTGTTTAAATAATAAGTCTATTGCATTTGGGCTTCACATATGACAACACATTATATATAAAATAGTCTGAAATAAATATCTCATGGCTAGTGACACAAAATGAAAAGTAAGCCCCCCCCCAAAAAAAAAAATCAGAAATATATACATTACTTTTTCTTTAAAAAGAACATTCAATTCTAAACTGGTACAATTTTACCACATACAGATGCAGTCTGCGTTTTATTTCATATAATTATCCTATTTTCCTATATCTACACTACTTAGTAAGTTCCTGTATCAATTTTTATATACATGTGGGACAAAACAGATAAAAGAATGTAGTACTTTGTATACTTAATGGAGTGATGTTGATAGATCAATGAACCTGGGGAACATAATGTTTTTCATTAAACCCTCCTCGGAGTCTATCTGGCAGGAGATCCTGTTGACGCAGCATTTAGGGAACGCTGAGCAGAGAGGATGAAGCCTAATCTAAGGCCTGATCTCAGGACAAAAAGAGTAGGAGGCTAGTTCCGGCCAGAAGAGAGGACCCGCAAACAGAATAGTCGGAAATGATCCTGGAAAGGCAATTAGGAGCTGAACCAGGAAGGACCAGGGCTAATGCGATTAGACTTGGATTTGTGGTGAGTCCCTGGTAGGTTTGCACTTTGAAATTCTGCTCTGAAGTCTGAGGGGAAATGGGTCACAGGGAGACATTGGGTAGACAAAAGGATGAACTCAGAGAGGAGAGGAGAAACTGCATGCATCGCGTGGGGTACAAGAGAGGCTTATAAAAGGCTTAGTAAGTAGTAGCTATTGTTATGATATCACAGTTTTGCTAAAAGACCAGTAGTGCTTCTCAAAAATCATCTCCTATGCTAGGTTACTGATAACTGACCTACCTCAACTTACTTATCAACTTAAAATTCTTGGTTTCACATATCTGTGGAATCTAAAGATCAAAATAAACAAATGAACAAAAACAGACTCACAGATACAGAGGAAGACTTAATAGATTGCCAGAGAGAAGAGGGGTTGGAGGACTGGGTGAAAAGGGTGCAAGGATTAAGAAGTACAAATTGGCAGTCATAAAATAGTAACAGGAATATAAAGTAAAGCATAGGAAACAAAGTCAATAATGCTGCAATAGCTATGTATGGAGTCAGGAGGGTACCTGAAAATCAGGGGACCACTCTGTAAAGTATATAACTGTCTAACCACTATGCTGTACACCTGAAACTAATAAAATATAAAAATGATTATAAGCTTTAATTGAAAAATAAACATTTAAATTTTTAAAAATTCCTTAAAATTCTTGGTACAAGACAAATAGCAGAGAGAGTAATGTTGAAACAAAAAGTCAAAGTCATTGTGGCCAAGATAACATAGTAAATGAGACATATACTCAGAAAATCTATGTAGTGATCACTGAACCATACAAATCTTAGGGTAGAAATGGCCTTTAAACATTCTCATTAACATTTCTTCAATAGTACGCAGACAGAGGTGGGGCAGTCCAAATATTTCAGAGATAACGATAATTAAAATAATTCTTCTTGTAGGTTTTTGTGGGAATTAAATGGAAACAAAAATGTTAACGTAGCAGGTAAACTGATTCTAGGCACCCTTTGTCCCATCTTTTTTTTTTTTTTTTAGGACAAGTTCATTGCTTCCTCAAAAGGAATTAAATAGAAAACAATACATATTAAGGCACTTATAACCTGGGTGTATCATTTTCAGTTATGCTCATTTATGAGATAATTAAGCCATCACACTGTGGTAGAGTGATTGCATTGACAGCTGTAATTCTTCACGTCCCCTATTGAGGATGTGGTGCCGACTCTGGCTAAGTCAAGTTCAATTGCTTAGTCCAATAAGATGTTAGCAAATGTGATAGAAGCAGAAGCTTGCCAAGCACTTGCCCCTGTGTCTTCATAATTAGAGAATGCCCAGGGTGACCCCCAGCTGCCTAGAGGTAGCCTCAGATACACGAGAAAGGCTGGACAAGATCAGGGAAGCTACCCAGCCACCACCCAGATATCCTCAGCTAATTGCAAATATGTAAGTCCCACTGAGCCTAGCTTTGACCAGAGATATGTAAGCAAAAATAAGTGTGTATTGTTGTAAACCCCTGCGGTTTAGTGGTTGTTTTCTCATGCAGCATTACTATAGCAACAGAAATCTGATATACACAATTATTAAGCATGTGACATTTGTGTTCTCATTAACACTATAAAAGCCACACTCACCAGAATGACTGACTACATGACAACATGAGTTGTATGTATTTGAATGAAGGCTTTGAAGCATTTAGATTTTAATAGAGTAGCATCAAATATGTGGATTTTCCTATTTTACTACTTCTAAACTCAAAATCAGAAGGCCAAGATATTGAGTTGCCAAGTTATATTCACTAGAAACAATTATCTTGTATAATAGCTGACTTTGTATGTGCATCTGAGGGATTAGCAGAGTACTGTGCTAAATGCTAGGCTAAATGACCTACGGTATCTTTTCTATTTCCAATTTCTATGATTGTTAATTCTATATCTTGAAAGAAGCTGTTGGCAAACTACACAGAAACACTGGTTTCTAGAGAGAAGAAAAAGCAGCTGGATCTCTATTTCTATTTCCTGGAAAGGCTTCTCCAGCATTCCAAAGCCTAATCTTGGCATATCAATCTAGAAAAAACTTTATAAGCTGGGAAATCCATTCCTGTTGATAGCTATTCAGGACACTAAAACAGCTAGGTGCCAGGGCAAATTACACTTAGCAAGTGGGAACAAGGCAAGGGAAAATATCTTAAATTTGGTGGGAGGGAGACCCAATCATTGCTTTCTTATGATCCTTTACCTATGTCCACTTCTTTCTGTAACCAAGAGAAATAAAGTATATCAAGAAGAAAACATGGCCGAGACCGGTTTGGCTCAATGGATAGAGCGTCGGCTTGGGGACTGAAGGGACCCGGGTTCGATTCCGGTCAGGGGCATGTACCTTGGCTGCGGGCATATCCCCAGTGGGGGGTGTGCAGGAGGCAGCTGATCGATGACTCTCTCTCATCGATGTTTCTAGCTCTCTATCTCTCTCCCTTCCTCTCTGTACAAAATCAATAAAATATTTTTTTTTTTTAAAAAGAAGAAAACATGTATGTCTGAGAGTCAAAACAGTGAATGTGCTAAAACACACAAAATATGTTGAGTTCCTCAGAGATCATCATGTATATTAACCTAGTACTATTAATCCTGCTGTCCAAACAGCACACGTGAGTTAAGCCTGTAGTGCCTGATCAGAACTAGGCACCCTCTAAATAGAGTAAAGCCAATAACATCATTATAATTTCTAAATTCTTTGCTCAAGATTTCAGCAATTGTTTTCTGCAATCCCTCTAAAATGGCTTATATCCCACATTCCTATATAAGATACAGTCAGAGATCTAGTCCTTTGGGACTAGAGCTGCTCAGCTGCAATGAAATCCTTTAAGGACATTTTCAAAGTTTAATATCAGGTATTTTACCTTATGTAAACCTAAGGGGCATGCCGAAGCCAGTGTACCATCAAGAACAGACTCCTTTCCCCCCATTTAGGATGGAGATGCATACTCTGTACAATCAAGAGATTAAAAAGCAAATGGAGTATATGAACCAGATCAAGGGGCTGGCTCCTGCAGCCTTAGTGAAGAGTTTACTTAAAATGAATGCTCTGAATGCCGATCCAACTTTTTAGATTTAACCGAGCTTCTCACTGGAATAGCCCACATGACAGTATTAGTGCTGAAATCCACCAGCTCATTCTTTCGAAGACTGCTAGCAACAAGGTTATTACAAAGAAATGCAATCCAGACTGCTGCCTGCAGTAGGTGCAGGAATTGAGTCTACAAGTTCAACAGCGGAGACAGGGTGGGTGAATTCCAACAAAAGTCCTTTTAAAAGACCTATTCATGAGGTTAGTTAAAAAAATCTTTCCATCCAGGTCTCCGAAACACATCCTGGAAAGGCGGACTGACTTCAAGACTCATCTACGTTAATGATATATATGGGAATGAAAGCCAATGGCCACGGTAATGCATACTGAGTAGCAAAAACCATTGAACCAGAGCAGGCTCTGTGACATACTAGTTTGAAAATATCTGATTCTAAAAGAGTCAGTTTTCCTTTCAAGTTGTAATGAGAATTCCAGATCTTCCCCAAGTATGCAGTTAATGGGAAATGCAATGATCCTCACCATACCTTCATGCCCAATTCCTGCTTTTTTCCCACTTACAGATTACTGGGGGTTTTTATTATGGTGGCATTCTTTATCAATGCATCTAGTTCCTTAGATGTTAGATCTTGGACACCCTTCACTAAATCAGTCTTTTTGAGAAAAACAGTAATATTTCTTCTTCAGAGTTATTTAATTTCTATTTTTCTATGTTGACAAGAAAGAGTGATATTTATTATGATGGTATATTTTTCTGATCTATTTCCTATTACTTAAAAAAAAAAACCAAAAAAAAAAAACCTCCTCTTTACACTCATGATCATGAAGAAAAGACACTCTATCTTTAATAAAGCGCCCAATTTGGGTCTCAGTATGCTGGCCAGTGAATGCTTGGGTACTGCCAACACCCAGCGGCCTCCTGGCAGTACAGGGCCTTCTAAAAGCTGTTCTCTGGCAATGGTCTTTCACGCAAGCACTAATTTTATTATAGCTAGTTTATGATTTTCCCTCATTTCCCTGCTATTTTTAAATGCAGGGCTGTAATAGGAGGCAGCTAGAGGCCGGGAGATGAAGGAACCACTGCACGCTGTTGGTCTCTGTGGTATCAGTGGCCGTTGGAAGCTAAGGATTCAAATGCAACGTGAAAGAGTATTTGAATACAGGGTCCCTTAGGGGAGCTCTGCCCAACGAGAAACATATTGCTTTGCTGTCTTCATTTTCCTTTTAATTTCTGCTTTTAAGTCCTTGTGGTCTCTCAACAGTCTCCCCAGTTTTGTTCTTTAAAGTTATTTTTGTGCATTGCCCATTCTTGCCAGACTTATTTAGCTACATTTAATAACACTGTCTTGGGGGAGGGGAGGAGGGGGAAGGTGGTGAATTTTTGACTTCTTGCATAATGTACCAATACTAATTTCTGTAACACAATAAAACAGCTTATGATGCGAACAAGACATTGCATGAAGAAATGACAAATTTATTCGATGTCATTCTACATGTTACTGTGGGGTGAAGCTTTTCAGAAAGACTGACTCTGAATTTATGCTAGTAAGAAAAAGAGTTTGGAAAAGTAGAGTGGTGTTCAAGTATGGTATTACTGGGATAAAGAAAGATATTTATAAAATGTTATGTTGGGGGTGGGGGTGGGAACCATGTGTTTTTCTTGTAACCGAGATAAACAGAGATCTCAAATAGGAAAATGACAACAATCTCTATAATTAGAAAAGGGGAAACAGCCCAGGATGCACAATGAGAAATACCAGAGCATCCTGGCTTAAGGGGGAAGGAAACACATGCAGAAGAGTAGGGATCAATGATAAGAACATTGAGTTAGGAGTCAGAAGGCTGGCAGACTAGTTCCAAATCTACTCTTACTCGGCTACATAGACAACCTTGGACCCTGGGTTTCTTCATCTATAAAATGAGATCTCCCTAACTCCATTCCATCTCTGAATTCTTTTTCTTAAATATATTTTTATTGACTTCAGAGGGAAAGGGAGAGGGAGAGAGAGATAGAATCATCAATGATGAGAGAGAATCATTGATCGACTTGCCTCCTGCACTCTTTACACTGAGGATCGAGCCCACAACCCAGGCATGTGCCCTGACCGGGAATCAAACTGTGACCTCCTGGTTCATAGGTTGACGTTCAACCACTGAGCCATGCTAGCTGGGCCAGTTTCTAGAATTCTTATGTGTCCCAGGACTGGATACAAAGAAATTATTGATTTATTTTCTGTTGCTTACCTTAACTATCCTCATTTATTATTCCTTTAATTCTTGTGAAAAAAAGCAAAAGGCAAATGACAAAGTGGGACACATTGGGGAAACATTCGATTCCTAAAACTGCATTAAAAAAAAAAAAAGCAAATATTAGAAATGTTACTCCGCGGGGCTACATTCATTCTAAAACAAAACAGAGAAGGATGAGAAGAGTCACAAGCACATAAAATTATGGCTCTGGCAATACTATTAAGTAGCAATAATCCCTGGATCAGACATTGCCTAACAAATGTACTTTGTCTGGAGAAGCTGAGAACCCAAAGCAATACTAGAATTATTTTCCAGACTGTCATCAAGTACAGATTACATTTTGTCACTTAAAAACAAAGCAAAACACACTGTAAAATTAGCTTTTATATGTACAAACGTCAAGTGTCAAGCAATATTTATTCCCCACTAATTTCCTTTCCTATTTACCTATTTCCATTACTTATGTTTCACTTTTCGCAAATGAAAACTAAATGGCAGCCTGGCCAGTGTGGTTCAGTAGTTGAGCGTCGACCCATGAACCAGGTTGTGGGCTCCATCCCCAGTAAGGGGTGTGCAGGAGGCGGCTGACCAATGATTCTCTCTCATCATTGATGTTTGTCTCTCCCTCTCCCTCTCTGGAAGCAGTAAGAATATATATATATTTAAAAAAGAACAAGCAGCATTTGGATGATTCACGATACCCCTCTCCCCCTTCCCAGGAAAGAGATGGATCTGAATTAGTGATAAGATTTGAATAGATATATCGGTGGTTATGATACTGTCAAGTATGCATAGTCACTAGAACTTCTCTAAAAGCTTTCATGGCTAGAGAATGATAATGCAGATGATGAGGATGGTGACGCTGACTCTTGTGACAGTTAATACCGACTAACCAGCCACATGCTTTTTGCCCAACTGTGCTTAATGTTTTATTACATACTAGAGGCCTGATGCACGAAATTCGTGCAAGGGGCTCAGCCCTCGTGGCCCCAGCTGCCTCGGGACTCTGCCCACTGGTTGTTCCAGAAGTTCATCTGGAAGTTCTGGAAGGTCATTCCACCCTCTGGTCTAATTAGCATATTAGGTCTTTATTATATATGTTTACCACTATTTTATGGGTTAGGAAAGAGAGGCTTAGTAAAGAAGCTTAAGTAACTTGCTCAAAGTCACACAACTAGATAAGTGTGAGTGAGGACTCAACCGAAGTCTATTGGATCTTAACCCATGCTCTGCTTATACATTCAGATCAGCATACTTAATTTTTATATATCTAATATTTCTGGAGATTTCGGGAGTGTTATTATCTTAAGGATTTTACTCGTCCAGTAATCATGTAAGCCTCTTGTATGCCTAGTAAAACCTCCTAAAAGATAGTTAGAAAGTAAAAATGAAGGTTCAGTCAATTATTACAAATTCTAAATAGCATCAGTTAATTAAACCAACTGATTAAATAGTAAAGAGTTAGCAGAGATTGAAAGTTCAGGTAAAATTTAGAAGACTCATGGCACTCTCAATCTCTCTCTTCCAGAAAAGGCCCAAAGATACACACGAACAAACCCCCAGAAACCAGTGGACACCTGGTTAGTGAGTTGGCAGAGAACGTGGATTAAGGAATGAAAGCAATAAGCAATTCAGCTATCATTTCTTTGGGATGTAATTTCTCTGGAAAAAAGAAGAACTTTGAAATCCATACAAGTTTTATGGTAATTAGAGGAAAGTGCTTTTATTCAGGAAGAATAAAAGATTCTGATTACTACTTTGAAAACAGACTGGTGTGTTTTTTTTATAGTGAACTAAAATTGAAAATAAGAAAGGATTTCTAATTTGTATCATCTGTAGCCGTAGATGGGAAAGGCATTGTCCTTACAATCTATTCTCATCAGATTTTAATTGTTCTCGCCCACAATGACATAAAATTAAACAAGCCTCAGTGATGTCCTTACAAAATTAAAATGGACTGTAGGATAGTATGTTTTTTGTTGCTGCTTGTGTTGTGGAAATTATCTTTTTAAAAACTGGACACACATTGGCTTCATTTCAGCAAGGATTAATGGTCTGTACCAAAAATTCTATTCCAAGTAGCAAGTAGAATATATTTCATCTTGTTTTCCAAAACATGATCCTGACACTTACACACTGTGTGGCCTAAAGCCCATCCCTCTTTAAGCCTTAGTTTTATCATCTATAAAATAGGAATACCACCAATTTGCTACAGTTTCTCCAAGTTTCCATGGTCTCCAGAAGAGTTAAGTCCCAAGTTAAAAGTCAAGAGAGTGTAAGTTAATCCAGAAGCTGTTCCGTCAGAGCAGCCTGCCAGCCATCACAGTGTAATGACAGCATCTGAGCATTGCAGATTGTCATCAGTACCTTCGGGAGCAATAGCACTCAAGACCTTAAATAATGCTGCAATCTCAATATGTCAGATTTTATCTGTTTCTGAGTCCTTTCATTTTGATTCTTTATGCTCAACTCTCTTAGCAAGCTCTTGGTTCAGTTCAGTCCCTAATAATGATACCGCATGCATGATCATGCAAAAGGCTCTTCGTATAGCCCAGGGGGCCCGTTTCTCTGGAAAATTACTGAAGTATATCAAACTATCTAAAAATCCATTCCTGAAATGCAAATACTTGCTCTGGATTTCACCACACTACTCAGAACGGCATGCATTTAAAACTTATTAATTGCTTATTTCTGGAATTTTCCATTTAATATTTGTGGACCACAGTTGACTACAGTTAAAGAAGCCATGGAAAATAAATCCACAGATAAGGGGGGGGGGGGCGCGAATGCACACACACACACACACACACACACACACACACACACACATTCACCAGGGGTGCAAGTTCTTTTGAAGTAATAACTACTTTGTCAGTAGGAGAAAGAGAGCACTCCATTATCCATTACAGGCCCAAAAGGTCTGCCTCAACTGACTTATAACACACAATACTAAGAGCATAACAGCTGACAGCCTATCTCCATTCTTCACAATGTCTACTTTCCAAATCCTACAGTCTTCCGTGATTTGAAGAGTTACGGTTAACAATCTTATTGGTTTCTCAAAAGCCTGTGATACACACCACTGAAGAGGTTGTCAACCATTCCCTTCCTGAACTTAAACCTCGCCGTGCGGACCTGGTTCTCAGATAAAATGGAGTGCTTTTTACCCTTTACCCCACTCTCCTGTACTGCTGGAAGTAAAACAATCATCTCACTACATTCCTTCTCTCTGCCTCTGTCTCTCTTGTCTTTCTCTCACACACACACCCCATAAACCTTTGTGTGGATTTCATATTAGCACTACTAATATATTAATATCCACGGTGTAGAAAATGTCTGCAAAAAGGTCCAAGAAAAATAGCATTGCTTTTGGAGAAAGTGCTATGGTCAGGATGATGTCATCGAAAACCATCTAATGAATTTCCTGTAGCCACATCCTAAAGAAAATCCAGGAGGCTCAGTTTTCTCACAAAGTCAAGTAGTCTTTTTGGGGGGGTCAGTAACTGTTCCTGTAAGCATACAGGCATCATAAATTGATAATGATTATGATTTACCTTTCATCTTCACTATCACAACAAATGATTTTTCATTTTAAAAGGTCTTTATGTTGGAGGCATTATTAGAATATTAAATGTAAATTTTAGATTTTAGTTACTGACAGCAAAGTAAGTGCAAAAAAAAGGGGGGGGGGGTAAAGCTTGTTGCGCTTACTACTGGGCTTCATAAACTTCTCCCTCAGCTCTGAGTAACACAAAGACCACCATTCATAAGAAGGAAGGGGGGTGAGCTCTCTTTACCCACAGTAAGCCCGCAGTGTTTTTCCTCCAAGCCCCAAAGCATTTATCAACACTGGCCTGGACCACTCCAGGAGGTCTGCCAGAAGATTTGAGCTCCTTGAGGGCAAGAACAATGGCATATTCATCCTTTTTGTTGTTGTTGTTAATCCTCTCTCGAGGACATTTTTCCATTTATTTTTAGGAGAGAGGGAAAGACAGAGAGAAACATCAATGTGAGAGAAACACATTGATTGGTTGCCTCCTGTACAAGCCCTGACCCGTCCCCCCGGCCGGGAAGGAGCCTGCAACCAAGGTATGCGCCCTTGACCAGAATCGAACCTGGGACTCTTTGGTCCATAGGCTGACGCTCTATCCACTGAGCCAAACTGGCTAGGGCATGGCATATTCATCTTTCTACTCAAAGTCATTAAGCATCTGAAGCACAGTAAACACCCAGTAAACATACGTTGAGTAAATGAATGAATGTTTATAACAGCTTTTCCATAATAACAAAAAATTGGAAACAACTCACATGTTCATCACACTAAGAAGAGTTATGTAATTTTAAGGGTTACACATTACCAAGCAGCCAAGCCAAAGTTCAAGTCCAGGTCTGTCTAATTATCTAAGTTCACATTCTCAACCAGTTGAAATAGATTACTTTTGGCAGCAATTTCAAGGTACTCTCATAGTCCCAAATAGTAGACACCCTCTCTCCCTTGCTTGTAGAAGACTTTTTAAAAGTGTGAAAAGTTCTGAGAGAAAGCTACTTACTGCCCATGTCCAGGGAAAAGATGGCAGAAGGAAAGGACCAGAAAAGAGATTTCTATTATAGAAAAAAAAGGGAATGCAGTAACAAAACAAACATGAGAATGAGGTAGGGGGGTCAATAGAACAAGGGTGAATATAGAAGTGGGTACAACCTACAGATTGAGGACTAGATCAAGAACACTGAATTGAAGGTGAGTGTCCAGGAAGCAGCTGAATAAATAAATATGAAGCTCAGGAGAGAAATCAGATTGATAAAAAAATAAATAAAAATAAATAAAAATAAAAAAAACTTCAATCATATTTGCATATCAGATTCCCTGAATAAAGAACGTCTCTAATACAAGATAATTTATGTAATT
Organism: Pipistrellus hanaki; assembly: GCF_964339955.1. Taxonomy (NCBI): domain Eukaryota; kingdom Metazoa; phylum Chordata; class Mammalia; order Chiroptera; family Vespertilionidae; genus Pipistrellus; species Pipistrellus hanaki. The sequence continues at coordinate 3,870,149 of NC_140521.1, read as the reverse complement.
CTTCTGACAATTAATATTAGCTCACAGGGAGGTCTCCATGGACACCTGAAATTAATTTTGAAGCCATTAAAGCAGATAGAAAGTAAGAATAAAAAAATCCTATGGAGAAGGTATCACTTCCCCTATTATGTATCTGAATAATCGTATTAAAAAACAACAACATGCATATTGCTCTTTAAGGTAAGTAGACAAAGTGTTTTCAGGCTGCTATCTTGCTACTTGGGAAAAAATTTTAAAGGTATTGTAGCCAAAGATGTAAGAGGCAGAAAGATGCAGCTTGGTGTTCTCACCAGTCATGGTATGCACAGTGGTTAATTTTTATTTCAAAAGGCAGTTTCCCATATTTCATTTCATAGCAAAATAGAGTCGAGCCTGGAACAACCTGGGTGTAAACTTAGTGGGTCCACATACATGTGGATTTTTTCAATAGAAGTACAGACAGCACTCAGCCTTCCTGGGTTTCACATCGATGGATTCAACCAGCCACAGATGGGAAATACTGTCTTTCTCAACCCCTGGGTGGGGCGAGCTGGCTGTATGCGGTTCCTATACCGTTTTATGTAAGAGACTTAAGCATCCACACAGGGGTTGCGGTATCAGTGAGTGGTGCTGAAACCAATCCCCCGTGGATACCGAGGCACCACTATAGTTGAGTTTTGGGCGAGTCAAAAGTTATACTCAGATTTCTATTGCACAGGACTAGAAAGCACTAGAGCAGGAATTCAAATTTGGATCTATCTCACTCAAACCCCTACCTCTTTCCACTCCGTAGGCACTTTCTCATCATGTCACATCTACTAGATACCAAGTGCCTGAGAATATTACATTTCCTTTCTCTAATAAAGACTAGGATGATATTTCTTTATCATTACAATTCAGGTCTCTCGATCAGACTTAATATGCATCTACAATATCATCTGAGCTAAAAATCCACCTAAGAAACTATGCTAAGGGTTTGCAGTAATAATACTCCATCTCAAATAAAGAGAAATGTGATACATTTCTCAAATACATTTAATGAATGTATCATGACGATATACATTTTTGCTAATTTTACATATATCTACTCCACAGCACATTTGAATAGCATAACAACAAGGCATTTGGCCAAGCTGTTAGATCCTGAGGTCAGGGACCATGTCTTATTTATCTCTATATCCCCAAGGCCAATACATGATAGATGTCCAAAACCTGGTTGATGATGAAAGATAGAAGCAATAATTATTCACTTCTGAAAGTAATATTTTAAGGTACTGACTCCAAGTTTTTTTTAAAAAAAGGTTTTGGTCTACAGGCAAACTTCCTACCTCTCGGTCCTTGAGTTTCATGGCGAGCACCAGCTGGTGCCGGTGGTTAGTGAGAGCCTCCCGGTAATTTCCTTTGGAGAAGAATGCAGAGCCTAGATTCCCATGAGCTCGGCATTCTCCTGTCTGGTCACCTGGTTGGGTTTAAAAAAGTAAAAAAAACTTCTTTTAGTTATAGCATTATTTTAATATATAATGGCCATCTTAATTTAAGAGCCACAGACCTACTAGCTAAGATTTCACTTGTCTTCTTATAGGAAGTATTTTCTTCTCATATAAGACTCTTTGTGAGAGGTGATGGTCCTAGAATTTACGTCCCTGGCTAACAACTATTATCGCTGTCATACAACTGTTGCCATGGACATAAGTGTCCTGGAAATGAGAGGTTAGAGACCTTGACACAAACCAGCTGCTATTTGAGTCACTTCACTGCTCTGCTAATGATTTTTGGTTCTGAACAACCATCAGCTTGTTGGTTCAGTCATTTGACTCCAAACCTACTATACCATATTGCTTCTTTACAAGAATGCTAATGGTAGAGTCGCCGTATCAAGTATACTAATGGTACAGTCACCATATCCCTGCTTTTACTGCAATCCTGCAAGTCACTGAATAATCACAAAAACAATAATCGTAATCATAAGCCACACTTATTTTACAAATGAGGAGATGGCAGCACAGAGAGCTTAGGCCACTTGCTGAAGGTCAACCTGCTCGTAAGTAGCAAAGCCAGGATTCTAAACAAAGCAGTCTGGCTCCACTGTCCACACTCTTAACCACTGCACTGTATTGACTCCACCCAATGAAATGATGGCACATTCTAATGTAGGCAAAAATTAAAATTAAGATGAAAGAGTCACCCACCAGTACTACCATTTGGGATATTGTATCTGTGGACCCAAATCTCTGAGGAGGGCAATGAATATGTTAGTTCACATCTCTTGGCTTTTTGGAACCCTGGTACCTGTTGTACCAAAAGCCCTAAAGACCTAAGAACCCTAAAACGGAGAATGTTCGAGAGACACTCCCTTTCCATGGCGCATGTTACTCCCACGTATGCCAGGTTAACAGCTTATTTCCTTTCTACTGAGACAAAGGGGAGAAGCATAACTCTACCTAAGGTCTTGGCTACATCCAAGTCCTGCTGCATGTATCCAGTGCTCTTCTCTGTATTCCCAAGAGACCAGTAAGCGCTGCTCAGGGCAGAGAACACAGAGCCTCTCAGTTTGAGGCTGCAGGTGCCAATCTTCAGAGCAGCTTCTAAGACAACCACAGAGGCCCCGTGATGGCCCGCCGTCAGGAGCTCCTGCCCGACCACAGACACGACCACGAAGGGACTCTTGTCCAGTTTCATTTTCTGAAGCTGCTGATAAGTGGGCTCGAGGGAGTCTGATAAAAACAAACAGAAGAAAATTAGAAAATGTAGAAGAATACACGAACAGTGTTTTCTAATATGCTCTAGAAACAAATGTTTATCATGCCTCTTTATGGCCTACTTCAAGCACAAAGTCTTTGCAATGACAAAACAGATGGAGAGCAAGGGATAAATTTCAGATATTTTAGAAGGAAAAACTCTTATAGAATTTGAGGAAAAATGTATTTAAGATGCATTTTTAACAATACCTTATTCCAAAGGAATGATACAAAGGACTGTCTCCTATGGGTCACATTCAAGGTAACTAACATTTTTATAGACTTCAATCTGTCTAAGGCTCTATAAAACATTCTAGAGCTTTCCGAGTTATCATTATAATAGTCCTCTAGCATATATGACTAAAAAGGCTTCAACTTTCCTAAAAACCCTGGTGAAACTACTACCAATTATTCTTGGATACAACACTAAAATATAGTACCGAACTGCAAGTCCAGAAGAATGGGAGAAATAATCCTGGAATGAATCTCCAGAGCAGGGGTGCGAAGAGAGAACAGCAGCTATTGATAAGGTAAGAAGTGAAATACGATAAGGGAAAATACTCCCCCCAAAATAAAATTTACAGGTAAGGTTCAAATATTCACCTCATTTTAATTTTATTTTTATCAAGCTAATTCCTAAAAGAGGAAATTAAATTAAAAATCATTTAAAAAGACAAATATTGTATGATTCCATTTATGTAAGATACCTAGAGCAGTCAAATTCAGGGAGACAGAAAACAGCACAGAATTACCAGGAGCAGTGGGGAGAGCAGAATGGGTAGTTAGAGTTGAATAAGTTCAGAGAGTCAATTTGGGGAGATGAAAGAGTTCTGGAGATGGATAGTTATGATGGTTGCACAACACTATAAATGGACTTAATGCCACTGAATTTGATAACTAAAAGTTGCGAAAATGGTCAATTTCATGTTACATATATTTTACAATAAAAAAAAACTTTGGTTCATACTAAAAGGCACAATTTAACCCTCCTCAAAAAAATAAATAAATAAATAAATAAAAATAAAAACAACCGATATGTTTCCCACTTTGTCTAAGCCAGTCACATTTTACTCTGTATTTATGTATTACATTCTACTTCATTCAGAAACGATTCAAACGCTTTCCATAGAAATAAGGTGAAAAACACAGAAGTCCACAGGTAGACTAAGCCCCAACGCAGTTCCTAAAGGTGGCCAGGACACTGGGCTCCAACTTCATAGAGGACAAAGGAAAAGGATACATGGTCACCTTAATTTCCCAGACATTTCAGATGAAAACACCCAACACTCATAAGAAACGCAGCTCTTCCTGCAACTGAGGCCTTGGGGAAAGCTCACACTCAGCACTGCACCTGCCTCAGAGACAAGAACTGATCATGGCTGCCGCCACTCCGGTCCTCGGTGAGAAGCAGGGCACCCGCTGCGGAGGAAGGGGATGTACCGGTGAAAGGTGTCCGCCTTTTCAGGCTACAGCTTGAATCTCAAACCACATGGGGAGGCAGGCATGCTCATTTCTCTTTCACAAATGCGGACTGAGGTGCAGGAAGCAAGCAGCCTTGCTCAGTCAATGGAACAGCAAGGGGCATTGCGGAAATTAGATTCCAGTCTTTTGGGGGAAGGAGTGTGTATTTTTTACATAATATTTCAGAAAGAGGCCTCCTGTAAAAAGTAACTGCCTCCTAAAAGAGTTCACGGAGGTTGGCCAAGTAGGCAGATAAAAGGTGAGCCCCAATTTGACCCCAAGATAAAAGCTTATACATCCAACAGCCGTTTGCCACCAGCACTTCATAAAGTCAGCCTCCCTGGATGCTCTGGAGCTGGGAGAAGCACCGTGACAGGGGATGGCCCATAAACGTAATAGTCTTTAGATTACGAATTAACGGAGGAGAGGAAATATACACAAGAGAACCCTTGGCAAGAAGCAGCCCTGGCATCTTTAAAGGAACAAATAAAGGTAGACTAAATCTCACTTTGTAATTAGATTATTAAATCTGTGGTCGGCAGTAGTTCTATGCCACACCATTTACAAAATACAATGACGTGAAATTGCTGGAAGACTAGCTACAAAGGAGAAATGGAAAACAGTAGCAGGGTAACTTGAGAAGTCATGACAAAGAGTATCATTTTATATTTACAGTTATTTCTATATTTTCACTAATGATCTAAAGGAAATACATTATATATGATGTAAATATAACCACAGGAGAAGTAGTTTAGGTAAGTGAGCCTAAGTGAAACCATAAAAATAAGGAAAAACAGACTGAATTCAGTTAGCAATGTTGACAGCAACAATATAAAAATATCAAGTAAATTTCAATGTGGATAAATATAACATATTCAATATAGATTGGCCCTATCTTTAAAAAAAAAAGAAAAAAGAAAAAAGAAATCTTGAAACTTCGGAAAAAAGGCCAAACCACAGGAATACTGGGACTATCGCAGGAGCTTGGCTTGCACACACAAGCACCTGGGCTGGGGAGCTGTCTGTGTTGCATTTAAGAATTACAAAACGAAAGCAATTGACACAACAGATCAGACCTAGACATAAAGCGACCCAACCGCACCGCTATGCAACCGTGGCAGAAACTTAGAAAGCTGCAGGGGGCTCCACGACAATGGGTGAAAAAATGGGCAGCAAATAATGATAGATTTCGCGAATTACAAGCATATGACAAAAAGAGAGGTAGGTCATTAAGATGTGAAATGATGCATAGAACAACGCTGTGAAAAGCAACGGTATCCCTATAAAGCGTTGATAAGAAAAGCCCACCTGGAGTAGACGGAGTGATGAAGGCAATGCTAAAAATAAATGAGAGAAATTAAACCGCCTTAAGGAAGAAGAGGAAAATATTGAAGCGCCCCAGGCACCTGTGCGCTGCAGCTCGCTCCAGGGTCAGCCTGGGGTCACTCGGTGGAAGCTGGGACAGAGCCGGGCACAGAACGCCCCAAGGCCGACAGCAGCACTGAGGGTTTCCTTACATTTATCTAAACAAATTGCTTCAAAGGCAAAACAGTAAGTATGATTCTGCTGATCTCAACATGTTCCCTCCAATCTTCTAAGGCAGCGACAGAAATGCTTCAGAATAAAAACGTGGTATCTCCATGAGCTAAATAAAAATGTTCCATGTAAATTATTTGTGGACGGGTGACGGGAGAGAGGGAGAAACCATTAGAGAAATGGAAAGGGGAGACAAATTGATTTTTTTTTTTTTTTTTGTCCATACCTCCCCCACCTCACCCCTAAGCCCCAGAGCTCTGAAGCGCATCTGCTCTAAGTCAGAGTTTATTAACAGCGGGTCCCCCAGTGGGAGAAGCCATTAGGTTCCTGCAGCAAAGACTAGCTTCGCATGGGGTTATAAAATCGCATGAAGAGGTTTTCTTGCCACGTTTTTTCCTAAAACATGAATCTTTGACTTTCAGAAAAAATGTTTTTTATAGCTATGAATTGCCCAGAGACCATATAAGTAACATTTAGTTCATCAAATTTTTACTTAGCATATATTTTAAGCCAAATACTGTATTAACCAGTATATTAAAACAATCTAATGCTGCAAACATTTTCAAAACTATAAAAAAAATGTCTAATGAAACTGTCATCTACATGTTTAGGTTCATTCAAAAATATTCCTTTTCGGAGATAAAAATTGAGTTCTGCTTGACACAATCTCATTACTATGAAACAATACTAGCTTTCCACTATATGCCATCAATATGCCTTAGTGTCTCCGTCACTCGGCAAAGATGACAATTGGTGTACACTTTCAGCCCAATCTTCCTAAGAGCTCATTCCTCAAAAATCAATGTTCCTCAGAGTGAAGCCAATCTGTTTGGACCTTAGAACTTCTCCATCCTCCACTAGTTGAATCCATTGGTTTTCCAGAATGCCAATTGGCACAGGTAGAATAACAGAGGAAAAAACATCTAAATTAGTGTCTGTCAGTTTCTCCCTCTCTCTTTCCTTTAAAAACAAACATTTGTATTGATTTCAGAGAGAGAGAGAAACATCGATGATGAAAATCATTGATTGGCTATCTCCTGCACACCCCCCACTGGGGATCTAGCCCAAAACCTAGACATGTGCCCTGACCTGAATTGAACTGTGACCTCTTGGTTCATAGGTCAATACTCTACCAATAAGTCACACCAGGTAGACTCTTTCTTTTTAACTCAACATATCTTATAATGCTCCTCTTAAAAATGTTATACACACAGCCTACAGTTAGATCCATAATTCCTGTTATAAAATATTAGAATGTCTACTTAATGTCTTTGTTTACTTGAATATTTCTAGATGGTATATTGGTCCAAATAAACAAATCAATTTACTACTAGAGATATTACAATTTAGAGGTATTTAGACTATCTTAGAACTACAAAAACCAGAGGAATCCTCGGGTAACTCTAAAATGTAGAAATGTCGATCATTTGCCCAAGCTCCTATAGTTAGTTAATGCAAAATTCAAAAATGTAATCTAGGTCCACAAACTTCCAGGCCAGTAGCCTTACACCATTCTATTCTGGTTCATTGTCTGCTACTGACAGTGATTCTTGATCTCCTTTGTCCACAATATATAATCTCTCCTAGGGCTACTAAAATAGAAATTCACTTCTATGGAGATGAGCACAAAATTTTGAGAAAATGCCAAATTTAACCAAGTTCTAAGAACAAATTGTTACTACCTAAAAATGTCATTTTATTTCTTCTTTGTGCTCTGAAATTTCTTTCCAGTAGGTAGATCTAGGGAAATATGAAAAATCTACCCTATTACTTATTTCCTAGAACTAAATTTAGGTTTAACTATCACATTGTGAGAGAAAAATGGGAACTATCACTGACATTAGACAAATGCACAAGCTGGCCATTGCTTTCAACAGTATATAAAAATCATAGTGTAACTTTTGTTTTTAATAAAGATGGTATTTCACATTTTTAAAATGAAAAATATATACAATCTTAGCCAAACTGATAACCTATCAATTCTCAATACCGGAGTCTAAAGATTTTGAAGGCTAGAAATGTTCTATTTTAAGTACGTGTCAGGCCAAACACTTTGATCACACTTACCTCTCATGGGAGACTTCATGGCAGCTTCTACCATCCCCACCAGAAGCTGGAGACTCTTGGGGTCCTGAGCCAGTCCGGATGCGAACGCTGCCAGCGCATCGGCATGACGTCCGAGGTACTGGAGGGCAACACCCTGTCGGAAGTATGCCTGAAAACGAAGAAAATATAATGCAATCTGTTATACACCGTGCTCCATCAAGGCTGCCGCTGATTCTTTATCAGAACAATGGATCAGTGGAACTAGGACTGAGATGGTCTTAATTCAAAGACCTACTCATAGTTTGTAACCAAATCTGATTTCTTCCGGTAGCATACTTCTCTCTCACAAATTATAATTTATTCTTTTCAATTCTAGAACACATAAATTTTATCACATCCTTTGGCATTTTAAAAACGTTTCTTATCCCACCTTAAATAGCATAAGCTCCTCAAGGACAGGATTTTGGAGATTTCTTTTTATCTCACCAAAGTATGTGGTACAGTGCAGGACAAATGAGAAACACTCAAATTCCACTTATTTTGTATTTTCCCCATTTATGTAATTAATGGGGAAAATAAATGTGATTATTATTAAGGCAATTTTAATGAGTAACATAATATGGTCATATCTCACATAGTGTTTCAGACATAATATTTAAAAGCTGTTATCTAAAATATATGTGCTTTGCTTAGAAACAAAATCAGGTTGTTTTTGTATACTTTAATTGGATTAGTTTTAAAACTAACATCATCAGTTGTTGATTGTAGGAGAACATCCCTCCTTCTAGTTAATTGAAGAGTGCCAAGATGTTAATAAAGTTTAGAATAGTCTTAAGGAAATGAAGTTTGTTTCCAAGCACGCAGAGACAAAACAAGTAAATGAACAAAGTATTACGAGTATTTGACCAGCAAAGGACCTTGTACCTGATTAAATAACACATAAAAATGGCATATTAATTCATTCACTGTTTATGTAACATCTGCTTCTAAAATTCTTAGCCTCCTATGTAACTTAAACATTCTTACAATACTACATCCTTATAACACAATTTTAACTTTTCAGTCCAATATACTTTGAGTTGTCACAAATTGTATTCATGAGATGTAAATGAAGTTTCAAGTAACTTCTAAAACTACTACTCACTAAACTTAACACATAATTTTATAATTTTATACCTACATGTATACACACACAGAGAGATTGAGCGAGAGCACATTTAATGTTTATAAAACATATTTCTTTGCCTTATTTCATTTTTATAACTAACCTTTGAGATAATTTAAGATAGGCAATACTATTCAGTGTTTCCATTAAGAAACAATCCATAAGCAGAATGAATGCTCATTGATTATTACAGGCTATTCAGACTCTATTTCAGTTTAAACTATCAGCAGCTGTTAAAACTCAGACCACAGTAAGACACTAACCTGTAATGTACTTTCATTACTAATTCATAAGATCACTTCCTTTCACTGGACTCAGCCACTGTTTTTACCTTTAATGTGTTTTATAGACATTTTTCACTATCCTTTTCAATTTCACATTTTAGGTGGTTTCTAAAATCTGAGGGGTAATATATGCAACATTAAAACTAAAAATAACTACAGTTTACATAATCTTAGAAATACTATATAAAGCCAAATTAAAAGAATTTATTTTTTTATATATTTTATTGATTTTTTTACAGAGAGGAAGAGAGAGGGATAGAGAGTTAGAAACATCGATGAGAGAGAATCATCGATCAGCTGCCTCTTGCCTACTGGGGATGTGCCCGCAACCAAGGTGCATGCCCTTGACCGGAATCGAACCTGGGACCCTTCAGTCCGCAGGCCGATGCTCTATCCACTGAGCCAAACCAGTTTCAGCAAGAATTTAAATTTATTTATATAATATGTACATGCCAAATACCTGTACACTTTAATTATAATTTATGGAGAGAGACAAAAAATGTTTTTAGTTACTGATTCAGTATATTTTTTAAATGTATGCGGCAATCATATGACAATATATGTAAGTCAAATCATTATAATGTATAACTTAAATCTATTCAATGCTGTGTGTCACTGGTATCTCATTAAAACTAAGAATACACAATAATCTTAATAGCAATGGCTTTTGATAACTTCTTGCTTATTTAGAGCAAAACTTTATTATTCATTACTTCACTGAGAGAACAACTGACTTTCCTGCCTGCCAACAGAAATCATTGAAAAATGGGATATATTTACTTTTTCGTCAGACGAAGTTGTGTTAAATGCCAGGATGGTATCAAGTTCACACAGCAGTTAAATGTGGGCGTGCACATTTTGTTTTCTTAGGACACTCACTAATTAGATGAGAAAAGGTATGACTGAGCCATGTCACCCACAATCCTGGCTTCCTTCCTTTGGGGGAGGATTTTGAAAAGAGGCAGAGAAGGCTTTCAAAGGCCTCCATTAGTCCTCCCTCATCCCCTTTCACAATCGCTAACACGGCTTCACATGATTTTTCTCAGTCACAAGCTTAGTTTATACCCCTGCCAAGATGCATAAGAAGCCAAACTCTGCCAAACCCCTGTTCCTAACTCAGAGTAGGGCTCTCCCGACTTCTTTCCATGCAATATTCATTGCATGTGCAAATAGCTGAGTAAAAATTAGTTTTTGATACTTCTGTGAGAGGTATGCCACTTTAAAGTTCAAGTGGATGATAATATAACCTAGATTGTGGGTTAATGTAACAGAATAAGAAGAATTCAGCACAGTGCCTGACAAAAGTATTCAGTAGAATTAGCTATTTTGATTATTAGTGAAATAAGAAAAGAACCTTAATCAGAACACATAATTACAAAGCAACAGAATGTAAGAAATCCAACAGATATTTTACTATTCAGTGTATTATTCAATTCCTATTGCTGCTCCATTTGCTCATCTCTTTGCTCCATAAAAGACTACTGGCAACTGGGAAACCCACTGCTGTAGGCTCCCGGACAAAAACCGGAACCACCCACGAGGAGAAATGGAGCTATCAGGCCTTGGGAGATGCAGCAGCCACCCACAGGGTCCTCTGTCAGCCTCTTCCAAGGCAGCCGAGAGTCACAGCTGCTTCAAGAAAACTGATGTAATCTGCTCTCGCCTATCTGCTTCACCCTATTGATTCCCGCTACTAATTTTTCTGTTCCTCAGAATCAGAGGTCTCCCAGGAAGCCGCTTCATCTGGGAGAGGGGGGCATTTTGATCACTCAGGATTGAGCAGAGGCAATATATGTGCAGCATGCCGAAGGAAGCAATATTAAACGCGTGGTGCCCAGCCAACCTCAGAAATATTATATATCCCCCTGTCTACGCGCCCCTCCCCCCACACATACACCACATCCTGGTCACTGGTTATGTGGCAGTTGGAGAAAGAAAGGCAACATGAATTGGCCATCAAGAGCACCTCTGCCCTGAGAACAATGGTTTTAACCTGAAGCTTTAGCCAAGAAGAGAAACGTATAGGGAGCTAGTTAGCACACTGGACTAAAGGTAGATTTTCAAGTGTTCCAGAGTCATTCATTTGTTTTTTGTTGCTCCCCACAAAAACCCTCAGTGATCATTCCACACATGCTACTGAATTGTCACCTCACAAATTCAACTGCGTTACAAGTTCCTTCCTTCTCCAATTAATATTCCCTAAAAATCTACAGCGCCAGGCGCCATAAAACAGAGGACGCGTGCTCTCAATGTGCTCACAATCGAGAAGGGAAGAATATAAAAAGCTGGAAATGTATTGACTGCTACCTGTGGAGCTGCTTACTAGTAAGATTTTGTAATACGTAAGCAATAATAAAAATGTAACAGATGACTGAAGTATTTATACCTGTTGTTAAAACTGTCGGTGTTTGTTCTTTATTGAGTGGCCATTCTTCTCACCTCAGAGAGGTTGCCATAGATTAAATGTGTGTGTCCTTCCAAAATTAGTATGTTGAAACTTAATCCTCAATGGAATGGTCTTTAGAGGTGGGACTTTAGGGGAGTAGGTCATGAGGGTGTAGCCCTCTGAATGGGATTAGTGCCCTTATATAATAAAAGAGACCCCAGCAAGCCCTCTCTCTCCTTCCACCGCGTAAGGACACAGCAAGAAGATAGCTACCTATTAACCAGATTAAATAAGGTTCTTGGGCCTACGTGGAAAAGAAGACAAAAATATATTTGTCGAAACATGAAACAGCCCTTCCTCTCAGTGTCCTTCCTAAAACACGTATTAGAATTACTACAAGATGTCCTGATACCTATCTTAGAATCAACAAGAACCCCGTCTCACAATACCCATCCTGGACTGCACAGAATCATGAGTCTTAGTGCATATATGTATGTGTTTTATTTTCCAAAGCCTTTCCCAGCTATCATTTGTTGAACTACTATCTGTGCCCAACCCTGTGGTAGGTGCTTCCCATAGTTTATCATTAACCCTCACAATATTCTGCGAGAAGTTCTTCTGATGACTACTGCAAAATAGAGGTGATTACGAAACCTGCTCCAAATCATCCAGCTACAAAGAGACAAACCTACTGCCAAACTCTTTCTGCTATTCCACATTATCTCTTTGATTAAAAAAAATTAATGGTATGCAATTAACCTCTAAATCAAGCCTTTTGTCTGGGAATTCTTGCACTTGTAAAATTCAACCTATGGAGGCAGAAATGAAGGAAAATCAGAAATGACACAGAAAATTTATGAACGTGAATATTTAATCTCTATTCCATTAGCAACCGTTGATTGTGGAACAATTTTTAATGAATTGGATGGAAGGAAAATTCATTTCATTAACCTTTCATAAAAATGTATTATTATTGAACCAAACAGGCCACTGTACTTGCAACTCAGTTCGATGTTAATTAGATTACAGGTTTGAGGCTTTAAATCAAAGAGAAACAAAAGGAGCCATCAGGATGCTTCTCGGCCAATGTTGCTTGTTTGCTGGCTAAAATGAATTTTTACCTGCAATACAATTTACTATGCTTCTTTCATTTTGTGACATTTTCAAGTGAATTTTCTCTTGCTTCTATTTGCTGACACTTCACATTAAAAATAAAACCAGAAGAATCAGCAAGGAGCACATTCTTCATGTGTTTTACCTGCTCAGCTGGGAGCAATCATTCCTATCTCTCCAGAAAACTATACTTCTATTTTTACTAGTCTGTCTTATTGTATGCTGAAAGCACATGCAAGAGATTGGAGGCTATTTTAGAAAACACCATTATTTAGTTTGCAAGCCAGAGTCAGAGACCCAAATGGCCTCAACATAATGTTCTAACCAAATCTGCAGCTGTGAATTGCTTTTCTCCCAAGTGCTGCTTTTGGCACATTTGATATCAATTTCTAAAAGAAATCTGCTCTCAATCCTGATTGTTTCATATCACATCAGCTATTTCTTTTCGCAAAATTAGTTTTCAGTGAATTGTATCAAAAGTGTTAAGGTAACATATTTTTTAATTAGAAATTTGATAAGAAGATAAAGGAATTAGAAATTTGATAAGAAGATAAAGAAAAGGTGAAATGACAACCAAGAGTTAAATAACTAAGCAGTATCATTTCCTAGCACTGGAGGGATTCCCAATGGTGAAGTACATGTCAGACTATAAAATGTGTGTACCATAATCTGGAATTTCTCATCTAAACTTTCAAAATAAACAATGAAAGAAGTTTATGAAGTCTCCAAAAGCAATGGTTCTGAACTTCCTAAATCTTATGCCTTCATTCTATGGGATATGGCATAGGAGAAATATAAAGTTGTGCCAAGAAGAAAACCAAGGGAATTTCCTGAACATTCTCCAAGAATCATCTGGCTTCAGCATGAGTTCGGTGCACCTGTCCTACCAACCCTCCCTTCGCACACATAGCCTGGTCTTGGGGAATATGGTAAGGCCAGAAGCAAAATAGAAAAAAATAAGAATGAGCAAAAAGAATTGTGGATTCAGAAAAACACTGAAGTCAACAACATGGGAATTAAAGGATCCTAATTCTAACTATTAGAAAAATCACTTGGCATCTTACCTCCCATAATGTAGATATACCCAAACTATGTCAGATTAATGGAAACCTACTCCCTCTAAAAGCAGTCTATCAGGAATTATTACCGTAAGTGCTATACTAGTATATTGGGATATGGGAGTTCTACATAAGGCTTTCTTGAGCAGATGAAATTCTACCATTAGTGATTCACTCCTTGATCTTTCTTAGCTTCCAATCTCTCAACTATTGCTTTTCTCATCCAATTATAATTCAAATGTGGGTCTGTGAAGGGCAAAGCCATAAAGTAACATAATGCAGAGAGCGGACCTAAGCCGGCAGTCGGACATCCCTCTCACATAGTCAATAATACTTGAATAACTATGTATGATGTTAGATGGGTGTGAGATATATAGGAAGATCACTTAGGAAGTTACATAATGTCTAATCACTGGAGTGTTCACCTAATATTATAATGTATGCTGTCATTGAAAATAAAAATAATTTTTAAATAAAAAGAAAATCATTTTTAAATAAAAAGAAAATCAAAGCTCTTTTCACCTACATCATGTTGCCTCTCCACTTCCAAAGAGTCTCCTTTCTCCATAAAGTAGATAAATAGGTAGGTAGACAGGTAGGTAGGTAGAGAGATAAACAGATTTTTAAAAAATAACTAAATCACAAAAACATAATAAAAAGGACTTGATAACACGTGCAATTGATATATGCGCTATTTCTCTGTCTGTGTACATCCGGGGATCTTATGTACTTCTAAATAGTCACATCATATTGCTGACACATGTTCAGTGATTACATTATCATCCTCATAATACTATAGCCCCTTGATGCCAGGGCTTTCTCTCAATCATGAGCCAATCTAGCTTTCCCCTCTGAGGCATGAAAAGAAAATGACTTTTATTTTATAGATGGAAAACTAAGGTAAACAGAGGTTAAAGTTCACAAGGTCTGCCTCTGAGTCCCTTATAGTTGTTCTGTTTTGTACATGCTATTTACAGACTTTAATCCTGAAAGGGTCTATGCCAGGGACTCAGGTTTCCCGTTTTCTTTCTTTGTTTCTGTTTTCTTAAGTAGTTATTTATGTGGCTGTCCTCCTAACTAAATGGACCAATCTGGGCATAAACCATTTTCTCATTTTCTCTGCTCATAGGAAGGAATGGCTTATTTCAGCACTGCAGATAGCATCTTGAGGTCTCAAGAGGATGACAAATTGAAACAGTCTCTTTCTTGCCTAACATTTCTTACCCAAGAGTCAAGTGATGATGTTAAGGAACAAATCTCTCTTCTCCTGACAATTTGCACTTATTTTCTTAATAGCCCTGCTAAGATTCAATGGGTTTCAGTTTGCTTAGAGCCTACTTAGTGCCTGTCAACAGGCACAGGAGCTTTCATTCATCAGGGTAATAGTCCTATTGGTGATGCGTTCTTATGAAATGATGGCAGCAATTCCAAAAAGGAAACGGTGGAGATAGGGCAGATGAATTTCCTTTCAAAAAAGCCATCAGGATAGCACAGCAGTTCCTCCACACCTAGAAACTTAATAAATTATTTTGATTAAGCAATGGTCAGATTTTTATTTGGGTATAATATCAATGTACTAAAAAATTACCTATTCATGGGGATTATCTATATTTTACAAAAAATCATTTGAAAACAAGCACAACCACCAAATACAAATGCGTAGCTCTATCAATAAATCTAGGTCTTGGTATTCATGCATAAAGAGTGACATTCACAGACAACTGGTGCCTCAGTTGGCTAAATAGTCCCAGATCAGTTAATGCTCTTCTTTGACTTATTAGGGTCTCTTACACCATAAATTCTGGCATGCTATTTGACAGGTACTTTTTGTGCATGATTCCACACGTTCTTCCAAAGATCACAAATTGCTACCATCGTTCCCTTCATCATTTAAAACTCTCTTTCTATAAAACTTCTATACTTTTAATCTGACTTTGTCTAAATAAAAACATTTTCTACTATTATTTGTTGACAAGTTTTAAAGTACAGAATCAAAATTATTTTATATTTTTAATTAAATTCATCTTTGGCATTTTTTTCTGTAAAGGTTTCACCTTTTATCAGGAATGTGTTATCAGCCCGCACCGTTTGGCTCAGTGGATAGAGTGCCAGCCTGTGAACTGAAAAGCACATCCCTGGATTACAGGTTCGATCCCCAGCAGGGGGCATGCAGGTGGCAGCCAATCAATGATTTTTCTCTCGTCATTGATGTTTCTATCTCTCTCTCCCTCTCCCTTCCTCTCTGAAATCAATAAAAATACATATTTTTTAAAAAGAATGTGTTGTCAAATGGAGTATACAGATGTTGGATTATAAAGTTATACACCCAAAATTTATATAATCTTACCCCAATAAAGTACCAGAGGTATATACAAGAAGAAATAATATCAGATTTCAAAAAGTATGTATGTAATCAACTTGGGGATATATATATATATATATATATATATATATATATATATATAAAAGCTGCCCACTCAATAATTTAGGATTTGTTTTAGGACAACATATAAACAAGTACATGTAAAAGCTAAATATGGGTCTTTCTCAACTATCACAGGAATTATTTTTTACAAGTTCATTATCAAGTCAATTATTAATAATGTTTTAAGCATTTTTCCATAAAAAAGAAATTATGCTATAAAGGTTGGTAATATTATCCACCCAATTCACAATGACCTAGTTCATACATAATGTCACTGGTTTACAGGACTAGCAATATTACAGAAAGGAGAAGAAATGGAACTGATACATCTGTTAGTATATGATAAGCACTTTTACATAAGTAATGTTATTTACTTTTAATCCGACCAAGTAGATTATTATATCTCCCTTTAAAGATAGGGATGCTGAGGCTGCTAAAGGTTAAATAACTTGTCCAAGGTAATAGCTTGTAAGTGACAGAACAGAGATTCAAATCCAGAACCATCAGGTCTGAAGCCAGGTCTCCACACCTATAACATGCCGCCTCCCTTTAAAACAGTCTTCATAAGGGAGCACAAATGAACAAAATTAACAGAAAAGGAGTTCTTCAAAGGCAGGGATCATCTCCATACACTATAGCCGACCCTGGAAATATAATCTGTGCATCAATAAATATTTATTAGAAAAAAAAGAAAAAATATTTATTAAAAATGTCCACACCATTAGCATACCTTCTCTCGTTCTGCTTTTCCTAAATTATCAATCCTGACCGCTTTCAAATACATTCCTTGAACTGAGTGTCTTTCAAAAATCTCAGTTTTCTCCTGAGACACTTTCCTGTCCTTAGACACTTAAATCCATATTGGCATTTTTTATGTGGCTCAGCATGCTCCCTAGCCAGGACAGATATGAATTTAACCCACAAAGCTTTTCCCATAATGCTCTTGGATCCGAGTTTGAAAAAGATGCACTGCCCCATGGGGAGAAATTATCCAAACTAATATCAATGAAGTGGATTTATCCTGTCCAGAGAGAATGCAAATGAACTTGGTTGCATCAACTTTCTGAAACCACTTCTAAAGTAAATTAAGAGACCCATTTCATGTTGTTTGAAAGGAATGTTGGCTGACATTTGCAAATGAGTCCTCTACAAAGAAGTAGCTCTAATTCTGCAGCTTATCATTTCAAATGGTTTTAGAGATGAATATTCAGATCCCACATCAATTTTTAATATAATGGAAAAAAATCCCAAAAGCTTAAGAACTAGGTTCCACTTCATAAGCTGTCATTTTTTCTACCTTCTTTCAGGATACATTAATTTTTTAATAAGTAATTTTATATAGGTCCTAAAATGCATTTTTAACCACTACAAGTTCAAAAATGATGCACAAAGCCTCTAATTTAATTGATACCTTATGTAAAGAATCCTTGTTTATTATAAAATTGTGGCCATAATTAAATAAAAATATTAAAGTAATGGAAATATAAGTTCTGAAATTATTACATTAAAAATCTTCGGGGAAAAAAAGATAAATCATTTTCTTAAGTTCCCAGATGAGTACTTTTAATGTCCTATACCAACCGTGCTGATTATTTTCAAAATTATCCTGAATATTATTAATGGCAAATGTTAAACTACCAAATATTCTGCAATATTGATAAGTACTCTCTGAAGACTTGGCTCAGCAATTGCAATGCATACACTTTGTGAAACAGGAGAACCAGCTGTATTTCAAGAAAGAACAATATTTTCACTGCCTTCAGCACAACTGGCTCAGAGCAATGAAAGAGAAACACTTTGTTTTTAAAATATATTTTATATCCAGATTTAAATGCCTAATTAATCCTGATAATTAAATGCAACCACTAACCACTTTCTTTGCGAGATCTCTTTTACATTTCCACAAACTCTGGAATTTAATGGAAATCATTGTGTCATTATGGCCAAAGTAATAAATGCCTATTGGTCAATGAGCTCTGAACCTTAACAAGCAGTTAACTAATTCGGTTGGAAATAAGACCAATAGTTCTAATGGCATTCTAATTTCACTGCGAGAGACCAGCCTTATGAACTATAGCTGGTTTTCATGAGCTCTTCCTACAGCAAAGAACAGCAATTTAAATGCAAAAGACATGCATTTGAAATTCAAGTGCTTACACTGATTTTGCCGGGTCAGAATAGGTCCTTCTTAAAGAAATATTTAAGTGCAATAGGCAGAGCCAAGGCAAACAAAAATAATAGGCTTTTAAATTATAGACGCTCAATTGAGTCTATTTGAAAATCATTCGAATTTTCTTTAGCTAATTTTAAACAATCTGAATTTTTTTTTTTAAGTAGACAAAAGTAACAACTGTAAAAACACCTTGCAATAAATATAAAAAGGGAGGCTCAGAAAGTTGATCTCTTCCTGCTGTCTCATTCGTTCATCCTCCCCTGAGAGTGAAGGCCTCTAGATTTCAACATAAATAGATATAACTTGGTATACAGGTATCAGTATACTTGAAATCAAAATAGTCTGGAGACATCAGTATCCACTCCAAACCTGATCCTTTCAGCTGTCTGGCTCACATTTCAACAGCAGAGAAAGCATTTCAAGCGATGAGGTAAGAATGTCCCTTTGCCCTAGGATGCTAGGGCATCATTCTATATGAAGATGAACTGCGTTATGTTCTTTGTTCTGCTAACATTCAATTACCTGATCATTTTGTGCCTCTAGCCACACTTCTGTAAAAACTACACCTCTTAAATTACATATTTGAGCTCCTTATTCCAAATGACATTTAATTTAAAAAGCATTTACATGCCACATTTAAAAATCCTTATGCTTATTCATCACTTACTTTGTCACTTATGGTAAACGAAATTTAAGTTCTTGTACCAAACTTTGGCATAATCTTGTACCAAACTTTTGACAAATCTGAAGAAAATAAATTACTATATTTTCCAACCTAAGTTCAATTATCACATTTTCTGCAAAGCCTAAGCTTAATCTTCCTGATAACACACTAATTAAGACAGTAATAATATATGATAGTGAACCAGAACACTGGACAGAAACCTTGGGCTAAAACTAGACTTATTACTGACAACCTATGTGAATTTCAATTACTTTTCTCTCTGGGCCTTAACCCCCATCACTTCTAAAGGGAGAGTTGGGGTTAAGTGATCTCTTAAGGTTCTTTATAACTGTAACATTCTAAAATCCTATGCTATGAAATTCTATCTTCTTTCATTATTTATAGAGTGGCTAACTGCTGAGGATCCCGAATTTCTCCTTAGTACATTCACTATCGTTTGGAGCCTTGTGGTTACCACTCTTGGTTTCACTTCACCGTCTCCTTTTCAAACATCTTTTTCCTAAAAAGAAAGCCTAACAAGGGTTTTGGATAAGAAATCTGCTACCACTATCCCCACAAAGCAGGGCAAGCTTTTCCTTTTAACAAAAACACTTGCGATTGGCAAAAAGGGTGTGAGCCAGTCCATTTCTTTCCATGTGTTAATGAGTCGCCTATTGCCAAATGGAACTCTCCTTAATTCCAGACCAGCAAACACCATTTTCTGATGAGGTGGAATGACAAAGTACTAATTAGAAGGAACCTAATCTGAAGTCACAATTTGCCTTAATTGGAAGTTACTACAGTGATTATTAACAAGTCACATTATCATTAGACCAAAGAAAATGTCAAAATTGATTTATGCATTCAGGAGTCTCTAATAAACAGGGTCTACATTCAAGGTCCTCTATGAAATGACCAGAGTAAAGAAAATAACACTTTACAGGTTAATGAATGTTCTGAAAATATCACATTTTTTATTGCTCAGATGCCTTTTTCCAGTATTAAATATACCCTGAAATACTGAATTAAGAGAAAAATATTTTAAAATATCTTTTTAAAAAAATACATGTAGCATCTTTTAGAAGCCTAAAATAATCCCTATGATTAATGCTCTGAGGATCTTAAGATGCATCTATATCTAAGGTCAACTGGCTTATTAAGTTGAACTGAAGATAAAGGCAAACAAGCTCAGCAGCATGACTCAGTGATTGAGCTATGAACCAGAAGGTCACGATTCGACTCCTGATCAGGACACATGCCTGGGCTGTGAGCTCCATCCCCAGTAGGGGGTGTGCAGGAGGCACCTGATCAATGATTCTCCCTCATCATGGATGTTTCTATGCTTCTCTCCCTCTCCTGTGCTCTCTGAAATCAATATGTATATTACTTTTTTTAAAAAGAAAAAGAATTGTGGTATTTGGAGACCAATACATTAAAACAATAGAGGAAAAGCTGCTCAGTTAATTGCAAAGTCATAATAACACGGGTAAATTTCATGTTTCTTTTGGAATTTGTCAGACTTCTGATTCTTAAATTTTTTGCAATTTTGAACTAGCTCAGCTTAATGTTAGCAAATTTTGGCATGTATTTGTACTCTGAATACACTTAAAACATCTGTAATAAAAAGTAATCTATCTTTTGTTTATGTGTGTTAAATGTCCTAATTGCTGCATATGGTCTGGATTAGAGAGCTGTATTCTCAGAACATAATGACCATGATAATCTTATCCTATACAGTAGGTCCTCTGGTTACATCGGAGATCCATTCCTACGGTGCAATGTAATGCAATTTTCGCCGTAAGTCGGAACTCACCTACATAAGCACTCACGTGGAGCACCTACACAGCAGTAATGAAGTGAAACAGTAAAAAAAAAAAATTAAAGATAATAATTCCTGACCTTTACTTGTGGTAAATACAGTAAATAATAACAAACATAAAGCACATATGTACATACATCGAAATGAAGGAAAAAATTTATTTATTTTTTTTATAAATAAATGGGAGGTGGCAATATAACCATGAAACGACATATATCAAGTCTGACATAACACGAGGACTGCCCGTACATATAAAACAGTTATAGCTTTATCTAATAGGACCATCTCCAAAATGTATTCCATGAAATTGTTTAAATACAGAATAAAATCCTATATAACAAAAGCCTAATATGCTAAGTGTCCAGTTGGCCAATTGTCTGTTCAAACAATCAAATCGTAATATGCTAATGATATGCTAAGGCTGCTCAACCACTCGCTATGAGGTGCACTGACCACCAGGAGGGGCAGAAACTCCGACTGGTAAGTTAGCTTGCTGCTGGGGTCCAGCCAACAGGGACTGAGCGAGATGGGCCAGACACATCCTGGAGTCCTCCTATGATCCCTACCTGGCTAGCCAACCTCCCGTGTTCCTCCCTGGCCTCGATGGTGCACCAGTGGGGTCCCTCAGCCTGGCCTGCGCCTTCTCGCAATCCGGGGCCCCGTGGGGAATGTCGGAGAGCCGGTTTCAGCCCGATCCCACAGCCAGACCAACGGACCCCACTGGGCATGAATTCTTGCACCAGGCCTCTAGTGCAATATAATAGAGATCTGACAGAAAAACCTGGATGGGAAAATCACATGTGACTTTAAAAGTTTTTGATATTAAGGAATAACAATGTTCTCAGTCTAATTGAAGAATTCCAATGGGTTCCTTTCATGGAGCACAGGTAAGTTCTTTTGGTGAGATTGTAGAATATGGCACTAGAGGTGAATATAATTTAATTTGGAACATGTGCAAACATCTATAAACATCTATTGGAGTCTGTTCTCTTTTCAGGAACATTTTCACTGAGTTATGTATTCTGCACACCGATACAGCTGCTCTACAGCTTTCAATGCTGATGTAAAACTAGCTTCTACCTACTTAAATAGTAAAATCTTGGAATAACCCAGTGTTCTAGTATTTTTAACTTCCTTGGGAGCTTACAAAAGGATAAAGAAAATAATCCTTTACTTCAACATTAAATAAATATGGTTGTTTATGCATGAACATAACCACATATGTATATATGCACTATTATGCTTTAGCAATATTATAAATTTCAATAGAAAAAAATAGCATTTACTATTGTAAAACAGCCTTAGCCATTCTACTAGTCATGTGGCATGAGGTCTATGCCTGTGAAAGAATGAATACCAATCCTGTGATAGGTAGTCCAGCAGTCTAGTGTGGTGTCTCACAGCATAACACAGACATTAGACTATATTCAAAACAAGTGGCTTCAAGCTGTGTCTTGAAGGAGACCCACTGACCACAGAGAATAATAAAACATACATACCCTGAAGCAAGATTACCAATAAAATAACAGCAAATTCAAACAACCTTTCTTTAAAATAATATCAACTCAAAATTTCATCAGCTTTCTACTTGATCCAAAACATTTGGTATCAAAATCTTTTTGAAATATGCTTAAGAATTAACTCATGACAGCCCAGCTGGTATAGCTCAGTGGTTAAGTACAGACCTATGAACCAGGAGGTCACAGTTTGATTCCCAGTCAAGGTACATGTCCAGGGTTGCAGGCTCGATTCCCAGTTTGGAGGGCGGGGACGGGGGGTGGGGGGGTGCGCATGCTGGAGGCAGCTGATCAATGATTCTCTCTCATCATTGATGTTTCCATTTCTCTCTCCCTCTCCCTTCCTCTCTGAAATCAATAGAATAGTTTTTAAAGAAGAATTCACACATAACAAATACCTTGTTGCTAGTATTGAGCCATGATATCACCTGCCAAACTCAAGAATCTAAAAGCACTAAGGAAATTGTAAGGATGAGTCTCTAAAATACTGAAAGTCTAGAATGTTAAAGGAAATATAACTAAAAAAATAAATCCATCCTTTAATTGGTATTGTCAGTGATGGCGATTATTATAATTAACCATCTAAAGGAGCTTCAATTCAAACTTATAATCATTCTAATTCTAAACTCTGCATGAAATAAGATATAGCCCACCATTGGGATAGAGAAGTTTCCCGAAGGAGGAGAAAATGAGTCTCCCTGACCTTAATGAGGAGGAGGAAAGGAGGATTTTCCTCTCCTTTCATGTCCACAGCTGCTGGGAAGGCTCTGGCACAAACACTCACAGGTTGAATAAGGAGAAGAGGAAGGTGAAGAAAGGAAGTTATTAAGATTGACAGCCTTTACATATTGGACACTATATAAATAAGTGCTTTTAAACACCCTGAGACGTAAGAACTGCTCGTTCACTTTTTCCAATGATGAAGGGGAGCATCGGAGGGGCTGAGCGGCTTGTCTTCCATCACACACATTCCTTAAGCAATTGAGTTGGATTCAAACTCAGATCTAACTTTCAAAGTGCCTACTTTACATTGTAATATGCCGCCTCCTTGACTGAAGTTCTATTCGGTACAGTTTAGTCATAATGCCTTTCTGTATCAAAATAAATAACTTTAGCCAGCTGGTCATAATATCACAGGAACTGAAATCAAGAAGAAAAACCCACAACAGCCACAAATATTTGGAACCACAAAGGAATATGTCGTACTACAGCCAATAAAGTGCTGGGTAACAGAACTTCCAAAGCTAGACCCCCGAAATAAAAACTCTCAGGAAGGAAAGATACTGCCAAATGCTAATAATCACCCCCTAGAAATGGACTATTGAATCCTCAAGTCCAGAAGCTTCTCCTTTCCAGCCTTCTGTTCTCCTGTTTCCCCCGCCCTACCCTTCTCAGACAGCTGAGGACACTGAGCTAGTTGAGGTGCCGCAATGACCTTTTATGGATCTGCCTGAGCTTGCTCACAGAGCCCAAGGCAAAGCAACTTTGAGAGTTTGGCAGAGAAACTAATTTGAGTTGTTTTTTTATTTTTAAGAGAGAACATCATCACAAAAACATTAATGCTCCGGGTACATAAACAAGAAAAATTTCTTTTGAAGTTCATTTCTTTTTTCAGACTTTTACGAAATAGAAATCAGAACTTAAAACCCAGAAAGGCGCCCGGCTAGTGTGGCTCACTGGTTGAGCATCGACCTATGAACCAGGAGGTCAAGGTCCAATTCCAGGTTAAGGTACATGCCTGGGTTGCAGGCTAGATCCAGGAGAAGCATGCAAGAGGCAGCAGATCATTGATTCTTATCATTGATATTTCTGTCCCTCCATCTCCCTTTCTCTCTGAGGTCAATAAAAATAAAAAAATAAAAACAGAAAGGGATATTATATTGGTTTTTCAAAATCAACAAAGAATCATAAAACTATAGTGATTGAGGAGATCTTAAATAATTACCAATATATTATCTTTACTTCAAACAAAATTATATTAAAAGTATTTAAAATAATTGGAAATTCATCCCATGTTAAAACCTTCTCTCAGAAAAAAAAAATCAGCATTTATAGGCAATAAATCATTTTCTATAACTAATCTATTTATATAGGTTCTTATGAAATGTTCATGGTGCGAGTCAATGGTAGAGATGGTTTGTGTGGATGAAAGGAAAATAAACATTAAATGTCAGGCACTACCATGTTTTCCCGAAAATAAGACATCCTCCGAAAATAAGACCTAGCGCAACTTTGGGAGAAAAAATTAATATAAGACACTATCTTATTTTCGGGGAAACAGGGTAGGCACTAGCCTGGATGCTTTATACATATATGATTCAGTTTCTACAATAGTCTGTGAAACAGGTACTATTAGCCCATTTACTGAATAGAAATTAAGGATCAGAAGGATAAATTTCCCAAGGCTATACCATAATAGATGACAGATTTGGAATATGATCTTAGATCTAACTCTCCACATGTCAGTCCATAGTTCATCATTCTTTCTACCATACATCACCAACGCTGTCAAAGTGGGGTGCCAAAGGTTTGCATTGCTTTCAACCTGTGGCCTCAGGTTGTCAAAAGAAAATATAAAAGCAATAGATAACCTCTCGTCCTTGCCCACATGCACTGAGGCCCTCAAATCCTCTTACGTGGCCCCCGTCATAGCAGGGCAGAGGATAGCTGAGGGGCCAAGGGGAGAGATGATAGTCAGGACTCGCTGGGGCTCCCTGAGGGTACTAGGTACTGGCCTAGCCTAGCAGGCCTCCAGGTGTTATCTGAGCCAGGTTAGGCACCCGGATTTCCTAGAGTCCTTGGTATTAGCGCTCACCTGAGAGGCGGGAGGCTTCCCTGAAGCTTATGATCCAGATCCAATTCCCCATGTTTGAACCAGAGCGGGGCAGACCTCCACAGGCCATTGATATGCCCATTGTTTGGGGCTCACTTCCAAACATGTGGAGCTTTCACTCATGATCGAATGCTACTTAATAGTTATAGACTACTGCTAACCAATCGATGGCTTCTGATCCCATACTCCCTGCTCAAGTGAACACAAAGAAACGAAATGTCAGGCTCTTTAAACGTGCCAAGTGGAAATCAAAGGGAAACGCTGAAGGAGAAGTGGCAGCTCGGTGTTTCTCCCTAGTGTGCGTCCCCTGACGTTAACTCTTAAAAGAACCATCTTCGTCCTTTCCTGTTTGACATTTCCTTCCTGGCTCCAGCTGAAGTGGGCCCTGTGCATAATCACTGGTGAACTAAATGCCCACAAGACCACCTCAGATGACACACACAGTGCCCTGACACAAAAAAGCAAAATCAATAATCTGCTGCTCTGTGTCACATGGAAATCCTGACTGCTGTCAGCGTACAGGAGGAGGTGGCTTGGGGGTTGCAGGAGAGACAATTAGATCCCTTGGAAAAGCAGGGCAGAAAGTAATGAAACCTCCCCAAGTTCATTAGTTACACACACACACACACACACACTCACTCACTCACAGAATGAAAAGGCCATGTAGCCAGAGGTCATATTTTTCCAGCCTGCTAAATTGAAGTGACTGAAAACCTCTGTAATTACATAGGAACAGATGAAATTGTTATCTTAACTACATTGTAAATGCACTTTAAATGTCATAAGTTTTGATGCAATTTAATATTTTACATGGACAATGCTCAGTACAGTCACTGATTTTTTACCAAGCAGATGGGAACATAATCCATGTCCATTACCAAGACTGGAAAACGCCCATCCATCTGCCTGAGCAGCACAAAAGGGTTCTGCGAGAAAGCAAAGAGCAAAGCCGCTGACTGAGTTACAGATAAGAGCGCTATCAAGGAGCCCAAAGCCCGTTTCCATTTCGGCGCTGCCATTCAGTTCCTCTGTGACCTTAGGCAAGTCACAACTTCTCTGGGCCTCAGTTTCCTCTCCTGTGAAACAGAAATCAATAGTCCCTGACATATCAGTGTCACAATTTACTGGGACGGTACATTGAGATCAAATAAGTAAAGGTGTTCTGTAAATAGTCAGATACAATATAAGCAATTATTATAATTTATGCCATTATATATTTGGGACAAAATATGAAGACAGATCATTTCTTTCTGTAACCTAGAAAATATATAAATTAACTTTTCACTAATAGGTTAGTAAAATAAAGGGGGCCAGAAGGGGAATCTGGGGGCAAATAACATAATCTCAATGCTTTATTAACCCCCAGAATACCCAAAACGTCTAAAAAATTAACCCAGCGTTTTTGTTACAATGAAGAGAAGACAGTAATTTATCTTTAAGTACACCATCCTATGTATATCATCCACATGTACACTATGTACCTGGAAGGTTGAAAGAGTAAATAAATGTACTTATTTTCCTATCTAATTCATTAGCAGAGAGCAACATAAGCACTGGAGAGAAACAGATCCATTATCTCTCACCTTTCTTTGTCCCTTCCTACACACACTGTTATATGCAGTATAATAAAAGTATAGTATACAAACATCCCCTTGACTGGGAGTTGACCAGGAGTTGTCTGGGAGTTCGACCAGGGCACAGGGCTGGCCAGGGGAAGGGAGGGAGTATCTGGCCAGCAGCCAGCAACCACTAGGGACCCTACCAGTGCACAAATTTTGTGCACTAGGCTTCTAGTTGTTTATAACATAGCAACTACAGAAGGCTGTAAGAACAGTACTGCCAAAACCGGTTTGGCTCAATGGATAGAGCATCGGCCTGCGGACTGGGGTGGGGGTAGGGGAGGGCCTGGTTCGATTCCGGTCAAGGGCATGTGCCTTGGTTGCAGGCACAGCCCCAGTGGGGGTTGTGCAGGAGGCAGCTGATCGATAATTCTCTCTCATGGATGTTTCTGGCTCTCTATTCCTCTCTCTTCCTCTCTGTAAAAAATCAATAAAATATATATATTTTTAAAAAGAACAGTACTGATGTGGCAAGTTTAGACATTTACTGCATTCCAGATTATGCATCATTTTCTCATAGCTATATCAATTTATTTTCCTATTGTAAATTCTGTGCATCCAGCAGATTTACTAGCAATTTTAGAAATCAAATGTATTTTGTGAATAATTAATGTAGTAAGAAAATCTGGATCTTTATTTTGATTTCTAGTCTTTTTTTTCTTTTTTTTTTTAATCCTCAACAAGAATATAATTTCCACTGATTCTAGAGAGACAAGAAGGGAAAAAGGGAGGGAGGGAGAGAGAGAGAAAAAAATATTGATTGGTTGCCTCCTGTACACACCCCAACCAGGGATCCAACCTGCAACCTGGATATGTGCTAAGACCAAGAATTGAACCGGTAACTCTTCAGCACACTGGACGATGCTCTAACCAACTGAGCCACACTGGCTAGTGCTGATTTCTAATCTTTTTAAAGTACTAATAGTATTTCATTATCTTTTCATTAAAAAAAATTCTTTTCATAGTTTAATGTGTTTTGCTCAAAATCTCTAAATATTTGCTTTGAGATTAATCAAAGAATGGAAAGTTTTAGTTTTGATACAACATATTTTGAGGTCTGGATTAAATTAAACTGGAAGATATCTCACACTTTGAGCCGTACAGGAATCCACGGATAGAACTGTGTTTCTGTGTCTTATTATAATCATAGGCTCTACCAGACTGTTAAAGGGGTCCATTATTCTCTCTCTCTCTCTCTCTCTCTCTCTCTCTCTCTCTCTCTCTCTCACACACACACACACACACACACACACATACACACACTTGAGAATCCCTTAGATAGTGAAAAGCCATCACTATGCAATCAAAAACAAAGAGGGTAATACTATCGACAATAAAAAATGTATTTAAAAAAAATAAACCAAAATAAAAAATAAAGAGGGCCAGAGTTAATGTATCAATAGTGGAGAAACAGAAAATGATTCAAAAGGTATTTAGGAGACCCCCTTGCTCAACTAAAGACCTATGCACATACAGGAAACAGGTAATTTTCATAGCAAATACAGTTTGAGAATTAATGTTATAATCCTCAGGAAACATGTCTCCAGAGCGCTCAGGAAAGGACTGCCAACACTGTACCTAAAGAGTGTCCCCTGACAACCTGTATTCTCCAAACAAAAGAGCTCACTTCCATAACAAACAGATCTCGATTTTATAGGTGTAGAGAAGGCATCATTTAGCCCACCTAAGAAGAAAAATACTATCAATACAAAAAGAAGAACAGTATGTCTTAATATAGTCCTCGTTTCAGTGTTGGTCTCAGTTGATCTGAAGAATTCCATATGAGCTTCGAGAGGTGAAAAGCCTTTGTGAATAATTGAAGACAAAATAATGAAACCTAGAATGTCAGAGACATAATATAGTTTTGTAGAATTCATCATGGAGCTTTTAAATTCCCAAATACTACATGCTGAATAATTTATTCCTGTGTCAATATGGGGCCAGCAGATGTTCATTCGGAACCAATATTAACCCTCCTCAAGCTGCAGAGGAGGAAAACAGCTCTCTCTGCCTGAGATGGAAGGAGGCACTTAGTCTAACTGAGATTATCTTGGTATTTATGAGAAAATTAAAGCAGCTTTGGAAGTCAAGAAAAAAAAACACACTACTTAGTCGGCAATCTTTTATCAAAGTCTGCTTATAAAGATAAGGAGCTGAATTTCATGGGAAAACACAAATGGTTGATACAGAGGGAGCTGATAAGCACTGCTCTCTCCTTTCAAAGGGGTCCCTGAGGGCTTTTCACTGATTCTGTCTACGAATATCTTTAGTGACTTATTGATATTTACCTCCCTCTTCGGAGCACTAATTCCTGATGTAGTTTTGGTCTCTGTTGTGTTTTAGTTTCTGGGTATTCTATCCTCTAGGTCCCACCCTCTATTCATTCACTTTAATTAAAATAGGTTACATAGTTCATTTAAAAAGAGAAAAAAAGCCCTAGCCAGTTCAGTTCAGTGGATAGAGCTGAAAGGTCCAGGTCTGTTTCCATTCAAGGGCAAATGCCCTGGTTGTGGGCCCCAGCCCCAGCGTGGGGCATGCAGGAGGCAGCCAATCAATGACTCTCTCTCATCATTGATGTTTCTCTCTCTCTCTCCCTCCTCCTTCCTCTTTGAAATAAATTTTTAAAAATTAAAAAATAAATAAAAAGAGAAAAAGGCAGAAGAAAAAAAGTTAAGCAACAATAAAGTTTAAAGTCTCACTAATGGTCTATAAACTTCAAAACTGGAAATCAATGGCTTAGATGCTATTCATTCATTCACTCATTCAACTAGGTACTGAGTGCCAACCAACTCTGTACAATGTGACTAAGTGAGGGATGGAAAAGGGAAGATGTTTAATCAAAGATTCTAAAGAATTATTAGACAGGAACATATACATACACGTGTCTAGTTATTGGCAGAAGCTTCCAGTCAATATGGCAAAAATGGTGTACAGGGCTTCTGTGGAAAGACATGGCTCTTAATCTAAACACAAAAAAATATATGGGAATCCCCAAGTGCTAGAAACAAAGAGGAAATAAAGACAGAGGTGAGCAGGACTGAAGCCAATACAGCGCCGGGAAGAGTGAGTGTTGGGATCAATCCGTCGGGTTCAGCGGCTGGAGGGATGTGCTGATGCCATCTCAGTGAGCGGGGCGCAGGCTGAGGCCTCAGGCACGCTGCGCAGTGGACGGGAACTATCTGAATAAAACCAACAGTGGCCAAGGTCTGCCCGTGAAACAGGGGCTGGAAAAATTCCATCCAGAGTGGTGATGTAGATGGAACAATTTGCACCACAAGAATAAGACATAATTTAACAGACTTAAAGAAACTTAAAACAACTACATTTAAAATGTTGAAGGAGATAAAGGAAGAGAATAATAAGGTAAAAGAAAAAAGTGAGTATAAAAAATGACCAGGTATTTTTATTTTTAAAGAAATCAAATAAAAATTCTAGAAATAAAAGAGGGGGTACCTCACTCACATGGAGCAGGGAGCCTTGATAGGTAGTCTGAACAATACACAGTTGATAATTAATGTCTAGAAAGAATAATACAAGGAAATCACCCCAAATGCAGAAAAGATGGGAGATAAGTATAGGAAAAAGAAGTTGAGACAAGGAAGATGGAACAAACGGAATAAGCAGTTCAAAACACATCTAACCAGGGTTCCAGAAGAGATAGAAAAATGAGAGAAATATATAACTGCAGAATTATAAGCTAGAAGACATCTTATTTCACAAGTGGGAAAATCCCAGCCCAGAATCATCTTCAATCATACAGCTTGTTAGAGGCGAAGATGGAGGAATTCAGACCACCAGCTGCCCACTCTTCCATTACCCAGCACCTACCCAAAAGGAGAGCCCATTAAAAAGAAACCACGTTAGCCTAATTTATTTTTATTTTTATTTGTTAGCTATCTTACTATCTGAGTATTTAAGTGTGGCTGACATCGTGCTAAAATCCTAGTGTGTCGTTACATTTAATTTTCATAACAACCCTGTTATTATTTTCACTTTACAGGTAAGGAAACCGAGTCTCAAAGAGAAGTAAATAGCCCGAAGTCACACAAGTAGTGAATGACAGAGCCAGGATTCAAGCAAAGGTGTGTCTGCTTCTAAAAATCATCATCTTAATCACTATATGACTCTATAGTGATATAGCTTTAAAATAAAAAGTTACTCCTAAAAGTTACGCACAATGATCGCACAATGATCAATTTCATTGCATCCCAGTCTTACTATACACATAGAGGATGAGTTTTAAAAAGTATTATAGGTCACCCAAGTGTATTTTGTACTGTCATATATTGGCAACTACAGGAAGATTTTAAGAATTGTGTTTTCACTTAATTCTCTCAACAATTTGTGAGATAGTGATTATTATTCCTATTTTATAGATAAATAAAATTATAGTAATCCAAAATACTCCTATCCACTACAGGATATCCAAAGCCCAGAGTGGATGCCTAAAACCACAGATAGTACTGAACTTATATATATATATACACTAAGTTTTTTCCTATATGTAAACATACATATGATGAAGTCTAATTATATTTTAGACACAGTAAGAGATTAACAGTAACTCATAATAAAATAGAATTATAACAATATACAAACTTAAAATTTATGTGAATGTGGTCTATCTCTTTCTCAAAATATATATTTACTGATCAGATAACCAAGACAGTTACAAAGTTACGGTACTAACAGGCAGGTAGCACACACAACCTGGATACCATGGACAAAGGAATGATTCACGTCCTAGATCAAGAGCGAGAGATACATCACACAATTCTAAACTTATCAATTGTTCATTTCTGGCATTTTTGTGTAATATTTTCAGACTGAGGCTGACAGTAACTAAAACCGTGGAAAGCAAAACCACAGATAAGTGAGGACTACTGTACTTCCAAATTTTGTTAAAAATTCTATTCAAGCAGGAGCCAATTCCTTTCAATGCCCCGGGGAGTAAAAGAATAGTAACCACTGCCAAAAGCTATCCCAGATTCCTCAAGGAGCCAATATGACAGCTGCCCCAGCATGCTGCACAGCTCAGTATTCAAAACCCCAACAGATCTCACACCCCAACACATTGTGCGAGGCAGAGGGTCACCCGGCTGTACGATTGAGTCACGAAGAGGGATTGTGCAGCCTTCTGCTCCAGCACCAGCCCATGACAGCTGAAAGACAGCCAAACAGGAATGGCCCTGCGCCACGTGAGGGGGCTCACGCTGCCCTCCTCTTATTTGGGTATAAAGAACAGAATGTAAGGTACCTTCTGTCCTTTGGAAATGAAAACTCTTAAATCTCGGTTCAAGAATGTCCACAAAAACTACATGACAAATTTTCAGTAAATATGCTGGAAATTAAATTCATTGAATTTCACCTTCTCAACTAACTTCATCTTGTTAACATTTTAATATGCTCAGTTCTCTTTAAATAAAAATAATAATAAAGAACCCTTCCGCTCTAACCGGTTTGGCTCAGTGGATAGAGCGTCGGCCTGCGGACTCAAGGGTCCCAGGTTCGATTCCGGTCAAGGGCATGTACCTTAGTTGCAAGCACATACCCAGTAGGGGGTGTGCAGGAGGCAGCTGATCAATGTTTCTCTCATTGATGTTTCTCTCTCTCTTCCTTTCTGTGAAAAAATCAATAATTTTTTTTTTAAAAGAACCCTTCCCAGTATTTTATCTCCTAGTCCAATTACCACTCTCTTCCCTACTCTTTATGCCAGTCTTTTGAACAAGTTTGTTTCAATTGCTTCCCCTTTCACTCACTCTTCTATACACTCCTATCTGGCTACTCCCTAACTCTACCCCTACCGAACTGCTCTTGTCACAGTCAGTGTTACCTGTCCCTTGGGGGCCCTGAGAGATCCTGGGGCTCTGAAGGGCAAAATCAGAAGATTAGTATACTCGGCCTGGTTACATACTTTGTAGGGCAGCCGCATAATTTGCGGAGACCAGTACAAAATGAAAATATGAGTCCTCTTGTTTGAAAACAGGAAGAGAGATTTTCTGTGGTCTCTCTCTACAAAATGTATGGTGTTTGTGGTTTGGTTTGGTTTTTTTGCTACTTAATATTGTAGGGCATGAGGATGCTCATGGAGCAATGCGTATTCTCATAGGCACCTCCATGACTTGGTATGTAGGAGACAAGCCAAATCCCACTCCTTCTGTGCCCAGGCCCAAGGCTCTGGGCAGCGGTCTCTGAGCAGCAGCAGGGGAGTGGGCTCAGACTCTGTCCCAGGGAAGTAAGCAGTGGCAAAAGGCTGGACCATAGGGGCTCCATGCCCCCAGCACATGCTCCATTGCCTCATGTGGCTTCACAAATGGAAAGATATAATTATTCACAATTTCAAGACAATGAGCACACAGCATTAAACTCCAATCACAGGCCCTCCTTCTGAGAGTGGGATCCTGTGTAACTGCATTGGAAGCCGCTCGTGGCTGTACTACACAATAATCATAGCACCGCCTTACATCTGCCTAAAATATCCTAGTTCACAAGAGAGTTCCAATTTCATTTATAGCATCACAATAAACCTACATAGAGAGATAAATATGTATCCTCATTTTACAGATGAAAAAACTGACTCAGAGGGTAAAAGGCACTGCCCAAAGCATGGAAGAGCAGGTGTTATATAGCTAATATGCAAAGTGTCCCCTCAGGAATTCGACCAGAAGACGGGGAGTTCGACTGCTCACTATGAGGTGCACTGACCATCAGGGGGCGGTGCAGAACATGGCAGGCGACCAGGGATGGTGCAAGGGAGGGAAGGAAGGAGGAGGCGGGAAACCTGACAGCCTGATCACAGGCCAGGCCTAGGGACCCTACCCAGGCACAAACTCCATGCTCTGGGCCTCTAGGGTTAACGTAAAGTACTCTGAGAATTGAACTCTCAACTCATTCGTTTCCTAATTCAGTACTCAAAATTCTTCCCTGAAAGCAAGAATCGAGCTTTTTTGTTGTTGTTGTTGAACTAATATGCACTTGTTACAACCATTCACAGTGTCAACCCTTCACACTGGCTGATCACCCAGAAAATATCCAAGCAAAAAGAAGTGCAACTGCATGTTAGATCCAAATAGCACAATCTCTCAGCTCACTAGAGCAGAATCTGTCTCTAATACACTGGTCACAGGTTACATTGCTAGCTCTTTTATCCCATCTCTAGGTAGAAATGCTATAATTTAAATTGACAGCATTACTTGGCATGAAGTCTGTGGATTTACAATTTCTAAATGTCAACTTGAACTTCTGACTAGTTCCAGAGAGCACTAGTATTCGTTCCTAAATGAGGCAACTTGTCAGCTCTGCATACATAAAAGCAGTTAATCAGCAATTTGCAGTGCAGCATGAGAGGGATCAACTGCTATGCTAATAGTGGGCCCACAAAGCACCTCCAATTAGGAAAGAAAACCTTGTCTTAAGCCAATAATATCCTCATATATCACAAAATTCATTCTCCTATGCAGTGGGTGATACATTTCATGCCAAGGAACTTATTATTTTGAGGTAAGTGTCTGCCTCCAGCCCGAGTTACCACTGTGCCCACTGGCCAAGATGGAGGAGCTGCAGGCAGTGGATGAATGAGGCCACTATTATGCATCCTGACCTTCCTCGCTTGCAGCTTCGATTCAGTTCCCAATAAATTCTTATTCTTGACTGCATCCTTGTTTACTGCGCTGCTCTCCCTCCCGCTATGTGGCCTTCACACCTTCTGTCTACACCTCTCTAAGTGAAACGGCACAGGATCTTTCTTGAGCAGTACTCTGGTGCCTGTAAACTACACATTACTGAGCTGTATAACAAAATCAACTCCTAAGATCACAATAATACTTCTAATAATCAGATTATTAAGAACACCCCACTGCAAGAATAAAAAATCCTCTGTACTACACCTATTTTTTTTTTATTTGTTTGGAAACAAAGTCCAACATTCTCAAAGGTGGGTACAAGGGTACCCTTCTAACGAAGACAGGGATATTAAATCCGAAACTCGGAAACATTAATCTTCCTTCAATACCATCAGCACACATGAACAACTCTGATGTGATAGATTTATTTAGGTGGTATTCAATATTAGAAAATAAGGTCATGAAGTGATTGATAGCTATGAAACAAAAATGTCATTCCTAACAGCCTAGCTACCAAGAAAACGGTACATGAACCCAAAAACACAGAGGCAAGCTTTGGGAAACTCTTTGTAGCAGAAAACATACATGAGAACATATGTGCAAATACAAGACAGCCACCTTATTTCTTTGGGTGACTCTCTTCATTAGTGCTAATGGGCCAGGATTTCTGTTTAGGGGCTGTTTCTGCAAATGCTGGAAGAACACAAATCTTATTCACTTTGGTGAAGTCCATTCTCATAAACAAGAAAAAAATCTACGTGTGGATATTAACACAGACACACACACAAGTACTTATACAGCCGTAGGAACTATGACCACTTGATTATTTTAGGGGTGGAGTCCTGCTTACCAGCTAAGGTTACTGGATTCTGAGTTACCACTGTACCTTCTGTAATGACCGAACTAGCCTAGGAGATGTATGTGCTTTTCTAATCCTTATGAGGGAACCATGTTCACCTCTAGAAGAATGGCTCAGTGTCCAGAATCCCATTGGTGAATAAAAATTCAGACACACTCCCCCTTGGTATTTTTTCATTATCTCTGAGATCAGGGAGAAAGAAGGCTTTAGCTTAGACCAAAAATGGGAACTACATCATTAATATTAAATAATGGCAACCATTTTTTTGAGCATTTCTGTGGCCTACATTGTAACTGTCAATGTGCTCAATATGTGTGTTATGTGGGCACCAGCACCACACATGTAAGAGAGGGAAGGCTGAAAAAGGAGGCAGGTTGTCAGAAAGAGGAAATAGAGGGGATGCAGAGAAGGAGAAAACAGAGAGAAGCAGAGAGAGAAAAAGGCAGATACACAGAAAAGGTAAGGCCGAAACAGTGAGAGTTAGAAGCTGAGAACAGAAAGAGAAAGAGATGGAGAGACTCTCAGCTCAAGAAAGATAGCATTGCCCTGGCCAGTGTTTTTCAGTGGTTAGAGCATTGGCCCTTGAACCAATGGGTCGCTAGTCCAATGCCGATCAAGGTTACCTATCTGGGTTGCAGGTTTCCCCCTCCGGTTGGGGCACTTGCGGGAGGCAATCAATTGATGTGGCTCTCTCACATCAATGTTTCTCATTTCTCTCTCTCCCTCTCCTCGCCCTTCTTCTCTCTCTCTAAAATCAATAGAAAAAATATCCTCCAGTGAGGATTAAAAAAAAAAGACAGAACTACAGAGAGGAGGAGAGTAAGGCAGTGAAACAATACTATAAACCCTTGTCATCCAATGCTGTCCTTGGCCCAGAAACATTAGTACCCCCTGAGAATTGGTTAGAAGGCAGAAACTGAGGTATTGTCCCCAATCTGCAAAATCAGAATCTGTGTTTTTAAGAGCATCCCCAGGTGATTCAGGCACTACTACAGTTAACTCTATTTACTCAGAATCGCTTTAACTATCATCAAAGCAGTCAAATGGTTGCTCCAGTGTGCATTGTCCAAGGTTCCATAACCTAGAAAATTTCCATCACAGGCCAAATAGGCTGAATGCAGACACGTAGATGCAACCTAACCTCCCTGCTACCAGTGTATTTCATAAGTAATTAATATACAACCATCTATCTGTTTCAGTAGAAATTTCCTTTCAAGAGTTCAGAAAGGAGGAAACCCTCAAAGCTGACAAATAATAGATTTAATCAGGTAGCTCTGAATTGATCATTCTAGTTGGAAAACTAGTGAACAGCTGCTACTAAAAACATCTAATTTTTTTTTTTTAATTTAGGATGTAGGACCCATCCCATGACAACATGTGTATTTAAGATATTCTGCACTTTAGATACAGTGTAAATATATAGTAATTTCACTACAGGTTGTTTTTATTAAACAGCCAAGCATGTAAT
This sequence comes from Pipistrellus hanaki, assembly GCF_964339955.1. Lineage (NCBI taxonomy): Eukaryota > Metazoa > Chordata > Mammalia > Chiroptera > Vespertilionidae > Pipistrellus > Pipistrellus hanaki. The sequence goes on along the minus strand of NC_140521.1, from coordinate 3,833,384 downwards.
TACAGGATTTTCAGTGTAAAATTACGGCCATTTTGAAATTCCAGCATTTCACTCACCCACATGACAATGTTTTTCCTCTCCCTAGAGTTCCAGCCATAGTCCCTGAATCCTCTGCCAGCTGCCACTTTCTCTCCCCAATCCCTACTGTTCATGGGTTGTCCTATTTATCATTCATTAAAGGCAATATAAGACACCAATGTCTATTTTTCCCAAGATTATGCTCTTTGTTCTATGCCCTGGGTAGAAACAATTACTATTCTGAACAGAAGGACCAGGAGGGGGATTCTTGGATGCTGATGGTCAGCTTTTCCTTCTCTTTCTCCTTCCCTTTTCCTCTCAATCAATCTCAGTGACCCCTCACCCCTGCCAACATGTCCTCGTAGCAAACATCTAAAATGTGAAAAGCAGCAAGATTTGTGCTATGGGGAATAAACACTGAAGTCAGGAGAGCAGAAATGTAGACCACACACTGACTGACCAAGTGACATTGCACAAGCCGTTTCCAAAACTAGAAATGCCTCCATGGGTAAAATGTGGGTTAGCTAATTCCCTTCCACAACAGTCTGTGTTTCTAGCTGCAGTTTGCATGTGGCTGAACCCCCTTTCTTCTAACATACAGCGAAGGGCTGAGGGGTGAGGAATATCATAAAGCAGGGTAGAAACCACTCACAGCAAGTGAGAGAGAGGATATGAGAACATTACGTATTAGTGAGCTCATTCCCAAAGGTAACTTTACACTAGGTAAGTACCTTCACATTATTTACCAAATCCTTTCATTTATTAGAATAACAGATATTTATCAAACACCCAAATGCCAGTATTGTGCCTGATGTTCAACATACAGAAAAGATAAAAATATAAGGCAATTTTTATTCCTATTTTACAATTAAAAAAAAAACACAACTCAGAGTTTGACTTTCATTTTCGACCTTCAGACCCTTTTTGAAGCCCTTCCTTTAGATGGTACACAAAGGTTTTCTTGCTTATAAGCATTTAATGTTTTGTAAAAGATGAGCAAGTCAAGAGGACCCCAAATGCTCACACTGCTTTATTTATTGTATATAGTAACATTTCCCATGCTAGGGCATCAGAGGGCTATTGACAGAATCCTTCCATTGGAGAACAGAGGATGAAAAGCACTAGTCTATAGATGCCAATCGCATCTTCCAAAAGACCCCTGTTTAACATCTGCACTCACTGGGTATTTTAATTATGAGAACGAGGACCACCTAATGTAGATTTATTAGCTAGGGTAATATAATATATGGCCAGTAGCTACTGAAATAAATAAGATTACTAAGTATACTTAGTTTACAGGACAATACTTCTAAACATGATAGCAACCCTCTGCCTAGATCTGTAAGCAGTATAAATTTTTTTAAAAAATAATCAAAATATCCTCCTTAAAAGAATACAGCTATTGGCCTTGGCTAGGCAGCTCAGTTGGTTAGAATGTCGTCCCAATTTGCCATGGTTGTCGGTTCGATCGCTGGTCAGATCAAGTACAAAAATCAGCCAATGAATGTGTAAATAAGTGGAACAACAAATTGATAATTCTGTTTCCCTCTCTCCCTGTCTTTTCTCTAAAATCAACAAATAAAAATATAAATAAATAAATAAATAAATAAATAAATAAATAAGCAAGCAAGCACAGCCTTGTGGCTCAGTGCGTTGAGTGTCAACCCATGAACCAAAAGGTCACTGGTTCATTTCCCCACTTGGGGCACAATCCCAGGTTGTGGGCTCCATCCCTATAGGGGGTGTGTAGGAAGCAGATGATCTTTGATATTTCTCTCTCATTAAGGTTTCTATTTCTATCCCTCTCCTTCTTCTCTTTCTAAAAGAAATCAATAAAAACACATTTAAATAAATAAATAATACAACTATTCTAATAATAGGGAAGTAAAAGGAAAAAAATCAATTACCCCAAATAGGCCATGGTGATATCCTATATAATAAAAGCCTAATATACAAATAGAATGGCAGAATGACTGGCAGAACCACTGGTTGCTATGGCGTGCACTAACCACCAGGGGGAAGACGCTAAACACCAAGAGCTGCCCCCAGCCCGCAGGCAGGCCCCAACTGGCCTAGGGACCCTACCTGAGCACGAATTTCATGCACCAGGACTCTAGTAAGATAATTAACAACCCCAAGGAAAATTTTCTCCCTATAAAGATACAAAAATGTAGGTAAGAACCATGAAATAAAAGTTGACGGTGCTTTTTGTTTTGTTCTGTTATTCTGAAAGCAACATGTCGGAACATAAACATTTTTCAAAATTAGAACTATTTTTCAAAAGAAACAATAGGAAACATCCATTATATGAAACATCCTGCCTCTCTTTTTGCTTTAAATTCCATTGAAATCAACAATGATTTAATTTTTAAAAATTCCATTTAAGTTATTTTGAGCTTATTGTTTTGATAAGATTTAGCTGTAAGTAATCATATTTAGTTCAAGACATTTGATCTATAAATGGAATTACTAAAGAAATTACTATAACTTCCATGAAATTGGCAAATAATAGATCCTTTTTAATGTGATTCTAGAAAAGCTTTATCCTGAAAGGAAAATTCAGTAAATTTACCTACCTAGAAGATATTTGCTTTCAAAATTAAAATATCACAAGACTATAATTATACATATACATTTTGAAGAATTACCATTTAATAGTATCATACACAAATATCTATTGCTTACTCAATAATCACTCTTATTTGCTGAGAGTAAACAGCAAAAGAAAAATTATGTTTTTCTTTTCACAGATATCATATAAAAATATCTCTATGTTGAATGCTGACCACTAAGCAAAATAAAAATAATAAGATACTCCATGATCCTTGCCCTAAAAAAATATAAAATCCATTGTTGACATTACAGTATGTAAATCTAGATACAAGTAAAATGTTTCACTTGGAAGCCACATGACTAGTACAAAGAACACAAACAATTCTCTCAACACTCTCTAGTTGTGGCTCTCATTTACTAACCATATGGCTGTGAGTTCATTGCTTATCTCCAATCAATCTTAGGTTCTTCATTGGAATATAGAGACAAAGATTCGAGCACCTAATAAGATAATGTATGTGAATATATTATGTAATCTATAAAGTGATATACAAATATTATTATGTTGTATATTACAAAGAAAAGGCCACTAAAAGCAAACCATGGCCTAGAAAATTGGAGTTAAATGTGGTCATTTCAATTTTAGATCTCTGGTGTGAACTTTACTTTTAGTAAAACTACGTCCTAACTATGTGTCAGGCATGTGCTAAAGGGCTTTATGTACATTAACTTAGCTAATTCTCCCAACAGCCACCTGAAGTATGTGGTGCCCCATTTTACAAATAAGGCAATTGAGGATTAGGCAGGCAGAATAATTAAACTGCAGATTAGTAAAAGGGTAAGCAAGGATTTCAATTCAAGTCTGACTCTGTCTACTGTGCTCCAAATCGCTATATATTCTGACTTTAAAAAAGGGGGGGGGGGGTGTTAATACTCTAAACTGATTAGAGGATTAAGAAAGATGTTCTAGGCCTGGTAAAGAAAAGTAATAAATAAATAGAGAAGGGGCCAGGGTGGAAGGGGAGGGAGGAAAACACTTTCCCTAACAGCTCTTGTTCTTGAATACTTTCAAAGCAGACAAAGTGAGTCCAAATAAAAAGAACCACTCACGTTCCCAATTTCCCAGACTAGTTCAAGCCATTCGCTCCCCTTTTTGGTGCCAATAATAACAACAACTAACATTTACTGAGCACTTAGTATGTGCCAGGAACTGGACTAAGTACTTTGTCTATTATCTTATTCAATCCTCACAAATCCATAATCATCTTCATTTTATAGATGAGTAAACTAGAACATAGGACATTAAATAACTTGCTCAAATTCTGCCTCCAGGCAAGATGGAGTAACAAGAACAAGACTTATTTATCTAATTTAATTTATCTAATTTAAACAACTAAAAAAACTGGAGGGAAGCATACCAGAAATAACAGTGTTCAGACTTGGACCAGAGGTAGCAAAGAACAATGATTCCAGAGAGAGGAGAAAGGAGGAGGAAGGCCTATGACTGCCCGAGCTCACTCACAGAGCTGTGGGCTGCAGCTATGGGAAAGGGACCCCAACAAGAGCCCAGCAGTCTGGTTAGTTGGCAGGCAGAGGAGGGAGCTCAGGAGACTGGTGGGTAGAGTTCACAGGGCAGGACACTGAGAGGGGAGAGCTGCACTGGGAGAAAACTACGGATTATCTTCAAAGGGTCCTCCCATCCCAAATATCCACCTGAGGACTGATCAGTGCATCAGTACGGTAACATTACCTCAGGCTGGAGAAAGAACCACCAGAAAAAAGCAGGCGAAACACTCTCCAGAGCTCACAGAGCCGTGAATAAATCGTCTTCTCACCAGCTTGGATGAAAAAGCCTCACAACACCTCAGACTTGGCGTTTTCTGAAGACGACAGCCTCAACAGGAAGGCAAATTAGCTTCACTGGAATGCTGCTCTGGTCCCACCTAACAAATGTGAACAGCAAGCCTCAAAAGGATCAATCTATTTCCAAGTAATTTTACAGCAACAAAGCTCCACATCAAAGTTTAAACACTTTGTAAATACGAGAATACCTAGCATCCAACAAAGTACAATTCACCATGGCTGACCTCCAATCTAAAATTATCAGGCAAGCAAATAAGCAGGAAAATATAACCCACCGAGGGGAGAATAACAAATTAATAGAAACCAGAGGAAACTTTGATATACGGGTCCATGCTATTCAAAAATGACACAGATTAGCAGGATATAATATTAAAGGAGTTATTATAATAATATTCCATATGTTCAGGAAAATAAAAGAAAACATGACCATGATAAAGAGAGACCTAGAAGCTATTTCTAAAAAGTTACAAATCAGAAGTTTAGAGACAAAAACATAATATCTCAGATAATAAAATGCAGAAAATGGGATTGACAGCAAATTAGGACTAAAAAAAAAAAAAAAAGTAGTGAATTTGAAGGCATATCAATTGAAACAACAGTGTTGCAATAAAACACCAGTGGGTTCTGTGAACAACTTTAAGCAGCCGAAGGGATGTGTAAATTGGAGTCTCCAAAGGAGAAGAGAAGAGAGGGCAGGAAGACATATCTCTAGAAATGAGAAGGATGAACTAACTAGAAAAATGAATCACTAAAGTTTCTAACAGATCTACCGTCCAATTCACCAAAAAATCAAAGCATCAAGAGATCCAGTGGAATACACTAGGGATGAGAAATTTGGGGTCCGGTCCCAGCTCCACCACTAATTGGCTATGTCGTCTTAGGCAGCTCATAACCCTCTAAGATTCCAAACCAGGGCAATAGAAATTACAATATCTGCCCTTCTTAATTCAGCAGATTGTTGTGTAGAATGAATGAGCCTGTCTTATTAAAGGCATATTACAAACCTAAAGGAGATTAAAATGTGTAAAGCTCATGGTACAAGATGTGCCCACTGGTATCAGTTCTCTCCCTTCCAAAACAAGGATTCAAAGATGGAGCTGCCTTAATAGTAAGTGGTGCCTTCCTGTCTGCTGCATTTTGGTAACCTGGCATTTTCATTCTGACAATATTTTTTTGTGGTATCCTTCAAATGTTGGTAGAGAGTGATTCATCATGTAAACTAAAATCACTGCTTGCAAATAAATGCACGCTGCAAATTACAGGGAGAACAGAAGTTTTAAAATGTACTTGAAAAGTAATAAAAATTCAAGTGAAGTCATTTAATCCAATATTTTATTGGAAATTGGACACCTCCTATTATCTTAAGGGTACCATAGTTTGGTAACCAGATGTTAATATTATTCTTCTGCCAAAGAAAACTGCGAGATTTAAAGTCTATTTTTTCCTTAAAAATTATATTCTATTTATATTTCAAAAAATATATTCCTCTGATACCTCAATATATTAGATTAAAAACTAAGTATACCTTTGATCTCCATGCTACTGTGAGATGTATGCGGCATGCATGGGCAGGAGGCACTGAATGAGAAAGTATCTATTCTTCAGTATTTAGCTAAAGAGTACAATGGGCACGAGTATGTAGCTAGCCCAACATTCAGATTGACAGCTGAAACGCAAGTTCTGTGGAAGCAGCCCAGACCAATAGAAGGACTTAATTATTCTATTGTAACCAGCAACATGAGCTGTATTAAGGGATGATCGCAGCAGTCATGAGGGAGCGTGACTGCTAGTATGACCCAAGCTATCAAAAGAAATAAAGCAAGCCATCATCCAAAGCAACCAAATGTCAAATTTAAGTAAATTCTCTGCATTTTCCCTCAAGATACAAATATGAATATATTAATCCACAGCATCGTAGTACCAATTACGACAACTCTACCAAGGCATTTTATGACTCTCTATTAGGCTTGGCAAGAGGTTTGAGCTGCTTTCTCCAAAGCATTAATTGTGTATTTCCTAGAATTCCAAAGCTGTTTCTGAGATAAATGAGGCACAGCAAATACGATATTCACCTTGTGCTCTCTTCAAAGTATAGATAACAGAAGAGACTTGATTCTCTCAAAGATTACCTATGGACCTGACCTTTGGTAAGTGTCCTAAGTTCATCAGCTACCCAACACAAGTAAATGAGCAAGCGAAGAAGCGAGCTAGAATGCACAATAGACAAACCCATATCACAGTGCAAATACCTTCAACTTAAAAATCTTAATTATTATCTGGCCAGCGTGGCTCAATGACTGAGCACCAACTTATGCACTAAGAGGTCACTAGTTTGATTCCGAGTCAGAGCACACTAGAATATAAACTCCTTGAAAGCAGGGACTTTACTTTGTTTTGTTTTGTTCAGTTCCGAATCCCCATTGTCCTAATGAGTATCAGATATATAGTAAATATGCATTAAATATTTAGTGACCAAATGAAGATACTCTCCCAGTTAAATGGGTATCTTTAATACTCCCTCTCTCTTACTACCTTCTTCCCATTAGGCTCTAAGTTCTTTCTACAATAGTTACCCATAACACTTCTTTACATCTCCCCATTTCCATTATCGCTGCTAGTTCTACAACAGGCTTACTATTGTTCTTTCAGCATTCAATCTCGTTTAATGCATGTCCTAAGTGGAAAGATGACCAACTTTTAAAATGGGCAGGTAGAGACTTTGCTGGAGCAGTAAATTACCAGCCATATGATCTTGAACGAATCATTTGAAATTTTCAGGGTTTCAGCTTGCACACTTGTAAATGAAGATAAAACATACTTAAAAAAAATTTATAGCCTTTATTTTTTAAAACAATGTTAGGTTTATAGCCAGACTGAGCAGAAGGTACAGAGAGTTTCCACACACTGCCTCCATACACATAATAACTCCTTTTAAGGACTATTATGAGTAAATAAAGTAAGAATATAAAGCATGTAATGTTAGTAGCAGTTGTACATAAGCAGGCACTCAATTGTTATGAAGTGTGTGTTGTTGTTTTTTTCCTTTCCAAACTCTGATCATGTATTCCCTGGCTCAAAACTTTAACAGGCTTCTCACTATATATACAGTAAATCAAATTCTTCAGTCTGGTATCCAGATACTTCCATAATTTGGCTCCAACCTAGTTTTCCAACTTTATCTTTTACTAAACACACCCATCCACTGGCCCCATGCAAACTATACTCCACTCACATCACATCTCTAGTTACTATTTCTGATCGCAGTCAGCATTTTCCTACATCTATTCTTTGCTCCGCATCTACCAAAAATACTTTTCTCCTCCAGTATGTCTGACAAAATATTGCAACCCAAGCCCAGTTCAAATTTAATTTTTTTTACAAGAAGACATCCACAATTTTACCAGGTCACCTTCCTCTCTCCCTTTCTCCTCCACTTTCATGTTACTTTTTTTATGCCTCTTTTCCTACTCTCCTGACGGACAGGAACCACATCTTACTCAGCAATTAGCACAGTGCTATACAATACTTGTCATTCAGGAAAAAATTAAAATGTTAAATTGAACTTACTAACTATACAATCACAAGTTTCTCAACACCAGGAGAGAAAACTAAAGACTGATCCCTAACATATGTATCTTTGAATGAGTACTTTAAAAAATGCCTTGGGGTAAAAGGGAGGCAGGGAGGAAATATGAGGGAGAAAGTACACTAAATATCTAACTACTACAGAATTCTAAAAATTGTGTAACTCCTCAGAAGCATTAAGTTACATGTTTTTATTTCACTTCATCCAGAAAGTTAGAAACTAAAACCAATGATCCATCTTGGCCTAAACTCTCCCTGACCATCCCCTTCTGAAGAGCTCTTTCTCCATCTCTAAATTCCTAGAGCAATTGCATATTCATTAATCATTTTATAATCAGATACTGCATTTTTTATTTCTGACAATATTTCCTTGAGCAATTTTCAAATCTTTCATCACTTAACTTTATTTCTATTTCAAATATATGATTAATTGGATATAGGTGGTGCTCATATCTGTACCTTTATAGTCCGTTCTGCTACAAAACATTTCTACAGCACCATTCAGCTCATCTATACATATAAAAGGCTGTCTATCCGTCTGACCAGTAGCTATGATGCGCACTGACCACCAGGGGGCAGACACTCCATGCAGGAGCTGCCATGAGGCACACTGGCCATTTAAAAATAAATGGTACCACAGACCTGGTGCCAACAAACCAACACTTGGCTTCCCCTAAGTGGGACACAGGCCCCGCCACCACCCCGGAGCAACACCCCACCAAATGGCAGCCAACGCTGCCAAGACCCATGGCACAAATGCGACCCACAGCCCAGCCTAGCCCAGAAATGGTCGCTGTGGGTGGCCAGGTAATGATGTCATGTAGCAACGTCCAGCTTCCTCTCCCTAGCAACTAGCCTTTTTGCAGTTTCTTCAGCCCAAGATCATGACTTGCTTTATAGCCAGGTACAAACATTTTACAGTTCCACCAAATGTCTGTGAAGCATTTTCCTGTGCCTCATTTCATTTGATTCTCACAGAAGTCCTGGAGTAGGTAGATAGGAGACTTGGTAGAATCCTATTTTCTTTTCATTAGCTGGAAAAGGAGATTTAGAAAGTTTAGAAACTTGCCCTGATTGAAAAAAAATGGTGGAACTTGAAAATGACGAGGTTTTCTCACTGCACAGAATATAATCAAACACTGCTACAGTTAAATATTTTACCCTTTGTTCTCCCTGCATTATCTATAATAATAATCTGCTTTGTGTTGATATTTACTGCTGTGTTGCTGACAATTACCTGCAAGAGAAGTTGGGGTGCTTCACTGGACTGGAAAAAGTTTAGCTAAATCAAAAATCAGGTCTAATTAAGCAAGTTTATTCTATATATATAAAAGGCAAAGTTGACTCACACATGCACGATACATATAAAGTTCTTGCTGGCACCAATGACATGCATGTATTTTGATCTGAATTTGATTGACACTTCTACTAGAGAAAGGGAAAATAGTGATATTAAAATATTTCTTCTAATTAATTTCCTTTCAATGTGCACAAATCTGTGCACCAGGACACTAGTATCGACGGAACATGGAACTTGGTTGCATGGTTCACAGGTAATTTTTTTCTTAGGCTAGAGGAGCTAGAATAGAATAGAACTGTAACCTTCCAAAGGAAAAGTAAAATGGCTGTTACTAGGCTGCTACACAGACAAGGTTCTTTGCTCTATTTAAGAAAAATGAAAAGTGAAGGCTTACATACAAGGTTAAGAGAGATGTAATTTCTAGTTCTCATCTCAGAACAAGTCTTACTTCCTTCTGTGGCCACCTTAATGGCAACCCCACTGGCTCAGGGCTCCACTTTCAAATGCATTATCCCACAATTTTACAAGTCAGCATTTTAAAACTCCTTTTTCAGACAACAAAATAGATCACAAACGAAAGAAATGGAGGACAAAAAGCGTCTGGATATAGAGTTCAAATCTACGCTTATAAGGTTTTTCAAGAATTTCCTAGAAAAGATGGATAAGACCTATGAGGATATAAAAAGAGATCAACTAGAATTAATAAGGAGTCATCAAGAAATGATAAGGGATCAACAAGAAATAAAGAATACATTGTCTGAAATAAAACATATTTTACAGAGTCCTAAAAACAGAAGGGAAGATCGCAAGAATCAAGTCAAAGATTTGGAACATAAAGAGCCAGAAGACACTCCTCCACAGAAGCTAGAAGGCAAGAGAATCCAGAAAATTGAAGATAATGTAAGATACCTCTGGGACAACTTCAAGCGAACCAACATCAGAATCATGGGGGTCCCAGAAGATGAGAGAGAGCAAGATATCGAAAACATACTGAAAGAAATAGTGACAGAAAACTTCCCCCACCTGGTGAAAGAATTAGACTTACAAGTCCAGGAAGCGCACAGAACTCCAAACAAAAGGAATCCAAAGAGGACCACACCAAGACACCTCATAATTAAAATTCCAAGAGCAAAAGACAAAGAGAGAATATTAAAAGAAGCAAGAGCAAAGAAGGTAGTTACCTATAAAGGAGCACCTATACGATTGTCAGCTGACTTCTCAACAGAAACCATGCAGGCCAGAAAGGAATGGCAAGAAATATTCAAGGTGATGAATAGTAAGAACCTACAGCCAAAGATAATCTATCCAGCAAAGCTATCACTCAGAATCGAAGGTCAGATAAAGAGCTTCACTAATAAAAAAAAGCTAAAGGAGTTGATCACCACCAAACCAGAATTATATGAATTGCTGAAGGGGGTTCTTTCCGAAGAGAAAGTAAACAAAGATAAAAATTATGAACAACAAATACGTAACTATCAACAAGTGAATCTAAAAACCAAGGAAATTTAAAAAAAAAAATCTGATGAACAATAGTAACTGTTGAATATAATAGAATCAGAGGTATGGAAGGGGTGTGAACTGATGATTCTTGGGGAAAAGGGGAGAGGGGGCGTGGGAAGAGACTGAACATAAACTGTGCACCTATGGATGAGGACAATGGGGAGTGGGGAAAGGGCAGAGGGTGGGGTGGGAACCTGGTGGAGGAGAGCAATGGTGGGGGGGTGGGGGGGGGAGGAACATTTGTAATAATATGAACAATAAAAACTTATTAAAAAAATAAAAAATAAAAATAAAACTCCTTTTTCAGTGCATTTTAATATCTATGGCAACTTCCACCCATGCTGAGCTGCCTGCCTGAGCTGTCCAAGCTATTGTTTTGTTTTGTTTTTTGGTTCCATGGTTCAAGTTGCATAGATTTTGAGCAGTCCTACACAGTCTATTTTTCCCTATTATTTTCAATGTACAATTTTGTAGAATATACATATATCATGTTATAGTAAAATGCTTGATGATCCACAGTCACTAGCACAGTACCTTCAATAGAACACTTAATGGTTTGCATGTAATTATGAAACATTTTATTTTGCCATTGTCCCCATGATATTAAATCTAAAATCCAAATTCTGGGATTCCTAAAAACCCTCGTCCCCAAATAAAGAAGGTTGCTATGTATCATACCCAAATCACTCCTTAAATTAAACAGCTTATGCTGATACAAGACACAACTCGCTGTTATAAAAAGATCTAATTTGCAACAATATCAGAATGACTCTCAAACCCCGATAAGCCATGTGACGACCTCCCTGCTTGGTGATTCTGAACTTTGGACAAAATGAATGGAAAAACTGAGACAAACAGGGACAGTTTCTATTCACTTTCACAGCTGCTTGGGCTATTGCCCAATCTCCATAATGAGGGTGCTCTCTTGCTTTGTTTCCATGAAACCTATAGCATGTAGAACACACAGCATTTCAATAGTGCAGGCTTCAGGATAGTACATTGTTCCTGGTTGTTCGATATTTTGTCTCTCTCCTCCTCAGAATAGTCAGGTACACACTGGAGCTGTAACAGTGACTCCTACTGAACCAGCTACATGATCTGCTTTCTGTAAACAAGATCAATAACCAACTTTTCACTTCAGAATGAAAGCCTCCACACTTTCATCTTTAATTTCAGGTCCCCAGGCAAGGACTTGAGTTTCAATTAAAAAACTTGGAGATCAGAAGTACATTGTACTATATTCTCAATCAGGCCTGACAACACTCCTTTAACCCAATTTAGAGAAGTGCACATGCATGTGCATATTTTCATGGGAACAGTAACATGATTTGTTTTTCACACACACACACAAATCTGCCATACATAATTTTTTTAAAAAGAGCAAATCAATTTTCCTTCCTTTCACACTCTCTTCCTATTTCTTTCTTCTTGAGGGAGGCAGCTGTGATGCCTGAAAACATTCTCCTTTATAAAACAGCAACAATTCCAATATTCATTGTTATTGTATATTTATATAAATCCTCTGTAAATAACCCCTATGTCCTTGTAGGGATATTTTACCCCGTACATAAGGCTGATCAACCAAAATATTTACATTACAAAATATAACCAAACAAAACCATGCACCAAAGACCTAGTCACCATGTGGATATGAACAGTGCATCAAAGCAGGCAAAATAAAAAGTCACTGGTAAATTTCATATCTTTTAGAATCTGAGAAATATGCACAACTATGGCTAATACAGATGAATAATAAAGCACCCTGAAATTATAATCCTAGCACCTAAATCCTAGAATTCTAAAATATCATTCTGAAGGTATTTTAAAATCAGATATTCCAACCACCTCATTTTCACATAAGAAAATTAAATCCCATACTGAGAAAGTAACTGGTCTCAGGTCACAATGCTGTAATTCCAAGTCCACTGATTCTTAAGCACCATGGTTCCTCTTCTCACAGCTTAAAAATATACATTTTTTAAACAGATTTTGAAGTAAATGGAAGCACTGGTAAAAGATAACTGATAGGAACTTTTTGCAGGTTTCTGAAATGTATATGTTAATTTAGCAACTATACTTGTTAGTTACCTGTGTTTTCTTCTTATTAATTGTTTCATATTTGTAACACCAAGGTGACATTCCCTTGCAACTCAAACAATTTTGGCAGCCTTTCCATCCATTGGGATATACTCAGCAAAAATATGCTACATTCAATATTCATTGAAGTAGAGTCATTAGGGAGGCAAATTCATTGGGGAAATAACAAATTAATAATAGTAACACTTATTAAGTACTTAAGTACCAGCCATTGTAATAAGTGCTTTACATTTATTACCTAATTTAACCTTTACCAACCCTAGGAGGAGGGCATTATTAATATCACCACTTTATAGATGAGGAAACTAAACCACAGAGATTAAATAATAGCAGGATGGACTACCAACTAGTAACTGCAGAGGAAGGATTCTGCCCCAGCATTCCAGCTCCAGGGCCCATGTTCTTAACCACTATACACGGGGCCTCTCTATAAGGAAACCATACATTCCATAAGAAAATGTATTTTTTGATTAGCTGAAAGTTGAAAGATTAACTAGGCTATCCTGCATTTCATAAAGTAATAATGTAGCAATGAATGATAAGTATGAATGATATACATGAATGTTAAGTAGCAATACTAGGTATCAGATAGTCTAAAAGGAGAACTTGACCTTAGGGAAGTAGAATTTCTAAAGACTGACACATCAAAGAACAAAGCATGTGTGTAATTGGGTGATTACATGTTCCACAAATAGGCAGAAGGGATTTCACCAGCTCAAAGAAAGCCAAAGCCAAAGGTTACATTCTCCCACAGAAAGGAAGAGAGACTCTGCCAGAATTGATCGGCCCTCACTGCGCATGGCCCAAATGATGCCTGGCGGGGAAAACGTCTGTCCGTCGGTTGGCTGGACAGACTTGGCATGTAGCTCAACTGGTCAAGGCTGCAATTCAGACTGATCGGTTGGTGAATGCAAGTGTTAAACAAAGCCTACAGCAGCTACCCGGATCACTTCCTTCCCCCTCCTTTTTTTAATGAAGCCACAAATTCAGTGGAGTCTGGAGATTTAAATTCTAATCATTTTCCCTCTGCCCTTTAACATCGCTGCTCCCAGGGGAACCTTTACTTCCAAGCATTACTATGCTAGGCCCCTGAATCAATAACCCACAGCTCTAAGAGGCAAGAATGCCAAGTAAATGCTGTTCTCTCTCTCTCTCTCTCTCTCTCTCTCTCTCTCTCTCTCTCTCTCTCTCTCTCTCTCTCCTATCCCAATTAAAGAAAATGAAATCTGTAAGGCTGTGGAAGAGCCTCAGATGGACATACTATAATAATAAAAACCACTCAGAATATCTCAAATCAGACTAAACAAAATGCACACAGCAGCCATGCAATAACCCAGCTGACTGCATTAAGGAAGAATGCTTCTCGGAAGAAGCCACCTAACATCTGACTGTCTTTTTGTCCCTGCTCCCCAGTCAGAGTCACTGGAAGCACCACACACACCGTGTTCCTCTGTGCACCAGGTGAGATCTGCCAGGCCACCGCTGGGCCTCTGCAGAACTGATGCCACTTTGCACAGAAGAGGCTGGCTATGTGGCAAAACAATCCAATATAAAGAACAAAAATAACTTAAAATTTCAATGTAATGAATATTTATTTACTATGTTTTATATGTCAAACACTGAGCCATATGTTATTCATAACATAACTTTATGTTATGAATAAAGTAAAGGAAGAAAAAAATCCAGTCCAAATTATGGTTACAATAATATTACTGTCTAGTAAGGCAAAGAGACAAGCAAACAAAAATCCCTTACAATTCTTAAACCTTTCATAACATTGTAAAAAGGGTTAGAAAACATTTACCCTTTATACCTCACTGATCCTCACAACAGTCCTGAAGTAGGTACGACAGTTCTTACACTCCCCTCTGCAGAGATGAGAGCACACACTCAGAGTACAGATTTGCTATGAATAGAGAGGCAAGAGGAGTACCAGCCACAAGGCTAGTGCCAAAGGCAGAGTGAATTAACAGAACCACAGACACTGGTGCATTGTAATTTTGTGAGCGAGCACAGTCACGTAGACAACTGCTGTAACAGCAGAATGGCACTCAAAGAGTGACCAAGTATAATATACCAACCAAGATGCTTTTGCAGATGCCAAGACTTGGTGATACTCTAAAATAACTCCACTGAATTGTTACTGGTTTGTTTCGTGCTGTTTTGAGATTTTATCCCCTTCAATGATGTCACCAAAACTCAATTAGAATATGTGCCACAAACATAAAAGCTAAGAACATTGACTTAAGAACACAGAGCAAAGAAGTAGTGGCACAGAATCAAGTATCTGATCTCTCAGTAGGAGCTTTTTCTACTGGAAAACGGCGTCTCGGGTTGTCCAAAGGAAAGCCAGGTCACGTGAATTTCACTTTGGAGACTCCTCTGATACCCAGAGGCCTTTTAACCCAGTATCCCTGCATATATCCCCAGTCTCAGATATCCCCCCAAATAACCCCGAGAATCCCCACACACCCTCAGAATTTGTGAACCATGTCTGAACCTTATAAGGGCACCACGCTGGATGCCCTTCTTTGACCCAATCCTCAAGGTGACACCAGTTGTCCCAGGAGTAAGTGGCCCCAGAAACACAGATACTGTAAGGTGCAGGACAAACCTTGTCTGGCTAGAACACTGGTCTCCGTGCTGAAGGTGGTTCTAGTGTATAAAGCCTGGCCCGAAAACGCAAGCCACACATATCTGGGTAATTTTGACTATTCCATTTTTCACTTCAGTTACTGACTTTGGAATCTACTTCCCCAGTAGGATACAGCTTCATAAAAACCTTTTTCTCAAAGTAAACATGACTTCCCTACCACTTGAGTATCTAGCCTTTTGCCAATATTCCCTCTTCTAATTCCAGCTTATTATTTCTGTATCTTTCTTCCTACTCCAACTCGCAAAAACAAAACTGCAATAGCTGGTTCAAATAGAATGTGACTTTTTTTCAAGTTTAAATATGGACTAAAGAAATCAAAACCATTTTTTTTAGTTTCTAACTTTAGTGATTTAGCAATCAAAACTCATTGCATTGCTGATGATCCTAATATATGATGCATGTCAACTCTGCCAGACTTGTTCTTTTTAAAGCCAACTGGCTCCTGTCAGCTTTTGTTTGAAATTTCTTAACTCCTGGGGATTTCAGCCAAACTCTTAATACCATGAACTCGGCATTGTCTCTGTAAAATTTTAAATCCCAAGATGACTTCCCAGCCTCACAGCTCATTTTTTTTTTTAGCTCTATTAATCTGTATAGATTGTATATAATCTGAAAATAAACATGAATATTATCACTCTGAACATAATTAGAAAAGTAAATTTCTCAAAATCATACAAACTGGTAAATTTATCTTAGATATTATCAGTTAAAAGATAAGAGGTTTTGGCTCTGGCCGGCATGGCTCAGTTGGTTGAGCATCACCAAAAGGTCAGTGCACCGAAAGGTTGCCAGCTTGATTCCTGGTCAGGGCACATGCCGGGTCGTGGGCTCAGTCCCAGGTAGGGGTGCACATGAGGCATCCAATAAGTGTTTTTTCCCCCTCTCTCTTCCCTCCTCCCTTTCTGCCTAAAATCAAGTTAAAAACATATTTTTTTAAAAAGATAAGGTGTTTTTTTTATTCTTGATGTTTTATATTATTAAATCACTGTATTTAAACCTTGAAGGCACTTAGTACCTTGTCTTACCTCACCTGCCCCCACACTGTTATCTTCATCTACAATAAAAGGAAACTCTACTAGATATTCCTCTTCAGTAGTCAATCTTCAAAACAGCCTTCTATGATATAGAAGCATGTGCATTAATAACATTAGAGAATACAGATGAGCAAAAACATCTTGAAATAAACTTTCACATTATCATCATCCAGAGATCAAGCAGTGCTAATTTAGCGTATTGATATATATCCTATTAAGTCTTTCCTTTTGTCCCATACACACATATTCAAACACATTTTCACAAAAATAACATTTTATTCAACATACTCTTTTGAAACCTGTTTTTTTAAAACCTTCATCTTTTATTCCAGTAACATTGTATCCCATCTAATACTCAGACCAAATTTGATATCCCAGATAGATCACAGCTGGTTTGTCCAAATTAGATCAAACATAGAACCATAAACAATGTTTTTACTACATGGCTGCTCTCCCAAGCCTGAATGACCTGCCATCTCCCTTTACCCATCTGCATACCTTACATCCAATATCTCAAAAGGTGCCAGGACTCCTCCTCTAAGTCCCAATGTACATATAGCTACTGGCCAAGTTCCTTAAACTTGTCCAAATGTAAAGCCTGATTTCAATACCAATTAAACTTGAATATGGGCTCCGAAGGATACAGCTCTTTATCAATGCTGAAGCACTGTAGACTGAAGTCTTCTGTTTAACCCTGAGATGGTAGAGTGGGAAGAGCAGACACAATGCCACCACTTTATGTCAGTTTGTCATAGGAAGCAGTGGGTGGTAGGCTTCGGGGAACATGTTTCCAGTAGCAGGAGTAGATAGGTGAAGGAGAAGGGTGGCTGGTTTCAGCACTGAATAATGCCGATCATGGCGGCAGGAGACACAGTGCCTACAAGCACTGTCATTTTTGAAGCTCAGAAAATCAGTTCATTAAAAATTCTGTGGTGGCACATGTGAAAATAAGAGCTAGTAATCCTTTCCTTTACCTGAAATCACCCCAGAGTGTTAGTTAAATAACTCACTCCATAATTCATCCTGACTGTAACAAGTTGTTAGTTTGTGATCTTCAATAACATGTTAAAAACTCTGCTTTCTGGGCTCCTGTGACTTTGAAGTTTTACTACTTCTTTGTAGACCTGTTTGTAATTTTTTTTTTCACCTTAAAGGACATAAGTATAGAAATTGTGCAGCACACCTATGTCAAATCCGGGTTCAAATTCCAGATCACCGCAGGTACTGCCTAATTTTATGATCGCCAGCAGGTTGCTGACCCAGTCTCAGACTGTTTCCTCCCCCGTAAAACAGTCATTCTAACACCCTCTTGCAATGCCGTTTAGACATGAAATAAGTAATGGTGTCACAGTGCAGTGTCTAGCACATAAGAGGTACTCAGTAAATGGGGGCTATTATTATCATTAGTGTTAATGCCTTTCTCCAATTTGTCTGCCTTTATTTTAGCAAAACTGGAAAAGGATTTCAAAAGTTTTATGCCCAGTCATGCCTTACAAACAATAAATTAGATGTTCTTTTTATTGTAAGTCTAATTATTTTGGGGGCACCGGCTAGTGAGAGGTCTATACAACTTACACACAATTTCCTCTTTTCCAGACAGTAATTTATGGAAGTTGTTAATCTCAGAGGTTCCAGATACTGTGCTTTTATGTCTTAACTGTACATCAATCTGTTATTAAGTAAACCAAAGAGTCATACACAAAAGTTCACCAGACGTACCAGAAGAAACACAGAATACAATCATTGCTCTTTACTACTGGCCAATCATCTGTTGGCCCTGGTGCTAGATCCCAACATGACTAACACATGGAAAAACAGCTGTTCTCCCCTTATATTAATGACACTAAGGTCCAAAGGGGAATGTAGCAGTGAATGGCCAAATGGATTCCACAGTGACAGTTCAATTCACTAAGTGGACAATTGTCCCAATTCCTGGTTAAATATGACACCAAGTTCTCAAGTCAAAGCATGGTTAAAATTTGCTCACGTACCCCCTGTTTAGGCCCTTGGTACAGATACTATCTTAAGTCAACTATCTCCATAAAGGTCCATTTTGTTCTTCCTCAGCTACCATGCCCAAGTGCTTCCGGAGAAGCAATAAGTCAGGGCCTCTTTGACTCCCAACATACGTGGCAGCCAATCTGAATTGTAAATAGCATCCTGTCTCACAAATGCCCACCCTCTTCTGCTTTCCACCTAGCAAGGTATGAGAGGCTGAGAGAGTTATTACAGGTTTTACTTGGCTTCTTGCCATCAGAGGTAATCAACTCTGTGTGGTTCGAAAGAGTGATGGGTCTCATTTTGTCATGAAAACAATCTCTGAGCCATTCACACCATAGGGTTGAGAGGGTCAGCTGGAGCTGGGAAGGCAATAGAGGAGAGAGACACTTTTTTAAGTAAAGAAACATCTGTCCAAAAAGCTGAAGTAACTAGCTTCCATCTTCACGTGACTATGATTTGGCTTTTGATCTCTTGGCTTCTAAAATGACAGATCCCAGGAGCAAAAAAAAAACACAAAACACAGCACTAACAAAAAGACATCCTGGATATTAATAAGATGGAAGACAACCAAGATATATGTATTGTTTTTAAGACATACACACAAAAAGGAAATGTTGTTACAGATGTGGACCACTGTTCTCCTACACACACTTGCTACCATCTCCAAGGCCCCGCCTATCAGCTCATCCTGCTCTCTCTTGCTGCCTGCTTCTCACTCAAAGCCTGTATCCCAGCACCAGACCTCTAGTTTCCTCTTTCTCCAGTCATTCTATCACCTCTCTCCCACCTATTCCTGATTTTCTCTCCCACTGTATGCTCAGGTGTCCTTATGACTTCTTACTAGGAACATAAACAATGGCATTATTATTAGCTAACAAAGTCACAATGTTTGTTTTATGAAAAGTATCTAGGGAAGGCAGAGCTCTTAAGGAAGATGAGTCTGAGGAAGCAAGGATGATAATGATCACCGCGCAGAGTCAGAAAAGTATCAGACAGCGGTGATAGAATTTGTTTTCAGAGTAACAAATGCCCAAGGACTGATGGAAGCAAAGGTTGATCAAATATTTTACTTTCTAATAACTCCTAAACCTGGCAGTTTTTTCTGTTTGCCCATTAGTTTACCAAATAATAGTGTGTATTCTAAAGACAAGAGACTGTAGTGATAACTCTGAGTACTGTGCAATTAATGAAGTCTTCGTGAATGGTTTTCTTTTTTTTTTAAATTCATTGTTGACTATATTACGCATGTCCGCCATTATTCTCCCTCATTCTCCTTCTACCCAGCCCCACCTCACCACAGGCCTTCTTCACACTATTGTCTTGTGTTCATGGATTATCCATATATGCATATATGTTCTTTGGTTAATCTCTTCCCGACCCCTCCACCCCATTCCCTCTGAGAGCTGTCATTCTGTTCCATGCATCCATGCCTCTGGACCTATTTTGTTCATCAGTTTATTTTGTTCATTAGATTCCACTATAAGTGAGATCATGAAATATTTGTGTTTCTCTGACTGGCTTATTTCATGCAGGGTTTTCTTGAAGAAGGTTTGAAATACCTGGTATTTGTTCTACAAAATTCTGTTGATTCTACTAAGTAAATCGCATGTCAGTTTCTCACATAAAATTCAACATGCAAACTTTTTTTAATGATTTTAATGTTTTGGAGACTTACAAAGACAAACATCCCGATTTCCTAAGAACAGGCTCTATGTCCCTTCTCAAGACTTGGAATATGATTAAGTAAAATAGATTAAAGTCTGTAGTGATATTGTTTCTTTCTTTTAGTCATTCATTTGACAAATATTAGTGAGTAAAGCGCAATGTGTGAGCCATCATACTAGGCTCCTGGGAGAAAAGAGAGTGGTCAGTCATAGAGCCTACCTTCAAGGCGAAGCATTTCTACAACATGTGTATAGAAATAGCTAGAACAGAAAGAACAAAGCCCCATAAGATGGATGTAGGGAAGGCAATCTGGGAGTTCAGAGAAAGAAGAGATCAATTTCAGTTGAGGGGCTCGTAGAAAAGATAGTGGTCGTAGGTAGTTCCAACAAGAGGCTATTTAACCACGTACTAGCATTTCAGTTTCTGTGAACTTGACTGAATAGCTACATTTCCTGTGAAATGTACAAGTACTACATCTGTTGCTAGTATTCCTCTTCATAACATTTCTTTGGTTGCTTCTTCCACTGACTGAAATGAAAATGTAAGAAAAAACATAGGATGGAAGCTCTTGAATTACAATAAAGTTTGTAAAGGCACTAGAATACAAGCATAGTTCACTCGGCTAACCCTCATGTCTTTTGTGTCTGCTAGCAACAATCCCATAGCAACTAGAAAACACACTTATCTTATTAACAAGACTGGAATTATTTTAATTAGGTATCTCCACATGCACCAACTGTTAGAAATCAGACTGTTTTGAAACAGTTGTTAATGACTTCACACGGCAAACGTTTTCCTGAGCTTCAGGAGGAAATCTGTGGTGGAGACAGATGGAGGAGAGCCTGGGCCTGCTGTGTGGCAGAGGGACGGTCTTGCGGACCTAGAAGTGCATTTTCCACTGGGATCCAGCAGAACAGCCCTAGAGACGCCCAGAAGGACCATCAGAAACATTGGGAACATCTGCTACATTAAAAGTTCAAAACCTGGCACTAGTGAGCGTCTAATGACGGTCTGGGAAGAAATGCTATATCTCAGAAACAAGTCTCCAAGTTTCACTGTTGATGAGAACATCAGGAGTCAAGGCCTAACCTTAGTCTTCTGGTTAACCTGAGTGAGTTTAAGTTCTACTTCTACTAGACCCTTCCCTTGGACCAGAAGCAGGACTCATAATGGAGTTCCATTACATGTTTCACTCCCTCTTGGGAATCAGGTTTTCAGTTTACTATGAATTCATGGAAATGCTTTAAACCTTTGAAACGGCTGTCAACAAATTTACAGAAATATAAAATGGGTCAGTTTTGTCCCTCTGAGGAGGCACATGCCCTAGAAATTCTAACCTGTGTTAAAAAAAGAATGTATGTGGCCTGCCTGAAGCAAGATGGAGATGTGTTTAAAAAAAGAAAAAAAGAAAAAAAAAGAACTAAAAAAAACCCACAAATTTTATGTTTTATCAACTGCATAAATACTAATGCTTCTTGGTACTTCATAGGTGAGTCTAGCTATTGATTGAGAGAAAAACGTCAAAAAATGGCACACTATTGTAAATGCATTTATTCTAACTTATTTTCTAGGATAATTAGGAAGAAAAGCAATAGAGTTTTCTTCCAGCCAGTGTAGTCTTTCCCTATACCTGGAACAAATGATAATCCCAAGGCTTAAGGTATGCTGGGCCTGGTATTTCTCCAAAGTTGTGATAAACAAATGCCTTTCCCTGGCATACCTGTCTGGCACTGCCCAGGCTCTCTGCGCTCCAAGGTTTGGAAATCGGAAGGAATTATTATGTGCACAAGCACACATAATGTTTTATATACAGTTTTGGTGTTTGGACAAGACAAACTGTACAATCTCAGAGATATGGAGAGGTGGTAAGTGGATGGGTAGGAAGAGATCAACCAATGAACTTGCATGCATATATGCATAACACATGGACACAGACACTAGTGTGGCGAAGGCTGGGGCCAGTGGGCGGGGGCAGGTCAGAAGGGGTCAATGGGAGGGAATGAAATGAGGATATATGTAATACCTTCAACAATAAAGATTTTTTTCTAAAAAAGACAATGCCTTTTGATTTCTATAAGGCTGAGGGTCAAGGTTTAGTAATCCACTCAACTGCTTCATTGATTACATTTTTCAGAGTTCTAATCTTATTTTACAAGAAAGAAAAACTTTCCGTTGTTACAAGGTATGATAACATCTTTAGTCCAGGTACTTTTGCAGTATAATATGTATTGTGAGTTTTACATATAACGAATACAAGGACTGAATCACTCTGGCGACAAATTTCTTATCTCTTCTAGTTCTAGTTCTCACACAGCCAATCATTTCTTTTGGTCCTTGAGGGCCATTCTATTGGATCTGGTACAATGCCAAGTACCACAACCTGAGGAACTGAATTGAATGCCACAGAGTCAACATCCTCTCTAAGGGAAATTAGTTGGGTAGAAAAGTTAAGGGCACATGGTGTCAATTAACTCTTAGAATGACAAGTAGAGATATAGTGGCTTCAACTATAATAATAATATTCATTAAGAATATTCCAGAAAAGATGTTTAAGAATTCTTAGTAATCTCTCCTAGATTTTGATTACATTATGGAAGAATTGCTATAAACTCAGCTATAGTTTCTGTTTTTCCTGTTTTGTAAACACATTTTTATAGAGTAGACCTAATTACTGTAATAAAATGCTTAGAAGTGAACTTCCTAAAAGTTGCAAAGGATTAAAAATAGTAATAATAAAAGAAGTTTCTAAAACATCACTATTGTGTGTGGCAAACAACTTTTCAGTCCCACCCATTTCCCAATGAGATGTTTTAGTTCCTCGGGAAGAACAAAGAGATTGGATCAGGTATCTTTATGGTTCCTTCCATCTAGAAGATTCCATAATTTTCAAGGTAATGTCCAGCATGGCTCAGTGGTTGAGCATTCACCTATGAATCAAGAGGTCATGGCACACACCTAGGTTGTGGGCTTGATCTACAGTATGGGGTGTGTAGGAGGCAGCTGATCTCTGATTCTCTCACATCATTGATATTTCTATTTCTGTCTCCCTCTTTCCTCTCTGAAATCAATAAAAAAAAAAAAAAAAATTTAACAGATTCCACCACAGTGATCTTTTCCACCTACCAGGCATGGCAGGTGTTTTCAAAATTCTGTGCTAGATATACCCTTCCCCATCTTTCCTCCATCTGACAAAATTTTACCTCTCCTTTAGTACCAGCTCTGCTCTGCATCAAGTTTCTTATTCTACTGCTCTTCTGTTCACTTCACAGTATTAGCACATACTGTGGTTTTCTATAATAATTTCTGTATTTAGAAATGGTGGTGCTTGGTGACATATAGGCAAGGAATGAATGGATCAGGTGGGATGCAAGTGGACAGGAATACAAAATAGTTGTATTCCAATCTTTCTCCATTTAATATATTTTATCTAAACCACTGATTGCCAGCTTTTTGAAAAATGATTTCACTCACTACCTTATTTAGATCTCTAATGCCTGGGAGCACATTGTGGTAAGTGTCTATGAAGAATCCAGGCACCAGTATGCCTAATGGCTCCTTTCACATCAGACTATTTCTAGGCATCTGATGTATCATTAAAAAACAATGGGAATTGGACTTTATTTTCATGAAATACGGAGAAATAAAACATTAAATGCTACAATGAACTCTGGTACTTATACTGATACCAGAAGCAGCCCGGAAGGCAGCCACAGGGGTTAACGAGAATCAATTTTGTCATAAGGAAACTTACTTTAAATGTTTAATGCGGGAGTAACGTCTTATTCTTCAAAATGCCTTGTCAAAATTATTTAGAATGCTAAAAAAACAACTTTATGTTTTCAGGAATTTTTAAGATTGAGGATTCAAAAAACCTGGGTAACTTCCCCTCACCATTTCCATGACCTGTGTTCCAGTTCATGATGATACCGACAGGAGAATAATGAAAGAGGACTATTTGCTTTGGGTTGTTCTAAAGCAAAGTACAATGACAGCCAGATGGCGTTAAAACCAACAGAGAGGTAAAAGCCAAGTTATCTTAAAGCTTTGGAGGCAATGTTATAAATAATGAGGAGAATAAACTACTGACTAAATCAAACTCAGAAGCAATTCTCTATTTAACTCACTATGAAACCCAGGCACATGTCAAAGCTTAGATGAGGTTAAACATTCTTCGTATTTTCACCTATTTCTGCCCGTCAATCATTAACATGTCATATCATTGTCTAACTGTGTGTGCTGTGCAGCACATCTGAATGGAGCCTTAATTTCTCTTCCAAGTAAAATGAGTACATAGAGGGAAAAGGATGTATTCTGGCCTGGTCTACTCTGGTTGGAATTCACACCAGGAAATGACCTTTCAGAGACAAAGACCCTGCACAGATGCAGCATAGCTCTCTAGAGAGCAACAGTAAATCTAAAGTTGATCAGGGGAGTGTCCACAGGAAGGAATATGTGAAACATCTGGGATGCTAACAGCAACCTCTAAAATAATGCAAGGTTGCCCAGCCCGTGTGGCTCAGTGGTTGAATGTCCACCTATGAACGAGGCAATCATGGTTCGATTCCCTGTCGTGGCACATGGCTGGGTTGCGGCTTGATCGTTAGCAGAGGAGATGTGGGAGGTGGCCGATCGATGATTAGCTCTCATCATTAATGTTTCTGCCTCTCTCTCCCTCTCCCTTCCTCTCTGAAATCAATAAAAATATATTTTAAAATAAGTAAATAAAGTCATGCCAGGTGATGAAGAGTGTGGAGAGAGCCCGATGTCTTACGTTCAAAGGGGATGGTTCTTGTCAGACTAAAGTATCTCAGGATTGAAGTCAGTCCTGAGTTGAATTCTGCCCCCAAATTTGCCTGTGATGAGGACAGCACCCTCACTGGAGACAGACCACTGGCGGCATGTGCTTCGAAGAGAAAGGGGCGCTGCAGACAATTGGGATGGAGCAGGACAAGCACTGAAAAAGCCAAGACTGTTTGTCCAAACATTTCCATTAGCAGTGGGGAGGAAGAAGAATTGAAGAGAGAAGGACAAAACAGGGAGGTAAGCCTGTCCCTGAGGGCAGAAACGTGAATATGCAATTATCTAAAAACCAAAAGTGGAGCAAAATTCTGCTAAATGTCCAATAAATTCATAATCTGTATTGTTCTATTTCTAATTTTGTATAGAAACTTCAAGAAATGCCTTCCTTTGAAATAAATGTAGTAAGCAATATTTACATCTTTTTAAAACATGCCAACAGCCGGGCCAGTGTGCTCAGTGGTTGAGTGTTGATCTATGAACCAGGAGTTCACAGTTCAATTCCCGGTCAGGGCACATGCCTGGGCTTGACCCCCCTGTGGGGTGTGCAGGAGGCAACCAATCAATGATTACTTCATTGATGTTCTCCCTCTCCCTTCCTAAAAAATAAAACGCACACACACACACACACACAAACACACACACACACACACACACACACACACACGCAATCAGGTCAGACAGACTGGACTTATTTTTAATATTTGAACTGCATAATTTGTTGAATTGGGGGGGGGGGCAAAGATCTAAACTGTATTCTACTAAAATATCTGAGACAGACTCTCAGTCTAATTCACAAGTTTAATTAAAATTGGCCTAATATGAGCAGTGCCAGATGGATTAAAAAGTGGCTCTGAGATCACACAGGAAAATGATAAAGGGAAACTTGTCAAATGGGAGGAGGGTCTGCTGCATGTGCCAGGGTTAGTATTGAGTATGACTTTAATTAACACATTCCTTAAACGATAAGAGAAATGTAAGTTAATATCGGATAAATGGAATTCTCTTGAGATAAATAAGAGAAATTTTAAACAAAAAAATAATTACAGAAAAGCGGAGCCCTGGCTGAGTAGCTTAGTTGGCTAGAGCATCATCCTGATTATGCCAAAGTTGCAGGTTCCATCCCTGGTCAGGGCACATACAAGACTCAACCAATGAATACTTAGATAAATGGAACAACAAAACAATGTTTCTCTTCCTCATTTTCTCTCTCATACACAAGAAAAGTGGAGACTATTCTTTGGAGGCATGCAGATAAGCAATTATAATTTTTATTAGAAAAGATATATATGTTACAGACTTAAGAGAAAAATATATCATTTTATTGAATCAGATTGAAACATATTCATTGTGATTCTTGAACTCTGATAAAATCACATTTAGAAAATAATAAAAAGAAGTTTAAATGGATTTATTTATAATAGACCATAGCAACAAAAAGGTCAATATGATTTGAAACTTCCTTTTATAGAAATGATAAGATTTCCCCAATGCCTTCACATGCATTATCCCTTCACATGAGATCCTGATAATAGCCCTCTGAAACAGGCAAGGTTCTTACCCAATTTTACAGATAAGAAGCCTGAGGCTTGAAGGGGTACCTGATGTGCCTATGATCACACAGTTAGGGCACAAAAGAAATGCCAGCCAGCCTCTACTTGCTGACTCCTATTCCAATGAAAGGAAAGGGTCACATCATTGGACAAAAAGCTTATGCTGCTACAGTTGTAAATCTCCCTTCAGTGCTATATCAGGTGCTTCATCCTCTAAACTGGGCAAAATCCAAATAACAGTGCAACTTATTAAAAGGACCAAAATAATTTCCAACAAATTTTTTAAATATTTTCCACATTTTGCAATTTTCAATAAAAAGCTGAAGAATGCATATATTTACAAAGAGCCTAGAATTTCTGGGAAAGTCCTTGAGTAAGGAGGACTTAAACACTTTCTTATAAAGAAGTTCCAACATTTCCAGATTAAAATTGAATTTTCCTAAATATCTCCCTGTCTTTGAAAGAAGAATCTATTTTAAAAATGGCCTGATTTTTTTTTTCATTATGCAAGTATACAAAACTCTAAACACAGTGGAGAAGCCAATCTCAATGGTTATAAGAATTATTATTCGATTGTCTTATTCTCCATCCCTAGTCCATTCATTGCAGCATAGCAGATCGCAATATTCTATGGATTGATTAGTTGTTTTTCAATTACTCTTTGAAGAATTTCCTCTAAGCAAAAATATTAATTGATATGATATTAGAGGAGTATATCATACTGGTACTGTCACAATTTATGTAGTTATTACATACTTGAGTACAATCCCCACACACACACCTCCACACCCAAAGAACTTAGACTTTGCTGGAGACAAACCACAGGAAGATTTGCCAGGCTGTAAAACAGAACTTATTGTTATTATTGTTGTTGTTATTGTTAGACTCCTCCGATATTCTTTTCTTATGTCCATCAGTCTTACTGCCTCAATAAAATGTGACAAGTTCGGGTGAGCTCCAGCAACGTGGCTTGGCTCAGCTTCCTCCCTGCAAACCCTCACCCCCACCAGCCCTCACGAGTCCTCTGGGAGAGCACAGCGCACACGGAGACAAAGGCTGGGGGAGATAGCAGCCTGCTCTGGGACCAGAGCTCGGAACATCTGAGCCAAACAGGAAGACTGCAGTGAAAGGAAAGATTGAGAACTCCTCTGATAAAACTTCATTACATTCATTCAATCAACAAATATTCACTGAGTACCTTCTCTCCACAGAAAGAACACATTCAGGGTAAACGGCACACCCCTAGCACAGTCATGATATTAATAAATTTCCATAAAGCAAGTGTTCAAAGGAGTGTCTTTTAACATAGTCATTTTTTCCCCAGAACAAGAGAATTCAGAAACACATTTGCTTGCACAATTCCAATGAGAAGTACCTTATGTTGACACGGGACTTTGGAAAAAGAATGAAATCACTGTGTTCTGTGTTGGAAGGAAATTTTTAAAAGCAGACATATGGCTGACTTAGATGACTCGGGAATTTATACAACTTAGATTCTAGCTACCTACCAAACACTGGGGTAGATATGTTCATATAGTTTTATTACCAAGGCATATGCACATGCATTTTCATTACGTTAGTAAGTTACAACACCCCAAGTTAAGATTCCTGACAGAAAAATGGCACAGCATTTGACTGCTAATCTACATAGCAGGCCAAGCTTTGGAAATCCTCATAGCTCTGAGCCTACAGCCTCACGCCCTCTCGCTGATAGATGAGGACAGTTGGTATGAGTCTTAACCCAGGAATTACTGTGGCTTCTTAAATATTAGCTATCTCTTGCCCTGAATGGTACTAGTCTATGGTTTCTCTAAAATACAGTCAACCTCTCCCAGCACTCCCAACACACAAAACTACAGATCTTTTACCTTTTGTTTGACTATAACAAAAGAAAACCCAGTTTTAAGCAGCACACAAGATAATCTACAATGGAGGCAATCTCTCAAGATTTGAGCAGAGAAAAATTAAGAGGGAAAACCTCGAGGAGACAGTAATTGGGCCACTGGAGTTCCTTCTCACTAATTATCCCACAGTGGCCATTAGCCATGTAGCCAAGGAGGAAAGTGTGTCAGACTTCAGTGAAGCCGTGTCCTCAGCATCTTATGGAATGCACCCTAAAGCCACTGGGTAATTAACTGCCAGGAAAACGCTGAGTGAGGAGAATAAAGGGGCTATAACAAATCAAACAGACTGCACAGTTCAACCCCCAATGACAGCAGTTGAACTGCTTAGATTCTAGAACTTCAAAATGGTCCTGAGCATCCATTCCCTTTTCAGAACCTCTAGAAAGCAGATTTTTTTTTTTGGTTGAGTGAAGAAGCAAAAATACAGACTACAAAAGAAGTCTTTAAATTTTAGAAATTCAGCAATTTGATTTTTACTGTGCTGTCCTTTGCAATGTTATAGGACTTACTATCAGTGATGCTCAAAGCCTGGGCCACAAGGAACCTACAGGGTTTTTCCGGAAATCTAACAGCATTATATTCTACTGTGATCAAACAGAGAGAACAGACAAAAAAATGAGTGAGCCCCTTAAAGGAAGTTATTGTAGGGTACTCTCTAATACAACCTTAAGATGTTTTTAGTGCAGTGGTGGCCAACGGATGGTCCGCGGACACTGGTGGTCATGAGGTCTGAAAGGTTGGTGACTGTTGTTTCAGTGCATTTTTATCAACTCAACAAATATGTATTGAGCACCTATGTGCCTACAGCTAATAAACTCCAATCCCAATTGAACAATGAAATTTCAAGATCAAATAACTAAGCATAGACTGGAAACTGTCCATTTGTTTTGTCTTGTTTTGTTTTTATTTGGGAACTTAGAAATCAGAGGAAGATTGTGTTTTTAGTGAGCAATGAAAGCTCATGAGGCAAATAATCTTCTGAACCTGGCTGGGCAGAATCATGGAGAACTATATTCAGAATCTGGAACCTACCAAGATTTACGGAAGCAGACTCTATAGGAGCAGAGTCCAGAAACATGTAATTTTTAAGACTTCCTAGGCTTAGATTATAATGACTAGCCAGGTTTAGAAATCACCATTCTATGGAATATTTGTCTCTTTTCAGAGCCTAAAAGCTAACTAGCCCCCACTGAACATAAAATCATTAACTAAAAATTCTATATAACTATCTGCAGCCATAATTTTTCATTTTGTCAACATTTCCCTTGTTTGAACTTATTACTTGAAAATAAATGAATATCATTATTGTTAAGTAGTACTTTCAGACCCTACATCCACTTGTTGAAATTCTATCCATTTTTCATGACAAATTAAAATGCTATTTCTCCCAAGAAGCCGTCTCTGATCCCTCAGCAGGAACTGGTCCTGCCCCCGTGTCACACAGCACCTCATATTTCTTATATTCTGTCTTCTATTGCTCTAGGTTGTCTGCACTGGTCACCTTGATGAGGAATTTAACAGATGGGAACTCACCTATTGAATCTCTGGACTTATTCCAGCATCTAATTCCTTGCTCAAAGTACATGCTCCATAAATATTTATTTAATTGAACGAAACTTACAAACCAGAAAAGAACTTCACCCTTTTCTTACTGTCTGAGGGCAATATGAAGAAGCATTGCTAACTTAAGATCCTTGCTGAAAACATTACATTAAATAGCAAATCAACAACCTAAATTAAAAAACAATCACCTTCTAGACATGGTATGTGTGCATGCTGGTTAAACTAAACAACTCAATTATGAGTAAATTGACCATAACAAAAGGAAACTATTTCACTTTAAATAAAATCTGAGTCATGTTCTAAGTGTAAGACTGTACACTTTCTCTTTGTTTTGCTTCTTCCAAGTATTATAAATACCCAGATAGCTTCGAATGCTATTGTTTCAAGACCAGCTCTAAAATGAGACTGAGACTCAGTGCATTTTCAAGAAAAGGAGCTGCACATGAGACTAAGCAAAAGGAAAATGTTCCAAATCCATATTACAGGATATTAATTTATAGATTTATCAGACATTGTGTAACCGAGTTACCAATCTTAGAAAAGGCTGGTTTATTTCAGATTAGGCAAGTTTGATTCTGAAAAGTTCCATCTTTGATTCTTTGGCAGCTGCTACTAGTGTTTGTACAGCCCTTGTCATCACCCCAGATGATGTGATTGACAGGACTAATAGATTTTGTTTTAATTGTAAAAGAAGACAGATGAAAGCTTTTGGCTGAATGACTAACTGTTCATCTTAAGTAATAAACATGCCTACTTCTCTCCCTCCATATTAAAATCTATTTTTAATTCACTATTAACTAATAACTAGAGTTGCAGTTAAAAAAAATGGATGAGGACAATACAAAATTTCATGTGTAACTCTTTGAATAAATAGTTTTATTTTTCTAACTTTCGTACCAATTAGAAATTATTAAATACAAGCACCAGATGAAATATAAGTACTTTCTTGGAGCTTTTCTGATTCTCAATTACACTTAATACAGAGAGAGAGAGAGAGAGAGAGAGAGAGAGAGAGAGAGAGAAAGAACACACACCTTAGCTTTTTGGCCTTCTGAGTCTTTTTGTCTCCCTAAGCAATTGAAAGACAGCAACTCTAATCCTGTTTTTATAGTCACAAAACAAAGGAACACAACAATTTAAACACAATTTTAACTAAGACAGACTTGGAAAAGTAGATGCCCTCTGTTAGCTATATTTTACGTGAATTGATATATATTCAAATGTATCATGTCACATTGTATACAAAAACTATGTAACATACTTATGACTAACCTAATAAGAAGTTTTTTGCAATTAAAATGGTGTAAGGAGCCGAAACCGGTTTGGCTCAGTGGATAGAGCGTCAGCCTGCGGACTGAAGGGTCCCAGGTTCGATTCCGGTCAAGGGCACGTACCTTGGTTGCAGGCACATCCCCAGTGGGGGATGTGCAAAAGGCAGCTGGTCGATGTTTCTCTCTCGTTGACATTTCTAACTCTCTATCCCTCTCAATTCCTCTCTATGTAAAATCAATAAAATATATTTTTTTAAATGGTCTAAGGAAAGAGAGATCTTACTCTGTTACCGAATTGCAACCTACAGAAGCTAGTACTATTATGACTAATAACCAAGTGTTCATGAAAAAGCCACATTTCCTATTTACCTTACAAAGCAATCTATGAAGATGCTATAAGACCTTCTCCATCCTTTTGTCCTATATCAGCAAACTACAGGAAAGGAATATAGCATGTCCATTCTGTTCCATCCTACGTGCACACCCCAAAGGCGTGCTATGATGTTTTGTCTTTAAAAATTAAACAAATAAAACTTCAACTCTGGAAAACTGATTTGTCTCTATCTAAGAAAATACATATAATAGAGTGAGATCTTAAAAAATAATTGTTTTTATTCCATTTCACCTGGTAATTTATTGACTTTTTGAAGAAAAATACAAAAAAAAAAAAAAAGCTATATCAGATTTCTCTGTCTCATGAAGTTGGAATGTTTGTTCCATATATATTAGCAATAATTATTAATTTATGGCTGATTATCTGCATAAGGAAGAAATACCATTTACACAAGAACTGGTGAAACTATATAACTGTTTAAGACATTTATCAAAATGCCAACAGTTACTACTTCAAATCAAAAAGAACTATAATAAATAATTAGTCAAGGGAAAAAAACAAAGAACAAGAAATCCGGTCTTATGGGGATGTTATGGTCACCAATTGTATTTATCTTAAAAAACCCCAATGGTTATTTTTAAGAGAAAAATAGAGGAGTAAATGAATGTAAGTATCTCTGTTAAGTCAGCAAAACACAAAATGTTATGCTCAACACAATAAAAGTAATAATGTAATGCTCAAAAACATGAAATATCTTTTCCTCTCACTTTCTATTTGAATGGCCTCTCTGCTAAGCAGCTTTAAGAGTAGTAAGGATCCCATATATAAATGGGCGGATGGATGGATGGATGGATGCCTTTCACGGGTTAATGGTCAAAAACCTATTTTGGAAATACGTAAGTCAACACCATAAACACTTACTTATCCCCACATATTTTCTCTTGTCTCTTTAAAAGCTCATATACTTCTAAATTCTATGTGGTCTGCACCTTTTACAACTCAATAACATTACATAAGTTAAATTTTATCTATGCTTCTATAAGAAGCTTTAAAACATTTTAAAACTCAGAGAGAAAGCCCTTATTTCATAAACACCAAAGGCCTATTTTAAAATGCAATGATATATTTTAAAAATGTATTTTAACATTAACAATTCCTATCAATGGATAATAGAAATTGTGATCTTATTTCCAGTCATCTAGATCTTCAATCAAAATAATGAAAGCATAGTTCAGTGGTTTTTTTAATGAAGAAATACAGATATTCCATACCATGTATCTGAGATGAAAAAGAATCCAGAGTAAGAGCCAGAAACTTAAAATTTATAGATCCCTGGCATTCCTAAAGATCTCTGAATCATTCTAACTTCCCACATTTGCAAAAGATACTACAGCATATAATTTCCTAACAAAATTCACTAAAATTAACTGAAATTTTTAGATAACCCTCTTCAAAACTTCAATGGTTCCTAAATACTGGACTAAAGTAATTTATATGGCATTAAAATAAATCCTGGTATGTAAATAAACTCTAAAGTCCATTAACTTGCATCATTACAATTGCTACATTAACCTTATCTGTCTGTGAAAAACCAGAACAAGGTTTCCAAAAGCTAATGATGGCTACTACATAGCACATCAGTTACTGTGATAAAGAGAAAGATGGAGGATGGCGGACACTGCATAGTAAGGAGAAGTCAAATTACATTAGCAGCAACCCAAATGTGTGTTTTATAAAGTGGCTTAATATGAGGTTGCTGGGTAGTCAGCTCTGCTCACTCATTAGCTAAGTAACTCAGAGGTGGCACACGGGCCACGGTGTGCTTTATCAAGATCACCAATTTCTACATCGCTCTTTGGGATGACTAGAACAATTCAAATCTTGAATGTTACATCTGAAAATGCCACGTTCTCTGATAGACCTGACTCATGTAAAATAAACTTTTAGGAAATTACTTGGAAAACCACCAAATAAAATACTAGCACATAAAAAGCTGTAATAAAAGATTGTCCTTTCACTCATTTAATGGATACTACATTAAACATTAGGAAATAGTAGTAAGACCCAGAGAAAATTTCATTTTCCTGATTATTTGTCATTTGGGGTACCAGTTTATAAAAAAATCAAGAAATGCAGAAAATCAGGTTACTTGTCCATCATTCTTGACACTTTCACAATCCTATTTAATAAAAGGCTAATACGCAAATTGTCCCCTTGAGAGACTGACTGGGAGTTCGACCGCTCGCTTTGATGTGTGCTGACCACCATGGGGAGGCACAGAACAAAGGAAGGCCCCAGCCAGCAGTGGGCAGCTGTGGGAAGGAAGGCCTCGGCCGGCAGCTGGAAGGCCTCCATCTACCCTGATTGCCAGCCAGGCCTAGGGACCCTATCCGTGCATGAATTTCGTGCAACAGGCCTCTAGTAAATAAATAATAAACAAATGTAAACTACTGTTTAACATTTTCCTACCTTTACCTACGGTGATGCCCTGCCTCCAACAAAGCCCTCAAGTGTGGGAAACCTGTATTTCCCCCACATTCCTTTCTCAGCCTTCCCATGATTAGTAGTGCATACTTCCGTTAGAATACTTAGGATACTGTATTATAATTGAACTAGAGGCCTGGTGCACAAATTCATGCACAGGCAGTGTCCCTATCCTGGCTGGTGACCAGAGCCAATTGGGGCCTTCTGGCTGCCAGCCAGGGCCTCCCTTCATTCTGCACCGCCCCCTGCTGGTCAGCGCATATCAGAGCTAGCAATCGGTCTCATGGTCAAACTCCTGCGGGGACAATTTGCATATTAATATATGCTTTCCAACTGAACTCTAGCAGAAATCGTGCTTTTTTTTACGTAGTTTTGAAGCATTGCCTCCTTATCCAGGCCCTAGTCTGATAACTTCCTTAAATGTAGTACCAATAAAGGCATCTCATACCCAATTCTGTGTTTGTGCCATAGCTGTTTGCAGTCAAGTTCTTTCTCACCACTAGGTTTTGATATGAGGCCATTTCTCACCTCTGTGTTTTATCACACCAAACTATAACCACATTTAGTCAAACATTCAGGTCTTTGCTAATTTCCAGTTAGCCCTGATCCATGTGTTCCCTCCCCTTTCACAAACCTCCTGGATTAGATCAGCAAGGAATGGCTTGCTGGCAGCTGTTGGTCATTCAATTTTGCTACCACTAAAGCATGTGAATATTTCATTGTTTAGGCGTTGCAGAGACTTTCGGCAAACATTTACTCTGGGTTCTTGGATTAGAAGAACATTTGTGGTAGACAAAAGGTAAATAATAAACCACAATGCTACTCAACCAGTGACCTAAAAGCCTTTTGACATCTGACTCTATTGCTTACTAAATCACTGTACATATAAACAAAGCTCAAAACCTTTGTTTCTACTACAAATTATATTTCTGAAACATAGTTCTTCAGTTATTTGGTTTATTTAAAATAAGCTAAAGTAAGGCATACTAGTTCGATGGCTTGCAAACTAATGTAAAAAGCATCATAATATGAATTCATCTGTTACTGACTTACTAAACACAGCTGGATATGTCACTTAATATAAGCTGTCAGAACTTTGGTTTCCTCCTATATAAGCCTATTATACAAATTTCAACTATAATGGAGCAATATCCATGAATCTTCAGTTCTGAGTGCCAGAAACAAAAACCAATTAAATATATTCAAAGACTAAATGCTTGTACAGTCAGGCACTACGCTGGCCACATGGGAGACGGTAAGAGTCATCACTGCTCGTCAGAGGTTTAAGATCTAGTGGAGAAACCAATACAAACACGCAATATGCAATGTACAATTAGTTCACTGAAGACAGAGAGGAAGTCTTATTCATCAGCCCCCTCTCTGATATGCCGAAGAGCCGATAGAGTGTGTAACAAACACTCTGAAAGAATAAACTAGTCAATCACTTCATTGATCAGCTGATCAAACTGCAATAATTGCTCTAATAATATCAGGGCAAAATGATGCAGTGAATGAAGTGATTAATTTCAGTTTGGTGGGTCTCACAAAGCTCATGGAAAGGAGGGCTTGAGGAAGGCCTTGAAGAACGAGTTCAGTTGAAGCAAGTTGAGATAGAATGGGGAAGATTA
Source organism: Pipistrellus hanaki (assembly GCF_964339955.1). NCBI lineage: Eukaryota > Metazoa > Chordata > Mammalia > Chiroptera > Vespertilionidae > Pipistrellus > Pipistrellus hanaki. The sequence goes on along the minus strand of NC_140521.1, from coordinate 3,797,578 downwards.
GACGAAGAGTAAGGGAAACTTCCTCACTGAAACAACAGACTCCGCACTATCTCCTCAGTCTCACTTTCTCCTGCAGTCCATTCCCTCTGATAGTGGCTGTCACCACTGCATTGTCACCGAGAAGTGTGTTGCTTCCCTTATCAAAATTCAATAGGCACTTGGTAAATATTTATTCAATGAATGACTTATTCATTGAATAGTGGGAGTGCAGGAAAACAACAATAAAACCTTCTTTTGATTCTCTTCAGTACAGTTAACATTAAAAAAAAATTTTTAATGTGCCAAGGTTAAAAATAACTAAGCAGAGAATATTATGAATTAATATAATTTACAAAAAGTCTAACTTACACAGTTTTGTAACCTATCTTAATGTAGTTAGTTGGAGTTGGATCAGACCATTCTAAATACATCCTAACCCCAAAGGATCTCTACAATTTCCCAAATTTCTTACCCCCTCTCTCCAAAGGCTGCTTTGGTGAAAAGTGACTGCTTAATGATGCACCAAGAAAGAGCTAACTGGAATATTCTGACAGGACTTAGAGCATGCTCCTCCCACTCAGCTTCTTTTTTTCTCTAAGCTACCCGGCAAAGCTAGGATGGACTCAATGGCTCTCCTTGACCCGCCCCCCAATCCCGTTCAGATTTATTCTAGTAGAGGACCAAAGGAATAACAGCAGCACTCCATCAAGAAATGTAATCAAATAATTAAACAATTCAAACCTTCATTGAAGACTTAAAGGCATTCTACTACAGGTCACACAACTTCGGGCAGATAAATAAGAGCACCTCTAACTTATCTGCTCTTAAAAAGTCAGGAAGGGAAAATGTTTTCCCAATTGTGAAATTCACGAAGGGAACTACGCCCTCTTATCTTACTTTATATTGTTAAAACTTTAGCCCTTTAATAATAAAGTAAAACCCTTTCAATGTTTTTCAGGAAAAACAGTAAGGAAATGTTTTGAATGTGAGAAAATTAAATGTGAGAAAAATGCTTTGGCACTTACCAATATTTTCATATCTTTGGGGAAATGTTAAATCCAAGAACCTGATAAATGGATTTCACTATGTCATATTTTAATAACATTTTGTAACTTTTATAAGATAAGTTTCCTTTTTACCTTTATTGCTGCTGGCAATGTTTTTCTCTCACAGCTCTCTATTTCTATAGTCTTCTCATTTTATTTCTTTCTCTTGCTTTCTTTCTTATTTCATTCTAATAAATTTCAGCCATAAAAGAATATTTCCATATTGATCAATTGTAAGAATTCTTATATCTAATTCCAAAACAAAGATATGTTAAGAAAGTAATTCCCAAAATATACTTCCACATTATTTTTAAATAGGTAATATTTGGGAAATACTTGGTTAAATAAAGGTAAAGTAATCTCTCTTCTCCCCCCCTCCTTTCTGAGAACCCTCACAATCTGCCAAATGAATCTCCAAAAAAGAGACAATGTGTACACTTCTAAATTTATTTAGTCACAGAATTTTTTCCTCCTCAACAACTAGTGGAATATACTTTAAGAACTGATTTTTTTAAATCTAAAACAAACTAAGGAAAAAATTAATATGGTATAATATATTCAAAAGGTCTGTATATTAAAGTATTTTTAAATGAAGACACTATGTCATAAAGCAAAAAAATTAAAAAGGCTAGAAGTAACACTCATTTTATTAAGAATCTTAACTGTGAAAACTAATCTAATTGGAGGTGATTGTGTAGGAAATGCACATTTATCTTCTGACAACAATGTGATAGCATGGAAATAATAAATGAAATCGGATAGTGAACCCTTTTAAAATTATTTTACTTTATTTACTTTTCAAAATCACTGAGATAAAAATGAAAGGACAGTTGTGAGAAAGTCTATATATAAAAATACATGGTGAGCCCTCGTCAGTTTTGTTCTGTGGATAGTGTTGGCCTGCAGACCAAAAGGGTCTTGGGTTCAATTCCAATCAAGGGAACATATCTCGGTTGCAGGCTCCTCCCCAGCCCAGGCCCTGGTCGGGGCACATGCAGGAGGGAACCAGTCGATGTGTTTCTCTCACATCATTATTTCTCTCTGCCTCTCCCTCACTCTTCCACTCTCTCTAAAAAAAGCAATGGAAAAATATCCTTGGATGAAGATTAAAAAACAAAACAAAATATGGTGATTATTAACCAGGACAGCTTCTACACACGGTTCCATGCTTAGCTCACATCACCTCCTCCTTCTTGCTCCTGCTTTTCAGAGTTCCCACAGCACCCTGTGTGTATGCGGTACTATTGTTATCATATTGTATTGCAAAACTTTATTTTCTCATCTGACTTCCTGTCTAGACTGTAAGCTCCTTGAAAATGTGGATCATATTATATCTAAATCTGCACCCCCAAGATCTAACACTTCATAATTTATTAGTCCATATAGTTAGTAAATTAGTTAGGTCTCTCAAATTCAGTAATTACTAGCTTACTTTGCAAACATAAAGATAAACTGAACTAGCTCAAGTTTTGAAATAATAGAATCACCGTTAAGCATTACTCACTTTTCCTCCTCATTTTTTATATAAATGGCAGCACCTGACACATAATAGACCTCCATAAATACATATTGAACTAATTACTTAATCAATTACTCCAAGTTTGACTGCAAGTTTAGGCCTTAGCAGAAAGGACAGGACACTGCAAAACCAAAGAACCTTTGAGTCCCTTTTGGCTTTTACATCTCACTGGCTCTATCTGATCCGCCTAAAGCTGCTTTACTCGTGAACGGCTTATGATTGCTGCTGAGAACTGTACCTGCCACCATGGGAGACAGAATTTTAGCATTAAGGCACCAGCTTCCCCTCACTGAAGTCGAAAGAAATTACTGCATCATATGAAGAAATCAGTGCTAATTAAAAAAAACTCAGAATTTTTTAAGTCACCCCAGCAGCTCTGAAGACCGAAATCATTTATTTTTGTGGACAATCACAGCCTAACAAGGAGTTAACTTTCCATACTTAGCACCTTTGTCACCTATGTAGACATATATCTATCATTTCTTGTTCAATATTACTTCCAATTAATGATAGTCTGGCATAAACCCATTCTTCCCCTTCCAATTTTCTCTCTGTCCTAACTACATACAAGTTACCTTTCCCAAATGGTATAATTAAATGCTTAAAAATTAAAAAATAGGCACAATTCTGTCTTCATAAAAATGCCCAGAGACACAGCATTCCTTTTAAGCCATAGCAATTACCCATCAGCCTTCAGGCCATCTAAATTTTAAATCCTCGGGGAATAGCATGACAGGAGATTGCTCCAAGTATGAGTTAAAGGCTTTTTTCACTATCTAGACTATGTATTCTTTTACATTTTGCTTAGAATGGACATGTAAGTTCTCTTCAACAAGGGCTCTGGAATATCATGGGGGGGGGGGGTTTAAATGAAGACTGAATTCAACAGAAATTCAAACAGAAGCTTGAATTAAAGGGGTAATTTCAGATGTAGTGAAAAGCTGTAATGTCCATTCAAAGTAATGAAGGCACACAGCATTAATCTCCTAAAAAGATTCAAATGCTATGAGTAGAGCAATTCTGTTTCTTAGTAGGAACAAATTAAGATGATTTCCCTTACAGAAATTGCCATAATTACAAGTAATTATCTTGTACTCTAAATTTACCACTATAGCACATTTTGCAAATATCATTCCCTTCAAATACTTTATTTGGAAATACAGGAGAGATTGTTGCTTTGTGAATTGTGCTGTAGACTTCAAACTGGTTGTTTAACAGTCCCACATAATATGTGCAGTAAAGAGATAACGTGCTGAAGTCAGAAGTGCTTAGAATTCCAAATTTAAGATATTCTTATCATCAGGTAAGTAATTCCACCCAAAGGAGTACAAACAAATGAGAACGGCAAACATTCAAAGATAAACGAGTCAAATGTAGACTTATGAATGAAACAATGAGGAGATTCATTCTGATAGGCATAGGGCAATCATGAAAAACATGTTAACAGCTGCTGTAGTATTTATAAAAATCCTTGCAGAGCCAAGTAAAATCCCACCATTTGCAACCTACTCAGTTTTTCATTTTCTTTTAATAAGCAAGTGTGAGGAAAACCAGTTACTAACCAAGCATTCGGAAGAGAATAAGCATGTGAAACCCTAATTTCACCATCTTTGGGGCCAATTACCATCTGGATTTCAGCTGGCATGTGCAGTCTGTTCTCCAGCCAAATTGGGATTCCTTACCATGTTGTAAAAACATGCTTAGAGCTTGCCTTTCCCTATATTACTCCCACTGCCTGGAATGGCCTCCATGTCTCCGTCTGGTAAAAATGAGCCCACCAAGTCCAGCTGAAATGCCGTTCCACCGTGCAGACCCTTTTGGTCCACTAATGCTTATCCCACTCCAAACCCTTCTTCCACCTACTCAGCTGTGACCTCTCCTTTAGTCACTCTTTCTGGTGATACTTAGCATATGCCACCTCACAGTTCAGGTATTTGTCAACTTGTCTTATCGTCCCTCCTAGAGGAAATATATTTTATTCATATTTGCATCCCCAACAACTTTAGTAAATGTTTAATAATTTAATCATTTAAAATAAATTTGATTTTAAATATTATTCCCTTTAGAAGCATATCATTGAAAAAGCCTTTAAAAGGACTACAGAGTCCATTAAGAAGTTATGTATATTTTAAACTCTGAACACATATCTGGTTCTATTTAACCCAAATTTGAACATTTTATATTGGTGTTTAAAACTCATCCATGGTGAGATATTATAACCTCTGTGCCTATTAATCCCCCCTGGTTTATTTGGTCAGTATAAATGTTAATTACATTTCATACATCTACACTAATGAAAGAATAAGATGCAAATTGACAGTACCTTTGTGATGCCCACCAGCCAATCAGGAGTGAGTAGGCAAATTAACCCAATAAAGATGGTTTTATTTTTTTTACAAATAAGCCCAACCCTACACTGTAAACTAGAGAAGAAGTAGAAGCACTACAATTCCAGCAGAAATGGCCCTCTCCTTAGAAGAGCAGTGGGGAGGGCCATTATAAGGCCAGAGAAATCATTTGGTCTGGCCCTGCCAAGGCATTAGCAATGAGTTAATTAAATGTTTGGCCAAATATAGCAGGCTAATTTTTAAGATGATAATTTTGTATGGCCTGCAAATAATGTTATAAATATCCAAATGGCCTTTGACAGAAAAAGGTTCCCCACCACTGCCTTAGAGCATTCAGGTCTCGGGCAGCCTCTGAAGAGCTACATGCTTCTTCTGAAGGAATCACTGTACCCTACTGGCACTCTGCTTCTGAATCTGTACTATTAAATTAAATGCTCCTTTAGGTTCCTTTCATTTCTAAAAATGTTTAAATCTCAGTATCATAAATACTATTTGTCAAAAATCTAGGCTAAAGCAAAAAGAGTTGTTTAAAATAAATAATATTTGTGTTACAAAAAAAATGTTTTGGTTAATTGATATGTAACTAGTTAATATTTAAATGAATCCCACACTCTGGTTGTTTCTTCTCAAAGGTAATCACATATACTCCCTAGGCTATGCAATTCTACCTTTCTCATAAACTACTAACACTAGTTCCTTCCACCGTAGTATTTTATTGCTTGTGTATATTTAAACAAGTTATTGGGGGTTGGGGGAGAAGCCAGAAACACTGAAGTAAAGTCAGAAAAGGGAAAACCACAATGGTATTTATCAAATCGTTCAGTCTCTGTGACCATGCATCCTCAAATATACCTGCCTCTCAATAATCAATAGCGTAATAAATAAATAACTTATAAAAAGATCACTGTTTAACCATCTCAACTATCTAAAACCCAGCCTCAAACCAGAAAGTAAATTTTTTTAAAATTTCTAAGCAGTCAAAATGAAAAGCCACAATTCACACTCTACAGTTCACTTATTCTTAAGAGAACCCCTCATTCGGTGTCTAGTTACTTTCACCTCAGTCGCAGCTACGGCTGAGTTAGTGGCAGTTTACCCAGCACAGAGAGGAAACACATATAAAACAGAATTTCAAGAGGAAGGCACATGACAGCAGCATTCCTTTGGGCAACATGTAAAGAAAAATAGAAACTGTACAAAGAAGACATGGAAGTATTTTAAAAGAAACAAAAGGGCAACCTGAGGTCATTCAGAATAGGAACAAATAATTCCACATTCCTTAAAAGCTCCTATAATGTTGCTACATTATAGCAAAGTAGAATAATTCATGCTTGTGATAATAATCCTGAATAATCAGGAGAACTTTAAATCATGCTTAGTACCTTCTGTGTATGAAGGCAGAAAATGTGTAATGTATTTTAGAAAATTTCACATAAAAAAATGGTTGAAATTTAACAAGGGCTGGCAGTTGAATTAAATTTCTGTTAACAGGAAATTCACAAGAATACCACAGATAAATTAAATATTAGAGTAGCAATTTTTTCCATGGAAACCATGGTAACTATGGAATATTAAAATGCATAATTAATCTCTCAGACACACTGTAGTCTTAATTTTTAATATTTATCACCATCATTCCTAACCCCCCCAAATATTAATTGGACCATAGTGAATTTCTATTTTTGTATGTAAAAGATGGCCATACATCAGCAATTTCACATAGTTCAACCTAATGTCTTTACCAAAATTCTTAACAATAAAACAAAGTAGTTTGTATTTTATCTTTTCTTTCTTCAGTCCTTCACCTTCTTTTGGAAAAAACACACACTAGTCCTATACAATAAAGAGGGAATATGGTAATTGACCATCACTCTGTCACAAAAAAATGGCTGAACCCACAGCTGAGGCCAACTTCCCATAAGGAGACTGAAGGAGCAATCAGCAGGAACCTGTGGCTACACCCTACCCTGCCCCTGTGGGGCTTGACAGGGGACCTCAGGCCACACCCCTAGCCCTGGTGTCAAGCTGGGGGACCTGAGGCCATGCCCCCCCAACCTGGCGGGGCTTCAAGGGGGACCTCAAGGTGCACTTCCTGTCCTGGTGCTGGGCTAGGGGGCCTTAGGCTGCTTCCCCAGCCCCAGCCCAGGCCCAGGGACCTCAGGCTGCACCCCCTGCCTGGCGCTGGGCCAGAGGACCTAAGGCTATGCCCCCCTGCCCTACAGGGCTTGACGAGGGTGGGACTGGCTGGGTCTGGATCTAGCCCAATTGGGGAAGGGGGGATTTTCAGCTGAGTCTGGGTCTCACCCGATGAGGCGCATGTGGGTGGGCAGGGACTTGACTCTGGGTTCCGTGGTGTGCCCCAGATTCTGACGGAAGGTTTTCATATACATTTTACTAATCCTCTTTCATCTCTGACACTTCTATTATAGAGAAAGGGCAAATAGCAATATTAAATTATTTACTCTAATGAACCCCCTTTTAATGTGCACAAATTTTGTGCACTGGGTCACTAGTTATATATAAAAGCCTAAGCGACTGAATGACTGAACAACTGGTCGACCAGTCACTATGATGTGCACTGACCACAAGGGGGCAGACGCTCAGTGCAGGAGCTTCCCCCTGGTGGTCAGTGCGCTCCCACAGGCAACCACTGCAGCACTCCCCGACCCCCCACCCCTGGCCGTCTGGCCCGGATCAGCCCTGGGCCCTGATCAGGATGGAACATAGCCCTGATCAGCCCCAATCGATGGTCAGGCGAAGGGACCCCACCCGTGCACAAATTCGTGCACCGGGCATCTAGTTAAGTAATAAAGACCCAAAGTCCGCCAAAATGACCATGGTCCCACCACCGCTCACTATGACATTTTCTTTCTACTCCTCAAAAATAAAAAATCTCATTTACGCCTGAGAATCTCAACTTCACAAACACAGCTCCAAAAATATCTAATAGATCTGTGCTTACACATACAGCTTTTCACAGATACCACAATTTAGCATGATCCTGAAAATATGTGTATACATTCCTGTTATGTTCATTTATAAATATTAAAAATATAAAATATGCTCAACATACTTAACAATTAATTTTCAGAGCAATTCAACAATGACCCAGATAAATATAATAGATATTCAAGGTTTTTAGTTATATAAAACAAGTGGCATTCAGTCTGTTTACAGATTCAAAATATTATACTTTTATTTTACTTAAAACAAGGAACACCTATACTGGATAAGTCAAAATAAGGATTCATTTATCCGTTATAAAAAGAAACTATTTATAATCTAATCAGTGTTGTTATGCCAATATTGGCTATAACAAAGCTATCCCAGGATGTGTAACAAAGTTTCCTTGTGAGTTTCTTCCTTCCATACTCCCCACTATTACATTGCTAGGTTCAAGTGTAGGTACACTGCATGTTTGGGAGATGATGTATTCAAACACAATGACCTCCTGGCTCCCAACTCCACTTTGACCCTATTCCACAGGTTAACTGCTCTCTAACTCACAATTGCCTCAATATCTGTGTTTCTACAAGTCTCAGTCCCCCAACATGATGTCAATTTAACATACTACGCCTCACAACTTTAATAATGCTAGAAATATGGGTGCATTTATGAAGGGACATTGACTTACATAACCAAACATAAGCGAGCGAAGTTTCAGTCCTATAAGAGTCCAAACCGAGGCCATCAAAAAACGGATGTGCAATTTTGACGACTGCCATCCAACTATTTCCTGTACCCTTTCTAGAAATGTTAAGTTTATCATACAAAAGGTATAAGCCAAAGGACATAATTTTATGTCTTTCCTTAAAATACATGCTAAAAGGATACTCAAAATAGCGAAGACAAAACTCTAACAGGTCAAATAACAGTGTACATAATTAAATGGCTCAATTACTACATATGAGAATACTCCTCTTAGCTAGAGAAACTAAGAGGGGGACTAACAAGAAAGTTTAGTACAAAAGCTCATATAAACCTGATAATGTCAGTTTAATGATATAATTTTTATACCTTTCAATAAAACTACATGGTTTTAGCACATCAATAAAGCAGTGTTAGAGCTGAGACATAACACTGTTATTATTAATGATATAATGGATTCTCTGTGGAAGCTAAAGCTACCAGGGACTTCAGCTTTCCCCTTGCTTCCGCTGTGTTTCCACAGCATGTCATCACCTTGACTGACTAGCAAAGTGAAGGTGGCTGCTGGCTCCCTCTCTTGAAGTTGGGCTAATTAAACTCTGTAGCCTCTCACACTGGCAGTACTTACTGGCTAGCTCCTGAGCAGTAAAGGTGCCAAATCAAATTTCCTCATCACTGACTTCCTTCACTTCTTATCAAGTCTATCCATCAACCATTGCCAGCTTCTCAAAGATTCCTGGAAAGGGTTTTCTGTAGATGACCATTTCCTACCAATTTTACAAAATCAAAAATATTTAGGGCTGAAGAAAATAAAGATTCACTACGGTGTTTTACAACTATGCTGCTGATGCACTGATGTCTTATAAGTTGTGAGATACATCAACTATAATTACAATTTTTTTCTATTTTTTTCAATAGAGGTGAAGTTTGTATAACATAAAATGAACCATTTAAAGTGTGCAATGTGGTTGCATTTGGTACACCCAAAATGAACCACCACTTTTATAACTGTGACTTTATTTTTAATAGGCTCATGGCTACTATCCCTTTAATAAATTACCCTCCCTTATAATCAATACTAGTGGACCTGTGCACGAATCGGTGCACGAGTAGCTTGCTGCCACTTGCCTCAGCTGGCTGCCCCGCCCACTGCCACTCATAGCTCTCTGCTGCAGGTAGCTCACTGCCCCGCCCTCCTGTAGCTCCCCGCAGGACTTGTAGGAGGTTAATTAAAAAGGGGGAGACATCTATAATACTTTCAATAAATACTAAAAAAAAAAAAAAAATGGTTTTGCCTAATGAGTAAAAAGGTGAATAATGTGAGCAGATGTGTGCTGTTTTTAACAATTACTCTAAAACGAAGAAGAAAGAAAAACCAGAGGATAAAAGGGGAAGGGATGAAAACTCATTAGGATGCCATTTGTAATAGACCCAGCAAGTGATGATGAGGAGCTAAACTGTAACAGTGGGGAGTCAGATGTGAAGGATTAAGTGACACGCCCAAGAACACAAGTCATGGGAACTGTCAGAATCAAAACCTGGGTCTTAGTTGCACTGATGTGGGAAAGGTATTTAGAATGGATGTGCAGAAAGACCTTTATCGTGGAATTTCTAAGCCTTCTCTTTAAAACTTTGTCCACAATGCTTGATTCTTTTGAAGTCCTATTTTATACTATCACACCAACTGTGGCCCAAAGTAAATAATCATACCAACTAGCTCAGCATTTAGGAGGGTAACTTAGTAATTTAGTATAGCTGCATTAAAATAGGAGACTTAAGCCTCCTAATCCAGAGAGAAAATACAAGCATTTGAAATGCACTCTTTTGTAAAAGTAATAAGCTATTCCAAGAGATAAATTTACAGGACAAAATCTTTACAAGGGAGCTTCCAAATAAGCTTTTTAAATGAAGCTCCATCAGAGAAGTCATTTAAGAAGCCAGATTCACATTATATTAATGTGACAGTGTAACAAGATAAATACATCATACGGTTCTAAAATGACATTATTAATGTGGCTTATGTGACACATTCCTATTAATGATCTTTTATTATGTGTGAACAGTAAAATAACATTAGATAAGCAATAAAAAAAATCCAATCAGAGCAGCTTCCTGGAGGCTTTCACTGCAGTCTTACACAGTGTTATCTGATACTAATCCCTGGATTTTAAAGAGCAGAAATCAATCACTTCAGAAGTGTAAACAAGCATGTTCCTATGAGATGAGCATTTTAATTACTATCATTTCTGCAAATACAAGATAAAAGTAACGTGCTGCGTGAGAGCCTGTTACTGTAAAAGTGGGGGAAGTGCATGTGGCCAGGGCAATGAGGTGATGTTAATGAAGAGGATCATCACCCAGATCAGGAGCCCGGTCCCTGGAGCCTGGTGGTGTGTCTTAGCAATGACCGCCATGGAGATTTTGTGAACGTGTGCTTGTCCCCTCCCTCCCTGATGTTGTCTACAAAAGATCAGAAGTGAGTGTCCAAGCATTCTGGTTTCTTTAATGATCCACTCCAGTCTATTATCTATGAATCAACTGAAATATTTTAAACCTTTTAATATCTAAAGTTCATACCACCTCTTAGGATGAAGTCTAAAAACACCAGTTTTATAAAGTAATAGTTCTTATTTACCTTTAAATCAAGTAAATATTTATTGAGCATCTTTAGTATCTTTGGCACCAAAAAAGAGGTATGAGCTTGGCAGGTGTAGCTCAGTGGCACAGTGTAGACCTATGAATCAGGACGTCATGGTTCAATTCCCAGTCAGGGCACATGTCCAGGTTGCAGGCTCAATCTCCAGCGTGAGGCGTGCAGGAGGCAGCTGACCAGTGATTCTCTCTCATCATTGATATTTCTATCTCTCCCTCTCCCTTGTCTCTGAAATCAATAAAAATATGTAATTTTTAAAAGAGGTGTGAAATATGGTTCTTATACTCAAGGAGCTTGAAGTATAGAGAGGCAGGATATATACATAAAAAGATAAAGATATACATAAAGAGATATGAAGGTTACTATCAATAAAAAATCATCAGCCTAAAAGGGTAAAGATTCTAACTGCTCCAAGAATTTTGAGACAGATAAGATCATTGTGTTTCTTCAAAAAGAAAGGGAAGGCAGTAAGTCTGTCTTGGTGCTGATCTCTAGAAAGAGGAAGCAAAGCTATGGCTAACCTCCATATACCGGGATCACCTCAGGTCTCAGGCTGTATCTTTCTTTTATAAAGAGTCCTGGTCATCAAAATCCCCGAGAACACATGTGAAGCACACATGTCTTGAAGTAAATAAGTCCTGGTCTAGTCTAAGCTCTGATGCCCACCATGCTATGTGACTCTGATTTGGTCATTTCACTCCAAGTCTATATCCTTATTTATAAAATGCAAGTTATAACACCTAGTACTTCATTAGACAGATATAGAGCAAGCAGAGATGCCTAGCATAGATCAGGTACATAAAAATGGCATCTTCTATTTGTGATATTAAAATTCCATCCGTACCATAATGCCATCACAAGTGCACAGAAGCTTGCTACTAGGGGAATTACGTGCCCTTGATGGGAGGCACTGTACTCGGAAGACCTGTCCCTATGGTCCTCACTAGTCCCGAAGGTGGAACACAATTACTCATGTTCTGGTGGTTTCTTTGTGAAAAAGGGGCAGATCCTATTTGAACCCTCCAGAGCCCACATTCTGAACGTTAGTGTTTAGTTCACCCCAGCAAGCAAGCAAAGAAAAGCAGAGTGAAGAGCTCCCTTCCATCGTGTGCCCCAGCTGCATGCTCAGTTAGAAACAAAGAAACCTAGAACCTAGGGTCTCTCTCTCACAGGGAGACCAGCGGGAACAAAAAGCCAGCACTGGGAGAGGCTGAGCGGGCGCTATGAAAGCAAGTTACCAGCATCCCAGTCACGATGGCCAGCTAGAGACAAATGTTGCTTATCGCTGCAGTCTCTGGGTGATCTTCCTAGCTTTGTTCAAATCGCATCAATGCAGTCTCACTTTTCATCTGTAGTGTAAATGGTTTTTATGAAACCGTTTGGCAAGACACATGGCATGTGACTGTACCACCACAAATGTGTTAACAGACACAGCCAGAAACCATGGCAGTGAGCTGGTCATGTGAATATTCTTGCAGGAGTAAGAAAATAAATATCCTCTTTGTAAAGACTTGCTGCTGCCCTACCAGAGTTTAATACCGAGTCTCTTCCAAGGAACCTTCTATTTCCAATGTAGAAGCAAGAATTGTTCTCAAGCCACCACCGAATAGTCATACGATATTTGATGGCTCAGCTTATTTTTTAATCTTCTATGAACTCTTCAAAATTGTATCTGGATCCTTATAACATGATTTGGGATTATGAATGCAGTGAATAAACACAACCTTCTGGTATAGCAATTTAAGCATCAGGGTGAATAAATACTGCGGAGTGAATCCTAACACTTGAAACAGAATCTTCCAGAGTCCAGAAATCCACCTGACTGCCAAGAATAATACTTCCGTGGTTCAAGCAACACCAGGACCCAGAGGGGTTTTCACAGACATAACCACATGAGTTACTGCATATTGGGCAAAATAGAAAAAACAGACATTTATGAATGTATAGTTTGCAGACATCTTAAAAGTACTCATAAATATGCAATTTACAAATATAGAAGAAATTGGGGGGTGGGGGAGCTTCAGGAATACACGGCATCTGTTTAAACTGCTTACTTAACTGTATGGTTTCTTCTGTGGATTTTCCTCATCCTAACTCTGATTTTTATGAGGATCTAGGGGAGGGGAGGGAGAAATACAGGGATTGCTTAACTAAAATAAACCAATCTCACTGAAAGGAGCTCTATGATGAGAACGAATATATGAAAGATTCTGACTTCGGAATGAGGGGGAAATGACTTAGTGTCAGAGATCAGAATGGAATCAATTAGATAGCAAAGGAAGCCTTTCCATTCACCAGGCTATACTGAAGCAGGGTTTGTGAGAATCTCTAGCAATAAGACAAATGCACAGTGTCTTCTCATGCATCTCACACGATCTCTATTTCAGCTCTGATGTAAAACATGGTATCACACATCATGCCACAAAGAAAGAGTCAGTTTCGCTAGTTCAAGTAAAACACCAGGCAGCTGCTACCAGAGACAGGTCGGGGCTGGGGAAGGGCACAGCACATTCAGTTCGCTGTGTTTTCCCTCAGAAGAATGTCAATAAAAACCGAGGCCAACTGGGGTGGGGGGTGGGGGGGAGGCGTCGTGCTGTGCAGCGAACCACCGGGTTCATCTAACAGTTAGCGCCAGGCAGACAAGTTAGCAAAAGGGAGCCCTGGCCGAACGCAGATGCCAGCGACTTGAAGAAAGCCGTCTTTCTCCCTGCCCGTCCTGGGGTAGGACCGGTCCCACATTTAGAAACGTTATTTCTGGGACCAATAGCGATTTATTTTGATAGAACCACTGGGGTTTTTTTTTCCTGGAGTTCTCAACAAAGGAGCCATATTAGGAAATAATCTTGCAAAAAGCAAGTGCCCCCTCCCCCTCTCCCCCACGATCGATGCACACACGCCGTGCACGCTGACACACGGCCCCGCAGCAGTGCACAATGGCCGGCCCCGCTCTGGGGCCCGCAGGCAGAGGCCTCCCGGGCAGGGCCCCGGGCACTCGGTCCGGAGGCCCCGCAGCCAGGCTGCAGGGAACCAGCTGCCGGCGGCTTGTGCTGGGGATGCTCGCCCCCCAGCGGGGCCCTGGGGAAGCGGCTGCCAGCGGCTCGGAGCCCATTAACCCCTTGGGGACGTAGGTGCCACAACACCCACCTGCGGGGGCATCGGAATGTGTCGGGGTGCAGCCCCAAGGGCTCCCCGGGAACGGGGCGTTCCCAGGCCCCGGGCAGCTCTGGGCCGGCTCCGGCAGAGCTAACGGTGCCCTGGCTCCGCTGGGCTCCTGGAGCCACGGCTGGCTCCGAGCTGTCACCCCCGCCGCTCCGGCCAGACCGACCGAGAGGGGAAAACTTGAGCGGCAGTGGACGCAGCCCGGACTTGGCAACTCGTCCCCAAGGGAGTGGCGCCAGTCCCGAAGGGGACAGAGCTGCTGGGCCGGCCAGCCCGGCCAACCGGGAGCGGTGGAGGGACCCGAGGGACCCGCTCCCTGGCACCCTGCCCCGCGGAGGGCATCGGGCCCGGCCCCGCGCCAGGACACTTACCTTCTTCCGGGGCTGCCATTTCATCATATTTGTACAGCCGAGACGTGGAACATCAAGATGCTGGCTGGGGGCTGGGGGCAGACGCAGGGCAGCAGCGACTGCAAGTCATGCTGCCTCCCTCCCACCCCTAATTCTTCCCCATGTTCGCTGCGAAGGGGAAAAGCCCAGGAGAGTCCGGCCTCTTCGCGTTCAGTTCAATGAAAAGTATCCCCAAACCACGGCCGCACTTCGCACTGGGCTAGGACGCCCCCGCGGCCAGCCTGCCCCTCCGGCCAGAGCGGGGCATCTTCGCCCGGGCCGGCCGCCCGCAAACGGAGCCTGGGCAGGGGCTCCCCGGCACACCGCCCTCAGAGGAGAGCTGCAAAACGGGAGCTGCCACGGAAACCCCGCCGGGCTTCTGCCATCCAAACCCCTGTTGGCGAATTCTCCTCTTCTCAAAAAAAAGAAAAAGAAAGAAAAGGAAAAAAGAAGGAAAAAAAAAAAAAAGATTAGACAAGCAATCAAACCCTCACGCGCAGCCTGGAGCAATTCCCAAAATTCTGGGTGTATTTCTCGTTTGTAAAATTTAGCAAAGAAAATTCCAAAGATCTGTAATCAGAGCTTCTGGACGCTGTTTTCTCTTCCTTCTTGGATAACTTGAGGAAAGGATCTGCCCTTCCCCAAGTGCCTACCTTCCCTAAACACTGTAAATAGGAAAACTTGGTTTGTGTGTTTAGATTTTTTTTTTTTTTAATTCCCGAGAACCTTAGTGGGGAAAGGCTGGAAGGAAATCCTGCAAGAACCCAACTCCACAGCTCAGTCTGCACTAATGACTTCCTTCCCTTCAGAGCGAGCGAACAGCCAGCCCCGCTCCAGCCACACAGAGCAAACGGCTTCTGGGTCTTAGTGCCCCGACATCTGCTCCAAAGCAACAAGTAAAACAAACGATTCCGAGGTACCCAACAGCTCCTAAGGAATCACAGCCAGAAGAGACCTACAAAATCAGAAAATCATTTCAAAAGAGGTACTCAGATTTGTAAGTTATGCTGAGAGAGAGAAAGAAACAGGAAAGGACTCTAGATCAAAAGGCTACAAAATCTTAATGTGTGACTGGAAGCGAAAAGTGTTGAGTAACTGACAAGTTAAAAAAAATTGATCAAGAATAGACTCTGTATATAATAAAATAAAATGAAAACTGACCACAAACTAAATACTAAGTATAAGGATAGGAAAAAGGAATTTAATTTTTAGAAAACATACATATAGATGAGTATGTATATCTATATAGATAGATGACACATAGATAAACGATCGATAGGTAGATAGGTAGATAGATATGAAGTTGAAGCTTACTTTAAGGGACATATAATAATACCACAAACACCTATTTACCAACCCCCAAACTTCAGTAGAATATTACCAACCCCTCTGTCGACTCTGGCCCTGCCAGCCCCTGCCTCCTAATCCCTAAAGGTGACCCCAGCCCAAATTTTGTGATCATTCTCTTGATTTTCTTTATCTTATCCACATATGTATCTGTCCCTAAATAATGCATTACTTAGTTTTCCTTATTTTTTATCTCTGTATAAATAAAATCACTTGATGTAAAAAAAAAAAAAAAAAAAAAAAAAAAAGACTGCTTTTCTAAATTTAGCAATATTTCTTACTATAAAAATATTTCTATGGAGATTGAGTTTCATTCATCTTCGGTAAAATGATTCTATCCTATTTAGGGAGATGCATCTCTAAATACAGAATACTATGTAATTCTATTATTTGGCATCCAACATGACTATCAACTCCTATCCCATCATGAGGTTATTTTGATAGCAAGGATTATAAAAAGTAGCAAGCTACTAAAACACTAACTGGTGTATATAATAATAGTAACTGGTGTACAATGTCCCAACAATGTTTCACTCATTATTCTTAGTGCTCTCTATGCATTGGCAGGATTGGCTGACATGGGTGATTATATGCAAATTGGATGCTAGCTATATTATAAATGTCATTAAAATAGTCAAAGAAGCCCTGGCCGCTTTAGCTCAGTGGTTAGAGCGTCGGCCTATGGACTTTAGGGTCTCAGGTCTGATTCCTGGTCAAGGGCATGTGCCTGGGCTGCAGATGCACTTCCCACCCCTGGTCAGGATGCGTACAGGAGGCAACCAAAAGATGTGTCTCTCTCACATCAACATGTCTCTCACTCTCTCCTCCCCACTCCCTTCCACGCTTTCTCTGAAAAGCAATGGAAGGGGTATCCTCGGGTGAGGATTAAAAACAGGCAAAATAAAATAGTCGAAACAGTTAACTGAAACAGATTACTTTTGAGATCTTTTCTAAGCCTAAGAGCCTAAAATTTAAGTGAAAGCATTATCTTTGTAATAGTATCATTAATTACAACTGAATGAATAGTTACTATTTCTTAAGTCGCTACTCTATGCCAGGATCTATGCCCGAAATTATTATCTCACAGCCCTGCAAGGAAGGTCCTCATTTTCCAGATGAGGACACACATTCAGAGAGGTCACTTATTCAACCAAGACAACCACACACAGAAGGTGAGAAGACTGGAATTCCGACCCACAGTGAACTAATTCCAGAGCCCTTCCCATGACGTGCATCAGAGCTATCCACCCACCTACCTCTCATCTTGAGAACACCATGAATTGCCTAGGACTTAAGCACCTATTATTTGCCAGTCTCTGTTCCAGGCACTAGAAATGAGTAACAGGCTGTCCGTGCTCTTGTAATTACATACTGCAGGCAGCAGTCACAAATAATATCAATACTCTGTATATGTTCTGGCATCCAAGTCATTCTGCACAGCTTAATGTGAATATCCTTCTCGCACAGGAAGTTCCAATTCCAAACCAAATCCACCAATCTATCCCAAAATCGATTTATTTTGCCCACTTTCCTTTCTCTCTATATAGCACTGTTACTCTTCCAGGATCACAAACTAAAACATTAGCATCATTCCTTACATCTAATCTATCACCAAGTCCCTTCACTTCTTTCTTAGACATTGCTTTCAAATTCCTACCCTGACATCGGTGGCCAGGGCCTCATAAAACAAACATATATTAAATACCAATGAGGTGGAAAGCATCGTGTAGGTGAAGGCTATGCCTATGCTAGAGGAAGTTCCAAAAAATTAGGACAGAACAGAAAACCTATAAGAAGACAACCAAGAATTGCCTTACCAGTTAAGTAACATATGAGTTATGTATTAAATAAGTGTTTCAGGAGTTAGAATGAGAAATTACTGTAAATAAAGATGGTTAAAGAAAGTTTTATAATTAAAAATTCAGAGATGATACAACTCATTCTAGAACATAAGGCCAAGGAACCATGGTCAGTAATGCAGTTCAGGATCTGGACCCCTCAACCTTTCAGAGCTCATCTCTTCTTTCTCTCTCAGCCCTCCCCACACTAGCCATCTCATGTCCCTTGAACACATCAAGCACATACTCGTTGCACCCTCTGCCTGAATCACTCTTCCTCTAGCTTAAACCACTCATGGCTTCACTTTCGCATGTGTAAATTAAGGGACCTACGTGGTTCCTAATCTGTGGGGTGGTTTTCTGAAGGCATTTGTGAATCCATATGCATATCACGCAGGGTCCGTGAACTAAAGAGCAATCCCCCATGCTCAGATGTTATTGGACTTAAAACACAGGTATTTAAATTGGGGGGAAGGGTCTGAGAACAGTGGGCTGTCTCAGGAAAGGAGACAGAAAATATATTTATGTTTCCATAGAACAACAGAACCAATCTAAAACTTCAAAGTAATACAAGCCTTTAAATTGGATTTCAATTTTTTAGGTATAGTTCCTTTGGGTCACTTCCTTGTATGACATTTCTTCCCCTGCTGTCTGGTAAGTGTTTCAGCTTTCATTTAATGGGCACGACTCAATAGGAGACTATTACCTAGAAGCCTTTCAATACCAATACTATCTTAAATTACCTTATTGTTTTTCCTTCATGTCTTTATTTTGTTTACTCCTAGTTGAATCAGTAATTATACCTGAAATACTTAAAGAATTACTATTATACCAATATATTTTCTCCATTAGGATGATTAATAGAGAGCTACCAAGCTAATACAGTTCAAAATGGTATCATTTAGCCTTTTGTTCCAAAGATCCAATATCAAACAGCAAAAACACAATTTCTCAGATCTGCAGCTACTAGAAGACATTTTTACAACTCCTTCGTTTTTTAATGTAGCACTTCTCAAATCACTTCTCTAAAAGCATATATTGTCAAAGTCTATTAAAATAGTATTTCCTCATTAACTACTTGCCAATTCAAAGTCAATTAAAAGACAGGAAATGAAGAAAACACAGCTTTTTTCATTGCTGTGAATTTCTTCAAGATCTCCTAAGAAGTGATATGTCTGACATTCATCAGAGGATAAATACCTGAAAAAGCTAGCCTCACACTTATTTAGATTTATTATTTTAAAAGTAGGATATTAAATTCCATGTGAAACCGTATTTGAAAAAGTCTATTAATATTCCTAAAGACATCTAAATTATTTTCAATTATCTAAAAAGGTGTTAGAAAAGTAAAAGAAGGGATAAAGCTAGAAGCAGATTTGAACACTGACCTATGAACCAGGAGGTTGCGGTTCAATTTCCGGCCAGGGCACATGCCCAGGTTTTGGGCTTGATCCCCAGTGTGGGATGTGCAGGAAGCAGCTGATCAATGATTCTCTCTTATCATTGATGTTTTTCTCTCCCTCTCCCTTCCTCTCAGAAATCAATTTTAAAAAAATTTTTGTTTGTTTTAATAGCAGTTTTATAGGAAAGGTGGTAAAGTATCCTTTCAAAAAGCAAAGAAAGGGTTTGTGCAGGACTGTTCCAGATTAACAGAGCCAAACATGGAGGTATGAAAAATGTAGGCCACATTACCACGTCATCTAATAAATCTGAAACCTATAATGCAAGGCGACATATAGTGGAAGTTACGGTTACAAGGCTGTGAATGCTATTATCTTAACAGTATTAATACTAACTATCATTTTCATTTTATTATGTGCCAGGCATTAAAGTATTGTATATTTTTGTTGTTGACGATGATGATTCTTCCTAATACCTTTGTGAGAAGGAACTATTATTATGCCCATCTTACAGAAGAAGAAGTTAAGGCTAAGGGGTTAAGAAAATTTCCAAAGTACCGTGGCTAGAAAGTAATAGAAAGGAAATTCAAATCAGTGGGACTAGAAAGCCTTGTTCTTAATTCTTGGATTTCCAGGGTTTGAAGCAAGGTATCGGCAAACCCATTGGAGTTTTAGGTTAACCCTGGAAGTATTGTGAAGAACAGACAGAACAGAACAGGCATGTAAACCTGAGGGAACCAACACAAATGAGGTGAGTGGTGTGCCATCCTGGCTCTCCGCCTGGAAACGCCTCTGGACCCCAGCGCAGGAAGGGGATCCCAAACAGAGAACAATGATCTTGCTGAGTTGAGGAGACAGAGATCAAAGTTTGGAAGACAAAGTAGCTGGCACGTTCGGAATAAAAAATGGAGGAGATGAACTTTAAAGGGGCTACACAGATAAGATGCTCCCAAAACCAACACTGGGGTCTACTGAGTCTTAGCCGCGTACAAAGTTGCCCAGAGGAGGGTGACAGCCCGCAGGGCCAGGCAAAGGGAAGCCAGAAGCGGAGCTCACTCGGGCTCAGAGCCTTTCTTCATTACAGACATCACTAATGTCGACTGGACTCCTGCAGTGGGTCCCACTTCGCTTCCTGTAACTCAGTCTCTCCATGTAGCCAGAAGGATCTCTCTATAATGCATATCAGATCATGCATTGCCCGTGTTTAAAATCCACATAAGGCTGTCCTTTGCAAAGAGAATAAAATTGAAAGCTTTTTACTATGACCTACAGGCCGCTACATGATCTGTCCTCTCCCTTTCACCCTCACCTCTTACCATACTTGCTTTTAGCTGTGCTGTAGCCGGACCTACCTCCTTATGCTCCTCTTCATTATCTTAGTGGTTGCAGTGATGTCTGCCTGGAATTCTCTCCCTCCGGAAGAGTACTTCCTTCTCAATGTTCAAGTTTCTTTTCCAATTGCAAGTTGTCAGGGAGGCCTCCTTACCAAAATTAATTCCTTTCCCTACATTCACTAAATATTCTATTACTTTGTTTTGTTTTCTTCAGACCACATTTTACGATTGGAAGTTGCATTATTTACTCATTTGATACCCATGTCATCCAAGCAGATTGTAAGGTCTACAGAATGGTATGTATTGTTCACCACTAAGTCCAGTACTTAGAACACTTCCCAACACATATTAGATTCTTATTAAATATTCAATAAATGAATGAGCAAATTTAATGTCAGCTAAATGATAAGATTAAATACATTATTTCCTGCTGCAGTAAAATTTTCAGTATGGTATTTGTTCATTTATCAAAGGATAATTATAAATACATTCACTTCTGAAAGATACACTCTCCCATGTGACATAAAAGGAAACCTATCCCCTTAAATCAGTAGTATGCTCAGGCCTAACTCTGCAGATGTCCAAACTAAAGAAATTAGAGCTTCTGAAAAATTGAGCAATAATTATTTGAGCAATAATATGTTTTTATTGCAAGAACTCTAGTACTATCACATTCTATTTTCATTTGTAGTAGGAAGAATCTTACATTACCCAAAAATGGGTGGATAAAATGATCTTTAGATAGTTAAATAAATTAGAAACGCTTTGAAATCTTTAGATGAAATACAAATCACTTGTCAAAAGTACAATCTTATTTGTCAAAACATGAAAATGAAGAAAGAGAAGGCACAGAAATAATGGGCTCAGAGCTGCCAAACTGACAGGCTGTCTTAAATGAGAAAGTCAAAACATTCATATGGTAATTTTTAGCAGTGCTGTCTGTCTTGGCCATCCGTGTAAAAATATCACAGGGCCTTTCTTCCTATTTCAAAAGTATGTGCTTGGGCCCTGGCGGCTGGCTCAGTTGGCTGGAGCATCATACCAGACACCAAGAAGTTGCTGTTCGATTCCCAGTCAGAGCACATATCTAGGTAGCAGGTTCAATCCTGGGTAAGCTGGTACAGGAAGCAACCGATCGAGGTTTCTCTCTCACCTCTCTCTCTCTCTCTCTCTCTCTCTCTCTCTCTCTCTCTCTCTCTCTCTCTCTCTATTTCCTTCCATCCCTCTTCCTCCAAGTAGGCCTCACCAGGCCCAAGAATTTACATGTCAAATTTCCAGGTGATGCTGATGTTGCTAGTCTAGAGGACACACCTTGAGAGTTATTGGGTTAGGCAACAAAGAGTTGATCTGCCCTGATAATCTCAGAGAACCAGCAAAAGGGGGGCGGAATAGCTTAAACTCCTATCATTTGGTATGGCAAAGATACAACAATTTCCAAAATGTATGGCTTGGGACATCTTGCTGGTATCCCATCCAAGAAGACTACCAGAGGCAAAGGGATTCCAGCAGCAGGAGGCTGTAGAGTGGGCCGCTAGAGGTGGACACAGAGAGGTGGACACAGTGTCTCTCATATTAGGAAACTACAATAGAGGCGCTCTTAAAAGACCTCAAAATATTCATATATGCGTTTCCATGAGAGAACCAGCATTTGGACACCTGCCAATGATGACCAGAGAAACTGCACCAATCAACAGTGAGTGATCTACCACTGCACCAATCAAGTGAGAGACACTTAACTCCTTCTATCTCCTTCCTTCTAATCCACTGGAAGAGCTAGAAACCCAGAAGAGATGGGGAAGAAAAGTTTTCCTGATGAAGCCTGAGACACTGGCTCTGGTAGAAGGAGAAAGGAAGAACTTTAAATTTGATATAATATTGGAGTGTTAAAGTAAGGCAGAATAAATTTTTAAATACCCCAGGAAGTTATGGAATCTGGAATTTGACCAGAAAGAGAGATTTGGCAGAGCATGGTTGAAGAACTGCTTTTAGAAGAATGAAGCTTTGTCATGTTTATACCCCCATTAGATTGGTGAGGAAGCCAGATGCTAATTTAGCACCTCCATTTTCTTGATTAGATACATATCTTTTATAGTTTCTTGATGATGCTTACTTTTCAATTTTCTTCACAAAATGTTTTTCTTATCTATGAAAAAGACTAAATTAGAGTGTGATAAGATTCTATTGGACTACATTTACTCACGTCAGAAGGGAAAATATCACCAGATTTGTATCTTCTTTAGAAAAGGATTTTAAAAATATCTTTCTCTCTCAGTAGCAAGTCTTGAATTTTATCTCTACTTTTTCTACTATCTCTAAATTTCCCCCGCTTTCTTTTCAATACAAGGAGATGGCACCTTTGCAGTGTTGACCCTCCAGTGATTTTTACATCCACCTAACGGAACTATACCATTCTTCACTGCTTTAATATCCTCTTCAGAACAGAAGGAAGCAATACCACTTGGAAACCATTTAGATTAAGCCAAATTTCAACTTACAAAAGAACTTGAAATGACCTGATATTGTGGTCTTTTATAGACTTCACACCAGATGCCTTCCATTTTATAGACTCCCCCAAAACTTCAATTTCTTGCTATATTTCTGCACTTCTGTGTCCTATGATCACATATAATGAGCAGAACCGTAAAACAGCATAGATTTACATTTTCTGGTTACTAACTTAGGTTTACTGATAAATTCTGGTTTCTTTCATTTGGAAGAAAATTATTTTCTTCAGCTGTCTTCCTAAAATACAATTATTAGGGTGATTTTGCATGTAGGAAAATTGCAGAAATACAATAGGTTAGATATAGATAATAAGAAAACCAGAGCTAAATTTTATTTAAAAATACATATCTAAATTCCAGAAATAGTCATTTCCCCAACTTTATACTAGGCAGAGAATAAGTCTTAACTTGGAATGATTACATTAGTCAGAGTTATATTTAGCTGCATGTATTAGGTGACTCAAAATAACAGTGGCTTAAACTAAGAGAGAAGTTTAATTTTCTTATACAATATAAAAATAGTCCAGCCCGGCCAGTGTGGCTCAGTGGCTGAGCATCGACCTATAAACCAGGAGGTCATGGTTCGATTCCCAGTCAGGTCACATGCCTGGGTTGTGGGTTTAATCCCCAGTGTGGGGCATGCAGGAGGCAGCAAATCAATGATTCTCTCTTATCATTGAAGATTCTACCTATCTATCTATCTCTCCCTTCATCTCTGAATCAATAAAAACATTTTTTTAAATAAAAAATAAAAACAGTCCAGAGATTGGAAGTTCAAGGTTGGTCTACCATCTTCACTATCGCAAGGATCCACTCCCCCCTCCCATCTTCCACACAGAGCTTTCAACTACAGTCCAAATATCTCCATAAGCACCAGCCATCATATATCATATCCACAGTTCAGCCAGGAGGAAGGAGAAAGACCGGAAGAAAAGCACGTCCCTTTCTACAAAGATATGTTCTAGAAATTGTACTTCACACTTCTGACTACATCCTGCTGGCCAAAATTTATTTTCATCAATACACCCTCGCTGCGAGGCTGGGAAATGTAGCCTATATTCTGGGGGCCCAAAGGTCCAGTTAATAATTGCCGGGTTTATTGCTACAGAGGAAAAGAAAGTGAATATTGGGGAACGGCTAGCAATTTCTGCCACAGTGATGATTACCTTTCATTGTTTCTGAGCACCAGGACTAAGTTGTGACCTCAGGCAAGTCAATTTACAGCTTCTCCTCAAAAGTCTCTCAACTAGAAGAATATCAACTAGAAAAATGGAAAAAATACCAACTTCCAGTTATACTCTGAGTACGTTCTTGGCATCTAATATATAGCATGGTGATTACAGTTAATAAAACAGCATCATATACTTGAAAGTTGCTATGAGAGAGAACCTTAAAAAAAGAAGATAATTATCTGTGACATGATAGAGATGTTTGCTAATGCTATGGTGGTAATCATTTTGCAATATATAAGTATCTTACATAATGGAGTATGTTATTTATATCTCATAAAGCTGGGGGCAAAAAGTAAAGAAAAAAATGACAGAAAATACACAGTTGTACCTGAGAATGCCAAGAGATTCTTCACTTAGAGGCAGCAGTAAGGATTTTAGTAGATTTGAGCAATGACAGGAAATAAAACAATGCTGATCTGATGCTCTCTGTTTCTTCTTTTCCCGTGACATCCTTCCTCCACATTGCAAGTACAAACATAAAAAAAAATAATAAAATAAAAAAAATTCCACTGGAAAGCTTTAATGCTGTATAAAAGATTGTATACCAAACAAAAGTAATAAATCTAAAGAAATCATACAGAGTACCAAGAAAGTGAGCTGTGATTTGGCAAAGACTAGCAAAGAGCAGCACAGTGCATGATCAATCCTCCATGGCTACATTTACATCTCTAATTTGCTCATATAAATGCATTAAGCCAGATGGTTTTAGAGACTAGCACTCTCCATATACTCGTGGGTCAGCACCCACATTTTCTGTACTTTATGGGTGCCCAGACTGGCAGGACCCACCCCTCAACCTTCATTAGTTTCCTAAAATGCCTCTTTATTCTTATTTTTCCCAACTTCCCATAATCAGCATTCTAACATCCAATACAGGGTAACTATGCCAACATCAGCTATAGCCTTGCTAACTAATATAATAGGATGGAAACAAGCAACTATTACTTTAACTTAGAATACTTTCAAAAGACAATTAAATGAGCACTTTATTCAATTTGTGAAAAATTAGCATACTTTCCATTAAAAAAAGAATTTTACATTTTACTACTATAAATCCTATTGCATCTTTTAAAGAACAATCCATACTAATAACTGGAATTTTTACAAATTCAATAAAAATTACAAAACCAAAGCTTTTGTTAAAATTTAATACTGATTTTCAATTATTATAATAATTCTGTACTTATTGATCTGCTGGCATCTAACTCCAACCAGACTAGCCTATTCAATAAAGCAGCTGTGAGAGCAATTTGTTTCTAGCCTAACAATATGCTGTTGAATATGGTCATTTTCTTCTATCTCAAGTACCATCAATTAATGGATCATCAATTAGTCTTCAGTATGAAATTGTCTTATTAGAAATTATACATGATAAGCAGATATAAGAAAAGATATGCCTCAAGCATTCACAAGCTTAGAATTCTTTTGTATTCTAAAATAAACCTGAAATATCCCCCAAAAAATCTGGTTATTTTAGAGACTACTTTAGAGAAAGTAAGAATCCTATGGAAATATGAATATATGTCCAAAAGAAAAACATTCTCAAAGAATGTACGTATGACTTGGAGACAATAGATACAATGTACTCTGCAAAGCAGCAGAATGGATACCAGGCCAAATCTGTAGCTGATCTACAAATGGTGGGAGCAGTAAAGGAAGGGTATCTTCAGGTGTGCAATGCAACCGGGGAAAGCCCAGGTTGCAATACCAAGACCCACAGAATTTACTTGAGTGATGGCAAAAGCTATTTAAATCAGCAATCTCAGAGGAAATACGATCGGTAGATATAAACTATTTAATTCTCATTTTATATGACATATCACTCCTCTAAACTTGGATTATCAAGTTTTTCATCCTCTATTCCTCTCATACCTATAAGAGTTTACCAAAAATAATAGATAATGTTTCTAAAATGTTAAGGTTTTCTGCACAGAATATAGTCAAACACTGCTACAGTTAAATATGTTACCCTTTGTTCTCCCTGTGTGATCTACAATAATAATCTGCTTCCTGTTGATATTTACTGCTGAGTTGCTGACAATTACCTGAAAGAGAAGTTGGGGTGCTTCACTGGGCTGGAAAATGTTTAGCTACATCAGAAAGCAGGTCTAATTAAGAAGTTTATTTTATATATATATGGCTAAATTGACTTGCACATACGCAGTACTTATAAAGCTCTCACTGGCACCAATCTCACACGTGTTTTGATCTGTCATTGTCAATCGTGAATTTAGTTGACACTTCTATTATAGAGAAAGGGTAAATAGCAATATTAAAATATTCTTCTAATTAATTCCCTTTCAATGTACATGAATTCGTGCACAGGGTCACTAGTAAAAAATATGTATTTGGTATTTGTCCTCAGTTCCTCAGACACAGATCCTAAAAACCTTTGGTATCTCTGGAGTGGTAAGTGTCTTCTATATGCTGATGAGATGAATGGTCCCTGGGATCTATTATAGTCTCCAAGAGAGACCAAGGCATGATTAGAGGACTAGAACTTTCAGCCCCACCCTCTGACTTCCTAGGGTGGTTGAGTTAACCACCAAGGGCCGATCATTTGATCAATCAAAAAAGTATCTGAGTTGGTGGACACATGTAGGTGTTAGGGAAAATGGCATGCCCAGAGAGGGCATGGAGGTTCTGTGCCCCTTCCCTCATACCTTACTCTATATATATCTTTTCCTGAGATACGTAAGCTATTATAGCAAATTTTCAAATCTGAGGAAGGGTCAAGGGAACCTCCAATTTATAGTCAGTTGTTCAGAAGTACGGGTGGAAAAACTGGGACTTGTGACTGGCCTCTGGAGTGGGAACAGATTTGTTGGGACAAAACCCTTAACCTATGGGATCTGTGTTAATTCTGTTATTTTAGCATCAGAATTGAAATGAAGTATAGGATCCCTAGCTGATATCTAGAGAATCAATCAGAGAATTGGTTGTTGATGTGGGGAAAATCCACGAACTAGCAATCAAAAAAGGAGGATGAGTTAGCGTGTAGAGAACAGTTCAAGAGAAGTGGGTATCCAGTGAATGTTAAAACCTGGAGATTAAATTAGCAGATTTTTCCCTACATTTCAGCCTAAGGCCTACAGATATAGAGGATCCAAAACATGCTCCATGAATCAAAAAAGCTCAATACAGAAATTATATTCTCCCAACATTATCATTAGATCTCAGTAAAGTAAGAGAAACATTTTTCCATTTTCAACAATGAGAAACAGATGGGTTCACCGATCCTTTCATCTTTCAAAGCTTGGGAAATTACACTGTTGTGAATAATAACTAGCCTATAGATCTTTTATTTACCTTTTTAATAATATATACATACATTTTCCAAAATGTGTTATCCTTCCTTGTAGTACCTTTATAGAATAGGTCATTATAGTGCTGGAATTCCTAGTATTTCAGTCTCCAAGTTACATGAAAAGATGTCATTAAAACTGTCTGATTAGTGATGCAGAAAAATAAAATCCTAACCTAATAGAAATCTAATCTGGACTGAAATGTTACAACTAAAATCATAGGAAATAAATATATGCTTAGTTAGAAATGACTGTGACAGAGGAAAAGACCTAGAAGGGAAAATGCATGCTTACCATAAATTGGGGAGATACTATATCTTTTGGTGACAAAAAAGCAGGGTGTCCTAACAATACATAACTAAAGTGCCCATTTATCACCTGGAAAACACAGGGAGTATGGAAGGTCAGAGCAGGGTAGCAATCACCCAAACAGGATTATTCATGAACTCTAAATGCTTGTCGCTAATTACAAATTATCCAGTAACACTGTAAAATGATCAAGTAGGTAAAACAGGATTTGAATTTATCTTTCTGATTTCAGATTTCCCTCTAATCCGATAAACTTGGAATCAGTGAAGTGTGATTTTTGCACAAGATGAGAAAGAACCCTGGGAACATTAACATAATATTCCATCTCTTGCCAGGCCAGTCTCAGATACCTCTTCTTTGCTTGGGTAAAAACTTAATGCTTTATGTTCTGCCCTTTATTAGGATTACCTTTTAAAGAAAGGTCCATTGGAAGTCAGAAAGCACCTTTGAGTGTAGTGAATGTGCTCTGTGCAGTTTGGAACCTTCAGTGATTAATAAGTTACATATGGTTGGTTGATAAATAAATGACAAGTTAATATCAAAAAGCATTTCCTGTCTGGCCGGGGGCTCAGTGGCTGAGCATTGGCTCCTGCACCAGGAGGTCACCGGTTCAATTCAGATCAGGGCACATGCCCACTGCGGTGGTGGCCTCGATCCCCAGCGGGACACATGCAGGAGGCAGCCAATCTATGTTGATGTCTCTCTCATGGGTCACAGATTCTGCTCTGCCTTCCCTTATGGTTAATTAAAGCCCCAAACACCATACATAAGCAACTAAAAAACATGAGAGTATCTACTAATATCTATCATTCCTTTATGTTAATTTACATTAAACATCATATATAGGTTTCATGTTCCAATTCTCCACCCTGGATAATTTTCTTCCTATCACTTTTTTTTTTTTAATACAGTGACATTTCTTTTGGTTAAATGCGTGCTAGTCTCTTAATAAAGAATAATGGTAGCCTAGCCCATTGGCTCAGTGGAAAGAGCGTGGGCCTGCGGACTAAAGGGTCCCAGGTTCGATTCCAGTCAGGGGCACATGCCCGAGTTGTGGGCTCGATCAATGGTTCTCTCTCATCAATGATGTTTCTATCTCTCTCTCCCTTTCCCTTCCTCTCTGAAATCAATAAAGAAAATGAAATAAATGTTTAAGAACAAGTGATTAAAAAAAAAAAAAAAACAGCAGGTCATTTACAGAAATATTATATATATTTTTTAAAAAGTGTTAGAGCTGGTGGATCATAATTAATAAACATTTTCAAAAATAGTAGGTAACAGGTAATAATCAGAATCTTAAAGCTTAAAATGAGAAGTGTATAAATTCTCATTGACACTAACGTCCAAGTAAACATCTCTGTTCTCTCTATCCTCTCCCACCCTTACACCGACACCCCCAGTCTCTTCATCATTGCTATTCTGCCATCTCCTTTCAATTTATCTGTTCCTTTCCCTCTCTCCTCTTTTCCTCAACACCCATTCCAATCCCTTTGTCTTAGCCCCTCCTTCTTCCCTTCCCCTCCAAGCTTCCATTAAAATTTAGTCATTCATATTTTAAAATATTTATTGAATAATTAAGACATGAAAAATAAAACTATAAAAAGATAGTATTTTTACCTAAGAGACTGAGCATCTCCTTTCTGAAGGAGAGAAAAAGGCAAGCAGCAAGCTCATATTAACAGATGAGGCAAATCCAAATGGGGGTTATCAATATGCATATTTTACAAGTCTCCAGATGTGAACTGTCAGTCACAATGACTACCACAGCAATCTTTCAAAGGCTATGTATGAAAAACAAGAGTGCTGCTACAAGTCTTCATTCTAAAAGCATTTGTTTAATGAGTTGGGGATATTTTTGCAAATATATCCAACAACTGTGTTCCTCTTGTTATTTATACACTTGTTTCTCATTTAACTAAGCTATATATAGATTAAGGTTTTATGCCAACTATCTTGCCATAAAACTAAAATTTTACACTTGTGACCTCACCATCAACTTTCTGGCAATAATATATCAGGTCACAGACCCTATAGAAAAACTTGGGAATATAAACTCAATAAAAATCTTGAAATGTTCAGAAAATTAATTAGTATTTGGCATGCGCTTATAAAGCTTTTCATTCTGGTTCTGTCAAAAGCAGTCTGGCACATTTCTCTAGTATACTAACAGTCTGATTATTGGTAAAACCAAAGTTTTATTTAGGTCCCTTCTACAGGTCTACAGTGTTCCATTTGCATACATACGTAAGAACCAAGCCTAAAGCTGAGGTTCCAGACAGCAGAGGAGGAAAAGGCATTTCATTATTAGATCAGTCTATTTTTATAAGCAAAACTTCCATGTTCTTAAAGACACCAAGTGGCTTGGTGGGTCTGGCGCTGGACTGAGCACTGGGAATATGAGTTCTGGTCTGTTTTGTTATTAGCAGAGGATCCAGATTCTAATTAGTAAAACTCACAGAGCCTGCATGTGACAATCATTGTGGAGCCTAACAAAACTAGAGGATGAAACGAAGTGAAAAGATGGAATTCTAAATTTGTCCTATTCTGAAGAAGGGCAAGCTTTTCCAGCTGCTGCAATAAAATGACTGGATTCAAATGTTGAGATAATTGGATTAATTTCTTGGTACTGTTCTCCGCCTTCATTTCCCTAGGAAGAAAGATCATGTCACTCATCGGTGAGACTTCTAGCCAATTAAAGGCTGGTTGGAGGCTGCAATGCCTCCCCTGTATCTCCAAGCTGGGAAGATTTCAGCTGTAACGTAGGAGCTACAATAAGGACAAAGTAAGAAAGAGGAGGTAAAATGAGCTCTGTCATACTGGCAGCCACTCTCATGGGAAGGAAAGAGCCAAAGAATTAGCATTTCTGAACTTGACAAGTGAACATCGCAGTCATACAGAGACTCTATGTGCAATCTTATTCTGCCCTGTCCCCCATGTTACGTCAGGTTTTAGGAGCTACTGTTTCTAACGGTGCTCCATGTCAATCAAATATTTCCCTTCCCCCATGTGAATGAAAAATTTCCTAAATATCTCCCTTCCCCCATATGAATAAAAAATTTCTGGAGAATTTCAGTCTAATCATTGCTTGTACCCACCCTCCCATTTTGCTCAGATCGCAGAGCTAGTAATTGGCAGTCTTATACACAGTACTCTACGCACAGTAGGCACCCAAAACAAACTAACTGCGTTCATTGTTTAGCAAGCAAGCAAACAAAAATAAAATTTTTTAATTAAAGTAATTTGTTGAGGTAAAATTTCCATAACATAAACTTAACCATGTGAAAGTGAGCAATTCAGTGGCGTTCAGTACATTCACTATTTTGTGCAACCACGACCTCTAGTTCCAAAACACTTCTATCAGTCCCAAGTAAAACCCCATACTGACTGAGGAGTTCCTCCCCATGTCCTCCTTTTCCTTAGCTTCTAAAAAAAAAAAATCAATCTGTATTCTGTTTCTATGGATTTATCTATTCTGTTCATTTCATACAAATGGAATCATACACTATATGATCACTAGTGTCTGGCTTTTTTGTCACTCAGCATAATATTTTTTAGGTTCATTCATGCTGTAGGTTTTCGTTTCTTCTATGGCTGAATATTTCATTGTATGTATACACCACCATTTGTCTATCCATTCATCTATTCATTGATGGACATTTCCATCTATTGGCTATTTTCCACCTCAAAAATGTCCCTATACTCCTGGCCTACCCTAACTCTATAATTACTCCCTTCCCCTGCTCCCTACATCCTCTCTACTGTGAAGACTAGTCATGACAGAGTGGGCAAAAAAGGAAAACACTCCATTACTCCCACCCAAAAGAACCTCAAATGACAAAACTATGTAGATTTGCAGTGAAATAACTCAAGGAAAGTATACAATAAGAGGAGTAAGCAAGCAAAAGTGAAGAGAAAAGAATAGCAGATCCGCCATGCAACTAAGTCTCTTCTGGGTTATCTCAGAATCCTCGAACATGATTCATGGATCTGCTCTGCCTCCTCAGCTCAATACTAAGTGTACAGAACAGCAGAGCGTTTGTAAATCTCCCTAATAAGAATATCTGTAACCTGCTTCCCTTGAATGCCCCTCCAAGTCTAGTAGTTTTTTACTATCCTGTCAGTTTTCTGCCATGATATTATGACAGGGTTATTTCATTTTAAAGGTTACCATGTCTTCCACTGCCAGATATCAGCTATCACAGGGGTAAATAATGGAATGGTATTTCTGTAATCTACATGGAGTTAGCATTTTTTAAAAGGTTGTGAGTGAATGAAATGATCTGATAATTCTAAAACCTAGTCTGCTGAGAAAATTAGAAAAGGCTAAAAATTAAGAAAATTAAATCCTTCCATTGTTAAACTGGTATTATATCATGACTGAATCAAGCCATTTCACCACATTTCATTTTAAGTTATACAGAAGTCAATATCCTAAGTATAATGTAAAATAATCCTAAAACCATTATAATCTATAACAGTGACTTTTATATTACCTTTATATAAATTTAATATAAAATACAAATTGTAATGTTAACATAAAGTATTTGCTTAATTCCTAATTAACTTCACTTCCATCCTTTCTTTCCCATATTTTTCCTCATTCAGTTGGTTTAAATATATTCATGCTAATTCTCCATGTTCTCACCACATGATTAAAAGTTGTGTGGGGTTTTTTTGTTTGTTTGTTTTTATATATTTTATTGAATTTTTACAGAGAGAAAAGGAGAGGGATAGAGAGTTAGAAACATCGATGAGAGAGAATCATTGATCAGCTGCCTCTTGCACACCTTCCACTGGGGATGTGCCCACAACCCAGGTACATGCCCTTGACCAGAATCGAACCCCAGACCTTTCAGTCCATAGACTGACACTATCCACTGAGCCAAACTGATTTCAGCGATTAAAAGGTTTTTATACAACATTAGTTTGGGATACAATTGATAACAATCTATTTTTTTTTTCAAACTGATTCTTTTGTAGGGCTGTAGGGTGAGGAAAAAGTGTTAAAAGTGATTTAAAAGCTAGATTTTCTGAAACCCCACTTTTTTAGATGAATACCAAAAGAGAAAGAAAATGAGCATGTAATCATTCTACCTTTAAAATGAAAAGTCCACTCTGTTAAAATAGAGAAAATAATATATCCAAAGAGACCAAATAACAACTGCTCAAGGCATTTCCTTAAAAAAAATTGCATTTATGCATGCAACTTCAAATTATAGAAAACAGCTCCCTATTCTTCAAAAAACACTTTTAAAATGGCCTCCAAATCATAGGTATTCTTATTTTTACAATGTGAAGGTATTAAGAACAAAATTCTGTTGTTAATAAATTTAAGTGATGAGCTGTTGCGCTGGAAGACAAGTGTGGTAAGATATACACAATACTAACCCGTCCTGCCAAAAAGAAGACAGAGAGTAATAAAGACAATTATAAAAGAATTTTGATTAAATCACTTTTTAAAAGGGGTTGATGTCTTTGAAATCCTGTAGTATAAAATGTTTTTCCTATGGGATATTGCACAAATGTCTCTGTCTTGTCTAACGTGTACTAAAAATCACAAATACACACTCATACTGAGGAAAACTGCTTTTACTTATCAGGTTGAAAGAAACAAGAAAGCCTTAAAAAAAAAAACACAGATATTTCCAGGGAAGAAAAGTAAAGCAGGAAAGTGAAGGTATAATAAAAGGACTATAATCAGAGATATGGGAAGAAGACAAACTGCATTAATTAATTTTCTTTAAGAAATGAGACTAGCTACACACTGAGATGAATTGTCTCATTTGCCAAATGTCCCAAGTGGCAAAGTCAAACAAATAACTCTGTAATTCTTCATTAGTATTTCATCAAGTTTAACCATTTGCAGACGGCCACAAAGGGGAAAGGGGTTCTTCAAATCTTATGAGAATTACAACTAATCAACTTTTTATGTGTTATTTTTCAGTATCTTCCTGTTTTGAAATACCCAAGTACCAAATGGTATGATTACGGAGCAAACTCAAATAAGATATACAGTAGGAAGAGAGACCATGCTGGACAGAGCAAAGCCTTTCAATTCCTTCAGAACTGGCCTTAATTTCTGACTCTTCCACCTTGTAGCTAAATGACTTTGTCCCAATTATTTAATCTCTTCAGTCTCAATTTTCACAAGAGTACAAAATGAAGGATACACCATCCATGGTTGTAAAATTAAAAATTATTGTGAAATCGCTGGCTGGGAAGATCAGTTGGTTAGAGCATCGTCCTGATACGCCAAGGTTGCAGGTTCAATCCCCAGTCAGGGCACATACAAGAAATCAACCAATGAATGCATAAATAAGTAGAATGAAAATCAATGTTCTCTCCCTCTCTCTCCCTCCCCCCTCCTTTCTTCCCTCTCTTCCTCTCTCTCTCTCTTTCCCAAAGCAATATTTTCAAAAATGTTTTTAATGATTGTGACATTAAATATCATATATATAAAGTTACCTGGCTCTTTTCTCAGTAAATGTTAATTCCTCTGATAAAGTATTCAAGTCCCATAAATTTAAATGTTTGAGATTTACTGTTAAATAACCAAAAGCTTGAGGGTACTATGTGAACTTCTGAAGCCTAGTGACTCTCACTCACCATTTTGTTAGGAAAGTTAGTCTTGCCCTAGCCAGTTTGGCTCAGCGGATAGAGCATCAGCCCATGGACTGAAGGGTCCCAGGTTCAATTACGGTCAAAGGCACGTGCCTTGTTTGCAAGCTCAATCCCCTGCGCTGGCTGGGGCATGCACAGGAGGCAACCAATCTGTGAGTTTCTCTCACATCGGTGTTTCTCTCTCTGTGTCTCTCCCTGAACCTCCCACTCTCTAAAAACCAATGGAAAAAATATCCTCAGGTGAGAATTTAAAAAAGAAATTTAGTCTTCAATTTTCCTGTACTTTCATCACATGGAAAGATTCATTGTAAATTTATTTTTCCTTTGGGCATAAGCTTTTTTACCCTGAGCCCAGTAAAAGGTAATTTTTAAACCAAAGCCTAGTTTTTACAGCCCATGGGATATTTGTTCCAAAACAAAAACAGTTTTATCATTTTTATTATAAATTACCATTTTTAAAACCTGGATATTTTTTTAAAATGTCATAAAGCATAATTTTTTTAAATCACTTGAAATCCTACCAACTGAAGATCACCGATATTTTTAAGTATAATATACATTCACCTATCTTAGACTTCTTTCACTGTATAAATGTATAGATTTTAATAAAAACTGAATAATTAGTATCCTCTGAATAAGTTT
Organism: Pipistrellus hanaki; assembly: GCF_964339955.1. Taxonomy (NCBI): domain Eukaryota; kingdom Metazoa; phylum Chordata; class Mammalia; order Chiroptera; family Vespertilionidae; genus Pipistrellus; species Pipistrellus hanaki. The sequence goes on along the minus strand of NC_140521.1, from coordinate 3,762,305 downwards.
TAGATGTCTATTATTAACTGTATAATCATAAGACAACACTAGAATGAAATGAACAAAATTTCCACAACCCTAACACCTTAAATCAAGTGTTTTTACCTTTGCTATGTCTATTTTCAATGCTTACTCACATGAATATGTAATTGACATAACCATGATCATAAAAGATACAATTTTATATTCTTTCCTTATCCATTGTAAGCATGTTCTCTGTTACTTTATGAAAATACTTAAATAAAATACAACAAATGAGATACTTTGTTATAGACACTAATATCAAAATATCCTTCCTGATTATGATTTATAGAGCCAATTCCTCATTCTTGGAGATAATTAGTTTTAATAGCAAACATGCCTACCTTTGTTTTTAAAGCTTTTATATTTTGTTGCTGTGGAGACTAAATGAGAAAAAAAACATAAAAACTGTTGGTAAACCTCCATATTAATGGAACATATCATTATTATCAATGGAACACAGAATGAACATTTCAAGTACACAAGTATATATAAGTGATATCTCTCAATATTTCTAGATTTTTGCTCATTACAAAAAAAAAAAACTTCCTCTATTATATAACTAGATCCAGGTTATGCTATAAAAAATATTTTTAATGAATTTCTGAGCTTCCAAGTAAGTAAGGGAAAAGTCTAAGGGGGAGAAAGTAACAAGGAGCTGAAACAGAGTGGGGGCATGGAGGAACTAAGCCTGGATGAAATGAATCAGAATCTCCCTCCTAAAATTAAGCCAAGATTCTTAAATGGTGCTAAAGTAGTCTCAGATCTACACAACCCATGGTTTCTGACAGAAATATGTGCAAGCCCTCCATAAAACAGACAAGCCTCAACTTAGGATTAAGTTGAAATACATAGTATTAATAATTTATTTTTTAAAATCACTAAATTGTTTAAGGAAATAAGCTACCATAAGTGAAAAATACACACACACACACACACACACACACACACACAGAGAGAGAGAGAGAGAGAGAGAGAGAGAGAGAGAGAGAGAGAGAGCAGATTTCAACTTCCAAGCTTATTGCTTTTCCTAAAAGAAAACTATATTTTTATCTCTAAATTTTAAAATCCATTCTATAATGTCAGAAATCAAAAGCTCTATTTTCTGTGTCCTGGGATACAACCATAACTGTTAAGGATACAAAGAATATATTTCTCCAAAATATCACCCTAAAAGCACTTAAATATTCATCCTTTGCCTGGCAGGGTGGCTCAGCTGGTTGGAACATCATCCCACCCACCAAAAAAGGTTGCGGGTTCAATTCCTGGTCAGGGCACATACATAGGTTGCAGGTTCGATCCCATCAGGGCACAACTGATTGATGTTTCTCTCTCTCTCTTCCTCTCAATAAAAACAGCCGAAACCAGTTTGGCTCAGTTGTAGAGCGTCTGCCTGCAGACTGAAAGGTCCCAGGTTCGATTCCGGTCAGGGGCATGTACGTTGGTTGCGGGCACATCCCCAGTGAGCAAGAGGCAGCTGGTCGATGTTTCTCTCTCATCGACGTTTCTAGCTCTCTATCTCTCTCCCTTCCTCTCTGTAAAAAATCAATAAAATATATTAAAAAATAAAAAATAAAAGGCAAAGATGCTTTGCAAAACAGCTTTAAAAAAAATAAAATAAATAAAAACATATCCTCAGGTGAGGATTTTAAAATTTTTTCATCCTTCATAAACTGAAGCTTAATTTTAAAGTAGTCATAATTTTTTTAAAAATCAATCATCTCCATCTTTTTGTTCTCAATTGCCTAGGCAGAAATCGAGGGAAATGGCAGCACATTTTTCTAAGCAACTTAGTCTTCACTGTGGCTTTAAGTAACAAGTTTTTGGGGGGGGTTTCTTGCTCTCCCTACAGATCCATTGCTCTGCTCCCTCCGCCTGGAACACTCCCCAAACCTTTTTCCTTTCTTCAGAATTCGGGGGAACTCTCTCTCCAGGGACTTCCACACTGCGTCAGGTCTTCCTATTGTATGCTCTCCTTTTGCACTGTGCTCCTTCACGCCATTAATCACAATTGTAATTAAATAATTAATCCCGTGATTGATTAGTTTAATATCTGACTCTCCGTTAGGATGTAAGTGCCCCGAGTTCTCACAACTTTATTTCCAGGGCTTTGTACAAGCAGACTCTAAATCAATATTTGTTGATAAATAAATGAGTTTCATCCCTGGCTTTACAACTCACTAGGTAAATTTTAAAAGGTCACTTAATATCATTAGGCTTCAGTTTCCGTATCTAGGAAACAATGATAATAAAAAGGCTGCCTTACTGAATTTTTTGGCTTTATGGCAAACTCTAAATTTTAAAATGTTGTAAAAAACGTTAACCTATTTATATAATAAAAGCCCAGCGACCAATATCCGTGAAGATATTTCACATACTATAGCTAATGTTGTCATTAGCTATATCTTAATAGTATTAGCAAAGATCTCTCAAAATCTTATAATTATCAAAATGCTAATAAATAATGGGACTATCTGACAAAAATTAATAAGTAGTCATTAGTTCCAGTCAGTAGCATCCTGTGACAGATTCTGAGCACTGATCTAACGATTGCCAGTTTCATAATAATTGTCCACCTCACACGAAAGCCTGGCAGGCCTACTGTAACTCATGCTTCAGAGAAAAGCAATTCCTAGGAGGCAGCCTCATGAACAAATACAGCAGTTAAAGTGTGGATCGATATTGGAAAGATGAGCTTCTCCAATTCACTCACAACTACACTTGAGTCAATAGACTCATGTAAATCAATAATTTGTTATATTTTCTACATTTACAGACTTTGATCTGTAATATAAACCTGGCAATAAACAAAATACATTTCTTTCCCAATGTTCTATAATAATCTGATCACGAATATGGTAAAGGGGAAAAAGCCTTTGCCCTCTCATCTGTGTAATAAATATAAACCAAATTGTTCATTAACCTCTTTTAGGTATCTTTTTCTGGTAACTGTCTTTATAAGAAGACAAAAAAAAATTATGTAAACAACTAAAAGTAAGATTCACAAAGAGAAATTATTAATCATATGTAATTTTATATCTTGGCTATATAATTCTCCTATGTATTCCTATAGTATTCAGTACATGAATGTGTGCATTTCTTGTATGTATGTATATTTATCTCACATATATATATATGTACATACACATATAGGATACTATGCATACTCATATACAGAGTGGGGCAAAAGGAGGTTTACAGTTGTCTGTATAGAAAATAATACAATAATAAATAATGATACAAGAATAATCTGTTTCACATACAACTGTAAACTTACTTTTGCCCCACCCTGTATATAAACTTAACATTTGCTCTATCCTATATAATAAAAGCCCAGCGACCAAACAGCAGAATAACCAAAATGACCATGGCCCCTCGACCCGGCTGGCCCCGCCCCTGATTGGCCCCCATCTGGGTGGGCTGCTGGACCTCACCAGTGCACGAATTTGTGCACTGCTGGCCAGTGCACGAATTTGTGCACTGCTGGCCAGTGCACTCCCACAGGGAAAGCAGCCACTCAGTCAGAAGCCAGGCTCACAGCATGTGAGCGCAGCAGCGGTGGTGCTAAGGAGCAGCGAGCCGAGCAGTAAAGAACCTGCCACTAAGATCGGGCCTAAGCCAGTAGTCGGATGTCCCCCAAGGAATCCCGGACTGCAAGAGGGTGCGGACTGGACTGAAGGACCCCCACCTTTCCCCCACCCACAAATTTTGTGCACCGGGCCTACAGTGTCCATATACACACATATTTATGTTCATGCATATGTGCATGTGTACATATACAGAAAAAAAATCTAGAAGGAAATATATCAAAATGGTAGCTGCATTCTGTGATAATAATATATTTAATTTTCTTATTTATATTTATTATATGTTCTAATGTCCTATATAAATAAATATTGCTTTTATTTTAGATCATTTTAAAATCATACTGTTTGTTATATAAGGTGGTCTTTGTATGTAACACAAAACCACTTAGGATTACAAGCTTAAGAAAAATTACGCTGGATTTTTACTAAGACACGGTGATTTGCTAATAAAAGTTTAAGAATAAAATAACTGAGTACTTCACATTTTTGTATCTCCTTGTATTCTTCTATTCTATCTTATAGGCTATAAACTCCTAGGAGGAATCAATTGCTCTATTTATTTGACATATCTGTTACTGTACCGTTAGAGCATAATGTCTCAAATAATAGTAATGAGAACAATTAAAACAAAACAACCATATCCTTTCTGATATATTAATGAGTGGAAAAATGATTAGCAGTACGAATCTCTCAGATAATGCTGCTCTTCTGGGATAAAAAGAACAATTCAGCAAGTTAGCTAAATCAATTAATCATTTCCATCTGTTGCAAATCATGCGCACTAAAATACTCTCCCAGCTTTACTTTAGTGGAGAAAATGGAACTTTCATTCGGTGTTCATATCATATCAATAGAAAGAACATGCTGAATAAGGCCTTCCGAATGGACTACTTTGAGAGCCAACAAAAGGCCGGAAGCTGGAGAATTAAGAAGAGAAAACCTTACGGGGAGTATTCATACTTGGCAGCTACCGGCGATTTGATCAGGCCCAGGACAGAACATTCTTGTTTTACTTCTCTGTATTTTCATAAAAATGATTTTTCCATTCCAACACTTACATATGCCTGTGCACGGCAGTGAGAATAACATTCACTTACTCTCAAATACATATGGTATGCATTCAATGACATCATTCACCATTACGTGTGCCAAGTGGAACCGCTCCTACAGACCACCAAAACACAGTTTCACAGTCCCAGTGGGGCTGAGAGAGTAGTTCCAAAGCAACAGGTCGGTCCTAGAGAATGGAGAGGTTATTAATGTTTCATCCTATAGATCCCATACCCTCCCTGTCCCCTAATAAATAAGAACCTTTGTAATCTTGTAATGTATTCAGTTTTTATTAACTCTCTCACTGCTGTGAAGACAGTGATGTGAATACACACTTGATGGCTCTGGCAGGTGCTGTTTACTGTCTTTTTATGCAAGAGATTAAATTTTTATTATGAAGATAGATTAAAATTACTATGTGAGTTGTAAATCATAACCCATGGAACTGGTATTTTTAATTAATGACTATGAAATAAAAATCAAAGCAGGTTTTCTGGCAAAGAAAAGCTTTCAATCATATTCTGATTTTCTAATTTAAACACCCCGCTTACAAGATTTTAAAATGACACAGACACCAGGGGGGTGAGGGCATGAGTCGGGGGTTGGGGCGGTGGGGGTATAAGGACATATATGTAATATCTTAATAAAAATAAAAAATTTTAAGAATTTTTAAAAAGTCTCTATGAGGTGAGTACTACTAGCCCATGAGATAGAAGAAAAAACTATCTTATGCAAGTTCCCACAGCTAGTGTGAACCATTGATAAAATCTGGTAGGTGGCCTCTTAAATCATTACACTATTTGCGAAATTGTATTGTTATCTTCCGATTTCAAAATGATGTTTCTTACATTATTGCAATAGTTAAAATAAAGCATGCAAATTTTCTTAAAGATTTAAAATTGATAATATAATGTGTTCTATATTTATATTCAAGATAGTTACAAACCTTGATAATCCTTTCAAAGATGTATTAAAAGTTCTTAACTGTCTTATAAACAATGAACAAAATTGGAGGGGAAAGCAACATTACTCACAAAAACTGTTTTCCCATTGGTCTGTATGTACAACCACACATGTACATACAGGAAAACTAAAAAATATGGGTGAGTCTGGCCAGCACGGCTCAGTGGTTGAGCATCGAATACATGATGTGAGGTCTAGAACTTTATAAATTATAAAGTACCAGGCATTACATAACAAACTTGCTACATCCTTGTTATAAAAATGGAGAGTAATATATTTTCATTTACAAGAAAAGTTCAGTGAATTCGTGTTTTCGAAAACAGATGATTTTATTATCCACATTTTTTATTATCCACACTTTAATGTAAATAGTGAATATGGTAATACTATACATTTTCTAAGACATAAGCATGTCTGCTAGACATTATGATACTACTTAAGAATTATTTAAGCATTTCAAAACCAAAATCTATTTAGAAATGTATAGGCAAAAACATCTTGCCCAGAATTGCACATTTAGTAAGTGGCAAAGCTGGGTTTTCAAACCAAGTGTTTCTAAATCTAAAGTTTTGCTATACAACAAACTGACCAAATTTATAGGGACTTAGAATAAAAAGATAAAGCTCAAATTATCTAAGATCAGTTAGCAGAGAAGATTGGGACTAGAACTATAGTTTCTATAACATGAAAGTAAACAGAATAAAAGCAGAAATCTTCTAGCATTCTTTGACAGCCAAAAGTAAGGATAAATCTAACTAAGTTACAGATACATACTAATTCTTTGGTTAAGATATATATAACTTAATGCCGAAACAGGTTTGGCTCAGTGGATAGAGCGGCGACCTTCGGACTGAAAGGTCCCAGGTTCAATTCCGGTCAAGGGCATGTACCTTGGTTGCGAGCACATCCCCAGTAGGGGGTGTGCAGGAGGCGGCTGATCGATATTTCTGACTCTCCCTCTCCTTTCCTCTCTGTAATAAATCAATCAAATATTTTTTTAAAAGAAAGAAAGAAAAGAAAAGAAACAGAATTCTAGGCAGAGCCTAGTGAAGACAGTATCTTAGCCACTGAACTTCCAATCAGGTCCAGTATGCAAGGCTATCTTCGTGGGAAGGGAATTCTTACAAGCTTCGGAATATCTGAATCATCATACTTCAAGAATTTCCCACAAGGTTAATCTAGAGTCCCACAATTCATCCTGAAGAAACTATATAAAGTCATTTAAATTTCTTAAATATATTTGCTAAATACTTATTAAAACAACAATATGACTGTCCTAATTAAGACCACAGAAAGAAAATACTTTTCACTCAGCAATGCTTCAACACTTCATAACATGTTAAACGTGAACTCATTCAAAGTGACTGTTAAACAACTTTTTTCTGAACTTTTCAGAGAATTTTTGCAAACATTTACTAAGCATCTATGCTATACCTACTATAAATTATGCTCAGCAATTTTAAGCAGAAATCGTCAAATATTTCTATCGTTGGCTTTTTCTGATTTCAGCATGGAAATATCAGATTCACAAAAATAAAGACAGCTACCCAGGTTTCAGTGAACTGAGATTGCAACTGCTGTGTTTATATTAAGATCACAGATGACAGACTTAAGTTTTTAAGATTAAATAAGTATAAAGCACATACACTCAAACAAACCAAACTTACGATGAAGTATGGCAGAATTCATTTATCAATTAGGAAGGAAGTAAAAATGTGTTTAAACAGTCAAGAATGGTGTGCTTTACTCATCAGAGGCTTCTAGGCCCTCATTCAGGGCCAAAAAACAAGAATGATGGGAAAATTAAAGATCATGCTATAAGCCATAGAAAAGAAGACTTAGTCTTTTTTTTTTTTTTTAATATATTTTATTGATTTTTCACAGAGAGGAAGAGAGAGGGATAGAAAGTTAGAAACATCAATGAGAGAGAATCATCGATCAGCTGCCTCTTGCACACCCCCTACTGGGGATGTGCCCGCAAGCAAGGTACATGCCCTTGACCGGAATTGAACCTGGGACCTTTCAGTCCGCAGGCCGACGCTCTATCCACTGAGCCAAACCGGTCCCGGCAAGACTTAGTCTTATTTGTCCTGTATTACGTAACTGGCCATGCATCTTGGGGAAGGCACTTCACTTCTCTGGACCTCAATTTCATTATAAAATAAAATTACTCCGACTACCTTCAAAGTCCTAAAATGGCACTCTTATTTTTTAAGACAATTTTAACGCCGTTAGTTATCTAGTTTTCTAAGCAATGGCTGATCAAAAATAGTCAATTAGAGAGAGAAGAGGAAAGTATACAAAGCAGCAAACCATTGAAAATGAAGTTACACAACAGCTTACAAAGGAGGAGGTGACTGAAATATTGTGACAATCAGACTCAGGAGCCCTCGCAGTAACCTGAGCCAATTAGGAATAAGAGAAAATAGTTCTTCAAGCGTCTTATTTCTCTTCTGGCATCTTCAATTTTGCTATGGTCATTTTACTAAAATAGAGGATGAAGAAAAACATAAAAAGTAAAATTTATCACTTTCAAACGTTGATAGTTAAAAGCAAAACGGAACAGTTTGTGAGCTGATGTTATCCTTCGGACAAATTAAAGAGAAATGTACCCTTTGAGGATACCTGTGTACCCTCTGCGTGTATCTGTGTTATACACTACTTTACAGTTATTATGCTTTATAGCGCTCTATTAAGCAATAAGACAAATCAATGTATACAAAAAACAGTTTCTAGAGTTCCAAACGCATGCAGGTGGGTAAAATACTGAATTTGGGGTCACATGGTCTGAGATTGAGAACTAATTCCACCCAAAAGCAGCAAATGAAAGACAGAGGGCAGTCCCAGTCTTTTCAAACTCAACTTTTATTTGAAAAATTGGAAGATAATGCTTATCCTTACAAAGTTAAAAGTTCCAAAGGAACTAAAAGCTTTGAAAAGGTTCTGTAATTATATAAAAGCCTTTCACAGACCAGTGTTTCATGTATACAATCTTATAAATTTCCATCTCCATGGTCTGAAGTAATTCATATCAACACTTTATCCTCTTACAGTGAAAATTTGGAGGTATTGATGGAGTAGTTGGTGACAGATGAACTCTCCCATCAAAAATATACCACCCTAGCAGGTTTAGCTCTGTGGATAGAGCCTCAGTCTACGGACTGAAGGGTCCCAGGTTCGATTCTGGTCAAGAGCACAAAGCCTGGGTTGCAAGCTCGATCCCCAGTAGGGAGCATGCAGGAGGCAACCAATCAATGACCTCTCTCATCATTGATGTTTCTCTTTCTCTCACCTCTGAAGTCAATAAAAATATATTTTTTAAAAAGAAAAAATAACTTCATCTTTAAAAATATATATTACCAAAAATCCAGATAATATTTTCTGTTAAAAGGAATCAGAGCTGATAAAGCAACTAGAATTATAGAAGCCAAGATTCCAGAGATGCGAAATGAAAGGAGAAGTGAACCCTCTTTCCAGGAGGCCATTGCTAATTCTGGGCAAAGGTCAAGAGGCTGAGCATCCATCCAGGCTTTCCTCCAGACAAAAGGTTGCTTCTGGAAAACATAGAAACAAGCAGAGTTTTTGCTTGTCTCCTAGGACTAGTAAAACAAAATTAGAAACTTGAGGGGCTCAGATCCAGAGAGAAGAGAAAGGTAGAGAACTGAGCCTGACATACGGCCAGCTTTCACGTTTGCCAAATCGCGCAGTGCTAAGAGGCTAAGCAGAAAGCCTTCACAGAGCAGGGAAAAGGTTCAGCAGTCTTAGAAAGCTGAGGAGAAAAGTCAGACCTCAGAACCATCAGGGCAAGAAGCCCTGGTGAACACTCAGAGCTCTGAGGTGAAAGTTCTAGAAGGGTAGCCTCAGCTCAATCTGATTGGCTTAGCATGGCCAAGCCCCACTCGATCTGCCTAGCCAAGGAAAGAGAGGAACTCTCCAAAAGGAAACAGTATCTGCAGACTCACCAATTTTACACACAGTGTCTACCTTTCTATCAAAATTTATCAGCTATGCCAAGAAAGACAAGGCAGACAACCAGAGAAAAAAACAAATGAGAAACACAGGTGATTCAGGAAATAGAGTTAGCAAATAAGAACCATTGAGAAACACCATTGAGGGCCTGTAATACTTCTTTACACTTAATGTATCTTTCAAAAGATCTACAACTAAAATTTGCTGTTGTTAAAATATTCTTAACCCAAAGTTTAATTTTTGTTAGTTATTCTCTAGTACAAATCTTTCAGGCAGAAACATTTTCACATCTTTTTAAATGATTAAAAAAAGTATCACTCTGGGGAAGGGAAAGTACTTAAACAAGAGAACACATTTTTCTTTTATAAATAAAATGTTTAAATAGATGATCTAAATTCCATAAGGGTTAGGCAGGTTTGGCTCAGCAGTTGAGCACTGACCCAGGAAACAAGAGTTCACTGGTTCGATTCCCAGTCAAGGCACATGCCCACAGCAGAAGGCATGCAGGGGGCAGCTGAATACTTATTCTCTCTCCTCATTGATGTTTCTGTCTCTCTCTCTCTCCCTCTCCCTTCCTCTCTGAAATAGATAAAAATATGAAATAAAATAAATTCCATAAAGTTTCAAACAAAGAGAACATGAATATTACAGATGGAATCTGTGCAGGTGCCATGAATATAATGCAGAATTCATTCTTTTATTCTGAATATTACACTTGATCTTAGCAAAAGGCCAAGAAGCAATTGCATTTTGAATGCTAATTAAAGCTTCATGGGAAAATGAGAGTAAATTTGAAAATCAACAAAATACATATTTAAGAATTAACTAACCTATTAAAACCCCAAAAGTATTTTCATTTAATAACTTAATAATACTTAGAACTTACAAATATTTATATAGCTTTTCAGACTGAAATAAATCCAATTTAGTAAAGAATCTACTATGCTCCGTGTGTATAATTCATCACAAAAAAATGAGATAGCATACTATTTTTGCACTTAAGAGACTGGAATTCTAATGGGCAAGTCAAAACACTAATTAAAGAACATTTTCCTGACTTCTTATACTAACACTATGAACAAAGTTGTACTTATTCTTCTATCTGTAAGTAAGGGATATGCACTGTGGAGAGGGACACATTTGCACTCAACTATTAGCTCTGCCGTATGATCTTTGTAAAATAAAAAACTCTTGTGAACTTCAATCTGAAACACTACTAGAGATAATAACTACCTAGTAGTTAGGCTGAAATAACATATCTCATTTGACACATGGTAACGTTCAGTATGTGTTAGCTATAATTATTTTAAAAGTATCTTTCACAGCTTTAAATTTTTCTTTCCTTAATAAAAATGCAGGTTCCATTTCTAGTAATGGCAGAGTAGCTTCCACAGACCTTCCCAAATAAATGTTGTAAACAATGAACAAAGTATAAAAATTATTTAAAGGAAACTAACCAAATCAGACAGAAGATAGAAAGGAATCTATCCTTGAAAGAAGCGAACTGCAACTGCCAAGGATGGTACGTTCGTGGCTTTTTGTCTGAGAATACTCCAAGTCCACACAGTGCAAAGGCAGCTAGAACTCAAACAGAAAGCCATCCTCCTACTGGCCTGAGGATTTAGAGGATGGATTTGTCTGTTATTAATTTATTGTCTCTAAGCTCTAAATTCAACCTTCAATACCTGCTCTGCACAATGCATGGAATTCTCCTTTATAGTCAACATGATATTGAGCTTTCTCAGTAGAGGGCACTAGAGGACCATTGGAGGAGGAAGCAGCTCTGGTTTGGTTTTGTTTTTATTTTCCTGGCTGCTGCACAGATCAGTGTCACTATGAGGACATCTGGTGGCACTACAGCCCAGGCCCGTGCGGTTCAGTGGTTGAGTGTCGATCTATGAACCAGAAGGTCATGGTTTCATTCCCAGTCAGGGCACATGCCCAGGGTGATGCCTGGATCCCCAGTTGGGGGCATGCAGGAGGCAACCAATCAATGATTCTCATCATTGATGTTTCTATCTTTCTCTCCTTCTTCTTCTCTGAAAATATTAAAAAAATAAGGTTATACATAAATTTACTATGTACACACAGACTTGTATTTCATGTCCACTAAAGCTTTATCCATAGTATAGAAAAATAAAACTAGCACAAAGGTCTATTAACAAGTGAATAAATAATTAAATCATAGTATATCTAGAACGCTACAATAGAATACTATTCAGCAATAGAAAAGTAAGAATTATTGATATAAGATGGATGAATCTCAAAAACAATATGCTGAGCCAGGAAGCCAAACATAAGAGTCCATGCTTTATGATTCTATACATATGAAATTCTAGAAAGTACAAATCTGATGAGTGGTGGTGATGGAGTTCAGAGATTGTCTTGGGTGGGGACACAGATATGAACTGACTAGGAAGGGGCCCAGGGAACTTTCTCAAGTCATGGAAATTTTCTATATCTTGACAGCACAGTCAAGATATAGATCTGATTGTACAGATATTTATATATTTGTTAGATTCATTGAACTATACACTTAAAATGGATACATTTAATATATGTAAATTATACTTCAATAAAGTGATTTCTTAAGGCAGATCTCTCTACCTCTACCTCTATCTCTGGGGGGATGACTGCCAAATAAGTGTTCCCCACCCAAATGCAGCCAAAGATTAATTTAATAACCAATCATTCTCCTTTACACCAGCTGAGCAAATGAAGATAAAGTAGTAAAACTCTACTCTTCATTCATTTCAACTAAGTGGTTCTACCATTAATAAGTGATGCAAAACTACACTCAAGATTCTCATCTCTCTTAGAAAGTATGCAAAACATTTGCTGCCTCTCAAACTAAGTTTCCTATCATCTTTCTACCCCCAGTCTATGAATCTAGTATTTTTGAGTCACAACTTGACAATACAACCAAATCCAAGAAGCTATCATTTTTTATTTAACATCCATTGGCTGTAGTCATAAAAAATTTATTCACTGTAATACAGTTGCATTCTTCCACAGTCAGACTCTCATGATATAATGCAATATTCTTAAGGACACTTTAATGCTGAAGCATGTTTTTTAAAACTGTCATAAAACAATTCTAGAGATATGTAATTCTCACTAGCCAAAAAATTCAGCTGTGCCAAAACAGAGTTTATGTTCTATATACCCACCTCTCTATTAAATCATGGTCTTAAGAAAAAGATTGAGAAATTCATTATAGCTAGCTTAATGCACACCATTCTCTAAAAATATGTGTTTTAACAGTGGATAAACAGCTAAAATTATTTAATCTTTAGCCAGTGTTTAAATGAGAACATGTTTAATCATAGTTTTTTTAACACTTAATCACTCCATCAAGAACACTTCATACAAAAGTTATAAGCCTTTAATCTAATTCTAACCACCTAACACTACTGCTGTCTTCTGGAATTCTTTTATGTCACATAATTCTAAATTACTAGTCATTTACCTAAATTTTGTCTAACAAAGAGCAGATGCTCAATCAAATGACATTTGATTTTCCTCCCTCTACCTCCGTACCCATGGCCCTGATACAAAATTACAGAAGGAAAGTACAATTTGTGGTCACTGTAAGGAGTCCAGATTAGCCCCAGATCATCTTGGAAGGACAAGGTAACCCAACCCCCAAACAAATCTGGGGACTGAACTCTGCTCTGGGGCAGGGCAGAGGCTGACTCCAACATAAAGAATTAATAAGTTCGGCCTTGTGCCTTCAGTCATCAGTCCCCTACTAACACAGGGGTCCCAACAGAGACATGTTAAGTAAGCTAGATTAGCCATCCCAGACCTGTTCTCACATTCTGGAGGCTCTAGCAAATCAGATTATTCTTATAAGTAGGTATCTGTTGAAAGGTGTATTTAACATTGAATTGTTACTATATCTCAATGTTGAAGCATTTACAATCTAATTCTACTTCTACTAGATCAATAAAAACTACTGAGGCCCAGCTGGTTTGGCTCAGTGGACAGAGCTTCAGTCTGCGGACTGAAAGCTTCCAGGTTTGATTCCAGTCAAGTGCACATGCCAGGTTGTGTGCTCGATCATCGGGGGGGGGGGGCGCGCACGGCGGGCAGGAGGCAGCCTATCAATGAATCTCACATCATTGATGTTTCTGTCTCTCCCTCTCCCTTCTTCTTTGAAATCAATAAAAATATATATTTTTCAAAAAAACGTATTGAGGAACTCAAATTAATCAACAATGTTTGTCCCTGGACAGCTCATATAAATTGTATAGTTCTTAAATACACTATATTATCACAATAACATATAATAAAGCTAACCAAGAACTGATTAGAACAACAAAAAGATACTTCTAGCTTATAAAAGAGAAAGTATATACCCTGTGAACTGTCAGCTTAACTCTAATAGAAACATAAATACATCCCTTAAGTATTTTTACCCAAATTGCAATTGTTAGGGGTTTTATTATAGGTATCCATGAACTTTACTAAAAGCTCTGTTATTCCATTGCTCACAGAGATTCACAAAACTTTAGGACTAAAAGAGAACTCAGAGGTTATTCCACTTGGTACTTGTAATCTTTTCTCAAAAAGAAAATAGCCTGGCTGGCGTGGCTCTGTGGTTGAGTGTCAACCTATGAACACAGAGGCCTGGGGTTCAATTCCCGGTCTGGGCACATGCCCGGTTGCAGGCTTGATTCCCAGTGTGGGGCGTGTAGGAGGCAGCTGATCAATTATTCTCTCTCATCATTAATGTTTCTCTCTTCCTCCCTTCCTCTCTGAAATCAATATATATTTAAAAAAGGGAAAAAAATATTTTGTTTGAAAATCACATAGCTAATTAACAGGCAAGGGTAGCATAAGAACTGTTATTCTCATCACCAGTCCCTAGTGTACAGTGTTATTCAATCACTAAATTCAATCCTAATAGACTAGTGCTAGAGGCCCAGTGCACAAAATTCATGCACGGGGGAGGGAGAGGGATTAGGTATTCCTCAGCCCAGCCCGTACCCTCTCCAATCTGGAACCCCTCAAGGGCTGTCCAACTGCCCGTTTATGCCCGATCCCAGTAGGAATGGAATAAACGGGCAGTCGGACATCCCTCTCACAATCCAGGACTGCTGGCTCCCAACTGCTCACCTGCCTGCCTTCCCGATTGCCCCTAACCATTCCTCTGTCAGCCTGGTCACCCCCAACTGCCCTTCCCTGCAGGCTTGATCACCCCCAATTGCCCTCCCTTGCAGACGTGGTCCCTCCCAAAAACCCTCCCCTGCTGGAAATCTTGTAGCAGTCATCTTGTGTTCACATGGGGGCAGCCATCTTGTGTGTTGGAGTGATGGTCAATTTGCATATTACTCTCTTATTAGATACGGACAAGAATTCACGATACTATTAAACCAATCTGTGATTATCTCCAGGTGAAGTTCTGAGCAAAAGTGTAATGTGGATGAAATTTGCCATTAGTTCTTCAAGCCCCTTCTCTGCCCTCCAGCCTGATTTGCTCCCTTTCTACTACTTTTCTATTAAATCCTGGTCTTAGGAAAAGACTGAGAAATGCATTCGTGGTAAGCTGAGCATGGACCCCTTTTCTAAAGGTATGTTTTATCAGTGGGCAAAAATGTCATCAATTGATTCTGGCATCTCAGAGGGCTGAAGGAGTAGGGTGTGGAGTGAGCAGAGATACCTTCCAGTCTGGAAACACAGCTGCAATGGTAACCTCTAAATAATAAGGCAAGCCTAGCCTATCCCACACCATTTAAAGTCACATTTTTTTTACTTAACATCACCATGAATCAGTCATAAAGCTTAAAATCATGCTGGTTTGGCAGCTTTCGCAGTGGGCAAGTTTACTGATACTAACAGCACCAATTCTTGCCACCTTTGCATCTGTCAAACCATCTGAGCAAATAGCTGAGAGGCAGTGTACCATGCCGACTACTGGCAGATGGGGATGGCTAGAAGCATTCAGATCAGTTCTGGTGATAAACAACAAAATTGCAATTTGGGAATCTAAACTCTTCTGTCTAAGCACCATCTACCAATGCAATCTTATTATAGTTTTCCAATAAGGTCATTTTTCTTATTGACCCATAAACATGTTTTCTCATGCCCATATCAGTCATGTTGTTCTCCTCACCTATGATGCCTTCCATATTCATACCCAAATCCTACCACTCATTTAGAATTTGTTCACATCCTACTTTTTTCGAGAAGACTTCACCTGACCTTGTAACTATAAATTCTAATAGCATGCCAAATACCATGTTTGAAAACTGTTTTAGTATTTCCTTTAAATTATAATACTTATACATTATATTTATTTAGTACACAATAGTATTGTCTATTATTTAGTCTGGTTTTCTGTATATGCATCTTATTTATCTAAGGGCTCTAAGTTTCTTGAGGGCAACCATCAAGGTCCTTCTCATTCATCTCTTCATTCATTTAACCTTTAGTGAATGTCTACTATTAATGGGCCCTGTGCTCGCTATTAAGAATATAAAGATAAAAACAAATGGTCCTATTCTCCTAAGATTTAGATTTATTCTTTTTGTTTTTGTTTTGTTTTTAATATATTTCTATTGATTTCAGAGAGGAAAGAAGAGGGAGAGAGAGAACATCAATGATGAGAGAGAATCATTGATTGGCTGCCTCCTGCTCACCCCTCGCTGGAGATGGAGCCCAAAACCTGGGCATGTGCCCTGACCAAGAATCAAACCATGACCTCATGATTCATAGGTCCACGCTCAACCTGCTGGACTATTCTTTACGTTTTTAAGTCTAAATTCTTTTGTACTTACCACAGTAAAAAGTTAAAAAAAGTATAAAGTTAATATATAACTACTCAAACATTCACCAATTAATTTAACAAGAACACATTCAAATTTAAAAATACATTACATGCTTGATTTGCCAATTGGAAGAGAAGAAATAACTGTAGAAACCATGGCTTTTAACCCTTTTCCTCAACCTAAAGATAGTAATTTTATAAAAACAACTATAAATGGTTCTATTATACCCTCAAATCTCCACACTCCTGTATTTAATAAGGCAGTTTTGAAGTTACTTTTGCTCACAAATAAGATCTGCCCATTGATCTCCCAATATTTTTAGTGCAATGAGGTGTGTGATAAATTCTTAGGATCAATAATAACTATCTTTCTACAGTTGTTCAGTGAGAAGATATTTTCTACTAATAAGATATAACAATTTTAACAGACGACATTTTTCCATTTCCAAAAATTAATGTTCATTTCATTCCTGTAAAAAAAGAGGTAAACAATATTATTGACATTTTACGCAAATAGACAGTAAATTCTTTTGAAGAATTTCTTGGCTACAGAAAGCCATAATGTCAGAATTAGGACTACAATTCTTTTTAAAATTTTAGCCAAAGCTGCTTAAGATCTGATTTCCCTTCAAAAGTATAAAATGTCAGTAAGGTTTATCTA
Organism: Pipistrellus hanaki; assembly: GCF_964339955.1. NCBI lineage: Eukaryota > Metazoa > Chordata > Mammalia > Chiroptera > Vespertilionidae > Pipistrellus > Pipistrellus hanaki. The sequence goes on along the minus strand of NC_140521.1, from coordinate 3,745,291 downwards.
CATTAGTATGCTTTCATTATTCCTTATAAAAACTACAGGTCTTTAAAGAAGAGTCTGTTTTTAGGTAATTTCATTAATCACAAAAATTCTACATACCTATTCAAATAACTCAGCGTTCAGGAATCAACTGTAGCTGAAATGTATAATCTCTGTAACCGACTCTGTGAACAATTAATCAAATTTCCATGCCCTGCTTCTGTCAGGAATGCATTTTTCTCGTTTGTTTGATTATTTAGATATTTTGTTTTTAAAGTTCAATCTTTTAAAATATTATACCTAAGACCCATAACACTCACCCCATCCCATTACCAAGTTTGTTACTTCTGCCTCCTGAATTTGCCATTGCCTCTCCATCCCAATTGCCTCTGCCATAGTCTAAAGCACTATTTATCATTTCTTTTCTGGTTAAGTGCAACAGAATTCTATTTTTCAACTTCTAATCTTGCTTCTGTGTAGTCCATCATTAGCATTTATCCAGTTGCTCAGGCCAAGCACCTAGCCTGAGAACATGGAAGAACATTTCTTCCTCTTGTCACATGGTTATTTTCCTACGTATCTACGGTATGTTACTTAGCATAATCTTATTAGTAGACTACTGACCTAGTACACTAAATCCATGCACATTAAAAGGAAATTAGAGAAAATATTTTAATATTGCTATTTCCCCTTTCTCTATAATAGAAGTGTCAGAGATGAAAAAAAATAGAAAAATGTATATGAAAATCTTCCTCCTGTCAGAGTCTGGGGCACACCACGGGAACCAGAGTCAAGTCCCCACCCACTCACATGTGCCTCGAAATTGAGCAAAACCTAGACCAGGTCGGCCCCACCCCCACGGGTCTAGATCCAGACCCAGCCAGCCCCCAGGGGCATGGCCTGAGGTCCCCCCCTTCCAGGGGTGGGTGTGCGCCATGAGGCCCCCCATCAAGAGCCGCATGGTGGGGGGCGTGGCCTCAGGTCCCCTCCTCCCCCACCTTGGGACGGGGAAGGAGGGGAAAGGCCTCAGGTCCCCCAGCCAAGCACAATTTGCATATTCCCTCTTTAATGGATAGGATAGTGCATTTTAAACAACCCACTAATATATATGGCATCTCAAGTAACTGATAGAAGACATAAAAGAGCGTTAAGGGCTAATAAAGTTTTGACTGAGTGTATTATTGAGATGTATTATTGAGAATGCTTTGGCAGGCACAATGTTTTTATCTCAAAATAATATTAAGTGGTTCATTTTTTTAAAACAAAGCATTATTATTATAGTAATTTTGTGGCCTATAAACCAAATATTCACTCAGTTTACTTAGCTAAGACTAGATTATTACTATCCAGGTTTTTAAGTTTATTTTATCTGAGTATATTAGGATGATTAATTACCAAGCTCTGTCCAGTGTTGGGATTAGAGAGTCTTAAATATTTGCTACAACTTTAAGGGGTGACAGGGGAAGGATCCCATAAAACAGAGGGGAAAGATATTTGTTTTTTAGTGCCACCAGAAGATACAGTAGAATAAAAAGTTCCACGCTTAAACACAGAGCAGCAAAAATACACGTATATTATGTCTCACAGAGGGTAAGTAAAATGAACTAAATGATCCAAGATGTTGAAAATGCCTTAATATTTATTTCAGGGAAGACTGGTTGGTAACAGCACCATAAAAACAGTCTAACAGCTGCAACTGTGCATTATTTAAGGAGGACTAAGGTGAGACGCCACCTAATTATTTTTTAATATCAAAGAGTAACGTCAATGTGAAAAAGAGAAAAGGAGATTGAAATCCATGAAATGGCATATGCTGAATTTCAGAATAGCCTAATATGACTAGAGACCTAGTGAATCCAAAAAAGTCCATTAAACAGTTTTATGTCTGAAAAATTGGAATGCATCTTTTTCACAAATTAAAGACAGATTGTAAAGAAAGGGTTAGGAGTTGGAAAGTTCCCTGCTCATCAAATTAAAAACAAGAGCTCTATTCAGAAAAAAATAAAAATTAAAAAAAAGGAATACTTATGTGGTCAAGTCACATTCTTTGTTCTAAAGTTTTTATATGCAACTGTGGTGATTCATAAAGAAAAGTGGCCAGAGTAACAGAGGCTCCTAACAAGACTTGAGTACATTTCAGGTGTTATGTAAGTAGCCGTTTAAGATGCCATAGGAAAAGAGAAAACACACGCTTAATACCCAAAGGAAAGAGAATATTCACATGACCAACAGCTGGACTTCATTAAAAAGAAATACCAGGTTAGGCTCTATGGTGGTTCTTCCATAGTTACATGACGACACAAATGAGAAATGTTACATTTCTCACAGCCTGTTGCCTAGTGATCTCAATGACTGCCCCTTTATCCACCCTTGCAATGCAACCACCTCTTCACCCTTTCTTCCTCTGCACCATTTTCAGTATTCTTATTTTGCAAAACCATTTTTTTAAAGGACATAAAGAGAGGGAGCAAGTGTAAATAAAAGTCAGTGTCATTTGTGATTCCTTTTCACTTTCACAAGCATGATAAAATAAAAAACTGAGGTTTACTCATCAATAATTCAGTAGAAATTACAGATGTGTACAAAATGACTCAAAAGGATTGAATTGTGCTGGGACAGAATTCCTGCCTTCTGAGGTTTGAAAGTTAACATACAAAATGGGAAGATGGCAAATGTAACACTTCTTTCATCCTTAAAATGTCTAGCTGTGCCATACAGCAGCATATTAAGACAGAATGCAGTACTATGGGAACAACATGGTTTTACTGAACTGTGAACTAAAGAGTTACATTAAATACCCATAATTCCTTGTGAAAATCTCTTTGTTTTTCTGTTTGTCAGCATCTGCATTTTGCAGCTGCCTACTTCAATATGGACCTTGTCTTGTGGAAGTTCAGGAACTTAAAACATTAATATCCAAGAGCTTTCAAAAAAAAAATCACAGCATTATTAACTTACACAGATGGGAGTAAATCAGTCACAGCATTCTTGACTATGAGCTGAATAGAAAATAAATCTAAAGACTAGAGATGACTATTAAAATATGAGAATAAAAATGTGTCTTTCAGCTTATGTTTGCATTATATCCTTGCAAAATTCATTTAAGCCATAAAAAAAAAAAAAAAAAAAAAAAAGCCAATGGGTTAATTTCAGGTTTGAGGTTTCATTTACCAAAAGATTAAAATTCCAAGATACTGTTTCTCAAGCACCTAGTTTTTGTCTTAATAAAAAAACATTTTTTTCAGTAATAAATGCTAAAAGCAAAAGAGCAAAATTTCCAGCAGTTTTCCATTTCTTTCTCGCATTTAAGCGATGTGATTCCTTTTATTCCTCATTCACAGGCCAGCATGATGCCCGAAGCAGCTCCTGCTCCTCCTCACACCTCAGTCCTGCTGACTCCAAAGACAGTGCTCCTCACTCCCCGGCAGCTCTGCCTCTCAGGAGCCCTGACTCTGAAGATTACCAATATGAGCTCTCTAGCGTCATCACTCTGCTTCCCTTGCCCAAGCCAGCGAGGTCTGCCAATCTGTCTTCCTTTTTTACAAACACATTGAATTTGATCAGCACTGTCTAATAGAACTTTATGTACTAAGAGAATATTCTATATCTAGGCTGACTAATATGGTAATTATCCCTATCTGAATTACAAAAATAACAGGGAACTTGAAAATGTTCCAATAACTTCCTGTTTGACCTCATGGGCATCTTTCAATTTCTATTGTAAATCTCACAGGGGGTCTCGGTAATCTTCCCCATGAAAAACTGAGGACAAATCTGCAAGATCTCCCAAAATCTCCAGCAGTGATGCAAAATATTTGCGTATGCAATAAATTAGCAGGATCAACGAACCTTTCCAAAATAATTATAAGAATTGTGATTTATTTTCATTTTCAATTAAAGTATATTAATAGAATGCTAGCACAACTTCCATACCCATTTAAAATAAACCAAGCCCTGGCCAGTTTTGCTCAGTGGTTAAAACGTTGGCCCATAGACTGAAGGGTCTCGGGTTCGATTTGGGTAAAGGGCACATACCTTGGCTATAGGCTCAATCCCCTGCTCTGGTCAGGGCGCGTGCAAGAGGCAACCAATCGATGTGTCTCTCTCTCACATTGATATTTCTCTGTAAGTCTCTCCCCATCCCTTCCATGCTCTCTAAAAAAAATCATTGCCAAAATAAATGTAAAATAAGATTCAACTTACTAATTTTCCAATCTATTCATTACTTTTAGAAGAAAAATCAACAACAGAGCATAGCATAGGATAGCACAATACAATATAACGTGAGGGACCCCTATATACATACATAATAATTCCTAAATATCATTTCACTCCAAGATCTGAAATAGACAGAACCCTTTCTTTGAAGAAGAAAAACTCTTAAACGCAAGAGAACACAATTCTATGGGAAAAGGAAAGTTAAAATATCTGTTCAAACCTTCAGTATCTCATCAGTAAGAAGGGGAGTGTCTGCACCTCAAATCAAGTCACTAGGCACTAACAGACTTGCACTGCTGTTTAATAAGCCCAAGTACACAATCTTCTTTGTATACTACTGCCCCCTGGGGGTTATAGTATATTACTACTCTTCTGAAAATCACTGGTGTAGATAGAAAATAGATATTATTTTCTACAAAAAATGCAAAAAGGACTAAGAATAGGCCTTTCCTAAATAATGTATTTTAAAAGTGTCAATTTGTTTCTATCTGAATAATCAGGGACAAATTATATAATAAAACTTAATTATAGAAAATGGTTGTTAATATGATTAAGAACATCAGGACTAAATAGCATTTTGCATTGTCAAAGCACTTAGCCAACATTAAATAATTAATCTTTACAGCATTCTTGAGGTCAATGTAACCACCATCTTTTCACAGGAAAGTAAACAGCAAGGTTACATGAAGTATTAGAAATTCAAGAACTAGTCAGTAACTAATCAGCAAAGTGCCTCAGAATGGTTTCATGTGAAATAGGAAGCATTAATACATTAATTCATCTCAAATACCCCATGACCTACCTGACCAGCTTGGCTCAATGGATAGAGCATCAGGCTGCGGAATGAAGGACTCCAGGTTTGATCCCGGTCAGAGGCATGTACCTTGGTTGCAGGCACATTCCCAGTAGGGAGTGTGCAGAAGGCAGCTGATCAATGTTTCCCTCTCATGGATATTTCTAACTCTCTATCTCTCTCCCTTCCTCTCTGTAAAAAATCAATAAAATATATATATTTTTTAAAAGATCCTCCCCCTCTTCTCATGGAGCATACTTTCTAGGAGGCTAAGCAGATGACCAACAACAACAAAGAACACTAAAATACAAAACTATCAGGGGGAAAGAAAAGCCACAGGCAAAATTCAAGTAGGGCAATGTGACTACAGATGGTTAAGTACTAACATTAGATTAGGCAGTGATGTTTAAGCTGATATTTGAATGCAAGAAAGAACCCACCATAACTGTATGTGGAAAAGACAATTAGACAATTCTAGGGGGCAAATACAAAAGGCCCAAAGTGGACAAGAAAAGCAAATAATTGAGGAAAAGGAGAAAAGAAAAAAAAAAATGACTGTGTAGAGTACTGTGAGTGAGTGAGTGAGTGAGTGATAAAAGATGAACTCAAAAAGGCAGGCATGGGCCAGATCAGGGTTTTCTTGGACCATGATAAGAATTTTATTCTACGTGAGATAAAAGTTATTTAAGGTTACATAGTATTTGCAGATTTAAATTGCTACGTTTACACAGTACGTAGCACTCAAAGGAAAATTAATACTGAGAAAGGAAAATTACTATGCTATTGGTTTAGGAACCTTTCTGTTTTAATTAAATTCTTTTTAGTGAAGTTATTTTATAATTAAATCTTCAGACTAAAATATAAAATAGAAATGTCTACTAACACTTTAATAGAAGTTAGAATAATTAGATTCTGACAGTCATTATTGGAAGAAACTGAAGAGCTCCTGCATAAACCACTATATATTACATATGACTATACCAGGACCTTAAGCTAATCACTTATTAATTTCACAAAGCCTAAGGTACCTCCCGATACAGCTCATGATGAGTGCCAGAAAGACATCTGGAGAAGAGGTTCCTACGTAAAAGTATGGAAATGTCATTAAATATAATAAATCTTTTCATATTACCAGAGAGACCAGAATGGGGGGAAAAAGTGACAGATTTAAAAGTAAAAATACTTCTCACCATATTATCTGAACAAAATACAGCAAGAGCCTAAAGCTTAAGGGCAGGTTTTATATTTCACCTGAGATGGTGCAGGTGCTGCCGACACCTGCAAGCTAATAGCAAGCTATAATACCAAGACTCAGTTAATCACCACAAATAATCATTGAGAAACTATTATCATTTGCTCATTCTAGGAGCAGGTTTCTGAACATCTGATGTATTAAACTTTGTATTCTCAACCATTTTAATGTTTTTTATAATAAAAATTTTTAATTTTTAAATTTTTATTGCTTTTGGGGGGAGGGAGAGAAGCATCAATTTGATGTTCCACTTGTGTATGCATTCACTGTTGTTTTTTATATGTGCCCTGACCTGAGATCAAACCTGCAACCTTGGCACATCAGAACGATGCTCTAACCAACTGACCCATTGGTCAAGGGCTTAAAACAAAAAATTTAAGAACAGATTTTAAAACCCGTAAGAGTTCCATCTCAGCTAATTTTAAGTGTACAGTTTCAGTAGTGTTAAGTTTATTTACATTGTTCTGCAATGGCTCTCCAGAACTTTTACATCCTGCAAAACTGAAACTCTACACCTCTAGAAGAACCCCCCGTCTCCCCGCTCCTAAGAGCTACCATTCTACTTTTTTCCTGTCACTTTTTTAACAGACAATATTATATTTTTCTGTCACACCCTGTTTTTTAAGAGATAATATGGTTTTACACAGTCCCTATAAACTATACATATACATATACATACATACATACACACACACACACACACACACACACACACACAATTAGAGGCCTGGTGCATGAAATTCATGCACAGGCAGGGTCCCTTGGCCTGGCCAGTGATCAGGGCCGATCTGGGCCTTTGGCTGCTGGCAGGGGCCTTCCTTCATTCTGTGCCACCCCCTGGTGGTCAGTGCATGTCATAACAAGTGATCAAACTCCTGGTCTCCCAGTAGAACTCTGAGGGGACACTTTGCATATTAGTGTTTTATATATATAGATGTACATATATACAATTATACATAAATATATATATGTATATATATATATGTGTGTGTGTGTGTGTGTGTGTGTGTGTGTGTGTATATATATATATATATATATATATATGCTTTTGAGTTGGTATTTTAGTTAGTTTGGGAGGGGGTGTTTAAATAATTTCATCCTTAACCAAAAGGTGGATAGTAGAATGGGCCAAGTCTTACCTCCAATATGTAATAAAAAACACAGAATAAATGACAGAGAATTATATTATAGTACACACTACCCTATTTCCAATCCACCATGCATACTAACAAAATTATTACAAACAAACAGGGTTACTGCTCAGTAGCAGAACAGCAACTAGCCAATATGACATGACCTATTTTATGGAAAAACACATGGTACATAGAAAGAATGAATATTGGAATCACTTTGAAAATAGCCTAATAATAAAATTCTCATATTTTAGCCTTTATATTTCACAAGAAATTTCCACATTCACCAATTCATTTAGTCGAGTCACAAACCATCCAGAGCTGTTTTCTTCATCTGTAAAAGACATCATAAAAATGCCTACCATGCTGACTTCAAAGGGTAGAAACAAGGGAAAAAGTGAAATAATAAATGTAAACACAATTTGAAAGTTGCAAATACTTCTATATATATGTAAATTGTCTAAAGATAAATCCAAACAACTGTAGTATTATAACTAAGGAATAATCCACACAGTCCTGCATACAATTACTATTTACTAAACATTTGTCAAATAATTTATAGTTTCCTGAATATGATGCGATATTAGAAATCCTCTACACATTTGGTGCATAGAAAATGAATTCTCTTAAATCTGCTAATGGTGAAATCAAAGTTAAAAGGAGGTCAAAATATAAATCTACATGCTACATATTACAAGAACAAAAGGGATCAGATTATGGGTATATTTATTTGTGATACAGTGCAGAAAATCTTTAGAAAAACATACTAGATAAGTAACTTTTTCCAAAATTAATTTCCCCTTGAATTAGTGATTTGGTGGACTGCAAAACTATCAGTAAAATGCTTCTTCAATGAAAATTACAAGGGGATAAGCACAGGCAAGATTCCACAGAGGACAAAGTAATGCTAAAACCCAGAACAAAGCTCCTTCTCTGTGACATTAGTTACAGAACTATGTGGGATTTATATGAAGAATTCTACATCTCAATCTTTAAAAGGTAAGCAGTGAGAATATAATTTTAAAAGCCATATAAAGTCCTTTAGCTCCATCTTCAAATTGTATAATTTCGCCTATAGTTGCCTATACAAATCAAATGTAACAGGGTTTTATTATCTAGTAGGCAGGCAAAGCATTCTCAAATCTGAACCTTTGGTTACGAGCTCTTTATAATCACTTTTTTAATTCCTCCCCCATTTGAAAGAAATGCTTTCATTATGACACTATTTGCTAGGCTTCTATAATCATCTTGGCACAATGACTTACAATCTGCACAAAAATTGATCTGATTCTAAAGGATCCACAAAATCAATCAAAAGTAATTCAGTCCAGCCCTAACTGGTTTGGCTCAGTGGATAGAGCATTGCCTGCGGACCGAAAGTTCCTAGGTTTGATTCCGGTCAAGGGCATGTACCTTGGTTGCAGGCACACACCCAACCGGGGGTGTGCAGGAGGCAGCTGATCAATGTTTCCCTCTCATTGATGTTTCCAACTCTCTCTCCCTCTCCCTTCCTCTCTTAAAAAATCAATAAAGTATATATTTTTTAAGAAGTTATTCAGTCCATAAAGTGTCCAGATAAAGGAGGAGATGAGAAGCTAATTTCATGAAAATTAGAAGATTGTTATTTGAGATTTTAAAATAGTTCTAAGTACTATTACATATAAAGGTCCTACTTCAATTAAATACTAACTCAGAGATAAAAAAAATAAAAAAAAAATCACTTGTCCTCTAGGTGTCCTTGGGCCATAGTAATAAACTCTCTTTCAGAATATATCAAGTTGGAAATAATTCTTTCAACAAATATTTACTGAAAGCCTACAGTGTGCCAAGCACTTACTAGCTTGATAACTCAACATAGCTTACAGCATTCACAGAACCTTCACATAAAGAAGATAGTATAATTAAATTTTTTTAGTCTTTTTGCACATAAAATTATGCTCAAGGACATATACCTCAATTACTTAAATATAATAAAATTTGATGTGGAATATGTTAAAGTAAATGTAGGGAACAGAACCAGGGGAGCACTTAACATTCTTCCCCCTTATAATATTTATCATTATACTTGAAAATTTTTAATCTCTTAAGAAATGTACAGCTGCCCTTTTACCATTAAAATTAACACAAAAGTTGCAAAAATAAAATAAATGTACAGCTACTTACCCAACCCATCAAACTACTGAAAGCCATATAATGTAGCATAGTCTTAACGAAAAGTTAAACACAAGAGGGCGCACAAGGGCTGGGAAATTAATAAAACCAAAGGCAAGTTGCATTTTACTCAATTCGCAGCTCTTAAGGCATGGTCACATGGATTCATAAAGGATTCTTCATCCATGTACTTTGGGTTAATTGCACTGAAAATATTTCCCTTTCTCGGTACTTTCCAGAAACCAAATCACTGCTTCTCCGATAATACAAATTATTTATTCAAATTGAATTTAAACCTAAATTTAGTATTTTATCATTAAGAAAAATTATGACTTTTAATCAAAATTTTATGCCACCTTTTAATCTAACTTCTTCTTCAAAAACTTCTGTGTAAATGCTAGCCAAGGCATTAGAGCTGAGTTAATTAATTAGTCGACCAAATACAGTAGTCTAATTTTTAAGTTGATAATTTTGGATGGCCCTCAAATGATGTTATAAATATCCAAATGATCCCTGGCAGGAAAAAGGTTCCCCACATGATTTAGACACTGATTTTTTTTTAATTTTGATTTTTATTTTTTTTTTTGTAAGTGGCCAGCAATGGTGGGGCTATAAAATAAGAAAAGACAAACTTTTTTTTCATGGTATAGTATCATTTTTTAAAATTCTTTATTGTTGAAAGTATTATACCATTGACTTCTCCCAGCCTGCCCCCACCCCCTAACCCCCACCCCCAGCACAGGCCTTCACAGAAGACAAACTTTCAAGGAATTTTCAAGCTATTTTAAGCCTCAGATACATTCAACTGACATGTTTATATAACAATATAAATAATTAAGTGAAATTAGTAATAGGCAATGTTTTATTATATTCATAGCTCAACATTCCAGGAAAGCTTCCAGGAAAAGGTTAAGGTTGACCCTGGCTGCTGTTTCTCAGTGGTTAGAGCGTTGGCCGGTGCAACTGAGGGTCTTGGGTTTGATTCCCAGACATGGGCACGTAACTAGGTTTCAGGCTCAGGAGGCAGCCAATCAATGTATGTGTCTCAATTCTCTCTCTCTCTCTCTCTCTCTCTCTCTCTCTCTCTCTCTCTGATGTCTTCTCTCTCCTCCTCCTCCTCCTCCTTCTCCCTCCCTTCCATTCTTCTCACAAGAAAAAAATCAATGGAAAAAATATCCTCCATAAGGATTAGGCGGGGGGGGAGGGAGGGGGGGCAAATAAGAGTTGAACTGGACTTACTTAGCCCAATAATATTGGGAGCAAAGGAGAAAATTTCAAGCACAGAGGTTGGCATAAATAAAAAGACGAAAAAGGAAAAGACTAGACCAGTGGTCGGCAAACTCATTAGTTTACAGAGCCAAATATCACCAGTACAACAACTGAAATTTCTTTGGAGAGCCAAATTTTTTTAACTTAAACCTCTTCTAATGCCACTTCTTCAAAATAGACTCGCCCAGGCCGTGGTATTTTGTGGAAGAGCCACACTCAAGGGGCCAAAGAGCCGCATGTGGTTCGCGAGCCACAGTTTGCCGACCACAGGACTACACCAACAAAAGTAGGTTTTTCAGCAGAGCAGCAAGAAATAAAGGTGGAAATGTAACCAATTGTACAGGTCTTGAATCTCAGGCCAACTGGCCACATGGAATGACAGAAGAGTCTATGAAGGTAAATAAAATTTCTACCTTAGGCCATTTGGGATTGAGAAGCCGAGCTTTGATCGCATCGTCCAAGGCCTTGTCATACTGCTGGATTTTCATATACGCTGCAGATCTATTGCTGTATAAGATGCAATTCTGAGGGTCAACAGCCAGAGCTTCATTATATAAAACAATAGCTGTATGGAAATCTCCATCATGACACGCCTGGTTACTCTGACGAACTTTCTCAACAAATTCCGTTTTGCTCAGCACTGGACCGTCAGGACTTCTCTGGCCAATAGTCTTAGCACCAAAGAGAGGAATCTACAAAGAAAGAAACTTTGTGAGACTAAGTTCTGATAATCCAGGGGGTATCTTGTCTGAACAACATGAAGACAGAAGCATTCTCCATGTTCTAATCTATATTACAGTTAACTTTTGTGCCCTGAAAGACAGTAAGCTTTACAAGCAGCAGCCAGCATAGTGCCTTGAATGTGTGTGTGTGTGTGTGTATATACTTACATACGGTATGTATATATTTTTTGATAGAGAGAATGAATGAGTAAAAGAGTACTCAAGTTTTTCCTTGGCAATTTAAAGTTATACTAAAGAGCCCAAGCTGGTGTTGCTTCATGGTTAGAGCTTAGCCAGAGCACCAAAGAGTCATGAGTTCCATTCCAGGTAAAAGGCACATACCTAGATTAGAGGTTTGATCTTTGGCCATTTGGGGCATGTGTGGAAGGCAATCAATCTCTCTCTCTCTCTCTCTCTCTCTCTCTCTCTCTCTCTTCCTCTCCCCCCCCCCCCCATACCTCCACCCTTCCTCCATCCCTCCCTCCCTAAAAGGCAATGGAAAAAATATACTCAGGTGAGGATTAACATACATACATACATACATACTTACATAAAGTTATACTAAGGGAAAGATAAAAATATAAACCTACCCCTAGCTGGTTTGGCTCAGTGGATAGAAGGGTCCCCCTTCGGACTAAAGGGTCCCCGGTTCAATTCTAATTAAAGGCACATACATGCCCAAGTTGTGGGCTCAATGCCCAGTAAGGGGGGCTTCAGGAGGCAGCTGGTCAATGATTCTCTCTCATCATTGATGTTTCCATCTCTTTTTCCCTCTCCCTTCCTCTCTGAAATCAATAAAAATATATTTAAAAAATAAAAATAAAAAAAGATGGTTGCACTTAGGAAAATAATGAAAGAAACAAGATCAAAGTATTAACAATGCTAAGTTATCTTTGAATATAAGATTATGGATTATTTTTCTTAAAAATTTCTTTTCTCCAAATATTAGGAAATGAGCATATGTTTTAACATAAAAATAAAATTTTAATGTACCAATGAATCTTTTTAAATTGGCAAATTTGATAACTGTAATTTGGCTACTACCATGGAATTTCAAAGAGAAACACCAGTTTTTGGAGATCACTAAAAAGAAAAAAAATAGCTGCTAGAAATTATATCTTGGCAACTTAAGACCTTATTTTGATGTTGACTTTTCCAATTCACTAAGTGTTCTATGACTTTATAGCAGTGACCTTAAAACCGAAGGGAGTGACTCAGTCAAATGTTATTCATTTTTAAAACATGAAAATTATGAACTGCATTAGAGTCCTAACGGAAGAAACTTAAGACAGCGGTATCAAGAGAGACAGTTTGCATGTCTAAGCAGGCTTGCCCGAACTGAAATTAAAACAAAAAAGTGTAATTTTCTTCCCCATGTCTTTCTGTAAAATTAAGTCCAGTCCCTCAATTCAAAGGAGGGCAGATCTAACATGTAGCACACCACCCTGTACAAAAGCAACAGACACCTCACAGAGATATTTGCATTAAAAAGAACAAATTCGACCGAGAGGAGAAAGAAAGGCAGAGCTAATCTCTCACACAGACAACCATTTTCCTCCGCTTACCGGGATATCGTATCCTAGATGTCAGGACAATCAGGGCTATAAAGCAGTGCAAAGACAATGAAAGGTACAAACTTCATAGACTCAGATAACCCAGAAAGGTACCCTGCACTCCAGACAGACTAGTTTCCCATTGAAGATACTCAGTAATCTTTTTCCAAGTCCGTTTCAAGTATTTTACAGTTTTTCCCAATAGCCCCAAAGTGAAGGGGAAAGAAACTATCTTTTATTGAAATAAATATGATCAAAAGAAGCCTATCATGAGATAATTAGAAGAAAGGGATGATACAGCAAAACACACTCAATCCAGCAGGAACCTAGAAATTCAAAATTAGTGAAAATATAATACTCTGTGTTGTGAATACATTGGTCAGAGAGTGAAATCTAGGTCAAAGCACAGAATACCGAATTCTGAACTTCACGGTCACCAATACTTTTACAAAGCCTACATTTTAATCCTATGTAGGAGTCATGTTTGGCAAAAATGATCCTTGATAACCAGACAAGTGTTCTATGAGACTTAAAACAGGATTATAGTTTAACTCCTCCTCTCACTTTCATCGTTTTTTTGTTTTTGTTTTAATCCTCAACGAGGATATTTTTCCATTGATTTTTAGAAAGAGTGAGAGAGGGAAAGAGAGAAATACTGAGGTCAGAGAAACACATTGATTGGTTGCCTCCTGCAAGCACTGTGGCCATGGCCAGGGCAGCGAGGAGCCTGCAACTGAGGTATATGCCCTTGCCAGAATCAAACCTGGGACCCTTTGGTCCATAGGCGGATGCTCTATTCACTGAGCTTAACCACCCAGGGCAAAAAAGGAACAACTTTCTATTACTTCTACTGACTTTGGTGGTAATAAAATAACTGTATATACTTTTCTCAAGTCAGAAAACTACACACTTTAAAATTGGTAAATGTTAGCCCTAACAGGTTTAGCTCTGTGGATAGAGCATCGGCCTAGTGACTGAAGGGTCCAGGTTTGATTCTGGTCAAGGGCACATGCTCAGTTGGGGGCTAGATCCCCAGTAGGGAGCATGCAGGAGGCAGCCAATCAATGATTCTCTCTCATCACTGATGTTTCTCTCTCTCCCTCTCCCTTCCTCTCTGAAATCAATAAAAATATTTTTTAAGGGTGCCAAAACCGGTTTGGCTCAGTGGTAGAGCGTCGGCCTGCGGACTGAAAGGTCCCAGGTTCGATTCCGGTCAAGGGCATGTACATTGGTTGCGGGCACATCCCCGGTAGGGGGTGTGCAAGAGGCAGCTGGTCGATGTTTCTCTCTCATCGACATTTCTAGCTCTCTATCTCTCTCCCTTCCTCTCTGTAAAAAACCAATAAAATATATTAAATATATATATATATATATATATATTTTTTAAGGGTAAATCTTATGGTATGTAAATTTTATCTAAATCAAAATTATTTCAAATAAAATAAAAATTAAAGACATGTTGTGCAGTTTTATCTTATTTGAGTTAAAATGCCTACATGTATTTCTGTGAATGTGTCTATCCATTGTTAGAAAGATGCACAGAAAAAGTTCCAGGGGGAAAATGTGTAAAATATTGAAAGTAGTAATCACTGTATGAGTAAGATTATGGGGTTTGGTTTTATTCCTGCTTGTCTCATATTTTCTAAATTTATACAATACACACATTCACCTTTCATGATCATAAAAGAGAGTTTTGTTAAAATAAAGATGAACTTTGATTTTAAAGTTTCTTATTGCCGAAACCGGTTTGGCTCAATGGATAGAGCGTCGGCTTGGGGACTGAAGGGACCCGGGTTCGATTCCGGTCAAGGCCATGGACCTTGGTTGTGGGCATATCCCCAGTAGGGGGTGTGTAAGGGGCAGCTGATCGATGACTCTCTCTCATCGATGTTTCTAGCTCTCTAGCTCTCTCCCTTCCTCTCTGTACAAAATCAATAAAATATATATATTTTTTTTAAAAGAAAGAAATTTCTGTGAGTTACCAATTTGTGGTTTTAGAGGTTATACTTTTTTTCCCCACTTACAGTATAAATTTAATTATAGTTGTGATTTGGGAAATAGTATTTCTAATGTAAATAATTATTTTCTTTGATTCATAGTGACCACACATTCAATGAACACAATACATACGTTCATATTTGGGTTAAATTGTATCTCTAATTTCTTCCCATGCAAAATAGCAATCTACTCTATCCACAAAAACACTATTAAGTTTAAGTTCAACATCAACCTTTGTCTCTAACAGCTTTTTTTTTTTTTTTTTAGTAGCAATCATCCAAAAGAAACAACGGTAATCATAAATTTTTTTAATATATTTTATTGATTTTTTACAGAGAGGAAGGGAGAGGGTTACAGAGCTAGAAACATTGATGAGCGAGAAACATTGATCAGCTGCCTCCTGCACACCCCCTACTGGGGATATGCCCGCAACCAATGTACATGCCCTTGACCGGAATTGAACCTGGGACCTTACAGTCCACAAACTGACGCTCTATCCACTGAGCCAAACCAGTTTGGCGTAATCATCAATTTTTATTTTAAAACATATTGCTTCTGCTTTTAGAAGAAATAAGCAATGAAAGAACAGGACAGTATATAAGAATTTTGGTATAAAAACAAACAGTTTTGAGTTATACTTACTATTTTTAATAATTACAAATACATTGTCAAACACCCTATAAGCAGCTTCAATGTAGCAAGCTTTTACAATGCAACAGTGTGGTGCGAAACGTTTTTCATTATTCCTCAAGCACTAGGAAAAGTGATAGGGACAGGAAGAGGTTTGAGGTTTTTGTTTGTGGTTTTTTTCTTTGTGGTTTTTGGGGATTTTTTATGTATGAGTGGGTCTGTGGTTTTCAGGTTTGTTTTATGGATGGTTTTTTTGGTTATTTTTGTTTTGGTTTGGTGCTTTGTTTGTTTTTTTGTTTTTTGGCATGCTTTTAAATGCAGCTCATTAACTCAAAAAGATAAACAACAAATATCAAATCCCTACCACATGCAAGGCATTGCTCTGAATACCTACTTACATTCTTTTTTATTTGGGATAGGTATTACTATCTCATTACATATATGAGAACACTAAGATGTATAACAGTTAAAATTGGTCAAAAACACATAAACTAGTAAGAAGCAGAGCCAAACTTGGAGATGTGAATCTAAATCTGCATCCATGCTTAAGCTTTCAAAGACCATTCCTCAATATTTGAGGGAAAGATCTGAAAAAGAAAATTGGATCAGTCTACCATCAAATGATGAAGTTAAAAGATATATCCCAAACTAAATTGTATTTCTTTTATACACTAGCAATGAACTAGTGATGAAAAATTAACAATACAAAATAAAAAAAATTTTTAAAGTCTATGTACAACAGCATCAAACAATAAAATACTTAGAAATAAACTTTTGAAAGAAGTGCAGCCGAAACCGGTTTGGCTCAATGGATAGAGCGTCGGCTTGGGGACTGAAGGGTCCCGGGTTCGATTCCGGTCAAGGCCATGGACCTTGGTTGCGGGCATATCCCCAGTAGGGGGCGTGCAAGAGGCAGCTGATCAATGACTCTCATCGATGTTTCTAACTCTCTATCTCTATCCCTTCCTCTCTGTACAAAATCAATAAAATATATTTTTTTTAAAAAAAAAAGAAGTGCAAAAAAAAGTGCAACAGTTGGGACTAGAAAACTGCAAAATATCAGAAAGATTAGGCACTGGCTGGGTATCTCAGTTAGTTGGAGCATCGTCCTTATGGACCAAGGTTCGATTCCCAGTCAGGGCACACAAAAGAGTCAACCAATGAATGCATGAATGGGTAGAACAATAAAAATTGATGTTTCTCTCTCTCTCAATCTCTCTCTCATCAATAATTTTTCTAAAGGACAGATTAAACAATGACTATAAAAATCCCAAGTGTTTTTTGGCAGAAATTGATAAATTGGTCTTAAAACCCAGGGACTCAGAAATGCCAAAAGAGTCTTGAAAAAGAACAAAATTAATGAACTTAATTAATTTCAAAATCTATTAAAAAGCTATTATAACCAAATATTATAGAGCTGGCATGAGAATGAATAGAGAATAAAATGAAGAGTCCAGAAATAAACGGAATATATAGACAGTTGATTTTCAATAAGGGTGCAAAGACCATTCAGTGAGAAATTTCTTTTTTTCAATATCATAGTGCTGGGACAACTGGATTACCATGTGCAAAAGAATGAATCTGGACCACTACCTTACACAAAAATTAACTCAAAGTGGGTCAACAACCTAAGCATAATGGCTAGAAGTTAAAACTCTTAGAAGGGAGCACAGGAGTAAACCTTCGTGATCTTGGATTTGACTATCAATTCTAAGATTTGACACCAAAAGCATAAGGAACAGAAGAAAAAATAGCTGAAACCAGCCTGCGGACTGAGAGGTCCCGGGTTCGATTCCGCTCAAGGGCATATACATTGGTTGTGGGCACATCCCCAGTGGGGCGGGGGGGGGGGGGGGGGGGGGGGGGATGCAAGAGGCAGCTGGTTGATGTTTCTCTCTCATCAATGTTTCTGGCTCTCTATCCTTCTCCCTTCCTCTCTGTAAGAAAATATTTTTTTTAAAGAAAAAGAAAAAATAGATAAATGGACTTCATGGCAAAATTTCTTTTGCAACAAAGAACATTATCAAAAAAGTAAAAAGACGGGGAGAGGACAGATGCTCCTGCTGGGAGGACCCCCTGGCCGCTCCTGCCTTGGGATCCAGCCCTCCTGGCCTCTGGGCAGCAGGCAGGGGCATGGCAGGGGTAGGGGCATGGCAGGGGTAGGGGCAGGGCAGGGGCAGGGGCAGGGGCAGGGGCAGGGGCAGGGCAGGGGCAGGGGGGCTCGGTCTCAGGGCAGCCCGGCTCTCCCAGGACCCTCCCAGGAGAAAACACAGCCTGTCTCACACACACACAAAAAAAAAAAAAAAAAGTAAAAAGACAACCTACAAAATGGGAGAAAACATTTGCAATCTTATATATGATTAGGAGTTAGCATCCAGAATAATTTTTAAATTCCTACAACTCAATAATAAAAAAGACAAGTAACTCAATTTAAAAAATGGACTCCTTTGCCCTAGCCGATTTGGCTCAGTGGATAGAGGGTCAGCCTGTGGACTGAAGGGTCCCGGGTTCAATTCCGGTCAAGGTCACATGCCCAGGTTTCAGGCTTGATCCCCAATAGGAGGATAGGAGGTGTACAGGAGGCAGCCAATCAATGATTCTTATCACTGATGTTCCCCTTTCTTTCTCTCTCTCCCTTCCTCCCTCCCTCCCTCTCTGAAATCAATAAAAATATGTGTGTGTGTTTTTTAATGGACTCTCCCCACCATCACCACCCTAGTTGGTCTGGCTCAGTGGATAGAGTGTTGGCCTTCAGAGCAAAGGGTCCTGGGTTTGATTCCGGTCAAGGGCACGTACCTCAGGTGCAGGCTCCTCACCAGATGAAGGAGGCAACCAATCAATGTCTCTCTCTCACAATGATGTTTCTGTCTTTCCCTCTCTCTTCCACTCTCCAACATCCTCAGGTAAGGATTTTTTTAAAAAGAACTTCCAGCCCCCCGAAATGGACAGGGATTTGAACAGACATTTCTCCAAAGAAATATGAAAGAGGCCAATAAGCACAAAGAATTATGCCTAGCATCATCAGTCAGCAGGGAAATGCGAGTCAAAGTTGCAATGAGATGCCATTTTACACCTACTACCGTGTTTCCCCGAAAATAAGACAGCCTCCGAAAATAAGACCTAGCACATGGAAAGATAAGACATCCCCTGAAAATAAGACCTAGCGCAACTTTGGGAGAAAAAATTAATATAAGACACTGTCTTATTTTCTGGGAAACAGGGTAGGTCAGCTACAGGTAAAAAGACAGAAAATAACAAGTATTGGCAAGAATGTAAAGAAATTGAAACCCTCACACGTTCCTAGCGGGAATGTAAAATGATGCAGAGCCTTAAAAAAATAAAGTCTGTCAGCTCCTCAAATGGTTAAAAGAGTTATCATGTGACCCACCAATCGGGATATACCCAGGAGAAATTAAAACATATGTCCCCACTAAAACTTGTACATAAATGTTTATAGCAGCGTTATTCATAATACAGTAGGCCCTCTGTATCCACAGGTTCCACATCCGGGATCGAAAGTGTTCAGATAAAACAGTTACATTGTTGCTAATGTGTACCAGGTGGTTAATCCTAGGATGCTTGCCTCTGAACATACACAGACTGTATTTTTCTTATCATTATTTCCTAAACAGCACAGTATAACAATTATTCATACAGCATTTACATTGTGTTAGGCATTATAAGTAATCTAGAGATGATTTAATGCATACAGAGGATGTGCATAAGTTATCTGTAAATACTACATCACTTTATATAAGGGACTGGAGCATCCTGGGATCTTGTTATCTGGGGGTGGTTCTGGAACACCCCCTCTTCCCCCGACCCCAGATACCAAAAGGCAAGTGTAACCAAAAAGTAGAAAAAGTTCACATGTCTATCAACAGATGAATAGATAAACAAAATATGGTATATCCTTTTAACGAAATATTATTCAGCAATAAAAAGCAATAGGGTGAGCCGAAACCGGTTTGACTCAGTGGATACAGCGTCGGCCTGCGGACTGAAAGATCCTGGGTTCGATTCCGGTCAAGGGCATGTACCTTGGTTGTGGGTACATCCCCAGTAGGGAGTGTGCAAGAGGCAGCTGATCGATGTTTCTAACTCTCTATCCCTCTCTCTTCCTCTCTGTAAAAAATCAATAAAATATTTTTTTTAAAGGAATAGGGTGATGATACGTTACACAGCCTCAAAAAAAAACAAACACTATGTTGAGTAAAAGAAGCCCGTCACAAAAGAAACATATTGTAAGTTACATTATGTAAAATCCCACAATAGTTAAATTCAGAGACAGAAAGTAGGTTAGTTATTGCCAGAGGCTGAGAGAAAGGCAAGGAATGTGAATGGGCACAGATTTCCTTGTGGGGTGAAGAAAACGCTCTGGAAGTAGATAATGGTGATGTTGGACACATAGTGAGTGTTCCAGAAACCAGGAATTGTACAGTAGGAGATTAATCTTATTGTAAGTGAATTACATCTCAAGAAAGCTAAGTTTTTTAAAGACACTTTTTTTTTTTAAAGTCAGTGATGGGAATGTGATGTACCACATGGTAACTGTATTATATATAAGGTAGTTAAGAGAGTATATCTTAAAAGTTCTCAACACAGGAAAAAAATATGTAACTATGTGTGGTGACGTTTACTAGACTTACTGTGGTAATCTTTCTATAATATATATAACCATCAAATGATTATGCTGTACACCTGAAACTAATGTTATCTTCAATTATAACTCAATTTTAAAAATTGAAAAATAACATCCAAAGGAACTACAAAAATGCCACACTGAGAAAATAAAGCACCTAATTCTCAATGCTATTCGGATGCAATCTCAACTCCTAAAGTCTTGTCATCCTATACATTCATAGTTTGTCAGTGAACAAAAATAAACTAATGAAATGAAATCAACTACTGAAATGTTAAAAACATGAAAAAAACAGCCCCTGAAACATCAAATCACTTTCACTCAAACAATTCTATTTTAGCACCGACTCTGAACTAAAACATAAGTCTCTGTTTCAAAATATCACATCCAGAGGACAAATACTCCGAGGTTTAAGCAAATTTCCAACTGTTCTGAATAAACAGTCATTCAGATTTGCTTTGATGAAAATGTAAATGTTTACCTGCCTCGAAGAAAACAAAATCCTTACAAGCCTAGTGTTCCCAAGTGATGGAGAGAAAGAACCATGCTTTTTATTATTACTGTTATTCAGAATTCTATTTCAAAATTAGTGTTAACCTAGCCAAGGTCCTCATAGTTGATGGCTTATATGTATGCCCTGCTTTGCTTACAACCTATTTAAAACAAGGCGTTATAAACAGTCCCAAAAGTTATGTCTGTACCTGATAAAAGTCACATTATACAGTAACCTTGACAGCCATTAACCTCAACATGTCTCAAGAAACTATTTTTGGAAACGCCCTAAGTCCTTTTAGTCTTGCTACAAGCATTTACTGAGCATCTCCCAGGTGCCAGGCACTGCACCTGGTACGGGGATGCCACCACGGTGACCCCTCAGCAGAACAGGTGTCTCTGCTCACAGGAAGCCAGTGCTTGTCAAAGGAGCCCGATGAGGACAACTTGGCAGCTTGTTTAAAAGTCAAAAGCTGCTCCTCCGCCTTGGAGAGACCTCGGGCCTGGGCTGAGTCTTGTATTTTCATCAATGGCTCCGATACCCCCCGCTGTGTTGGAGAACCCAAGGCTGGGGCCATCCCGCCCCATCCAGCAAGATGCCACACCTCCAAAGTCAATGTCACCGAGCATCCTTCGCCCAGACCGATGCCCCGAACACACCACGAAGCGGGGGCGGAAGGGAAGCATCCCCGAACCGCTGTGTCCTAAGCCACCGACAGGCTTGTTCCTTCCCGGGACCCCCTCCCCGCCCCCCGGGGCTGCCTGCACCTGAGCCTCCCGCGACTGCGCCGACACCTGTCTCCCGGCGGCTGCCGCCCGCCTCCCCGATGGGCGGGCTGCGTTTGGGGGCCCGCCGCCCCCAAAAGCGCGGGGGGAAGGCGGGGACGCCGCCGCGCGCATTAGGCGCCGACTGTATACCGCGCTCCCCCGGCCCCCGGCGCGCGCGCACGGACTCCCGCGAAAACTGAGGCGGACGGGCGACAGGCCGGTCCCCGCCGCCCGAGGGTGCCAGGCGGGGATCGAACCCGTCCGGGGGGGCCGGGTTCCGCCCCGCGGGCGCTCGTCAGCCGCCGAGGCCCGGCCGGGCTCCCACCGACGGAGTTTTCACAAAGAAAGTCTCCGGCCCGCGCCCCTCACGCACTCACCGGCGCCGGCGGCGACTCCGGCTCCCGCCGCCTCCGGCCCCGCGCCGGGGTCGGCCCCGGGGTTGGCTCGAGCGCCGGCGGCGGCGACTGCTCCATCCCCGCGGGGGCCCGGGCCGCGTCCGCCCGCCTCGAGCTAACGGTCCCGCCAGCTAGGAGCGCGCGCCGGCTCCGCGCGCCATGTTCCCGCCGTGCCGCGCGCCGCCGCCGCGGCGGGCCCCCGCCAGCCCCCTCCCCGCGCACGCGCACGCGCGCCGCCGCGAAGCCCACCGCCGCCGCCGCCGCCGCCGCCGCGCACGCGCCGCGCCCCCCTCCCCGCGAGCCCCGCCTCGCGCCCCGGAGCCGGCCCGCTGTTCCCGGCGCCGCGCCCACCCCCTCCGCACCCGGCCGGCTGTTCTGAGTTCAGCGCCGCCGCCTGCCGCACAGCGGACCACCCCAGGCCGGATGCCCAGACTCCTTGCAGGCACTGCTCTCTTTGCTGCCCCCGGTGCACAGAACTTGGGGCGAGGGTCTGGTCCCCCACGAAGGGCCGGACAAAGGATGTCTCTGCTGAGATCCCCGGAGTGGAAAGGTGCAAGCACGTGCACGATGAGCAAGCGGCACAGGGAAAGCCCTGGTGTCTGGGGGGGGCCAGGCTCCATGGAGACCCTGAGTGACAGTCCCGCATCTCCACTCACCTTCGCGTGATGAATAAGGTCAGGAATCCGGGTCTGTTTCTCCTTGATGAGGAAGGTCCGACAACGAAGGCATGATGGGAGGACTCAAGAAATAATCGAGATAGAAGTGTCAACACCGGGCCTAAGAGGTGCCAGGTGGTATAATCAGATGTCAAGACCTCTCAAGTAGGTTTGTTTGTTTACCGGCTAAAAACCATGGGCTCTGGAGAAGGGAGACCTGGGTTCCAGTATTGCCTCCACCTGTTACAGACTGGGGAACTGGAATAGGACACTTGACTGAACCAGAGAGCCTTGATTTTTTTTTAATATATTTTATTAATTTTTTTGGAGACGAAGGTAGAGGGAGAGTTAGAAACATCGATGAGAGAGAGATATAGATCAGCTGCCTCCTGCACACCCCCCACTGGAGATGTCCCCGCAACCAAGGTACATGCCCTTAACCGGAATCGAACCTGGGACCTTTCAATCCGGAGGCCGACACTCTCTCCACCGAGCCAAACCGGTTTCGAAGAGCCTTGATTTCTAAACCTGCGAAGAGGGGAGTGGCAGTCCTATCTCGCCAAGTTGACCCGAGCTTCCAGAAGATGATGCGTGTGTGCTCCTGAGCACAGGCCTGGCACACGCCAGGCTCTCCACGCTCCCCTGGGTAGCTCCGCCCCGTCCTTCCAAGCGTCTAAAAGCTCAATGAAAAGGCCTGGGGTAGAATTAGCTGCGAGGGGTGAACGCCACCTGAGAGCTGGAAGGTCCGTTACTTCCCACATCTTTGCTTTGCATTCTCTGCCCCAAACGTCTCTGAAGACCCTCAACTTGGCAGAAAGCAAAACAGAAGCAGAGAATGTTTTCCTTGGTAGAAAAAAAAAAAGTTTACAAGGGTCTCCTGGAGTTTATAAAGGGTTGGATTTATTAGTCCGGTCTTTTCCAGATACAAGTGACAAAACACACACACACACACACACACACACACACACACACACAAAACCCTCAACCTGAAGTAAAACAAAGGAGAGTATTAAAAAGTCCTGGGTGGTACCTCATTAGGGGCATAGCTAGATCCAGGTGCTCAAACAGTACCCCATCTTTCTCCAACCTCAGCTCCGCTTCCCTCTCTGAGGGAATTCTCATAGTTCTCCCGTAGTATCCCATGCAGCTCCTACCTCCTATCAGACCAGGAAAGCAGTTGATCCCCACAAGTTCCCTCCAAAGTCTCAGGGTTGAGACTCTTGAGGTTGGTACCTTTATTGCACCCATTTTGAAGAAAGTTGCCTAACGCCGAGGTCAGGAAAGGCAGAGAGCTCAGCTTAGCACAATATTGCTCCAGAAAGCAAATGTCATCCATTGGCTTCATTTCCATCTGCTCAGTTTTCAAAGTCCTGTGATCCTCTCTAGCTGGGTAGCCCACTGGGAAGAGCTCTACCAGGGAAGGAGCCTCTAGTACCTTCAACTTCCATAGTGGAAGATACTTAGCTTGACCGTCTCACTCGCCCCCCACCCCATGATTTCATGGGGTAAAGGGACGCCCCCCAAAAAAGTAAGAATTGGACATGTCACCTTACATAGGGCCTCTTTGGTCATTACTGGGTCACCAGGACACACTCACAGGCCTGATCTGCATTTCTAGACAGGAAAGAATGAACTGCTATGCCTTAGTCTTCTCGATCCCCTACTAGCGGTCGGCAACCTCATTAGTCCACAGAGCCAAATATCAACAGTACAATTATTGAAATTTCTTTGGAGCCAAATTTTTTTTAACTTAAACTTCTTTGAATGCCACTTCTTCAAAACAGACTCACTCAGGCCGTGGTATTTTGTGGAAGAGCCACACTCAAGGGACCACTGCCCCATACTGTCCATGTCTGCTGCAGGAATACTAATGCTTGGTTATAGGATTGTGCTGGGCATGACACACATAATAAAGTTGATGTGCCATGTCCCCTTCCTAAAATCAGGAAAATAATGAGTTTTACAAATTATCTGGCTCCGAGGTTTCAAGAACTGCGGCCCTCTTATGTTTATTTGTTGTTAATCCCCCCACCTGAGGATATGTTTCCCATTGCTTTACAGGGGGGGGGGGGGGGAGAGAAGCATTAATGAGAGAGAGAGACACACATCAACTGGTTGCCTCCAACGCTTAAACACTGAACACACCAACAGGGGCCTTTTTTTTATTGTGGTAAAATACACGTCACATGTAACGTCTTAACCCTTTTTTTGTAAGTACACAGCTGAGTGGGATTAAGTATTCACATTGCTGTACAATCGTCACCACCATCCATCTCCAGAACTATTCATCTTGCAAAACAGAAACTCTATCGTCCATTAAACAATAACTCCCCCCTCCTCACTGCCCTTCCCCCAGCTCCAGGCAACCACTATTCTAATTTCTGTCTCTGAGAGTCCGACTCCTCTAGGTACCTCCGCTAAGTGGAATCATACACCATTTGGCTTATTTCCCTGAGCGTCCCTGTGGACCTGCCTCTTTATTCTATAGAGGGTGAGGATGAGAATTTAAAATAGGCCCGTGGGGGAAAAAAAAAAAAAAAAATTGAAATAAAATGGGCCCGTGGTGTTTGCACCAGGCTACCTGCCGCCTCAGGAGGACTGTGGCAGCCAGTCACTCTCTCCACACTCCACCCCGACCTCGCAGTGGCCCTCCCTCCTCCCTGCAGCTGTCCGAAGAGCCTTCAGAATGTGCATGCGCCTCCCCTAGGCTGAGACCAAGGGCATTTCCTGAGAAACCTGGCTGGCTGGCCACAGCCGCGGAGAGTCCCAGATAAAAAGCACGTGATTTCACACACACACACACACACACACACACACACACACACACACGAAGGCGTGCACCTAAAAGCTGATCATCCAGCCGGAGCTTGAACATCAAGCACGCAGCCCAGGCTCCATGAGGTCTTCATTGTGCACTGGCGCCTCTGGAAAAGCAGCTGCGCCCATAATTAAAGTCCAAAAACAAACAAAGAAAAGAGCAGCAGGCTTCAAGAAGGTCCTTTTCTCGCGCACTGAGGAAGAGCTCAGGAGACGGCAGCACAGACAGCCAGGCGCTTCGCGGTGCCGGCATCATCCGCCTCCCCTTCCCGGAGCCGCTTTCGACTCGTGGAAGGCTGGAAAGAGAGGAAGAGGGAGAGACGTTCCAGGAAGACCGCGGGCTGTTTAAAGATGGCCCCGCGTTTCCCACTCTGCTCCCTGCAAACGGGGAGGCTTTCACGTGAAACCTCTAGTTCCAACAACGACTGGTTTTCCTCACTGACATCTGAGTCCCCATCCCGTCCCACTGGACTCAGACCTGCTCCTCAGAATTGACAGCTCTCTCCCTGTGGCTTCCCGATCATTCAATGATTTATATATTTTAAATACATTATTATTGATTTCAGAGAGGAAGGGAAAGGGGGAAGAGAAGCATCAAGGATGAGTAAGAATCATTGGTCGGCTGCTCCTGCACGCCCCCTACTGGAGATGGAGCCAACAACCCCGGCACCTACCCCTGACCAGAATTCAAACTGATGCCTCCTAGGACGTGGGTCAATGCTCGATCAATAGCCACAATGGCTGGGCTCAATGACGTATATTGACGGTAAGCAGCACTCACAGCCTCCTCTGGGCCATCTTCTCCGAAATCAGGAAATTTAAAGAGATGGCGATTCCTTTCCCTGGGAGCCCCCGTTTTATGGAAAGACAAGTCTTTTTTTGTGTCTTTGTTCTCCGGTTTACAGAATTGCAAGGGCAGAGTGGGAAGAGGAGTGCTGTCGGTCACCAAAAGAAGGTGGGGCAGGAACGAACGGATATTACCTTACACCAGTGTTTCCCAAGCTTCTCTCACGGCGAGAATCGCCTGGGGGAGTTGCTAAACTACAGATTCCTGAATCCCAACGGAGAAGCGCTAAACTAGAATTTCTGGGAACCTATAGGTAAAATTGTACACTTAACTCAGTGCTCTTTTACCTATATGTTCCCCAAAATTCTAGGTTAGCACTTCTCCGTTGGGATTCAGGAATCTGTAGTTTAACAACTCCACCAGGCGATTCTCGTCATGAGAGAAGCTTGGGAAACACTGCCTTACAAGTACCGAGAACAATGGAGGGATAAAAGTATAATCAACAAACCGCCCATCACTCATCCACATTTTTAAATTGTCAGCTAATTTCTCATGGAGCCTCGAACAGAGTCTTTTCCCCTTGACTGGCAGGAGACTGCTTCCAGGACAGTCCCTCGCTGTGCTTCTCTAGTGCATTAAGCTTACTGCTCATGGTCAGATCTTCTAAGGACACTGGAGCAGGTCAAGCCGAAACAAAGTATCTACTACATCACTCCTAAGTGTGTGTGTGTGTGTGTGTGTGTGTGTGTGTGTGCGCGCGTAGCCATTGTTATTAGACTATTCAAACTCATCATCCTTGCTCACTGGCTCTTTAAACCTGCGTTTAACGACCGTCATCTCGCAGGGGTCTTCAAACTACGGCCCGCGGGCCACATGCGGCCCGCAGAGGAGTCTGATCCGGCCCGCCAGGTTTTTTGGGCAGTGAGCGCAGCCGAGGTGTTACAGTAGGAATTAGTAGTTCATATAGTCTGGTCCTCCAGCTCTCTGAGGGACCGTGATCTGGCCCCCACTTTAAAAAGTTTGAGGACCCCTGGATCTGGATACCTGGGCCGGGAACTGGGGTAGAGCCGTTGACGTATTTTCTTCAAAAAGCAAATTTTGAAATTTCGTCTTCATGTCCTCATCCTGAAAAGAAACAGAAAGCGTAAGCAGCCTGCGTCTGAGGGACAGCTCCTCGGAGGACGGGGCCAGGAAGCCCCCGGAATCCGAGAAGTGGGCAGAGGCGCCGGGTCTACCAGCTGAGTGGCATGGCCCTTGCCGGAGCTCCGGGAGGGAGAGGACCGCCTGGCCCTCCCCCCCGCCCCCCCCCTCCCCGAGTGGGCTAATCAGCAGGCAGCGCTCCATCAGCACTGGCTGAATCAAAACCACATGCTTCAGCACTCTTGGCGGGTCAGAGAGAACCACAGACCGAAGCAGGCAAAAGACTTTCAGGACCAGCGTCCCGGGTCCTGCCTGAGATGGCAAGCAGGAGGCTGGAGGCTGGCGCTGACTCCGTGCAGCCACGAAGTCTTTCCAGGAGGTCGCCCGCCTCCTCTCCCTGCCAACGTGTGGCCAGTTCCTGGGGCCACCCTAACAAACCCACCCAGCACCCTAGGGAGACCCACCAGCAAGTGCTGTGCAAATCGCCAGGAGGACTTCCCGCCCACAGTATCCGGAGCGTGGGTCTAATGAGAAAGGAAAGCCCTGGCTGGTGTGGCTCAGTGGATAGAGCATCGGCCTGTGGACTGAAGGGTCCCAGGTTCGATCCCGGTCAAGGGCACGGACTTTGATTGGGGGCACATCCCCAGGAGGGGTGTGAAGGAGACAGCCAATCGATGTTTCTCTCTCATCGATGTTTCTAACTCTCTATCCCTCTCCCTTCTCCTCACTGTAAAAAAAATCAATAAAACATATATATTTTTAAAAAATTCAAACTTGCCGAAACCGGTTTGGCTCAATGGATAGAGCGTCGGCTTGGGGACTGAAAGGTCCCGGGTTCGATTCCGGTCAAGGGCATGTACCTTGGTTGCGGGCATATCCCCAGTAGGGGGTGTGCAAGAGGCAGCTGATCGATGACTCTCTCTCATCGATGTTTCTAACTCTCTATCTCTCTCCCTTCCTCTCTGCACAAAAATCAATAAAAAATATATATTTAAAAAAAAAATTCAAACTGGAAGGTGCCTCAGAGGCAGGCAGGAAGGAATCCTGTTTCAGGAAGTGGATCTAAGGGGTGCTCCGACAAAACAGACCAGAACTCCCATTCCCAGTGCTCAGCCCAGCGCCAGACCCGCCAGAGCCCTTGGCTTCGTCCAGAACCCTGCCTTTTCCCAACACAAAACCTCAACGGTCCCTAGCAGGTGTGGGCACTCCGCATCCTTATCCCCATTCAACGCTCACTCCACCTTTTGCTGCCAAAACAAAATGCAGACAAAAGAGGACTCTAGTGAGCCCCCTGTGGCCGGGTCAGGCTGAACCTCGCCTCTGCCTTGGCTGTTAACAGCGCTTTTCTTTTTCGGCAAAAAAAAAAGTACAAGAAAAATAGGCTGTTCTTGTTCCTACATCCGGGGGAGATGCAAACCCCGTTCCCGGGCCTAACTGGGCCGCTCCATTAAAAAAATATTTTTTTTTTTCAAGACCTAACACAGCTCCTCTACGTCCACATCGAGCCCCAAGCCTCCCTGCTAGGGCGAGAGAGCCAGGGACCTGCTTTTCTTTCTCATCCACGTTAACTCCCACAGGCAAAGGCAGCCTATGTATCCAAACTCCTTTTCCCAGGGCCCGCGGTTTCAGATCTGTGTGGTCTGTTAAGCACTAAATCATCTGGCAGGTTGGCGGGGGGGGGGGGGGGGGGGGACGGGGACTGCTGTTGCTAGGTCAACAGCCCAAACACATACATCTACTTTTTAAAAATTTATTTTAGCCGAAATCGGTGTGGCTCAGTGGATAGAGCATCAGCCTGCGGACTGAAGGGTCCCGGGTTCGATTCCAGTCAAGGGCACGTACCATGGTTGCGGGCACATCCCCAGTAGGGGGTGTGCAAGAGGCAGCTGGTCGATGATTCTCTCTCATCGAAGTTTCTAACTCTCTATCCCTCTCCCTTCCTCTCTGTAAACAATCAATAAAATATATATATATTTTTTTTTTTTAATTTCTTTTAAGGATGTGTTGCTCTCAACCTGAGCTGAGCTGACCGGAGCCAACCTGCTAGGCGCGGAGGGTTGGAAGAGGAGAAGCATCGGGACGATCTTCCCAGAAGCCCAGAAGCACGGTGCTGAGACGGATGGTTCCGTCTCCACCCCACGGGGAAGGGAGAGACCAAGTGCAGGTTCCCAGAAAGGGGCGCGGAACTGCCCTGCCCAGGAGGCCTGACGTCCATCAGAAGGCTGCCCGAGGCTGCAGCTGAGGCCCACACCAAAGATGACCCCAGCGGCCCAGACCGGTGTGGCTCAGTGGATATAGAGCGTCGGCCTGCAGACTGAAGGGTCCCGGGTTCGATTCTGGTCAAGGGCATGTGCCTTGGTGGCAGGCACATCCCCAGTGGGGGGGGTGTGCAGGAGGCAGCTGATCGATGTTTCTCTCTCATCGATGTTTCTAACTCTCTATCTCTCTCCCTTCCTCTCTGTAAACAATCAATAAAATATATTTTTTTTTAAAAAGATGACCCCAGCGGAGCCACAGAGGACGTCCAGCCCCCACAGCCGGGATGAGCTCAGCGCGGAACCTCAGGGCAGCTGCACGCCCGCCCGGGGGGACGCAGAGGGAATGCGCACTCGGGAGGCGCAGGTGACGGCCTGCACGAGAGGCCTGCTTCCTCTCCGCGGCCAGGCGGGGTCCTTTCCATCCAATCGCTTGGGCTTCAGAAACAGTTAGATCCTCCCCCCACCACCAACCCCCCCGGACGCTGCCCTTCCCCTCCAACACCTGCTCCGTGATTTAAAGGGGAAGAGGCTGGAACACAG
This sequence comes from Pipistrellus hanaki, assembly GCF_964339955.1. Lineage (NCBI taxonomy): Eukaryota > Metazoa > Chordata > Mammalia > Chiroptera > Vespertilionidae > Pipistrellus > Pipistrellus hanaki. The sequence continues at coordinate 3,715,101 of NC_140521.1, read as the reverse complement.
CCCATCCCACCTGTGTGGAGTGGAGGGTCTGAGGGAGGAGGGGAGCACAGCTGGGGATGAGATTCCGCGTTAGGACAGCTCCTCCGGGGCACACAGCCAGACGGCCGGCCCCGGGAGGCCACGTGGAACCAAGACCAGCCATCAAGGGAGCTTGTCCCTACAAGAGCCACACACCAACTTTACAAAGATTGACCCCAGCTCTAACCGGTGTGGCTCAGTGGATAGAGCGTCGGCCTGTGGACTGAAGGGTCCCCAGATTCGATTCCAGTCAAGGGCATGTACCTTGGTTGCGGGCACATCCCCAGTAGGGGGTGTGCAGGAGGCAGCTGATGGGTGTTTCTAACTCTCTATCCGTCTCCCTTCCTCTCTGTAAAAAAAAAAAAAAAAAATCAATCAAAAATATATATATGTATATATATTTTTTCAAAATATATATATATTTTATTTTTTCAGAGAGAAAGGGAGAGGGATAGAAAGCTAGAAACATCGATGAGAGAAACATCGATCAGCTGCCTCCTGCACACACCCCCGCACTGGGGATGTGCCCGCAACCAAGGTACATGCCCTTGACCGGAATCGAACCCGGGATCCTTCAGTCCGCAGGCCAATGCTCTATCCACTGAGCCAAACCGGTTTCGGCAATAAAATATATTTTAAAAAATAAAATAAAATGAAAATAAAAAGATTGCACCCAGACACCACACAAAGACCCACCCACCTATCTACAGACCCCGCCCACCTAAACGCTTCATCTACAACAGCTGCAGGACACAGACCCAAACAGCCAACGCTGTGCTTCCCTCCTCTTCCTCATCTCCGAGGCACAGTCCAGGGCTGCCCAGTGGTTTATGCTACGAGGCGGCACCGCCCATACCCACCTGAAGCCACGGGTGTTTCAAAGCCTCTTCCGTCGTGAAACGTGCCTTTGGATCCACTACCAACAGCTTCTTGATGAGGTCCAGGGCTACAGCAGTAAGCCCCAGGGAGAAAGGTAAATGCACTGAGTCAGCAAAATGAACCGCTTGCCAGAATCCCAGGCCAGCGTCCAGAAAGAAGAGAGAGGGGCTGAGGTCACAGAGGAGCCAGCAGGCGTGGCGGGCAGGGCCCCCTGACGCTCCCTCACCTTCCCTCGGTCTCTGTACCCATCGGAGCGCTCTGAGAACAGCAGGAAAGACCGTGGCTCCCTGCTCAGGCATCTCCCCCTCTTCCCTCTCGGCTCCTTCTCTCATGGCCGGGTTCAAGGTCAAAGTAATTAAAGCTGAACTTACACTAAGGCAGTGTTTCCCAACCTTCTCTCATGATGAGAATCACCTGGTGGAGTTGTTAAAACACAGATTCCTGAATCCCAACTAAGAAGTGCTAAACTAGAATTTTTGAGAACATATAGGTAAAATTGCATACCTAACTTAGTGCTCTGTATATAACATCTGTCTTAGAGCACTAGTTAAGTATACAATTTTACCTATATGTTCCCAAAAATTCTAGTTTAGCACTTCTTAGTTGGGATTCAGGAATCTGTGTTTTAACAACTCCACCAGGTGATTCTCATCATGAGAGAAGGTTGGGAAACACTGCTAAGGTGACCAGATCGCCCAGGTGTTGGCGGGACAGTCCTGATTTCTAACAATTTTTCCCGCATCCCGCAGCGTTTTAAAAAAAAAGTCCCGATTTTTGGAAAGACTGGAAACATTGGAAAGATTCTTTCCAAAAATCGGGACTTTTTTAAAACGCCGCGGGACGCGGGGAAAAATGGTTAGAAATCAGGACTGTCCCGCCAACACCTGGACCATCTGGTCACCTTAACTTACACCCAGTTCTAAGACACCCAGGATACAAGCCCACGCTCCCCGAGACCCACCGATGGATGGAGAGAGTTCCTCAGGCAGCGAGAGGCTTGGCAGACAGGAACCTGGGTGGCCAGCAACCCGTGGCCATTATTATATATAATAATTGTGCATTGCAACATATTATATAATATTGCAACATATATAATATTGTGCATTGCAACAATATTAGTCCTTAGACACTGACATTTAACACAAGCAACTATGTTACAGCTATCTGTCCTTTCGTTTCACTTTTCCGCTTTTCTCTTTTGAGAATGTCAAAGTTGCACCGGGAAATTCTTAAACACAAAGGAACTAGTTACACTTACTCTGACGTGCTTGTTTATTCAAAGGAAACCTTGTAACTAAAAAGTTACTTGTTGCCCTGGCTCCGTGGATAGAGCATCGGCTTAGGGACGGAAGGGTCCCAGGTTTGATTCCGGTCAAGGGCATGTACCTCGGTGGTGGGCACATCCCCAGTAGGGGGTGTGCAGGAGGCAGCTGATGGATGTTTTTTTTTTCTCATCGCTGTTTCTAACTCTCTACGCCTCTCCCTACCTCTCTGTAAAAAAAATCAATAAAATAGCCCTGACTGGTTTGGCTCAGCGGATAGAGCGTCGGCCTGTGGACTCAAGGGTCCCGGGTTCGATTCCAGTCAAGGGCATGTATCTCGATTGTGGGCACATCCCCAGTGGGGGGGTGTGCAGGAGGCAGCTGACTGATGTTTCTCTCATCGATGTTTCTAACTCTCTACCACTCTCCCTTCCTCTCTGTAAAAAAAAAAAAATCAATGAAATACATATATTTTTTAAATCAATAAAATAAAATTTTAAAATAATAATAAATAAAATAAATCCACTGTCATCTTAAAAAAATAAATAAATAAAGGGTTACTTTTTTTTGCACACTTAAATCGGTACCCAGCACTTGTGTATGTTATATTTAACCCTTACAAAAACCCTGTAAGGTAGAGAGGGGTTGTGTCCCCTTTACAAGTAAAGAAAATGGAGACTCAGAGAGTCGAAGCCACTTGCCCAGGGTCACCCAGCTAGGAGGAGCAGACCCAGGACCTGAGTTTAGAGCTGTCTGATAAGGCCTCCCGCAGCCTCTCACACGGCGGTGCAAAAGCAACAGGAAGTGCGAGCAGAATGGACGGCAGAGGAAAGCATAATGGGACTACTGGGAAAGGAACGCTCCCACCCCAGCACACACACACAGGGGAGCAAACCTTGGCCTAATAACCCATCCGTGTCCGTACCCTGCTCGGAGACCTCAGCCCAGACCTCAGGGACGAAGTGGTACTTCCCGCTGGTGATCTGGTCCTTCAGCGGCACCTGCGTCTTATGCTCAGAGAAAGGCGGGTACCCACTGAGGCTGCGTAGCGGCAGGGAGAGAGAGGAAAAGAAACCAAGTGGTAGTCTCAGTGGCATTCGGATAGACTTCTTTTTTTCCCCCCACCCCCAGCATAATGAAAAATGCGATTGTTCTATCCATCAATGGATTAAAAAAAAAAGAAAAAAAAGAAAAAAGTGACCTACATTAAACACAAGCCCTCTACCTGGGCATGTTTCTGATTTCACCTAATGAACTCCAACCAGACTCTGAAAGCCACGGTTTCTTACCAAATGAAAAGAATGACTCCTAAACTCCAGCAGTCCACAGCCCGGTTATAGCCGGCGGTCCCCAGGGAACTGAGAACCTCGGGAGCCAAGTACGTGGGGGTGCCGCATAAGGTTTTCATGAGAGAGGTCTCCCCCAAGATCTTGGACTGCCCGAAATCGGTGATCTGAAAATCAAAGACAAACGAACAGGAATCCGTTTTAATGAGAGCCTAAAATAAAAAGATTCACACAGCCCGCCAGTCCCCAAAGACGGGCAGGTCAGACCGGTTTCTGCCCTGCAGTTCACGCCTGCCGCTAATCTGGAATCTACAAATTCGTGTCTAATGGAAGGCCGCTGGGAGCTTTTTCAAGTTCTTTCATTTTGTTTATATTAAAATCCCCGAGCCAAGAACTCTCCAAGGCCCAGGCATTATGCCAACGTATCTGTGTTCTCTGTAACCTTACAAAAGGTTTATAACTTCTATCGCAGACCTCCAGGATTCTGATTAGTTATGCATGGTTCCGAGTAGACCCCGGTTTCTCAGCTGAGGGACTTGGGGGGGAAAATGTATCTCTGGATGCCACCCACAGGAGCAGCCTGGACGACATGATTGTACTTATTCATTCATTCATTCTTCATTCATTCACTCTAATCACTAAGAGATTCCAAAGCTAAGCCAGGCTTGAGCAGCACTGTCTCGCACAGAGGGAAGAAGAAGATGGGATGTATGTAACTTACCCTCCATTTAAATCACTCTCCCTCCCTCTGAACATAAAAGTGGTACACAGTGGAGCTCCACAAATGCTCATTAGAATCCGGATTAAAACAATAAATACCACCCTAGCCGGCTTGGCCCAGTGGACAGAGCATCAGACTGCGGACTGAAGGGTCCCAGGTTCGATTCCCGCCAAGGGCACAAGCCTGGGTTGTGGGCTTGATCCCCAGTAGGGGGTGTGCAGGAGGCAGCCGATCAATGATTCTCATCATTGATGTTTCTATCTCTCTCTCCTTCTCCCTTCCTCTCTGAAATCAATAAAGAAATAGATTTTTTAATTAAAAAAAATAAATGAATACCAACTGGACTGTAAAAATAACTGCTAAAAGTGGAAAGATCAAATTCCCAACATTTTTTTTTAATATATTTTATTGATTTTTTTACAGAGAGGAAGGGAGAGAGATAGAGAGCTAGAAACGTCGATCAGAGAGAAACATCAACCAACTGCCTCTCGCACACCCCCTACCGGGGATGTGCCCGCAACCAACATACATGCCCTTGACCGGAATCGAACCTGGGACCTTTCAGTCCGCAGACCGACACTCTACCGCTGAGCCAAACCGGTTTCGGCAAATTCCCAACATTTTTATGCTCATATTTTTTTACCTGATGAACCTAACAGCTTCTGGACAGAAATCCACTGGCATGGCCACATACAGAACACACACGTCTTACCTTTATCAGACAGTCCTCCTTTTGAGATGAGAGTAGAACATTCTCTGGCTTTAAGTCCCGATGTATGATGCCATTGTCGTGAAGGTACTGCACAGAAAGGGAGGCATGGTCCTTCAGATAAGGAGTATGCGTGTGAGACACACACACACACACACACACACACACCAGCTCCGCAGCTCCTCACCTGCACAGCCAGGAGCATCTGGTAAAAGTACAGCTTGCACGTCGCTTCTCTCAGGCGCCGGTTGCCCACCACCCTGTCAAACAGCTCGCCGCCTTCCATCCTGAAACGCGCACCGTACGCCGGAGGGAGGCTCACGTGGGTGGGCCACGCAGAACAAATTCCCCAAGACAAGCCAGGGGCTGCCATTCTTACTCCCCCGTGACTCCCGTCGTCAAGGCGATGAGGCAGTAAGCTTCCTCCACCAGGAGGATGTCCCCAGTGGACAGTAGGAAACAAGGAAAGCTGGGAAGACGGTGCAGTGGGCAGTGCAGACACTTGGGAGGGCTTTACAAAATCTGACTCCTGCCCTGACCGGTCTGGCTCAGTGGATAGAGCCTCGGCCTGCGGACTCAAGGGTCCCGGGCATGTACCTTGGTTGTGGGCACATACCCAGTGGGGAGTGTGCAGGAAGCAGCTGATCAATGTTTCTAACTCTCTATCCCTCTCCCTTCCTCTCTGTAAAAAATCAATAAAATATATTTTTAAAAGTAAAATATAAATATATATATATATATATATATATATATATATATACATACATTTTGTTTTTTGTTTTTTTTTTAATCTGCCTCCATGGATCCGAGGCAGGGCCCGGGAGTTTGCGTTTTAATCACACTCCCAGTTAGATTCTGAGACTGGCATAGAGCAGCAAGCAGGAGGAGACAATCATATCATCAGGGGACTAAAGTCCAACGCTACAACTTTCCAGCTGAGGCGCTTTGAGCAAATTATGTAACCTCTCTGATTTTTTAAAAAATATGTTCTATTGATTTTTACATAGAGGAAGGGAGAGGGATAGAGAGTTAGAAACATCAATGAGAGAGAAACATCCATCAGCTGCCTCCTGCACACCCCCTACTGGGGATGTGCCCACAACCAAGGTACATGCCCTTGACTGGAATCAAACCTAGGACCCTTCAGTCCACAGGCCGACGCTCTATCCACTGAGCCAAACCGGTCGGGGCATAACCTCTCTGATCTTGTTTCTGCCTCTTTAAAACAGAGAGAAGATTCCGGCTGGTGTGCCTCAGTGGTTGAGCGCTGACCTATGAACCAGGAGGTCACGGTTTGATTCCCAGTCAGGGCACACGCCCGGGTTGGTGGGCTCCATCCCCAGTCGGGGGTGTGCAGGAGACGGCCGATCAATGATTCTCTCATCAAATGGGGTGTCATGATCACCCCGTTTAACACCAGGAGAATGACTGATGTGAGAGGTCTAACAGCGGGCCGTCAGCTTGTCCCCTGCAGAGTGGGACTCAGACCCAGGCCTCGGACCCGGGGCCTGGGACACGGAGGGGTTTCGGATCGGTAGGAAACCCCTCGAGCACTTTGCGGGGGGCCCCCCCCTCCAACCACACGCATCTGCCCCGGGTCCCCAGGACGAGAAACGCAAGCCAGCACTCGCCTTTCCATAAGCATGGAAACGGAAACAGAGGAAGGAGCTTCCTACTTACAATTCCAAAACAATATAAAAATCCTCGGCATCAAAAAAGTCTTTAATCTTGATGATACAAGGCTGTAGAGGGAGAAGAGGGAACGCAGTGAGAAGCTCCCCAGAGGAAAAGAGCAGACGCTCAGCATATTGTACGTTTGTGTAAATACCCAACGTTAACAAATCCGTCGAAGTGAGGAATTAGTCTCGAAAACGCTGTGCTCTGAAATACAGGGGCTCCTTGACTTACGAAGGGGTTACATCCCGATAAACCGTAAGTTGAAAACATCGTAAGTTGAAATGTATTTAATGAACATAACCTATGGAATATTGAGTTCAGAGAGTCAGGGAGGCCAAGAGCAGGCACTGGGACACTTTGAAGTTCACGCAGGGGAGAGGTCAGGACAGAATTAACCCGGACGTACAAGGAACTCGCCACCCCACCAAGTTAGCATTTCACGTAAGGATGGCACTGAGGAAGGCAGGCCGGCCTCCCCGCAGTCCCCTCCTCATTGCAGACTGTTGTATCGTAAATCAGCAAACAGGACGCAGGACGCCTTAACCAGCCAGTTCATTAGGGGTCTTGATTCCCGCCGGCGGGCCCAGAGGGAGCTGTCTCCCGGGTTTCTGAGCAAAAACATGGAGGACGCGCTCCCTATTTATATGCTTCCAGGTTCTTTGTCTCCCAAATATGGGGGTTCCGGACCTTCTGCAGACCTCGAGCACAGCGTTACCCATTCACAAAGAGCCTTGTGTAAGTTATTTTTGCGGACAGCTTATAACCTTGAGTACATAACTATCGGGAGTAGTATCAGCCCCTTATGTCAGATGGCTAGCCTGCAAGGTCAGACAGCTTACTTTATTTTCCCTATTATTCATTTAAACTAAAAAGTAACGTTGATTTATAGGATAAGAGACTATTCTGTATGTCTAAAAAATAACAGAGTTGGCGGGACCGGTTTGGCTCAATGGATAGAGTGTCGGCTTGGGGACTGAAGGGTCCCGGGTTCGATTCCGGTCAAGGGCATGTACCTTGGTAGCGGGCATATCCCCAGTAGGGGGTGTGCAAGAGGCAGCTGATCAATGACTCTCTCTCATCGATGTTTCTAACTCTCTAACTCTCCCTTCCTCTCTGTATAAAAATCAATAAAATATATTAAATAAATAAATAAATAAATAAAAAATAACAGAGTTGACTACATAGAACGAGGGATCATTTAAAAACAGCAAAGGCTGCAACTGGTTTGGCTCAGTGGATAGAGGGTCGGCCTGCGGACTGAAGGGTCCCAGGTTCGATTCGGGTCAAGGGCATATACCTTGGTGCGGGCACATTCCCAGTGGGGGGTGTGCAAGAGGCAGCTGGTCAATGTTTCTCTCTCATCGATGTTTCTAACTCTCTATCTCTCTCCCTTCCTCTCAGTAAAAAAAATCAATGAAATATATATATATTTTTTTAAAGTTCAGGGTAAAGCTCTTTCCAGCTAAATGACAACTAAACACACATACGCATGCACATGCACACACAGCTACACACACACACAATTAAGGAACTCACGTTTCATGCTAGCTTTATTATATTGAAATGCTCTGCACTCTTCCCATATTTTGAGATAAATGACTTTAAGAATGGGCCATATTTCACAGAAGTACTTACATGATTTAATTTTTTCAAAATTTCGATTTCTGTTTCAACATTGAGAGCTGGGTCCTTTAATAAATAAAATAGCATTAGAGCTTATTATTATTAATAATAATAGCCAATATTTAGAAAAATGTTTACAGTTAAACTTAGTTGAGTAACAGCTGCCTGAGTTCCAAACCCATCTCTACTCATACAGAGAAATCAAGGCCTATGGATCAATCATTTAAACAACTCACTTAAAATCACTCTATTCTAGTCAAGTGCATGGCAAATAGGAAGCATTCAATAAATGACCAGGCTTTATCCAAAGCTCTTTATTTAAAAAGGATAATGTGCCGAGACCGGTTTGGCTCAATGGATAGAGCATCGGCTTGGGGACTGAAGGGTCCCGGGTTCGATTCCGGTCAAGGGCATGTGCCTTGGTTGCGGGCATATCCCCAGTAGGGGGTGTGCAAGAGGCAGCTGATCAATGTCTCTCTCTCATCAATGTTTCTAGCTTTCTATCCCCCTCTCTTCCTCTCTGTAAAAAATCAATTAAAAAAAAACCAAAAAATGAAAAAAATAAATAAAACGGATAATGCCACATAAGCCTCATAATCCCCCAAGCGAACTGATTTCCATAATCATCCCCATTTTACAGATGGAACAACTGAGTCTCAGAGAAAGGAAGCCCCACAGCCAAAAACAAGTATTTCCACTGTTCCCGTGCTTAACCTGGTAAATTCTGCTTGTCCCATGAGCTGTGGAATTGTCTGCAGTTATTAAAAAAATTATAAAACACAACCACCGCTGACCAAAAGGTTATTTTATTAAACTAGAGGAAGAAATGATCAAGTCAAAATATCTCCTAATACAACAGACGCGGGTCTCGGTTTCCACTGCCGGCTGACATATTTATGGAGACTTTTAACCAGAGGAAGGTTCAGGATTCTGGAGTCCTTCTCCCTCACCATCCCGAGAGGATGAATCAAGTTACTCAGCCTCGCGGGCTACACCCTCCCCCGGCGCAGAGGAGATAGGGTTACATATTTATGTAAAACGGACTTCGGCTGAGAAACCCAGATGTTTCATTTCGAGGGCCTGCCCCTTCCTGTAAGCCGTTAAACTCATTACCAAGCCAGGGTGTGCTCTGATGACTGGGAGGTCTCAAAGAGTTCACGACGATTTGAAAGATGAAATTAAGAACTAACGTCTTGCTGCAAGTCATTAAGGATGTGGTAGGTATTTTCTCCCACAAGCGGGGAGCAAATCCGGAATCACAGGGAAAAAGCTCTCCGAACGAAGTGAACACAGAAAGGAAATCCCTCTTGCTGCGTGAGAATGGCATTGTTGGGGGGAAGAGACCGATCTGGAAAGAATGTTCGAGAATAATGGCCAGAAACAGCTGGCCACAGAGGAAACGTGACTTCGGATCCCGTTTTACATTACTGGGTGGAATCGTGTGTTGAAAGACCAATAATATATTTGGCCACTTTACTCACGCGGTAAGAGTGTGTTAACCCCGTCAGCCGAAGCCGGTGTGGCTCAGTGGATAGAGCGTAGGCCTGCGGACTGAGGGGTCCCAGGTTCGGTTCCGGTCAAGGGCATGTACCTTGGTTGTGGGCACATCCCCAGTGGGGGGTGTGCAGGAGGCAGCTGATCGATGATTCCCTCCCATCGATGTTTCTAGCTCTCTATCCCTCTCTCTTCCTCTCTTTAAGAAATCAATAAAATTTTTTTTTTTTTTTTAAAAGAGTGTAACCCCGTCATATGAATGGCTGGTACAGAAAGAGACGATGAAAATAATTTAATTAAGATTTGTAAAAAAAAATCCATAAACGCAAACATACGCATTTGCCACATTGACTGGGAAGAGCAAAGAATTGGAAATGATCTAAACCACCAACTGGAGAAATGGTTGAATGCATGATGATAAAGCCGATGTGGCTGAGGCCTGACCATCAAAAAGAATGTATTAGGGGAAAGTTGATGCCTTCATGCTTCTATGGAAAAGCAGGAGAGGAAGTTGTATATACAATGTGATTTCAACCATCTAAAAACACGAATTCACATGAACAAAGGCTAGGAAGGAAAAAGAAAACTGAAAGCAGCTGTGGACTTACAGCGGCGGGGATATGGCTGGATCCCGCCCCCATTTCCTTTCATTTATTGTAAAAACAGTCTTGTGACAACTTAGAAGGAGGTAAAAAAAAAAAAAAATCAACTTCCGGCTAGGACATTATGTACAAGGAACTATCTTTTGGAACCAAATTATTCTAAGTTTCTAGGGCAGTTGAATACACTCAGACACGTTCCGTGTTCTTTCCATGCAGATTCACATCTCCGGGCGGTGAATCCTTCCTGACGTGGAAAACGACCATTCCAAAAGGATTCTGGGAAATGAAGAATGGGAGGGAACCGCCGAACAGCCAAAGGCACAGGTACTTACCACGTCTTTCTCGGAGCCGATAGCGAACTTCCTTTTGCTGATGATCTTGATGGCGACTTTCTTGCAGGTCTTCCTCTCAAAGGCCAGCTTCACCTCCCCGCAGGCCCCGCTGCCAGGAAACACACAGGAAGGGGTTGTCAGACCCTGGTTTTCATCTGGAGACCCACCACTCCCGAGGTGGCCTCAACTATTATTATACAAGGGAAAGGCGGTCCAGCGCTTGCTTCAGAAGCACATACGCTAAGAGATCGGAACACAGGAGAACGTTAGAATGGGCCCTGCACCAGATCTCTCTCTCTCTTTCTCTCCCACCCCCTCCTCCCCCGCCCTGGTGATCAGTGCGCATCATGGTCGAACGGTCAGATACGTAGCATATTTTATTATATAGGATCAGAACATTTACCATTGGAATCATTTTAAAGTGCATTAATTCAGTGGCATTAAATACATCTATAATGTACAACCATCACTCTTATCTATGGAAACCCATAGTGCTATGGATTCACTCTCCCATTCTACAGTGCCCCTCTAGCCCCTGGCAACCACGGATCTGCTCTTTGTCCCTCAAGTTGCCTCATTCGAATATCTCATTAACAATCACATCGTACAATATGTAGCTTTTTGTGACTGGCTTCTTTCACCTAGCATGTTTTCAAGGTTCATTCATGCTGTAGCATGTATCAGGATTTCATTTCCTTTTTATAGCTAAAGTAGAGGCCCAGTGCACAAATTCATGCACAGCTGGGGTCCCTCAGCCTGGCCTGCAATTGGGGTCAATCGGGGCCAACTTGCCCAGCCCCAATTGGGACCGACTGGCCGGGGGGGAGGGACCGCAAGAGGCTGGCCTTCAGTGGGAAGTTGGCTGTGGGAGCATATTGACTACCAGGGGGCAGCTCCTGCACTGAGCATCTGCCCCCTGGTGGTCAGTATGCATCATAGCTACTGGTCTGCTGTTCGGTCATAACAGTCACTTAGGCTTTTATATAGATAGATAGATACAAAGATAATATTTCACCGTTTGGATAGATCACATTTATTTACCCATTCCCTTGTTGATGGACACTTGGGTTGTTTCCACCTTTGGCTATGGAGAATAGAGCTGAAATGAACATTCACGCATGTGTGTTTGTTTGAACACCTGTTTTCAATCGTGGGGGGAATATACCTACAAAGGGAATTCCTGAGTCATATGGTAATTCTGCTTAACATTTTGAGAAACCACCAAATTATTTCCCCCGTTATTTCTGCACCATTTTACACCCCCACCAACAGTGTATGGGGGGGGGGGGGGGCGGTCCCAATTTCACCACATCCTCGCAAACACTATTTTCCGTTCCTTTATGACGGCCATCCTAGGGTGTGAAGTGGTATCTCCTTCTGGTTTTGGTTTGCAGTTCCCTAATGACTAGTGATGCTACCCATCCTCTCATGTGGTTTTTGCTCATTTGTGTATCTCCTTTGGAGAAACGTCGATTTCATTCCTTTGCCCATTTTTACATTGGGTTACCTTTTTGCTGTTGAGTCGTTAAGAGGTCTCTATTCTGGATGCAAGATCCTTAAATGATTTGTCAATATTTTCCCTCATTCTGTGAGCTGCCCTTCACTCTCCTGACAATGTCTTTTGATGCACAAAAACGTTTTTAAGTTTGATGAAGCCTAACTTATCTACTTTTTCCTGTTGTTGCCTGTGCTTTGGTGCCATATTTCAATAACCTCTGCCAAATCAAAGGTCGTGATTTCTTCTCACAGTTTTATAGTTTTACTTCTTACATTGAGGCAACTTATTGATGCGCCTCTCATAGTGATGTTTCTTTTTTTTCTTCTTTTTTTATTAACGTATTATATGTGTACATATGATGTTTCTGTTTCTCTCTCTCTCACTGTCACTCCCTTCTACTCTCTAAACATCAATGGTAAAATCTCCTTGGATGAGGATTAACAAAATAAGTAAATATTGGAAGATGTTCAAGACCTTTTCCAATTCGCCTTCCGCTGCAGCGAACAGTCCCCTTTGGCCTGAGAAATCTTCCCTGAGTCCAGTGGGATGTCTCCAATGGTACAACAGGCACTGCTAGCACGATGGGGGGGCAGGGGAAGGGGGCGACACGTAAAATTAAGCCAATCAGGGGTTTGCCCTGGAATCAAAGGCCATGCTGGGAGAGAAGCAGTTCTCTCTGCTGTGGTTTCTGGAAGAATGAAGACAGGAATGTGGAGTCCCTGGAAGCCGTTTTTCCTGCCACACGGAGAAAACAGTTCTACAGGAGGGCCACAAAGAGCCGCTGAACCGAGGGCTGGAGCCGGAGCCCTGGCAACACGGTGGGGGCCCTCAGATCTGGCCGCGGACAAAGCCCAGGAGGCAATCAGAACTCAAAGGCCTCCTGGTCGAGCCATGGCTGAAGTCAGCTGGGCCCCTGAATTTCCCAATGACAAGAGCCAATAAATTCCTTTCCCTCTTTCTTTCTTTGAGAGCGAGGAAGGGAAGAAAGAGAGAGAGAAACATCCATTTGCTGTTCCACTGATGTATGCATTCCTTGGCTGATGCTTGCCGTTACCCTGACCTGGGATTGAACCCACAACCTTGGTATAGCGGGCCAGACAATGCCCTAACCAACTGAGCCACCTGGCCAGGGCCAGAAAAGCCAACGAATGCCTTCACTGACTCACCGAAGTTTCTGTCACCTGCCACATGTTAGAGGATTTGTATGGAATCCTGCCTTAGGGAAAAAATAAGAGTACCACCTATTTCTTTTTTTTTCTCTCTTTCTTTTTTTTAATATATATATTTTATTGATTTTTTTTTTACAGAGAGAAAGGGAGAGAGATAGAGAGTTAGAAATATCGATGAGAGAGAAACATCGATCAGCTGCCTCCTGCAAACCCACCACTGGGGATGTGCCCTTGACCGGAATCGAACCTGGGACCTGTTAGGAGACAATCAGGCTGGCAGGGGAGCAGTTAGGGGGCGATCATTGGCAGGTAGAAGTGGTTAGGGGCAATCAGGCAGGCAGGCGAGCAGTTAGGAGCCAGCTGTCCCGGATTGTGAGAGGGATGTCTGACTGCCGGTTTGTGGGATGGGAGCAAAACCGGCAGTCGGACGTCCACCGAGGGGTCCCAGATTGGAGAGGATACAGACCAGGCTGAGGGACACCTCCCCGCATCCCCATGATCAAATTTTGTGCACTGGGCCACTAGTGAATATTATAAAACCAGGAACAAGCCTGGTTGCAGTGGCTCAGATGGTTGAGCACCTCCCTGTGCACTAGAAGGTTGCTGGTTCGATTCCGGTCAGGGCACATTCCTGGGTTGTGGGTTTGATACCCAGTTGGGAAATGTACAGAAGGCAACAGATTGATGTTTCTCTCTCACATTGATACTTCTCTCTCTCTTTCCACCCCCCCCCCACCTTTTTCCCTCCTTTCTTCTCTCTAAGCTACAAATGTTTAGAAAAAAATTAAGTACAATTTCCATAAGAAAAAGAAAATTTACCTTCCAAGCGTTTTTGACATGATGTATTGGTCTCTTAATTCCTTGGGATAAACTGATTGGTCATCTACCGTCAGATCGAAAAATACAAAAACTAAGGAAAAAAGGGCAGAAATAGGTCTCATTAATTCATTAGGTAAAGAGAAGGTAAATGGTCCTAAATTTTAGTAAACATGTGGACAATAAGGCAATTGTTTAATTCCATTTACTATCTAACCCCAAAGAAACTATTTGGCTAGGCTGAATGTCATGAAACCCATGGAAAATGATGACAAATGTCATTCTTCAATGGAGATACAGCTTCCCTCTCACGGTAGTGCATAAAACCCATACATAAATACTAGTTTTATACCTTGAGCTTGGAATTTCTTTTATTTTTTTTTTAAAGATCGAACATTTTGTTTATTTATTTATTTATTTATTTAATATATTTTATTGATTTTTTTACAGAGAGGAAGGGAGAGAGATAGAGAGCTAGAAACATCGATGAGAGAGAAAACATCGACCAGCTGCCTCTTGCACACACCCTATCGGGGATGTGCCCACAACCAATGTACTTGCCCTTGACCAGAATCGAACCTGGGACCTTTCAGTCCGCAGACCAACGCTCTATCCACTGAGCCGAACCGGTTTCGGCGAGAGCCACATTTTTTAACCAATTGCACTAATATAAAATACCGGTGCTGCCCTAGCTGGTTTGGCTCAGTGGACAGAGCGTTGGCCTGCAGATGGAAGGGACCCAGATTTGATTCCTAGTCAGGGCACATGCCTGAGTTTCGGGCTCGATCCCCAGTAGCAGGTGTGCAGGAGGCAGCCGACAATGATTCTCTCTCATCATTGATGTTTCTCTCTCTCTCTCTCCTTCTCCCTTTCTGAAATATATATATATATATATATATATATATATATATATATATATATATATGTGTGTGTGTGTGTGTGTGTGTGTGTGTATATGTGTGTGTGTGTATATATATATATATATATATATATATATATATATGTTTTTGTTTTTGTTTTTTTTAATGCAACCAGGACTGAGTAGAACCTTGAATGCTAGCCTACATACTTTTTTTTTAAATATATATTTTATTGATTCTTTATAGAGAGTTAAAAACATCAATGAGAGAGAAACACCGATCAGCTTCCTCCTGCACACCCCCCACTGGGGATGTGCCCGCAACCAAGTTACATGCCCTTGACCGGAATCGAACATGGGGACCCTTCAGTCCACAGGCCGACGCTCTATCCACTGAGCCACACCGGTTTCAGCATACTTTTTTTTTTTTTTTTTTTACCTAAACCACTTTCTGCAAAGAACACAATGTCCAATTTCCTTTGATAGGGGAGGAGGGGAAAAACCCCCGACAGCCACAAAATCACGGCTCACCTTTGTTGCTCCACACGGACAGTGCGATTTCCGAATTGTTACTCAAAGGCAGGCGCCTGCCCTTCCCCACCAGCTCTCTGTTCACAAAGGTCCCGTTCCCGCTGTGGTCTTCTATGTAGGCGATGTACGAGTTTTTAGGCCCCATTTCCTACGACAGAGCACATTTTACTTCCAAGTGGTTGTTTTTGTTTTTTTAAAAGCTTTAACAGCGAGGACTAGATCACCGGCTCTCCCAAACAGGCGGCTCCGGGTCACCTACCCTGAAAATCCGGAAGTGCTTCTTGCTGTACGTCCGGTATTTGTCTGTGCTTTTCAGCAGGGGCTCATCAAAGCAGTACTCACAGCTCCGGTCCCTCCCGAACCAGTAGCTGTCATTCACGCACTCTGCGATACAGAAGCACATCCCGGGGGCGTGTGGAGTATCATCTATCCAACGCCTTTAAAAACTGCTCATAAGCCGAAGCCGGTGTGGCTCAATGGATAGAGCATCAGCCTGCATACTGAAAGGTCCCAGGTTCGATTCCGTTCAAGGGCATGTACCTTGGTTGTGGGCACCTTCCCAGTAGGGAGGGGGTGCAGGAGGCAGCTGATCGATGTTTCTCTCTCATCGATGTTTCTGACACTCTCCCCTCCACTCTCTGTGAGAAATCAATAAAATGTATTGGAAAAAATAATAATAATAACAGAGGTCCAAAATCTAAATGTTGTAGGTTCAAATCATTCTCCTACCTACTCCTGGCTGTATGACTGCAAACAAGTTCATCAACTTCTTTCTAGGCCTCAGTTTGTTCTTCTGTAAAATGGAGGTAAGGATGAAGACTCTCCTAGGGTTATTTTGAACTTTAAAAAGATAGTCCCAACACCCCACCCAGCATCAGGCGAGCAGAAGCTGTCTTTATGCAGGGGAGAAGACACACATTCAAGTCTTAGCACAGGTTCCATAATCCTGGAGCAACCCGTACAGGCCCCACAGCCGGCAAGCCCCACAGTCTTGAGCTTTCTGCCGCCACCAACACCTGTCATTGCTTTCCCTGAACAGCACAGTGACACTGCACTACAGAACAGAGGGTCTTACCGAGATTGGAGAATCCGTCCTGAAGGGCCCACACTCGAGCCCAAGGGGCAGGAACCGGCTCCTCGGGTTCTTGGTCCTCAGGAATGGAATACAGCTCCTGCGTGGACACTGTGTCCAAGGAGCTCAGCGTCCCCGAGCTGGAGTGAGAGGACTGGCTGGACGTCGTTACTGTGCTGGTGGAGGACCCGGATGAGCTCTGGGACTGGGAGGAGGGGCCATGGGGCTGGGAGGAGGGGCCATGGGGCTGGGAGGAGGGGCCTTGGGGCTGGGAGGAGGGGCCATGGGACTGGGAGGAGGGGCCTTGGGGCTGCTGACGCTCCCCATCCGTCTCCCGAGACATCGCCACCTCAAAAAATAAGCGTTCGACAATAAGGTGCGTTTCAAGGAACAAGACTCAAAGTTCAAGGGTGAAGGATGAGGCCCTGGCAGGGTAGCTCAGACGGTTATGAGCGCATCATCCCGATGCCAAGGTTGCAGGTTCGATCCTAGGTCAGAGCACATAAAAGCAGCAATCAGTGAATGGATAAATCAGTGGCACAACAAATCCAAGCTTTTGTCCCTCTTGTTCTCTCTCTTCCCTCTCTCCTCCCCTCTAAGGTCAATCAATATATATATATATATATGTTTGTTTAAAGTGAAAGATGAGGACCAAGTTACAATGACAAATAAAAAATAAAAAAATCCAGGGCAAGCATGCTCTGCAAAAATTAAAACTCTAACAGTCTAGACATACAATTCTTCTGGGTTAAGCTTTTCTTCAGCTCACTTTCACTAGATCAGTGTTTCGTCTGATAGCCACAAGCCACGGAGGAAAGAAATTTAAAAAATTACTTGAAGGCCTTGGCTGGTTTGGCTCAGTGGATAGAGCCTCGGCCTGCAGACTGAGGGGTCCCAGGTTCGATTCCAGTCAGGGGCATGTGCACTGGTTGCGGGCACATCCCCGGTGGGAGGGTGTGCAGGAGGCAGCTGATCGATGCTTCTCTCTCATTGATGTTTCTAACTCTCTATCCCTCTCCCTTCCTCTCTGTAAAAAAATCAATAAGATATATTTTTGAAAATTACTTGAAGGCTATAAATAAGTAAACAGCTATGATACTGAATTGAGGAGGGGGAAGAGACTTATATTCACCCCATCTTTAAAATGTAGAAATGAAACCTAAAATGTATTCATTCACACATTCAATACTACACTTAAATGTCATGTATGTTTGGAAAGAGAAAGAAGGGTCTGGCGGTTTGGGGCCAGAGATGGACAAAGAGACACTGCAGTTATTTGCTGCAAAAGGTCACTGATGCCCCACCTCCCGCAAACCAGCTCAGGAAGGTAAGAACCAAGTTCTGTGGGTTCAGTAGAGATTCCCTAACAGCTCAGTGCTGGGCCACTGGATGAGGCAGGACACAAAGGAGCCCACCATCAACAACTCCATCGGGCCTTTTGTGATGCTAAGTAACCAGAGGCTCCTGTTTGCAGCATCCTAAAAGGCCTGCCAGCCCTTCAGCATCTTGCAGGGGCCAATCTTGGGACCAGAGAAGACCTTAGCCAAGGTTCCCCACCCTGGCTTTAGAACTAACTTGATGGCCGAAACCGGTTTGGCTCAGTGGATAGAGCGTCGGCCTGTGGACTGAAAGGTCCCAGGTTCGATTCCGGTCAAGGGCATGTACCTAGGTTGCAGGCACATCCCCAGCAGGGGGTGTGCAAGAGGCAGCTGATCCATGATTCTCTCTCATTGATGTTTCTAACTCTCTATCCCTCTCTCTTCCTCTCTGTAAAAAATCAATAAAATATATATATTTTTTAAAAAGAACTAACTTGATGGACAGGTAAGCTCTGATAACCAAACTACAATATAGTCAAAGTTACTTTCTTTTTGTGCTGCCTTCTGCACACCCCCACCAGGAAGGCGATGCCGGAGCGGAGTCTGCCACTCGGGCTGCACTAGTGCTTCCTCAATTAGGCCGAGTCCTTCTGAAGTTCTGGAGCAAAACTTCTCCACCCTGAACACTGGCAAAAAGACAGTGTGTCAGCAGGCAGCCATCACAGAGTATGAGAAATAAGGGTAAATCAGGTGGGAACCACACTGGCCTCAACCATGAGAAAATACAGTGAAGCAGCCCTAACCGGTTTGGCTCAATGAATAGAGAGCCAGCCTTCAGACTGAGGGGTCCCGGGTTCGATTCCGGTCAGGGTCATGTACCTTGGTTGTGGGCACATGCCTAGTGGGGGTTGTGCAAGAGGGAGATGTGCAGGAGGCAGCTGATTGATGTTTCTAACTCTCTATCCCTCTCCCTTCCTCTCTGTAAAATCAATAAAATATATTTTTTTAACATACAGTGAAGTAGAGACAAATAGGTCTGGAGTCAGATGCCTGAGTCAGATCTTTGCATGACCTTGAGGTAGATCACAGCCTCTAGGAACCTTATCTGCTAGAAGTAGATACCAAGGATTAAGTGAGAAGATGCATGGATGCTCCTCCCTAGCAATGTCTTGATTTTGGGGAGAACAGAATCCCAGTCCGCAGGAATCCAACAGCAGTGCAACACAATTTCTTTTTCAAATAGAGAAACCTAGTCCCAAGGAGGGCTGGTGCTCTCCTGCCCCATTCCGCACCCCTCCTTATGGACACTTTGCGGGGAATCCTCCAACACAGGAACTGTGTTTCCAGTTCCTGCAATGCCTAGCAGCTAAGAAAATACCTGTGGGTTCTCAACAGGTATTTTCGAATATTGAACCTAAAGTACGGTAATAATTATTAACAATTATAGAAAGAACTCGGCTTTGTTGCTGCTTAGCCTGCAAGTCTGAGCCAGTTCCAGCTTGTAAGCAAACGGGAAATGAACTTCACCTGGAAGTTCATCGACAAGTTCATCTGCAAAAAAGGAAGAGAGTCGCCCACGCGTATTCCACTCCTCCTCCCCACCCCCACCCCCAACTCCCGGCCAGAGGTTAAAAAAAAAAAAAAAGGACACTCCGAAGCTCGGGAAATTCAGCTCGCATTAAGACACTAAGGACGGGATTCGAACCCCCAGACGCACAAGGGACGTTCCCCCCACGGACACTCACCGCGTGAGCCCACCTGGAGCCACACACACTCACTACAGCTGCAGCTCGTGGTGTGGCGCTCAACAGATACAAACTCCACCCTCGACCAATCAAAACACCCTTCCGCCTCGGCCGGACCAATGAGGAGCGGCGGAAGTGGCCGTCCCAGCGTGGCCTCGCTGCTTGCTGGGAGTTGTAGTGTAAGCCGTAGAGCGGGACTCGGACTCCAAGTTTTCCCGGAGTGATCCCGCCCCGTTATCCCTCCAGCCAATCAGCAGCCTAGTCTTGTCCGCGGCTCTCGCCGGTTTGACCCCCGGACAGGTTACGGCGCCGCCGCCGCGGGCCAGATGTGGGGCGGGAGGACCGGGGCCTTGCCCCGGGTGTGGGGGTGGTGGCCGACCGGGGTCCTCGGAAGGAGACCGCTGAGCTGCAATGCTCCGTCGCTCGCAGGAAGCAGCTCCCCCCGGTGTTGGAACTGCGGCGGCCCAGGGGGCCCCATCCGGGAGGACGGGTTCTTCTGCCCCCAGTGCCGGGCGCTGCAGCCACCTGACCCCACCAGAGACCACTTCAGCCTCATGGACTGGTACGGGGGGCGGCTTCGGGGCGAAAGAGAGAGAGAGACGTCAGGAGCTGGCGTGGGAGAGGGAAGGGCCCATCTGGGGAGAGAAGAAGGTGGGACCCGGTTAGGTAGGTGGGCGGAACCCTAGAGACCGCGTGATGGGGCCTGGGGACATGGAGGATGGGGTGTGACCGGAAAAGAGGGAACTAGGGAGCTGGCCTGGGGAAGGGGCTTTAAGGCAATGGACACAGAACTCTGGGGAGGGAGGGCATGTAGGGGGGGAAGGGGGGGCAATGGTAAGATATGTACACAGATAATAATTTAATAAAAGAATAAAGGAAATAAAAAGGGCTTTAAGGGATGGAGACATGGGTGAAGGGAACTCTGGAGGGGTGGGGAATAAAGTTCGGGGGAGATTGAGTGGCCTGAGGCCACCTGGAGGGGCAGGGCCTGGGGGGAAGGGTTCCTTGAGGGGCCTTATAAAAGGAGACTGGAGGGATGAGATCAGAACGATTGAATCTGGGTTGAAACTTTTAAGAAAGGAATACTGGGGTGTTAGCCAAGATAAGGGAGTAAAACCGGGGGGAATGGGGGGGGAAATATATTGTGGGCGGAGTCTAAGGGCAAAGGGAGAATTGGAGAGGGAGAGGATCTGAGAAATGGGTGTTTTTTCCTGTTTTCTCCGGAAGGTTGAGGAGCTTGGAGAGGGGGTGAAGTTTGGGCAGAGCTGAACTGACCATAGGGCAGGATGTGGGAATGGGAAGCAAAGGCGATTGGGTTAAAACAAGGTGGGGGCCCTAACCGGTGTGGCTCAGTGGATAGAGCGTCGGCCTGCGGACTGAAGGGTCCCAGGTTTGATTCCTGTCAAGGGCATGTACCTTGGTTGCGGGCACACCCCCAGTAGGGAGTGTGCAAGAGGCAGCTGATCGATGTTTCTCCTCGATGTTTCTTATTCTCTGTCTCTCTCTCTTCCTCTCTGTAAAACATATTTAAAAACTAAAAAACAAAACACAAGGTGGGTGACTGAGATGAAGGGACCATCATTCTTGCGAAGACAGGGTGGGATCCGCCCATGCCCCTTCCCCTTAACTCTGGGCCGCGGTCAAATTGTAAGCACTGAGATCTAATTATCCGTCCAGCCAGTCATTGAGCACTGGTGATGGGCCGCAGGAACCACAGGAACCTTTTTAAGTTCCTCAAGGGGGCCAAACTAGCATGTTTCCTCCGCTTTCTTCCTTAATTAACAAGGAAGAAAACGGACAGGGAGTAAAGGAGACGCAAGAGACAGGCAAACCTAATGCAGTGTTGAAGCCTTTCCTAGGATCGTTGATTACTCATCGTCATCATTCAGGTCGAAGCTCCAATGCAGCTCGTTGTCCACCACATCTGCCCCTCTCTCTGTCCCGTTCTGTTTTCTCTTCGCAGAAGCTACCACTTTTGGAGCTTCTCACTGTTGCCTGTTTATGGCCTGTTCCTCCCTGGGGGCGGGAACCAGGCCTGTGGTACACAAGGCTATTAATATTTGATGCATGAATTCCATCTCCCCATTTCCTTCCAGCAAACGTTCCTTCAATGTGGATACCACAAAGCTCCAGCATCGGTTCCAGCAGCTACAGCGCCTTGTCCACCCAGACTTCTTCGGCCAGAGGTCTCAGGTAGATTGTGGGCCCCTCTTAATCACACCCAAACACGTGTGCATTCTGGGTGGGTGGCGGTGGCCTTGTGGTGATGGGTTATCAGGGACAGAGCTGGACAGCTGGCTCCACCCGGTGACAGCCAGACCCTAGCCTGCCAGGCCCTGGGCCTGTTCTGCCGAATTACAACCATCGGTTGGAAATAACTGTAGGTCATCCCACAGTTCCACTTCGTCCACGTCCTTCGGTTCCTGCCCATCGGTACTTTATGAAATGGTTTGTTCTTGGAAGATGGCTGACTCGGATGATAATAATAAGACTTTCTTATTCTCCACTCACAGACGGAAAAGGACTTCTCCGAGAAGCATTCGACCCTGGTGAATGACGCCTACAAGACCCTTCTGGCCCCGCTGAGCAGGGGACTGTACCTTGTAAGGTGATGTTCCAACCCTTGCGTGTGTGACTTCCCTGGCGTTCATTGCACTGAGGGGCTGTTGCTCCCTCTATCTGTCAAAGGAGTGCTTGAGCCCTGAGCCGGTCCTCGGACCCAAAGATACTAGACGAGTATAGTTTTCTCTGGATATTATCTGTAAATCTTACTTGCCCAATTGCACTAAAAAAAAAAAAAAAAAAAAATACACACAAAACATTTTCTATAAATTTCAAGGATTGGATGATGATGGCTGTTAGGAAAGAAATTTGGGGGTGTTGAAGGAAGGGCAGAGGTACATACCTTCGAATATTAGGATTTCATAGAATCTTTTTTTTTTTTTAATATATTTTATTGATTTTTACAGGGAGGAAGCGAGAGGGACAGAGAGTTAGAAACATCAATCAGCTGCCTCCTGCACATTCCCAACTGGGGATGTGCCCACAACCAAGGTACATGCCCTTGACCAGAATCGAACCTGGGACCTTTCAGTCCAAAGGCCGACGCTCTATCCACTGAGCCAAACCGATTTCGGCAGGATTTCATAAAATCTTTACAAGTACCCTGTTTCCCCGAAAATAAGACAGTGTCTTATATTAATTTTTTTCTCCCAACGTTGCGCTAGGTCTTATTTTCGGAGGATGTCTTATTTTTGGGGAAACACGGTATTTAGTTCAAACTCACAAGTGCAGGAGAGACTCCTCCAGGGGTCACACACTTCTAAGTAGCAGAAACGGATCCCATCCAAGCATTCCTTCCGCAGCTGGGTTTCCAGCATGCTGCCCTCACACGTTCATTGCTAGGAAAGTCCAAGTTTTTTCTGGGTGGTGTTCTGTTCAGAGGGGTGAGTAGGATTTATGCTGTTGGCCATCATCTCTTGAAGAATACTTATTTCGCCTGCTTTATGCCCCAATAGCTAAAGCTCCATGGAATAGAGATTCCCGAAGGAACAGATTATAAAATGGACAATCAATTCCTCATGGAAATAATGGATATCAATGAAAAACTCGCAGAAGCTGAAAGTGAAGCTGCCATTAACGAGTTTGAATCTATTGTCAGAGGTAAGAGATGAAATACCACCAAATGCATGTTATTGCTATTTTCACTTCATTTCCGGGTTAAGTGAAAAATGAATATAAATGATTCAGAGATTTTTTTTTTTTTTTTCTTCTTCTTCTTGGGTATACTGAAACTAATTTTGTCTGGAGGTTAGACCTGTAACATCCCTCTCTCTCTGGAGCATAGCCTTGTCTTAAATAGTGAGCCTATTTAAATAGAAAAATTAAGATCATGGTTTTCTCTTGCAGCTAAACAGAAAGAATTGACTGACAATTTGAGCAGAGCTTTTGAACAAGGTATTGTCTTCCTTTCTTCACTTTCTCAAATATGGAAAGAAATTGTAAGCACCGATATATAAACATCCGTTCAACAAGTAGCTATTCTATACCCATAATCAATGGTTTAATGGGAAGGAATTAAATATAGCTGAGAGTGTATTTTTGCCTTCAGAATGCACAGCCTTGCTGGAAAAGCAAGCTGTGTGCCAGAAGCAATGATCTGCCGGTGAAAGATTAGATGAGAGAACTTGCTTGCATCCCCTTTTAACAAGTAGAAGATAAGATGAGGGGTGTGAGGGCCGAAACCAACACAGGTAGATTCTGAGGAGAAGGCTGCACATTCAACATTTGGCAAAGCCTGCACACCCCTTTTCCTGCAGGGCACATGAGAAAAGAAACCCATGGCAGAGCTCTGCCCACATCACAAATGTCCCCACGGCCCTGGCTCTCAGAATGAAGGGACTCTATCCATTGCCAGCTGTTTGTAAGCAAGAACCACCTTCCCACCCATTCCTGACCCGTGCTACCCCCCTAAGAGACTCGTGGCCTTTTAGCTTAGCGTTCATTGGGATGCAAGAAGCAGAAAGCCACTCAGGAGCCCAGATAAAGGGAAGTTATGTAAGGAGTCAGGGCTACCTCCCAGAATCCAGAGAGAAAGTCCCTGTCATGACTACAGGTCAGTGGGATAAGGGAAAGAGAACTTGGGAAGCAGAAAGCAGTCTGGAACTCCTCTCTTCTCAAAATATCCCGAGCTTCCTGGACTGTCCAAGAAGTTCCCTTACTTACCTAAGTCTGTGAACTCTAAGCCAGATACCAGGCCAGTTTTTTCAAGAGGGCTTTGTAAGCCATGCTTTAGAGTAGGGGTGTCGAACTCAATCAGAGAAGGGGCCAAAATCTAAAATCCAGCCTAAATCGCGGGCCGAATGGTTAACTGAACAGTCATAAACTGACAATGTCATAAACTGACAGCGGAGTGCAGTGATGACAGCGCGGTGCGGGCCACATTGTGTTTGACACATGTGCTTTAGAGAGTCAACCGTAGTTCCTTGAAATTGTCTGGTCATATCTGGTTGTATGCATCGTTTCCAGTCAAAGCGTTCATAATATGACTGGTGTTTTCAATTATAATCTATGGCAAATAGAACAGATTCTTATTAAACAAAACCTCAAAAACAATGGACAAATAACTATATTGCTATGAAAAGGAGAATACTCCATCATAGTTTCCAATTTTTTAAGGGATTAGGCAGGGAGCAACAGCTAACTGTTTTAACTTTGTTTAGAAAAGTAAATTGTACTAGGTTTTATGAGTCATAGATAGCTGAAGAGGAAACAGAACGGGATTTCCTTACATCTGGAAAAGAGAGCATTTAAGAGCCAGCAGAATTTCAAACAAAATATATAAAAAGTTATAGTCATTCTTTATCAGTTTACTCAATCCCATGTAATTAATTTTATTCTACTTAGCCTTGGGTTAGCAGTTTTATGAACCCATTGGCTTTTAGAAATTCTGATTTAGTTTATGGGTTTGATTTCAAAGTTATTAAGCAATGCCATTAGAAGTGTATATTCCTGAGTCCTTTCTCATGAATCTTCAAGACAGTCCCTTTTTTGTTAAAACACAACTGGTCTGACCTGTAGCTGGTTGCAGAATCTTTTAGGAAAGCATCAGAGTAAAACAACAACTATCTATGGATAGCAAAAGTTTGAATTAAAGTGACCACAGTTAAAGATCCGATGAAAGCATAAATTTAATGTATTATTAAAAATAATAATATAATGATATATGACTATGAAGCAGATGTGTTGTGAAAACCAAACTAGAGGATTTAAATAAAAACCTATATATTGGAGAAGAAGAAAAAAAAGATCCGATGAAAGTTCATTCTCAAAAGAACACAGTTGACACGGAAATTTGGTTGTTTCTGTGACATACACATTTTTTAAAATAATAACTTTATTCATAACATTTCACAAAGACATATGGATAGTGGTGGCATTGATAAATGTCTATGAAGTACACAGTTTCTGAAATAATAATGTTTTACTATACAGACATAACCAGGGAAAATTAAGTATCTTTTCTTGGACATATCAGAGTTAAAGGGAAGATGGTGGGTGGTAAAGGAGGAAAGAGGGGGGGGGGGCGTTGATGGAAAGGAGAGGTCTTGAAGGAGATAGTTTGAGAAGATCTTAAGTCTCCCAAAGAGCCCCAAAATCTCCTACGGAAAGTCAGACGATCTAAGGAACGGACACAGCACCATGGTGACGCACAGTCGGCAGGAGTTGGAGAAGAGAGGTTTCCGTCGCCTGAGAAGTTCTCATGGAGGAGCTGACTCGAACAGAGAGAACAAAGAGGCCTCGCAAGGAGCCAGGAAAAAGAATTCCAGCCTGGGAGCCAATCCTCGCTGGAAACGAGGAGCCAGGAAGGATTCTAGCCCAGAATCTAGGGGAGACCTTTCAAAAGAAGCCTGGGACGCTGACCCAGCCTCAGAGAACCTACCCAGAACTGTAAGAATCAAACTCCGTCTCCACTGTGCTTCGGACATTTGTCGGGAGAATTGGAGTTGTACTCGCCACCACAAGTAGCCAAATGAGCAGCAGACGAGAGATTTGACAAGGGCCTCTGCGTGTTGAAAGATCTGGCTGTTACAACCAAGGGTTCGATGGTGTTTCCGATCCGGATCCGAGTCACGGTGCTGGATAACTGTCAACGATAAACAAAGCCAGACACTAGTTAAAGCGCTAAGCACAGATTTGAATCCGTGATATCTATTGCAATAGGGAAAAGAGTCCACTGGGAACTAAACTAAACTACAATTCGTGACTGGCACTTTAAAGGGAGAAGGAGGAAATGGGGTGGTGGTGCACAGGAGGTCAGTAGGATCTGGGAAGTGAAAAATTCCAAGGCAGGAAGTGGGGGTGGAGTGAGGGTAGGAGTGGGGGGGCGGCGAGGGGCAGGTGGAATTGGTCAATGTGAAACCCATCTGGGCTTGCTAACTGGCACTTACTGAAGGGAAACATGGACCCTAGCTTTGCGTATTGGCTGCAATAAATAGTGAATTCTTTTGCAGCCTTGAAATTACTCAAGAGGGTCTAGGATTATCCTAGGGATGTGGCCTTGACTTCCTTGAAGCTATGTTATCATATGTTAGTGCAGGTCAAGGTTGAGGCCTAGTCGAGAAGAGAGTTCAGAGGGTCTGGCTAGACTTCGGTCAAGGACATAATACTTGTCGATACCCACATTCATAGGATTTTTCACAATAGCTAACAAGTGTCCATCAACAATTGAATAGATAAACCAAATATGACACATCCATACAATGGAATATTATCCTTAAAAAGGCAGGAAGTTCTGACACATGCTACAACATGGATGAACTTGCTCAGCTCTCCAGACTTTAATACAGCTCTTTAATCAATAGACTTAGTTTTATTCTTGCTTGAAATGAAGTCTCACATTAATGTCTCTGTTTATTTCAGATGATTTTGAAAAAGCCAAGGAAATTTTAACAAAGATGAGATACTTTTCAAATATAGAAGAAAAGATCAAGTTAAAGATGGTTCCCCTCTAATTGTTGCTGATTTTTTTTTTAATAAAGTTCTTATTTATTTCTTTTCTGGCTTCTGCTGGATTTACTTCAACTACTTATATCATCTTAGCTAAACATGTGGCTCAGCGTTAATGGACGGCAAAGTCTGTCATGCCAGCAGAAACACCTAGCCAGAGTTTGAGTGGTCAGTTTTTCATGTGATGCTGACACACCATGCCCCTAACTAGACCAATAGATGCAAGAGGAGGTGGATATGGAGCCGACTTGAGGCCCCAGAGGAGGGTTTGGCAAACTTTTTCTGCAAGAGGAGAGGAAGTACATATTTTAGGCTTTCCATACTGCCTCTCTTGGAACTACTCAACTTGCATTGTAACACTTTAAATATATATATATATATATATATATATATATATATATATATATATATATATATTTTTTTTTTTTTTTTTTTTTTTTTTTTTTACAGAGAGGAAGGGAGAGTGATAGAGAGTTAGAAACATCGATGAGAGAGAAACATGGATCAGCTGCCTCCTGCACACCTACTGGGGATGTGCCCGCAACCAAGGTACATGCCCTTGACCGGAATCGAACCCGGGACCCTTCAATCCTCAGGCTGACGCTCTATCCACTGAGCCAAACCGGTTTTGGCTGTAGCACTTTTTTTACATAACAGGCATTGGACTAGATTTGCCCATGGGCTTGCCAACCTTTGCCCTAGAGCCACGTCTTCCTAATGACTAGACCCTAGGTGATGGTCCTCTGGTCAGCATGGCCTTCAGGGCATTGTTTGGGAACCTGCAAAGCTGCCTCAGGGCCTCCTGCCTACCTTTCCAAATGGAGTTAATATTATCAAGAATCAGTCTGGTATTAAACACTACCCGCATTTCCAGCGCCACCTTGAGGTCAAGCCCTTTTCATTTCTCTGGACAGTTGACAATCTCTTGTCATGATTTCCGTGTTCTTCTAACCCGGCCTGAAGCAACTCCACTTCCCCTTTTGGATCTTTGGACATGCGGTTTTAGTGCTTGATTCATTTCCAAAGCAACAAAAAAAGTATTTTTTAAGTCTCTGGATCAAGTAAGATTAAAGTAGAACATTCTGATTTTAAAATGCCAGGAAACAATATTCAAACCCTTGGAGAGGATTGCGCATCTTCTGAATCCTGATCCAGTTACACCCGGGAACATGTGAGGGTTTATGGATCTTCTGAAGGAAAGGGATCAGCTGTCTGCTTACTGGTACTTGGGGGTATCAGTACAATCTCTAACCCCTCACAGTTTCCAAGGAGCACGAGTTACTGGTCTCCTCTAAGTAAATATACCAGGCAAGCAAATGTCCTGGTTAAATGCTGTTCTTCTGTAAAGGAGATGAAAGAAGTGTTTGATATGCTTTTATCAACGATCTTTATTCCTTGTTCAGAACAATGATCAGGACCAAAACAATCTGACCGCGAGAAGAAATCAGATAAAGACTGCCTCAAATGACATCTCTGGAGGGACTTCAAAGAAACTCCCCTTACCTATTAGCATCCACTGGAAAGGTCACTGGGCTTTCCAGCAAATCATTTCTGGCATGGGGGATTAAATTAAAAAAGACTTTATTTCTGAGTCATAGCTTCTGAGTCAGTGGGACTGCTCCCCTCTGCCCCCTTCCAAAATCTTTCCCTTTTATTCTAAATTCATCCGTTTAGCTGGACTTCCAAAGCCAGGAACACTCTCATGTGGTCCCTGACAAAGCCCCAGGGGTGGTAGGCTTCCAGACATCGGAGCGGTTGGCAACCCTGTTTGGTTCTGGCTCAGTGAAGCGAATGAAAGCACCCACCTCCCACCAACACATCATTCTTTCTTTTTTTTTTTCTTTTTTTAATATATTTTATTGCCGAAACCAGTTTGGCTCAGTGGACAGAGCGTTGGCCTGCGGACTGAAGGGTGCCGGGTTCGATTCTGGTCAAGGGCATGTGCCTTGGTTGCTGGCACTCTCTATCCCTCGCTCTTCCTCTCTGTAAAAAATCAATAAAATATATTTTAAGATATGTATATATTTTTTAAATATATATATATTTCATTGATTTTTTTTTTTTTTTTTTTTTTTTTTTACAGAAAGGGAGAGGGATAGAAAATCAGAAACATCAATGAGAGAGAAACATTGATCAGCTGCCTCCTGCACACCCCATATTGGGGATGTGCCCACAACCAAGGCACGTTGGCACAAACCAGACTGGACGGTGGTGCCGTTCCCGGAGATGGGAAAAGTAGGACACAGTCAGTGGTTGGGGTTGACCAACTCTGCTAATCCCTTTGGCAAGCCTGTCTCTGGATGCCCCAGGCAGAAGCTGGAAGACTTCACAAGCGCTCTGAGGCCTCTCTGCTGTTCCCTCTAAGCCTTAGAGTCTAAGACATCACTGATTTCATTTATATTAAAACACTAGAGGCCTGGTTGCACGAATTCATGCGCGGATGGGGTCCAGCAAGGGTCCCTGCCAAGGCTGGCATAGGGGGAGGAGCCGAAGGAGGTTGGCCAGCCAGCCCCACCCCCTGTTGGAACTCACTCCCAATTGCATTCCCGGGCTAGGGGGAAATTAGCCTTTTATTAGATAGAAGGAATTAATGGCTGATATTGAATAAATCTGTACCATGTGCTGAGAAGAGTTCCAAAGGCTCTAAATGTTTTTTTAATATATTTTATTGATTTTTTTACAGAGAGGAAGAGAGAAACATCAATGAGAGAGAATCATGAGAGAGAATCATCCATCAGCTGCTCTTGCACACCCCCCACTGGGGATACGCCTGCAACCAAGGTACATGCCCTTGACCGGAACTGAACCTGGGACCTTTCAGTCCGCAGGCCGACGCTCAATCCACTGAGCCAAACCGGTTTCGGCTAAATGTTTAATTCACTTACTTCTCCCATCAACCCTAGGAAGACAGGTACCATTATCATCAGGTTTTACTCATGAGAAAACTGAGATAACGGAATGCCTACCTTGTGAAGTGAGGATTCGAACCCAGCTCCTACCAGAGCCTGGCAGAGCCGTCCCTCCTCCAGCCTCAGCCTGCTCCACCGAGGCAGCCATCTTGTTTGTAGTCCCCAGGAACTGCGACTCCCAGCATCCTCCGCGGCAGCCGCTCTCCACACACATACACACACAACAAATCCCAGCGTGCCCCTGGGCGGCCCCGGGGTGGAGGGTTCTAGAAGGCGTGACGTGAGGTCAAGAGCGGGCTCCGAGGCGGGCACCTCTCGACAGTCGCTGTGGCTGCAGCCGCGGGGCCTAGAGACGCGGGCGGCCTGGGCCGCGGACGCCGCCGCCTCCTCGCCTCCCCGGCCATGGCCGCCCTCGGCCGGCCCTTCAGCGGCCTCCCCCTGAGCGGCGGCTCGGACTTCCTGCAGCCGCCGCCGCCGCCAGCCTTCTCCGGCCGGGCCTTCCCGCCGGGGCCGGGACCCCGCGTCCCTCCGAACAGCGCGGGCGGGAGCGCGGCGCGCGGACGGTGAGAGCCGGGGCGCGGGGCGGGCGCGGGGCCGGGGGCGCGGGGAACCGGGGGGCCGGGCGCCCCGTCCCCCGGAGGCGTCTGCGCCCCGGGTCACCGATGGGGAAACTCAGTTCCGGGGACCGTGATTAGTAAGTCCTCGGCCCGCCTGCACCTGGGGGAAGGGAGACGACTTTCCCCGACGCGACCGGGCCGGGTAGGGTCCGGGTTCGAGTCCGGGCCATCTGGAGCCGGGTGTCCCCTCGGCGGGGCCGCCGATGCGGACAACTTTCCATGCTGCTGCTGCTGCTGCTGCTGCTAAAGCTGGGCAGACATGGCTCCTCCAGGCGCGATCTTGGAAATAAAAAGTGCTCATCGCGGCGCCTGCCCCGCAAACCTGGTCCCTTCCCGGGTCTGCCCCGGTGCCTCTCCCGTGAATTACAGGGACCGAGTGGGAGTTTACGTTCCCATCGCCCGGGAGGTCAGGACTTGCCCACATTTACCTGGTTGATGACCTTGTGACCTGCAGGTCCGTCCCCCGGGGCCGGGGCCGGGGGCTGACAGCTGGGTTCGGAGCGGGATAGGAGGCTTTATTGGAGCGGGAAAGAGTGGATTCGGGAAGCTCAAGCTCGATGGATGCATTTCTCTTTTCCCCCCGGAAACTGATGTCTTGTTTGTTTGTTTATTTCGACAGTGTTTCCGTTCCCTGCAAAAAGAAACACAAGCTAGAGGAGGAGGATGATGAGTAAGTTTCGGGTGCCAGGGATCTGCTTGGCATTGAACGGACCCCTATTTTATGCCCTTCGTTGTTTTTTTCCAGTGCAGAGACGAAAGGAGGCACGGGAAGTAGTAAATATAACAGGGGGAGTGGTGGTTGTCTTTTAGAGAAAGTCGCAGTGTGGCTGGCAGAGTCTGGAAACCTTTCCCTCCCTCATGGGCTGTCAAGTTTGAGTGTTAAACCATGTGCATATTACACACACACAATGAGAGAACTCCAAATGTGCAAAAGGGTACATATTTTAAAAGTCTTACCTTCCAAGCTCACAGCTCTCCCCCAGAGGCAACCACTGTGAACTGTTTCCTATATCTCCTCTGGAGGATAATTATTAAGAAAATTTTCATTTGTAAGAAGATATGTTGTTTACACTATGCAAAACAATAATCTTTTCACTTTACTGTCTTGTAACTTGTTGCCTATAGGCACATAGGATTTTCCTAATTCCTTTTGTAAGGCTAGGTATAATCAGTATCCTGTTGATGGATTTCCAAGTTATGTCTAATTTTTTGCTATTACTAACTTGGGCATTCTTTTTTTTATTATTTTTATTTTGCATGTGAAGAATGATTGGATCTTAAGATGACTTTTTTAAAATTAAAACCTTATTATTGAAATTATTACATATGTCCCCTCCCCTCACCCCTCCCGCCCCAGGCCTTCACCGTCCTATTGTCCTCAGTTTGTTTTGTTCATTGGATTCCACATATGAGTGAGATCGTGTGATACTTGTCTTTCCCTTACTGGATTATTTGGCTTTAGCACGTGGCCATTCTTTTTAAATTCTACGTATATATTTGCAAGTAGGTGAATGGATTTCCTAGATGGGAAATTGCTGGGTCTTAAATTTCTTTTTTTAAAGAATTTTAAAATACTTAAAAAAATATTTTTTTAATTGCAGAGTGAAAGGAAGAAGGAGAGAAATAGAAATATCAATGATGAGAGAGAATCATTGGTCAGCTGCCTTCTGCACACCCCAGACTGGGGATCAAGCCCACGACCTGGGCATGTGTCTCAACTGGGAATTGACCAGGAATCGAACCGTGACCTCCTGGTTCCTAAGTCCATGCTCAACCACTGAGCCATGCCAGAACCAGAGTTGTCCATTTATATTCTATATAGCAGTGGAAATGTCTGTTTTTCCATCTTCTCACCACATCTGTATTTTTAAATTTTATGATCTAATAGGCAAAAATTGTATTCATGGATAGGCAGTCAGTGGGGTGGACGCGATAAAAGGGGATATCCAGATGACCAGCCAAACGAGAAGAGGTTCCACCAGTCTTTAGGGGAGTGCATATTAAAGCCACATGATACAGGAGTGGTCATGGAGCCTCAAGAACTCCCAAACACATGGATGAGAATGCCACTTGGGTTGGCATTATCTAATAAGTTGAAGGCATATGTACCTTTCAACCCACCAGTTCCCCTCCCGAGTATGTACATGTGCACATCAGGAAACATACACAAGATGTTCTGGTCTTGAGATTGCACTTGCTGATGCCCAGACCATGAAGTACTTTTGGCCTAAATACTGAAATAGAACAGGGCTACTTGCCATTCAGCTTTCAACTAAACTGGTAATATCATAGTGCTTGCAAACACTACTTCATGATAAGAGTCTGAGCAGTTGAACTTTCCTAAGGAGGCTGGAGTTTTCGTGAAAATGGCACAGAAGTAAAATTCAGGGGCCCTAGGGTGGGTCTGTCTGGTGCCCAACATGTAATTCTGTCGTTTATGACATTTGGAGGGAGTGCTTAAGTTTTCCTGGATCCTAGTTTCCAAATGTGGGAAACAAAGAATTTGGATTTGATGAACTCTAAGGTCTCTATGAAATATAAAATGTTCAAGGAAGTAAAGATAGTTTATATTTGAAAGTAGGGGAATGGTGTGCTCGTTAATCAAGAACTCAGAGCCAACCGACAGTCTGGCATTTTGGAAAGGACCAAGAAATCAGCATCATCAGCACCTGTAGTTCTTGGCACAGACCTGGTGAAGCATATGTTTTGGGCATAAGGGTATACGGGATGCCTACAGACCACCTCCTGGGACCAGTTTGACAGAGCAGCAGCAATGTGACAAAATATGGCTGGTGCTGTGACTTTTGGTTCCTTACTCCCACTTGAACTATCCAGAGCCAAATAAATAGGAATGATTTTAAGTTTCCACATTGAACACCTATAATTTACAAAGCAAAATCTTGTAGGTACAGCTTAGTTTGGCAGAGAGAGCAGTAGAAGAAAATATCTCAAGGAGGCTGTGAGAATGACAGGGGAAAAAAAATGCATGATTTTCCATCTTGTAAACACACAATCGAAAGTTATTAGAGCCGAGACCGGTTTGGCTCAATGGATAGAGCGTCGGCTTGGGGACTGAAGGGTCCTGGGTTCGATTCCGGTCAAGGGCATTTACCTTGGTTGCGGGCACATCCCCAGTAGGGGGTGTGCAGGAGGCAACTGATCAATGATTCTCTCTCTCATCGATGTTTCTCACTCTATCTCCCTCCCTTCCTCTCTGTACAAAATCAATAAAATATATATATTTTTTAAAAGTTATTAGTTTTTTCATATAAGAATTTGATTAGAGCTAGGGGTGATCTACATTTCATTGCTATTCAGGATTTTCATTGAAAAACATTTTTCTTCCAGTTGCCCAGTAAGAAAGAAAAGGCTAACTGAAGCAGGGCTCTGTGCTGGTCCTAATGCCTGGATTCTTTGTGCACATCAGGATATAGAGGGCCATGGAGTAAATCCATGCACTAGTGGCCTTTCTGCACCTGGCATGTTAGATGTCATTTGTGAAGAAATGGATCAGACAACTGGAGAACCACAGTGTGAAGTTGCCAGGAGGAGGCTGCAGGAAATTGAGGACAGGTAAATGGGCGGCGCACATAACGGGCTTCTTGTTCCTCTGTAATGTCTCTACGCGTTGAAGCTAGTTTAATTCATCATTTGATGATACCTTGATCTGTAACAAGAATTACCCAGCTATCAGTAACTGTGCATATTAAATGTTAAAGTAAGCTCTTCTCATAGAACTGTACAGAATTGTTTCACTTACTATCTCTAAATATTCATTTTTTGGTTTATGGGAGTTTCAGGGATATATATATATATATATATATATATATACACACACACACACACACATATATATATATGTTTTTGTTTTGTTTTTTTAACATATTTTATTGATTTTTTACAGAGAGGAAGGGAGAGAGATAGAGAGCTAGAAACATCAATGAGAGAGAAACATCAACCAGCTGCCTCTTGCATACCCCCTACCGGGGATGTGCCCGCAACCAATGTATATGCCCTTGACCGGAATCGAACCTGGGACCTTTCAGTCTCCAGACCGACACTTTACCACTGAGCCAAACCGGTTTCGGCTATATATGTTTTTATTGATTTCAGAGAGGAAGGGAGAGCGAGAGAGAGAGAAACATCAGTGATGACAGAGAATCATTGATTGGCTCCCTCATTCACATCCCTATTGGGGATCAAGCCTCCAACCCAGGCATGTGCCCTTGACTGTAATCAAACCTGGGACCCTTCAGTCCGCAGGCTGAGCCAAACCAGCTGGGGCCAGGAACACATTCTTCAACTTTGCATCTAATATAAAACTTAAATTCAATGTTGAGTATTCTGTGTGTAATTTTTTTCCACTCATGTACAGCCTCATGTTTTCCTTGACCTTTTGCTATAGCACCGGTTACTTTTATCCTTTTTATTTTAATTTTTTTCCAATTACTAGAATATATAATAGTTTGACTAAATAATTTTTCCTCTGCTTCTGCTGCCTTTATTTAGAATAATTGACGAAGATGAAGAAGTTGAAGCTGACAGAAATATTAACCATCTCCCCAGTCTTGTCCTTTCTGATGCTATGAAAACAGGTTTGAAGAGGGAATTTGATGAAGTCTTTACAAAGAAAATGATTGAGTCCATGTAAGTTTTGGTTCCTGGTTTCCATTTAAATGCGATCTTAAAAACCCAGTGTCTCTAGACATTGCCTATCCTGTCCTAGCCATCTCCTCACCTCCTGATCACCAGCCAAGGGAAAGAACGGTAGGTTTTGTGTTGAGTCCAGGTTGCAGACCTTTTTAGTTCAATGGAGTGAGCAAAATGCTCTACAAGAAAGAGTTTGAAGAATGCAGGAGTGGCTGCTTTGCCTATTTAACCCTTGGATTCTTTTAATACAGTCCTGAAATGCACTGTATCCTATTTGGGAATGAGGGGATTGGCGAGAAAGAGCCAGTTCTCTTAAATTCTTATGGTGGGACAGAAGATCCACATTTCAAAACCTCGTGTTTCCCTGGCTTCATAATTATCCAGAAATACTATCGAGACCTAGGAAACAAACAAACAAACAAAATGTCTCCCAGCAGCCCGAAAAGAGAGTTATCACAAAGGTTACAAATCAAAACTCATATGTTTGTCTTATAGTGTGTATAGCTTCTCAGGCCTTTAGCTGTAAGCACCGTTATGCCCCTAATTTAGACATAGTTTCATTTTTCTGGTTTCCTAGATCATGAGAGTAGACACACAGAAGCAGCTAGTGAGAGAACAAACACTTGCAGTGAGTAATGAGAGTATAGTGTGAGGACTAGAGAGGAAACTGGAAAGCAAACATAAGACCCTAAAAAACAAAACGTCCTGGAGCTCTTTAGCAAAGGAGCTACTGGTAGCTGGGTAATTCTTGTAATCCTTGAGCCTAGGTGATCCCCAGTGCTCGGTATCGAGGTACGCAGTTTCTGTGTGCCATTTATGCTTGCCTGGATGAGACTTGATGATCAGGGACGTGGCATATACCTGACCCATTCTCCCCGGGCGCCAGTCCCAGCGATGCTAGGTAGGTGAAGCATTACTCCTTTAGCCAGAGTGGGTTCAGTGCTGCTTGATGTTAGATCACAGCCCCTAACTTGAGCTTATAATTAACTAGCCAACCCTGAGATGGGTAAATAGTTCAGCCAAGAGAAAGCAGGTCTGGCTCTCCAGCCTAAAACATAGCACCTTCTGCTCTTGGTAGTTTTCCAAAAGCTACCCTTTGGAGATATTCTTTATTGTTTGTGTTTAGTTTGTTTTACTTGCTTTTGGACTCCAGAAACCATCAAAAGCAGTAGTGACTGGAGGAGGTTAGGTGGGGGCAGACACAGGCATTGGGCACATAATCATTTTGGCTTACTGCAAAAATTACACTTTTTAAAATACATATTTTTATTGATTTCAGAGAAAAAAGAAGAGGGAGAGAGAGAGAAATATAAATAATGAGAGAGAGTCACTGGATTGGCTGCCTCGTGCACGCCTCCAACTGGGGATCAAGCCTGCAACTTGGGCATATGCCCTGAGCCGGAATCGAACCATGACCTCCCGGTTCATAGGTTAATACTCAACCGCGAGCCACATCTGCCAGGCAACATTATACTTCCTAGCTATACTAAGCAAAGGGCACACTGGAATACTTTTAATGTGTGTGTCCAGTGCTTCATTTTCATTTATAATAGGTTAGTACAAAATAGTAGTCCACATCAATGTGTCTCTCTCACATCAGTGTTTCTCCCCCCTCCTTTTCACTCTGTCTAAAAAATTGTATTAAATCAGGGGTCTCTATTTTTCACATTGGATTTTTATTTTTTTATTTTTTTATTTTTTAATATATTTTATTGATTTTGTACAGAGAGGAAGAGAGAGGGATAGAGAGTTAGGAACATCGATGAGAGAGTCATTGATCAGCTGCCTCTTGCACATCCCCTACTGGGGATATGCCCGCAACCAAGGTACATGCCCTTGACCGGATCGAACCTGGGACCTTTCAGTCCCCAAGCCAACACTCTATCCATTGAGCCAAACCGGTTTTGGCGGATTTTTATATTCTAATCACAGCATCAGTACAGCCAGTTGGTTTGATTAAAAATGCATGCAGAACTGTAAAATTTGATATATTTGAATATCCTTTCTAAAAATTATTTTTGCATTATTATAGTAAATCTCTTTTGATGCTTTCATTGTGTAATTCTACATATTAGATAGCAGACTAGCTTCTCAACATATATCTTTTATTTTCACATCTTAAAGTTTTTAATAAAAATCTGTATTTTATTTCTTAGGAGCCGTCCTTCCATGGAGCTGGTGCTCTGGAAACCTCTCCCCGAACTCCTTTCTGATAAGCCAAAGCCGTCACCTACTGCTAAGAGCTACACAAGAGAGAGCCAAGCTAAGCACGCCTCTACCGACCCCCCCTTCCCCCGGAGAACTGAACTGTTCTTGGAACCCCGGCCGACCGGGCTGCCTATTTACAACAGTTTGGAGACCGCTGCTTGCACAGAAGAAGAGATGGAACTCTAGAAATATGTTTCTGTACTAAAGTTGTCAAATTTTAGAAGGCTCATGTGTTTATTCATGAGCCTACTTACATAGCATAGGGACCTGAAAGCTCTGAAACGGGTGTAAGAAATCTCCACCTGTGGTTTGGGGTGGGACTCTCATTTTTGGGTAGCCATTTCTTAAAGTCACCTTTTTGCCAAGGAAGCTTGCCTCCAGGGAAAAGCTATTTTCTAGAGGGATTATTTTTGTGAGGTTACAGTCTGCGCAGGCAAGTCGAGACACTCCATGTGTAAGGGTGACTTCAATCATCTGTCACATTGTTCAGAAACTTGGAGAATACTGAGACTCTTGAGTTGAAAAAAGATGCGTTAAGAAAGAAGGGTACCGCTACTACAACTGAACCCCGACAGTTGAATCCCAGCTTCCTGTATAGATACGATCTCTGTTTACAGTGCTGACTGTGACTGGGGAGAAGGAGGGAAGATAGCAGTAGCTTAAGCCTTTTGCTAAGAAATTTAATAGAGGCTCTGAAACGTGTACAGTAGTTGTCAGTTCAATGTAGCTAAATTGATTACCTAGCCCGTAGCTTTGTGGCTCACCTCTCTGCCTCTGAAAATGCAATGAAAACACAAAGAAAAGGTTTTCTGCTCTGTGTTAGTGTAGCTCCTTGGATTCCCTTGCATAATTGATAAACGGAACTATTCAGAAATGTTTACAGCTTAATTAACTTTGATAATTGAAAAGATCTTGAGGTAACCCATGTGCAGATTGGCTGTGGGAGAAGCATCTCGTGGGTAATCCCGAGGAAGTGCTGTGTGGGCTAAGCCCAGGATTGATAACGTCACAGTTAAAAAAAAGGTGGTACCTGTATGAACAAGTTGAGTTTTAAATGTTCATTTAGAAAACTGACGATAATTATCTGAGAACATACGGGCAGGCCATGTTGAGATTTACTGAAATAGCCAGTTTGCCTGGTGCTCAACTATTACGCAGCAGCCTAGAGGTTGGTAGAGAAGAGCTTCCTGCGAGCAGAAAGTGTTCAGTTTTCAGACACAAACCAGCTCGAGGCGTCCTTTGGGGATAACCAAGGTTGAACTGTTTTATTTCTCAGGAAGAACTTTTCTGTGTGGCAAGGACTCAGTAGTGCAAAGTGAAATGACAATTCCTTGAATGCTACAGAATATTCACTATAACTTATTAAATGAGTGTAATAGTGTAATATGGGCCCTTTCCTCACATAACAGACCACCCTAGTTCTTTTTTGTTTTCCCTTTGTAGGAATCAGATACCTTGTATAGAAAGAGAAAAAAAGATTTATACCAAGAATAGAGGTAACTTTTTAGAAACTTGCTCCCAGGAGTTTTGAAACACATTCTGAACTCCTTCCCCTGTTACAGATGGTGTAGAAGTCACAGGTCTGCTTATTGGACCGTTTCTTCTCTTGCCTTTTGTTCTTGCTCTCTCTGTTTCTGTCTGGACAGTCAGGAGAAGATTTAATGTTTAATATTTAAACACAATATTTAATGTCTACACAATAAAATGACTCAAACTTCAAACCAGTATTTAAACCAGTTGGAAACCAGCTCATAGTTTCTTAATCTCAGACTTAGAGATGAACGTAAACTGTATTCTGTTGGAATCGGCAAGTGTCTGGTTCATGCCATTTGAAAAACTCCTGCATTTAAGTCATTGTTTAATGGGACCAACTTGTAACGTTTGTAGCCTTAAAGAAATCTCCACGTTAAAAAATGTGTTCTATTCCAACCCAAAAACATGAAGCAACTCCCGGGATTTGGAGTTAGTCCCAGTGTGAGGGCGGAAGGGCAGGTGAAGCTTTGCCAAGAAGCACCCGGCACACGATTTGTCTAATATAGGAATTGTGGGGCAGGGCTTTGATCACAGGTCTGTGTAATGAAAAGGAGGAAAGAAGAGCCCCCAAACAAGCTCTGATTCCATAAGCAAATAGGAGAGAATTAAGATTCTGTTTATTAAACTCTAAACAGAACTTGTTTCAGGAGTCAAGCTATCTGACAATTATTTCTGCAGGAAAATGGATGTTGAATGCTCCTTTTTTTTAAAGTTCTTGCATACGTTTGTACTAAAATTGTCTTCATCCTTGTGGTGCTTATTCATCTGAGCCGTCTCCACAGCCTCCATGCTTCTGTTTTGTTTTTCTTTTTGTAGCATAAGACTTTTGCTTTTGCCTTAAGGTTTCTCTAGGGGAATAACTTCTTTTCATTCTGTACAGCTTTTGCAGTGTGGATCAAACATTGGTTTTCTATGCTAATGTATGAAGAGGAAAAATTATCTAAAGCAGGTGAGCTTGAATGAACAAATGTATATTTTCTCCGAGTTTGAATAGGGTGTGTGGATTTAAAAAAAAAAATTAATATGAAGAAAGTAAGTCCAGTTCTCACAGTCAAATAAAAAAAAAAAAAAAAACCTTCATTCTTGAAAAGGTGCAAATGTAAAATTTAAGAAAAGAACTAGAACCATGAGAAGAATGGTTACCAGCAAGTTCATTAATCAATGGTTTTGGATTTGGAACTTTGTTTTGTTTTTTAATAGTGATAAGAATGGTGCAGTGCTAGGAAAGTTCTGGAAAATGCTGTCAGTTTTGCTTTAACATGAGAATCTGGTGTTTCTGTATCTTATTGTTTTCAATAAAACTTCATAAGTGTTTTGGACTTTTTGAGATATTTGTATTCCTGTTCTTAAGTAAATATGACAATCACTGCTTTGCTTTCCTCTAAATTGTATTTGAAGTAGCAATCATATCACCGAGGGGCTTACATACATTCTGAAGAGATGATTATGTTGGGTTAAAGGTAAGTTTCATAAATGAATTAGCTCTTTACAAAACAGGCATACTATGTCTTGCCATTCCTAAAACCCTTAGAATGCTTGCCACTCTTAGCAACTCACTACTGTTGTATGAACAGCATTGATTGGTAATGGTGATTGATTGCCAATATTCAGTGGTGACTTGAGTCTTCAAAAATGTTCAAATATAGAGTTGAAAAGGGTATATAAAGTTCACAGTTCTGTTGTTTTTATAGGTTTGGAACCTTTAAAAATGAGGAATAGGAAAATGCCAGAATGTTCAATTGCACGATTATTCCTTTCTTGAGTTGACAGGTCACTGGGGGGCAGTATTGCCTGCATGTTTTCAACCATTATTTGATAAATGTGGATCCCTATTTATGGGCAGGTTAAGTTTGGGTTAGTTACAGGAAACTCAGGATCTTGTTTTTTCACCCAAATTTGGAAATCACCGCTAAAAGTGACTTTTAAAAGTTATCTCACGGGTTTAAAAACTAAAAAACCTTAGGTAGTGACAAGATAGTATTATAATCCAATTCACTAAGGGCAGTGTTCAGACTTCACCAGTGGTTTTACACTCTTTTTGCAGCAATACCTAAAATGTCAGTTGGTTTTATGGATAAAATGTGGTCTACGCAGTGTAACATTTAATTCCTTGGGGAATGAGCCACCTGGTCATTGTGGCTCGATTGAGAGTTGTTTTGTGCATTGAAAGGTCCCTGGTTCAATTCCTGGGCAGGGCACATACCCAGGTTGTAGCTTTGATTCCCAGTGAGGGGGGTGTGCAGGAGGCAGCTAATCAATCATTTTCTCTCTCCTTCCCCCCTCTCTAAAATCGATTAGAAGCGTAAACATTTAATTCCTTGAGGGGGAATTTAGTTTTGTGTATAGCCGTTTGGTTCAAATATTCTACAAGTGGCATTGTAGACATGACAACTCCAGCAAGATAAGGATGTTGTCTTTCAACAACTGGTTAGTGGGTAAGTAAGCCAGTCTTCCTGTCCCTTAATGAACATAAGAGTCAAAGGGTAAAGATTTAATTATTAGACTATTAGACTTTAACCTTTGCCATAAAATTTTCCTGGAGAGCGCAGGATTACCTTCTGTCTACAGTTCTGTGCCTACTGTGTTTGCTCTAGTAGTATTTCTAGAGAAGCAAGGAAGCGCACACAGAATTGGTGTTACGAGGCCCAGGGAAATGGTGTGCAGGCATGTCACTTGATTATTTTAATCTCTATTATAGACAGCCCTCTGCACTTAATAGAAATTGTTTTGGTTTTGTAGGAAAAGGTCTTGATTTTTATTTCCAACCATTCCATTTAGTGTTTCAATATGAAAGCGTGTTTTCTCAAGACTGAGGAGTGTTGAGTAATTTTCACCCATCTGTGCAAGAAATGAAAACCCTGGTAACCTACATAGGTTATGTATGTCCTGTGTGTTATTCCTGTTAGTACAGCTGCCTCTTTCACGTGATGTCATTGAATGTAAATTACTTGCGCCTCAGTTTCCAGATGCTTCTGCTATTTTGATGGAAGCTTAAAATGCATCTGTAGTTACAGCTGCCTACACAATCTCTAAATAGATTCTCAGCTTTTAAGTTTTCAGTTCTAGAAAATCAGGTGATCAAGTTTTTAGTCATGGGGACAGCTGGAGACTGTATTTATGATACAGAAACTCAGAGTCTAAGCAAAGCTTGCATGCCTCGCACCAGGATGGGGCTCTGGCTTCAGTGACCAGGGATCATAGGCTGTCTTGCCTTCAAGTGTGCTTGTGGACATGACTCCAGTCACCACCGAAAGCCTTCCCTTGCACTAAAACCATAGCCTGTTGTGCCTTGCTGCTTGGACTGACTCCCATCTTCGTCTGCTCCTCCAGTTTGATCTCCCCAGAGGTTGCCTTAACATTGGCATAGAATGCGGGCATAGTTGAAATGTCAGTGAGGAAAACCAAAGGATTCCCAAGAGGTGCACCATGAAGGATGAGGCCATCAAGCCTCTAGAACTGGTTCATTGTTTTGTGAAACAAGTTCTAGAGTATGTATATCTCATTCTGTGATTAAAACCCTTCCAAATTGGATTAGGAGAGAATAGCTAACTTCTTAGTGCTTGGGATGGTGCCTACAATATCCTAAGTGCTTATAATACACCATCTCTGAATCCTTTAGCAACTGGCCCCTTTACAGATGAGGAGATAAGTGGTATGTCCAGGATTACCCAGCTAACCAGTGGCAGAGTTGAACCCAGGGAGTCTGATTCTAGAAAGTGCTCTTAAACCTTTTAATGGCAAGAAAATTTTTATATTGAATGGGAGATTAAAATGGATTTTCATCTCTTCTCTCACAGGAGACGGTATAGCAAAACAGCGGTTAAGGGTTCTAGCTCTGCCACTTACTAGCTGTGATAATGGCCTGTTAGGCTAAAGAAATGACCTGAAATACAGTAACTGCTCAAAGAGTAGATTATATCACTTATGGCCTCCAGGAATTTTAGCAAGCAGTAATTACAGGGAAAAAACCTTCAGGCATTTCAAAAGGGGCATGCTTACTGAAGTTGGATAAGTCACTATGGCAGCAAACAATGAAACACCTGGGGAGAACATGGTAAGATCCAAGAAGGAATCAGAGAACAAAGACTGCATTGCACTTTTTTAATTGCGTGGGTAGTTTTAAATAAATGAAGAAAGCACCTTCCAAAAGTTACACTAGCAGGGAAAGATTCCGTCAAGCATTTACATAGTAAATTTCTGTAACTTTACAAAGATTCTTGATCTTTACTTGAACTGTACATTGAGGGAAAGGAGTCCCCTCCACTAGGTTTCTCTTTGCTTGCAGAAGCAAACTACAGTACCTAAAAATCAGAGGCAGGCCTAGGATGCTGAGACGAGAAATGATAAAGGGGCCATTCATAGACTCCCTGTCTGATGTCCCTTTGTAAGTACTTTAGAGCAAACTACTGCCCTTAAGCTACAACCTCAAAAGCTGTCATTCTGGATATAGTACTGGATCTGAGTACCTTGGACTGCTGAGTGTCTCAAAAGACAATACTCGGGGTGACCTGGGAGGTTTAACGGACAAATATTTCGCTGTGCATCTTCTACTTTGGCTTTTTGAATGAAGCACAGACAGGCTGCTCTGCTGTCTTCCAGGCAGTGTAAAAATCAGGGAAAGGGCGATGTCGGGTCATTCTTTAGACACTGATCAGCTGGGGAAAGAGTTCATTGGCAAAAGTGTCCTCCCAGGAATGGTCTGCCCCGAGCAGAGAGGACATGTCGCTGAAAGGGGAGGGGGAGCCCTCATAGGTACAGTCACCATAGGCATCCAGGAGGCAGGAGGACGGCTTCAGACAGTGGCTGGAGGAGAGCAGATCTGGGATCCCCAGCTCTGGAATGAAGTCATCCACAAGTTCTTCCTTTACTGAGACGGCGAATTCGGGGTGATCTTTCTCTGCGGGGCTGGAAGGTGCTTCCTCAATTTTCACTACCACATCAGCATGGCTCTCTGGCTCAGAGGGCATCTCTAAGACCAGGGGCTTGGTATACACGTGGTCAAAACGAATCAGTTCATTAATGGCTTCCAGCTTGGCTGATGCCGTCCCCAGGGATGGAGAAGGGGAGGCCGGTAAGGAACTGGGTCCTTCCGGGGAGACCTCTGGGAGCTGCTCCAGGCTGGTGGCATCTGGAGAAGGACATCTGAGGAACATGACTGGGTCCAAGTTGAACAGGATGCCCAACAGGATATCAGACTGCAAGAGGCAAAAATTAG
Organism: Pipistrellus hanaki; assembly: GCF_964339955.1. Taxonomy (NCBI): domain Eukaryota; kingdom Metazoa; phylum Chordata; class Mammalia; order Chiroptera; family Vespertilionidae; genus Pipistrellus; species Pipistrellus hanaki. The sequence continues at coordinate 3,670,848 of NC_140521.1, read as the reverse complement.
AATGCACCTGAGAATCTACCTCGAACACTAAGTACCAGGTCCTGTGATAGAAATGAATCATTATGCTATAGGACAGTGTCATTAAGTCAACAAGCCAAATATCAACAGGACGATGATTGAAATTTCTTTGGAGAGCCACATTTTATAAACTTAAACTTAGCTTCTAAAGCCTCTTCTTCAAAATAGACTTGCCCAGGCCGTGGTATTTTGTGGAAGAGCCACACTCAAGGGGCCAAAGAGCCACTTGTGGCTTGAGAGCTGCAGTTTGCCGACCACGGCTATAGGCTAACCTCCGGAACCCACCAGACCCATCTATCTACACTTCGCACCATGTCCTGAGTCACCTGGAAATAAGAAGATAGTTGATGTTCAACCCTAAACCAGCCCAAACCAGCTTCTGTCCTAATCCGGCTGGTAGGAATAATATCAAACACGGAATTAACTAGTGATACACCTCTTCAGTAAATCCAAGCAACCCCATACCTCAGAGTCTGAAGAGTCAGCACTGTCAGAATCCACGGGGAGCTGTTCTGGAGGGGTGACAACTGGGCCTGCACCTGCTGCAGAGGTGCACGTAGTCTGAGTGCTGCGGACTCAGCAGACCCGGCCACCGGCCTCGCTCCGGTCCCCTGGAGGAAAAGCCAAATGAACAAATGGCTGAGAACCCCACGGAAATGCTCACCGGGCAGCTGTGATCCCAACTTCCAATCAACTTAGAAAACTGATCTTTACGGCTGAAAAATTTCCCTGACCTCTGTTTTCTCCATTTTCTTGAGTCCTCAAGGAAAGATGAGAAAAGGGAGTAAGACTAGCTTTTTAAAAATATATATTTTTGTTGATTTCAAAGAGGACGGGGGAGGGAGGGAGAGATAGAAACATCAATGATGAATGAATCATTGATCAGCTGCCTCCCTGACCAGGAATCGAACTGTGATCAGTCATTTAACCATTGAGCCACATGTACCTAAAAATCAGAGGCAGGCCTAGGATGCTGAGAAGAGAAATGATAAAGGACCTTTTCATTGTGGTTTTGCACGCCCTGAAACAGTTTTACTCCCCAAAGGCTCAAGCAGTACTGATATCCTTAAATAATATCCCAGTGATATTCTCCGTAAGAATAACTAAAGTAATAAAGTAGTAAATTCAGGCCCAGAATCTTTTCGGATAGCAATTATTTTAAAGTTTGTCCTGAACATTACCTCCACAGAGGAGAACTGCACTCCTGTCAATCTCAGACCACTTAGGCATTGTCACTGATTTGACATAATCCATAGATTAAAAGCCATAAATCTTCTATCAGAGAAGTGTCACTATTAGAATGAGTCCTTTCCCTATTTATTCATAGTCATCAAAAAGCTGCTATAATTTTGGTAGCATTCGAAGTCAGATTTGACAGGCTCTCTCATGCTGGCACATCTTAGGGGCTATTGGCATGTGTTCGTACCTGCTCTTAGAGCGCCATGTAACTTATTACTAAGTATTAGGGTTTGTACTATTCAATGCACACTTGAAAATAAAGTGTCATTAAAGAGGTCACGTCTTGCCTCTTAGAAACAGTTCTAACAGAAAAGGGGATCCTTACCTTGGTCTCCTCCTCCTCTTCCATAGCCAGGGTATCCATGCCCAGGCGCTGCCTTAACTCCTGGTTCTCCACCACAAGGCCATGAGTTTTCTCTCGTAAAAGTTGATTTTCCAGCAAAAGTTTCTGGTTCTGGAAGAGAGTTCGTAGGAGTCTGTTAAAACATCTAATTCTTTCACTGAATACACCTGACGGCGTTTCACTTCAATTAATTTCCCTTCCTTCTCCTTTGGGAAAGCTATGCTTCTTCAGTTCACACTAGGTATTAGAAGGCCCCAGTCAGTGTTGGCAAACTCCTTAGTCAACAGAGCCAAATATCAACAGTACAACGATTGAAATTTCTTTGGAGAGCCACATTTTTTTAAACTTCTTCTAATGCCACGTCTTCAAAATAGACTTGCCCAGGCTGGGGTATTTTGTGGAAGAGCCACATGTGGCTCACAAGCCTCAAGTTTGCCAACCATGGTCCCAGGTCATAATTACTAAAAAGAAGCTATTTAAGAAGTGCCGGTTCATGGGGTCACAAATAGCACAATGCCTCCAAGTAATATAGACCTCAGCAAAGGTCTATATTAGTTTAGATATGATGTTTTTAAAAACAAAAAAACAACCCTATCTTGAATTGGCAGGTAATAACAAAAGTGGGCCATAAAATCAAAATATGTAAAAAAATAATAATGATAATGTAAATAATCATTATTTAGGATGTGTCAATGGCAACAGTTTAGGGGAAGGGAACCGTTAGTGGACTTTGGCCATGACAGGAAAGGACTCAAGTTTAAGCAATGATTTCTTTCCTAATCTGCCCTTGATAATTTCTTAGCACTCCCTTGATAAACACTGCCGTCATCCGCCAACTTTGAAACAGATCTACTACCACATGCCTGAGGGTGGGTCATTTCTCTCATGAAGCTACACCCTTTACCCAACGACCTGTCTACCCCTCACTGAGCCTTCACTTGTAATCACACGCTCCATTTTATTCCAGAGGGACCACCACAACTTGGGGTGGGCAGCCAGGGTCAGACCATTTACCAAGGAAGGCTATGCAGCAGAGAGAGGAGTTTGTTTGTTTTTACCTCTTCTTCCAAATCCACCACTTGTTGCTCCAGCTCGCTCATCCGGGCTTTCTTGCGGTCCCTGGCGGTCTGCGCTGCTACTCTGTTTTTCAGTTTCCTGAGAACAGAAGGGGGGCACACCACAACTGAGTCATCTCCAACCTTATTTATATCTTTCTTCGAAAACTCGGCCAGCTGGTGCTTTCACATAAACGTACAGCATCCGGTGGACGGCTGGTAAAATACCATCCAGGCTCTCTTCCCCTCAATAACCAAAAACAAAACAAAAACACAGCCTTCTCTCAGCCTGTCTTGAAGGCCTGCTCTCTTCTCTCTCGTGTTGCTCTCTTCTCTCCCGTGTTGCATCCGTGTTGCATCATCCATTTCAGTCTCATTCTGGCCACAGCGCGGGGGCTGGACACAAATATTCCTCTTGCAACATAAGAACTTTCTTCCTCCCCTTTCCACTCCCCTCCCCGCCGCTTCCTGACTCCCAATTCCCTCGAACAGGATCCAACCAGGACTGATCCAATCCAGCGAAGGCTGCAAAAATCAGCCCTCTCCCCCCTCTCCCCCCAAGCACAAATCCCCTCCGAGGCTGAGATCCCGGGCAGACCCCGGGGCTGGAGCCCGCCATCCGCTCCAGGAGGCACTTCATCACCAAGTGCACACCCACCAGAAAAGAAATAACAGCCCGGAGGACTAAGTCCCCAGCATTTCCTTCCTCCCCCCCTCTCCCCAACGACGGCATGAAGCAAATGCCATTTCCAGGCTGCGGTGACCTCAGAGTCCGTTCCAACAGCTGTCATTCCAGCGGCCCCTCCAAACGGAGGAGGCAAGCCGAGAGGATCACCCACTCCAAGTTCAACAAAAGCTGAACGACTCAATATACCCAGCTCCAGGCATCCTCCCTCAAGAGATAGAAAAGGAAACAAAAAAATAAAAAATAAAAAAACCGCCGGAGCAGCCGGAACCGGTGTGGCTCAGTGGATAGACCATCAGCCAGCGGATTGAAGGGTCCCGGGTTCGATTCCGGTCAAAGGGCTGGTACCTTGGTGGCGGGCACATCCCCAGGAGGGTGTGTGCAGGAGGCAGCAGATAGATGTTTCTAACTCTCTATCCCTCTCTCTTCCTCTCTGTAAAAAAAATCAATAAAATATATTTTTTTAAAAATAAAATAAACGCCGGAGCAGCCCGGACTCCACTGAGTCCAGACTTCCGCCCCGCCCCGCCCCGCGCCACATCGGACCGGCCAGGCCCAGGGCGCCCGGTCCCTGCCCGATCCAGACCCACGGCCCCCGGGCCCGGCTTCGGACCCGATCTCGGACCCGGGCCCCTCGCCCACCTCCGCAGCGCCTTCTCCTCGGGACTCAGGTGCGTGAGGCGCTGCCGCTTCCGCGCCAGGGGCGGCCCCCCGCTGTCCGCCTCCGCGCCGGCCGCGCGCTGGCCCGGCAGCATGAGCGGCGCCGTCCGGCCGGCCGGGGCCCCGGCGGCGGCGGCGGCGGCGGCGGCGGGCTGGCCGGACAGGAGCAGCACTTGGGGGGCCCCGGCCGCCGGGCTCTGCGCGGACGCCACCACCACCATGGCCCGAGAGTGCGCGCGCGACTGCGCGCCGCCGCCGCCCGGCCGCCCGGCCCGGCCGCGCCCAGCCTTTCTACGATCGTGGCCTCCCGCGATTGGCCAGCGCCGCGTGACGCGTGGGGGACGTCGTCTCCCATTGGCTTCCAGGAGCCGGCGGAGGCGGGGCCGAGGCGGCCAGCGTGGCGGCGGCGGCGGCTCTTCCCGGCAGGGCGTGCGGGGGCGACGGAGAGACCCGGCCCCGAGCGGGTGCGGGGGTGCGGGGGTGCGGGCCCCCCAAGACCTGGGACCCCCCCGGGTTACAGAGTCAGGGTCCGGGCCGGGCGGAGTTTCCTTAACAAACTGACGCCCCCTCCCCCCCAGGCTGACGCATTTTTACTCAGAATTGACCCAGTTTCATTCGGAACCGCGGTGTTCCCAGGCGGACGGCTTCCTTGTCCCTCCCCGAGACGGACAGATTTTGATCTCTGGTCGACAGGCCTTTCTCTCGTGCGCCTCTTCCTCCCTCCCGGAGTGGACGGGAATCGGGCCTTAGGCTAGAGGAAAAAAGAAAAAGAAGAAAGAAAAAAAAAAATTGTAAAGAAATTCCGCGAAATTCGAGCCTCGAGAAGATGAGATGGCGCCTTGGACGGGGTTTCATAAAAACGATAGGTGTGGGAAGGCGTGTCATTGACCTTTTCTTTGCATTTCCAAGCGCTCTCGTCTAAGCGTTATATGATAATGCTTTTTTCATGAGAAAAAATATTTCACGTGTGAAAACGAAGGGAAATCCAGGGCTCCTTCCTGCCCGGCGGTTGCGGATCAGTGTGTGTGTGTGTGTGTGTGTGTGTGTGTGTGTGTGCATGAGATGTGTAATACTCCTGTGATTGGAATATATGCAAAAAAGTGAAAAGACTGCAAAAAAAAAAAAAATGAAAAGATGGACTGGGTCTTGGTAATTCTAGGATGTTGCTGTGTCAGATTAGCCCTGGCCGGTTTGGCTCAGTGGATGGAGCATCGGCCTGAGGACTGAAGGGTCCCAGGTTTGATTCCGGTCAAGGCATATGTCTTGGATGCGGGCACATCCCCAGAAGGAGGTGTGCAGGAGGCAGCTGATGGATGTTTCTCTCTCATCAGTGTTTCTAACTATCTGTCCCTCTCCCTTCCTCTCTGTGAAAAATCAATAAAATATATTTTTAAAAAATAAAGTGAGCTGGTTTAGCTCACAGTGTCCTGAGCACACTCTGCGTGTCTGTCCGGAGAAGAGGAGCTGCATGAAGTCCCTTCCTCCTGTGCCTGAGAACGGCTTCCGGTCTCCCGGGCCTTTTGGAGTTCTTTTAGGTTGAGAACTGCACCTATAGGTTCAAGGACCTTGGAAAGCTGTATAGCATTCTGAGAAAAGTCATGTCATTGTCATGCAACCTTTAAAAAAATAAATAAATAATAAAATAAAATTTATATATATATATATATATATATATATATATATATATATATATATATATATATATGTATTTCAGAGAGGAAGGGAGAGAAACATCAACGATGAGAATCACTGATCAGCTGCCACCTGCACTCTCCCTACTGGGGTTTGAGCCCGAAAAACCCGGGCACATACCCTTGACTGGAATCGAACCTGGGACACGTCAGTCCGCACGTCAATCAATACTCTATCCACTGAGCCAAACCGGCTAGGGCTGTCCTGCAACCTTTTATTTATTAAGTTAACATTTGTGAAGGCCAAGGAAAACCCAAGAGATTTAAATCATTTAAGGCATAAGGAGAAAATGCACGAGGCCCGGACAGTGCAATGAGGAACCTTGTGGCGCAGGCCCCGGATGCTGGGGCAGAGGAGGAGAAAAGGTGGATGGATTGCATTTCGGTCTTGGTGAGTGGGGGTAGCAAAGGAAGGTTGAAATGGATTCCCCCAGTTTTGTTTTCAAGGCTTTGATCTTTTTGATAAAATTTTAAAATCCTGCTGAAACGCGGTCATTGGACAGTGCAGATTGCTATCCATGAAGTCTCCATCGCCCAAGCGCAAACCTTTCAACAGTTTCATATCCTCTATGTAAGATTAATCTGATAATTCTTGCATCAGATGCCAGTAATATGTTAAAACATTTACTAGGCATTTGTGATAAGAGCTATAAAAATAGTTAAAATACAAAGTTCTTAGTCTTTGTGAAATGTAAGAAAACACTGGGGATCGATCTGTCTACATAAGTTTCAATGTAACAAAAACAAAATAAAACCCAGTAACAAAATGAAACCACAATTCGAGAACTGCTGCTCTAATATGGTAGCCACTAATCACTAAAATCTGGCTATTAAGCATTTGAAATGTGACTACTCTGGATTAAAAATGTACTGCAAGCATGAAATACACCCTGGATTTGAAGACGTAGTATAAAAAATACCTCATGAATCATTTTTATGTTAATTATATGTTGAAATGATGGTCTGTTTGATATTTTGAGTTAAACTATTTTTATGGGGTATTTGTTTATTGCCCGTTTTTGTTTTTGTTTTTTTTAATTGGCTGCTAACATTTTCTAAATTACACAAGTGGCTCGCATTCTTTTTCTATTGGATAACCCTGGTAGAGATTACATTTGGGTGAGGGAGATGGCACAGATAAAGAAAAAAAAGGGAGCCGAAACCGGTTTGGCTCAGTGGTAGAGCGTCGGTCTGTGGACTGAGGGGTCCAAGGTTCGATTCCGGTCAGGGGCATGTATGTTGGTTGCGGGCACATCCCTGGTGGAGGGTGTGCGGGAGGCAGCTGGTCGATGTTTCTCTCTCATCAACGTTTCTGGCTCTCTATCTCTCTCCCTTCCTCTCTGTAAAAAATCAATAAAATATATTTAAGAGAGAGAGAGAGAGAGAAAAGGGAAATAAAAGAGCGCTAAGATTCTGCCTCCTTAAGGGAGAAGGTATGCATAATGACTAATCCTAGACGCTGTTGGGATAAATAGGCGTGTTGATAGTGATTTTAGAATTAATGTACACGCACCCCTAAGGACACACAAAGACTTTCCAAGCCACATGTGTGGGTACCTGGGTAAAACCTCTTTTCCTGGATCCCCATGTCTGAGAACGGTGGCTGTCCGGTAGCTCGGTTTCCCCTCCTCTGTCTGCACAGGCACAGTCCTACACGCTGCAGAGGGGAGACCCTCTTTGCACTCACGCTTGTTCTTCCCAAGGTGCATTGCCCCGGTGTTGACAGGCCTCCGGGGATACAAATAGGCCAGGCAAGCTGCTGGTGATGGCATGGAGGGGGAAAATGATTCTCACCACCGAGTATCGAGTCCCTTCCCAACTCCATTGGTTCTCATTCTTCTTTCCAGTAAAACTGATGGAAGACAAAATTAGGTTGTCCGCTGTGAGTTTAACACAATAATTTTTAGTGAGGGATCGGTATGGGGCTTGGCTCCTGACTCGAAAGATGTTCCAACAATTGAAGGACATTGTTAAAATAAAATGCCTCCCCTTCCCATTCACTCTATGAACAGTGGGTTGGAACCCTTATATTTTTTTAAATGAAAAATAAAAATAAAATTTGATGCCAAATCCTATCTCATTATAGCAATAAGTACTATTAATCCACTAATCCAAACGTATATTTCCAATATAATTCTACTTTCTATGCTTAATACTTATAACAATTTGGAACATAGTTTTGATAAACTATAATTAACTATATTATTTTAACTATTTTAATTCTGCCTTATGCAGAATTATTTTTATGGTAAGATGAAGGTTTTAAAATACTTACATGTATATATTTACTTTTCTGCAGGGCAGCCTATTAGATAATCAAAATAAACTTTTAAGCATAGAACCGTATTACATTGGAATAAAAGTCTGTAGAGAAAGTAGAATAGCAATAAAACTTAAAGGAAAAAGAAGTGAAATAAAATTACAGATTCTTATTTTAACCCACAAGGTCCTATCGTACTTTATGGGGTTAAAAATCTATTACTACATTATTTATTTTGATTCTCAGAGCATTAAGTACATCCACATAGTTGTATAACTATCACCACCACATCCAGAGCTTTTTCATCACCCCAAATAGAAACTCTGTACCCATTAAGCAATAATTCTCCGTTCCTCCCTTCCCCCAGCCTCTGGTTACCTCTGTTCTACCTTCTGTCTTTATTAATTTGCTTATGCTACTTGCCCCATATAAGTGAAGTCATACAGTACTTGTTCCCTTTGTGTCTGACTCATTTCACTTAACATAATATCTTCGAGGTAATTCGTGTCGTATGTATGGGAGCCTCCTTGTGACGTGTGTCCTTTCTGACATGTCCCAATCATTCTTTGATCACGTCCTTCCTTTCTGGTAGAACAAGGTGCCGCTTCACCTCTCCTTTCCCAGGCCCAGCCCTGGAACCAGTCATTTCTCCAAGGAGCTCTGGCTCCTTTCAGTGAAGAATCATAGTCAGTGACAAAGATCTGGGCACTGGGTAGGTTCATGGCTTCTGGGGCATCTTTGCTTCTTAAATTCTCTCAGTGAAGAGAACTGAGAAATATATTTATGTGTGTGTATATATACATATATACTTATAGATACATAGATACATAGATACATATATACACACATAAAAATGTGTGTGTGTGAATATATATATATATATATATATATATATATATATATATATATATTGCTATTTGATGATCCATCAGTAAAAACAGTTATTTTTAAAATATATTTTTATTCATTTCAAAGAGAAAGGGAGAAGGAGAGAGAGAAACATTAATAATAAGAGAGTAACCTGGATCGGCTGCCTCCTGCTTGCCCCTCACTGGGGATCGAGCCCAAACCCTGGGCACGTGCCCTGACCGGGAATCAGACCAGGACCTCCTGGTTTATAGGTAGATGCTCAACCACTGAGCCACTCCAGCCGGGTTAGCAATATCTTTTTAGTTCAGAGTGCCCTCCAGAAGGCAGCCTCCAGGTTCCCTGGGAATACTGAGAGCCGGGCGGGAGACACAGCTCAGGCCACGTGGATAAGTGGACGTTCCAGGCAGAGGGGATTCCAGGAACGTCTGTTAAATGGAAGAGACTCAGTTAGGAAGCCCCTCATCTCCTGCCTGCTGCCCTTTCCTCTCAATCTGCCTCACCTGGAATGCTAATGAAAGGTCAAAAGATTGAGAAAGTTCGCCAGCCATCTTGCAAGTCTGAGCAGGGAGGCCCCATGCTAAGGATATGGGGGTGGGGGGGTGGGAGACAAAAAGAAGTCTGGGCTCCTGGTGGGCCCAGGGAGTGGCCCTCCAGCCCTGACCGACTTCAGACCGCCCACTTCCAGATCCCAACTTACATGAGGACTATGTCTTTAAATGTATTGATTTTTTACAGAGAGGAAGAGAGAGGGATAGAGAGTTAGAAACATCGATGAGAGAGAAACATCCATCAGCTGCCTCCTGCACACCCCCTACTGGGGATGTGCCCGCAACCAAGGTACATGCCCTTGACTGGAATCGAACCTGGGACCCTTCAGTCCTCAGGCCGATGCTCTATCCACTGAGCCACACCGGTTAGGGCACATAAGGAATATTAATACTGTGGTGGCTGGGTTGTTGTCACAAGCCATACAACACAGTCCTCTCTTTCATAGGCACTTTCCCTACCCCCTTGCCCTAAGTTAGGTTTCTCAAACACCGTCTTCGCTTCCGAAGAACAATATACTTGAGTAGAGCCACTGCGAGTAGGTGTGTCCCGGGGTCATAATTTTTATCAGTGGCACTTCCTTCTGACACCAGGAAGGAAGATAGCCCTATGATATTATACCATCGCTAATGCAGTGACATATAACTATCCGGGTTCACCGGGAAGCAATAACGAGCTTAAGGCCGTAGGTTACTTTTCCAGCTTATCTGCCTCTCCCACACTCCAGCCCTATCATTTTCTTGGCATATTCTTTTTCCCCTGACTTTGCCCGGCAAACCCCTGCTCATCACTCTGTCTCCACCACCCCCGTTTCTCACCCTCAGCGTTATGGACTCTTGGGGCTGGACCATTCTTTTTTTGGGGTCTGTCCTGTGCCCCGTAGGATTGTATCAATAGTAGCATTCCTGGTTTCTACCCGTTAGATGCCAATAGCAGCGCCTAGTCCCCTCCCCTCTAGTGATGACAACCAAAATGATCTCAACTTCCAAATGTACCCTGGGAGCCAAGGTCTCCCCAAGCTGAGAACCAAGTCTCTGAGCTCATGTCAAACAACACCCCCCTCTGCACCTGCTCAGTTCCCAGGCAGGCAGTCCTCCACAGACTTCCGGCGAAACACCTGTGACCCTCGGCGGGAGGAGCGCACCTGCCTGCATCTGCCTTACCAGACTGTAAGCTCCTTGAAGGCAGGGACTGCATCTGACTCGTTTTTGTATCCTTCTGTTTGTTTATTTTATTTTTAAAAAAATATATTTTATTGATTTTGTACAGAGAGGAAGGGAGAGAGATAGAGAGTTAGAAACATCGATGAGAGAGAGTCATCGATCAGCTGCCTCCTGCACACCCCCTACTGGGGATGTGCCCGCAACCAAGGTACATGCCCTTGACCGGATTCGAACCAGGGACCTTTCAGTCCCCAAGCCTACGCTCTATCCATTGAGCCAAACCGGTTTCAGCTGTTTGTTTATTTTTATTTTTATTTTTTAAATATATTTTTACTGATTTCAGAGAGGAAGGGAAGAGGAAGAGACATAGCAATGATGACAGAGAATCATTGATTGGCTGCCTTCTGCACACACCCCCCCCTACTGGGGATCGAGCCGCCAACCTCGACATGTGCCCTTGACCAGAATGGAACCCGGGACCCTTGAGTCCACAGGCCGATGCTCAATCCAATCCACTGAGCCAAACCATCTAGGGCTTCTCTGTTTATTGACTAAGCAGATTTCAAAATAGTTCAGGAGAAGAACTCAGGAATTCTTGCTGCTGATTTTGACACTTTTAAAGATCCATGTGTGTCCCAGGCCATTTCTCGGTTGTCATATTTTATAAACTTCCCTGATGTGCTAGGACTCAGGATCCCGGTGTCTTTAATTTTATGATTGTGTTTTTGGTTTTGTTTTTGTCTCACAGGAGGACATTTAGGAACCGTTGGGGTGAAGGTGAGACACTGAGCAGGAAATCCTCCCGGTCCCGTTGACGAATGTCTCCTTCGATCCTGGGGCTGCCCTCCGCGTCCGGGAGAGGAGTTGCGACACTTCCGGAAGCTCATTGGTGAGTATTGGGGTTCCGAGAAACTCAGCACCCCTTTGGCTTCTGCAAAATGGCCACCGTTCCGTTTGTGCAGTGAGTTAAACCGGGCCCAGGGCAGGACGACAGAAGGAAAAGGTCCCCAGCGTGAGGCTGTCTGCTCTGCATGTGGTTTTGTCTGCAAAACCTTCGTGGACACCCAGGTTCAAAGCGGCAAGAGAAGCAACTTCTGTCCTTCGTGGGAGCAGTGTTAGAGCAGCGTGCCCCCTTCATTTGTACTACAATGAATTTAGTTCACTGGTTTTGAAAAACAAATTTAAAAATATATATATTTTATTGATTTTTTTTTTTTTACAGAGAGGAAGGGAGAGGGATAGAGAGTCAGAAACATCAATGAGAGAGAATCATTGATCAGCTGCCTCCTGCACACCTCCTACTGGGGATGTGCCTGCAACCAAGGTACATGCCCTTGACTGGAATCGAACCTGGGACCCCTCAGTCTGCAGGCCAACGCTCTATCCATTGAGCCAAACCGTCAGAGGCACATGCTTGGGTTGCGGGCTCGAACCCCAATGTAGGCCGTGCAGGAGGCGGCTGATCAATGATTCTCTCTCATCATTGATGTTTCTTTCTCTCTCTCCATCTCTTCCTGTCTAAAGTCAATAAAAATATATATTTTTAAAAGAATACTGGGGCAGAGGTCATCCATCTTTCCTTTCCAGACCTGGAAGCCCGATCCTTACAACCTGCTGGCTGGGGGCCCTGGCTTGTGAAATAGTCAGATGGACGAGAGGCAGGTTTTCAGCTCTAACACATACTCGCCAGGTAACCTAGGACAAGCTACTTCCTCTCTCTGAGCCTCAGTTTCCTTGTCAGTAAGATGAGAATCAGGTACCGAACAAGATAATGTGTGGAACACAGTGGGCAGCACGAGGGAAGATCGGAATGCAGAGTAAGCACCGTTGTCAGCAAAACCATCTCCCCTGAGGCAGTGGGCGTCCCCTGCCCTTCCCGGCCCTCCCCACCCTTCTTCCGTGTGCCCGTATTTAGTAACGACAGGGCCCAGCAGGCCACGTGGAATGACCAGAATATCTCTAATCCAGTCTAAAATTTTGTTTAAAATCCTCGCCCGAGGGCATTTTTTTCCCCATTGATTTTTCCGGGAGAGTGGAAGAGAGAGTGAAAGACAGAAACATCGATGTGAGAGAAACGCACGGGTTGGCTGCCTCCTGCATGAGCCCTGACCAGGGCTCAGGAGGAGGAGCCTGCAAGGGAGGGATGAGCCTTTGACCGAACTGAACCAGGGACCCTTTGGTCTGCAGGCCGACGCTCTCCGCTGAGCCACACCGGCCAGGGCTAAGTATAAAATGTAATCACTGCGAAACCGGTTTGGCTCAGTGCTAGAGTGTCGGTCTGTGGACTGAAAGGTCCCAGGTTCGATTCCAGTCAAGGGCATGTACGTTTGTTGCGGGCACATCCCTGGTAGGGGGTGTGCAAGAGGCGGCTGGTCGATGTTTCTCTCTCATCGACGTTTCTAGCTCTCTCTCTCTCTCTCTCTCTCTCTCTCTCTCCTCTCTGTAAAAAATCAAAATATATTTAAAAAAATAAAATAAATAATAAATAAAATGTAATCACTGAGTACAAGCAGGGGTGGTGACCCAGAAACAGGAAACGGATTAGAACAATGGCCACCAGGTGAGCTGCTCCCTCCCCACCCTGAGGACACAGCGCCCAGGCTGGCCAGGTCCCGAGGGCCTCCACAGCTTTCCCGGCAGAGGCCGCAAACATCTGCTGAGCACACGGACCTTGCCCTACTGTGCGACTCCGGGGCAGAGGAGTCTGGATTGCACCACACGCGGGTGCTGCTGGCTCGTGGGAGCCGCTTTGCACACGAGTGAGTGAGACTGTGGGTCTGGGGGGAGGGGGACGTTGGGACCTGGCATTTTAAAATGGGACCCCAGCCGAAACCAGTTTGGCTCATTGGTCTGCAGACTGAAAGGTCCCAAGTTCGATTCCGGTCAAGGGCATGTACCTTGGTTGTGGGCACATCCCCAGTAGGGGGTGTGCAAGAGGCAGCTGGTCGATGTTTCTCTCTCATCGATGTTTCTAGCTCTCTCTCTCCCTTCCTCTCTGTAAAAAATCAATAAAATATATTTTTTAAAAATAATAAAAATAATAATAATAATAAATAAAAATAAAAACGGGACCCCATTGTTTTGTACAAAACACGTGCATTTTCCATTTGAAGAATGGAAATGTGTTTTCCGGTAGATCGCTTCCGCATTGCAGCCTTTACTATCCAGGGGTCCTCAAACTTTTTAAAGTGGGGGCCAGATCACGGTCCCTCAGAGAGCTGGAGGGCCGGACTATATGAACTACTAATTCCTACTGTAACACCTCGGCTGCGCTCACTGCCCAAAAAACCTGGCGGGCCGGATCAGACTCCTCTGAGGGCCGCATGTGGCCCGCGGGCCGTAGTTTGAAGACCCCTATAGTATAGTCCTTCGGAGCCACACTGTGCATCCAAAACACTTGTCTGTTCCTGAGCGACCGGGAGCATTTTGGGGAGCCGAGAGGGAGTGGACGGGGCTTGAGGGGGGTTAGTACCAGATTTGGGCTCGTTCATTCATCCTGAACTCTGTGTGACCTTGATCTTGTTCTCACAAGAGCAGACTCCAGAAGAGGACAGAGACCAGGAAATAATTCTGATGGGACACAACTGCAACCAGCCCGCAGCGAGCGAGCGGCGGTGCCGGGGGAGGAGCGAGGGCCTCACTCCCCGGGGCCATCCGGGAGGGCTTCACAGAGGAGGCGATGTCATGTGGGCCTTGAAGGGTAAGTAGGAGTTTGCACAGATTTAGCTTTTCTTTCCCCCTTGCCCCTTCTCCCTGCTCGATGCCACCTGGCCCCGGAGATAGAATCTCAGCTCATCCGGTGCTAAAAAGGCCCTGAAACCAACACCAACTGTATATTCAACCTTTACCACCTGCTTCTGTTCCCAAGACTAAGTGGATAAGAAGAACCTCCTGGATTTCTTTTTTTTTTTTTTTTAAATATATTTTATTGATTTTGTACAGAGAGGAAGAGAGAGGGACAGAGAGTCAGAAACATCGATGAGAGAGAATCTTCGATCAGCTGCCTCTTGCACACACCCCACTGGGGATGTGCCCGCAACCAAGGTACATGCCCTTGACCGGAATCGAACCTGGGACCTTTCTGAGTCCGCAGGCCGACGCTCTATCCACTGAGCCAAACCGGTTTCGGCAAGCCTCCTGGATTTCTGTATGCTCCTTTTCACTTTCCTGGAACGCCCCCCTTCTCTCTTTCCTACTCTCATCCTCACCCCCTCCCCCTTCAAGACTTCCTTAAAATATTTTTAATCAACACATTTTATTTAAAAATGGAGTCAGGCCCTGGCCGGGTGGCTCGGTTCATTGGAGCATCGTCCTGTGGACCGAAGGGTTGCAGGTTTGATTCCGGGTCAGAGCACAGACCTGTATTTTAGGTTCCATCCCTGGTTGGGGGTGCATATGGGAGGCGATCGATTGATGTTTCTCTCTCACATCAACGTTTCTCTCTCTCCCTTCCTCTCTCTCTAAAAATCAATACAAACATATCCTGGGATGAGGATATTTTACAACAATGGAGTTTGGGATATGAAAGTGGGACGGCTCCTCCCGGCCCCGCCCCCACGCTCATTTGGCTTTAAATTCTGCACAGTCACCCCTTCCCTGCTCTCCTCTCTCCCTACGGGACCTTCCTGAGTCATGGTATCGCCACTGTGCCTGGGAGTCAGGAGCCGGGCTGCCACCCCAGGCTCCCGAGACCCGGGGCTGTGCTCCCTGCCCGGCCCCGCCCCCTCGCTCTGCCCAGGAGGGAGCTGACCTTTTCTATTTCACATTGTTCTTTCACGGAGGCACCCCCCCTGGGCCTGGCACCCATCCATCAGCACTGCTTCCTCCTTGGCATTTCTTAAACATATCCCGCTCAAAATGAAAACTCAAAACATAAAGAATAAAGGAGAAAGGCCCCGTGGACCTTGAAATGTGGGCTTGTCGGCTTGTCTGAGGCCTTGGCTCCCGGCCGGACAGGTCCCACCGGCTCCCCTGGGAGAGGGGGCAGCTGGGAAGCCTGGCGGCCCTGACCCGCCCTTCCAGGAAGCGCCCTGTTTGCCGATCCTGGGGCGGGAACAGGAGCGGCCGGTTGGAAGCCGATCGGGAGGCGAAGGCCCTGATTAAGTCTGAGCGGAGCGGCGGGCAGTGGCTTCCCTGAGAAAGACGAAACCTGCCCCATCTGGTTTTGCCGATTACAATCTCCCTGGTTCACGTCGGGCTTCCAACGTTCTCGGAAGCCGGGTACAGGGAGAAGCCAGGTGGCAGGAAATCAGAGCAGCAAAGACCATGGAGACCTGACTGTGTTCTCCTTCCTCTAAGTTCCCCTGGTGTTCGGAGAAACCAGCGTGAGGGCGTGCAGAGTAAGTCAATATTAGGAACAATAGCTAATGAGTGTGGAAGGTGCCTGGCCTGTGCGAAGCACTTGGCATCCACTCTCTCTCTCTTTTTCAAAAAATAATACATTTCATTGTTGTTGTTTTTTTTACAGAGAGGAAGGGAGAAGGATAGAGAGTTAGGAACATCGATGAGAAACATCGATCAGCTGTCTCCTGCACGCCCCCTATTGGGGATGTGCCCACAACCAAGGCACGTGTCCCCAACCAGAATCGAACCCAGGACCCCCCAGTCCGCAGGCCGATGCTCTATCCACTGAGCCAAACCAGTTTCAGCCATTCTCTCTTTTATTTCTGCAACTGTCTCTTTGTCTCCTGGAGGAATAGAAGGCTCTGGAAGGTTAAGCTCAAGGTCATGCAACTAACCAGTCGGTGGTAGACCTGGGATTGAGACGTAGATCCCTGTGACCTCAGACGTCACCCAGACAAGGGAAGGGCTGCAGGCCTGGCCCACTGCTTTTAGGATGTGACACTTCTGGGGTGACCCCCCCACCCCCGCTTTCAGGGATTTGCTTTTCGTTCGATAGAAACTGAAAACTCAAGTCAAGGTGCATGAAGCCAGCCAAAGAATGATTCTTTCGGTCTCTGTTTTCATTCCTGGGGGGAGGGGGGGTGTATAAACTGGTGGGGCCTGGGTGACATTTACTTTGCAAACAACAGACGAGAGCCAGGCAGAGCCCACACCTCGCTGAGCAAACAGCATCTGGAGGACCGAGCGGGGCACGCAAGGCCCCCAGCCAGGCCTTCCTTTGAGAGCCGGCCTGGTAGCTAGGAGCCTGGAGCTCTGGTCCCCCTGCCGCCATTTCTAACCCTTGGGTTGTCTGGTCCTCACCTGGAAGTGGAGGAAACCATCTTGATACCTGAGGTCCCATCTGGCTCAGATGAGCTTGGGCAGTGCAGCGTGGGGGCTAGGCGAGTTTTACGAGTCAGCCTGGTTGAGCTACAGTCGTTATTCTAGACACTAGCCTAGCTGTTGTCGTGAAGGTATGCTGTTGACGTGGTTGACACCTACAGTCAGCTGACTCTGAGGAAAGGAGAGCATCATTGAGGAGGCCTCAGCCCATCAGGGAAAGGCCTTAGGAACACGCGGGTTCCTCTGAAGAAGGCCCACCTGTGGGGGCAGTGCTGGTGCCTGTCCACAGCTTCTGGCCTGCCGGTCTGCCCCTGCAATCACGTACGCCCGTGGTCGGCAAACTGCGGCTCTCTGGCCCCTTGAGTGCGGCTCTTCCACAAAATGCCACGGCCTGGGCGAGTCTATTTTGAAGAAGTGGCATTAGAAGAAGTTTAAGTTTAAAAAGTGTGGCTCTCCAAAGAAATGTCAATCGTTGTACTGTTGGTATTTGGCTCTGTTGACTAATGAGTTTGCCGACCACTGACATAAGCCAATTCCTTGGAATAAGTTATATGTACATGGTATATATCTCAGGATGCGGGACTCTCAGCGCTTCCCTCAGGAGAGTCCTAGGATGGTTGAAGCAGGCACAGGACCTAGTTTTCCTCGGTACCCTCAGGGCCTAGGCACTTAACCGCACTCAGTCATTATCGCCGACTGAAGCTGCCCTTTGTGGCCGAGCACCTGGCCAGCGCTCAGTACACCTGTAATCGGCTGCTTATCTGAAGGACAGAAAGGCTAAAAGTGACTCGGCCAGAACCACTGGCAAAGCCTGGGCGCTCCAGTGCCAGGCTGGCGCGCCTCCGCAGGGCCTGGCCTGCTGCTGATCGCCCATGACCATCCCCTGAGATTCCTAAGATATGGGTCAAATTAGTGTTCCCAGTCAAGGCTTATTGGCATAAGACCTGCCCAGGAGGCAACAGCTACCTGATCCTATTTTTTTTAAATGTATTTTACTGATTTTTTTTTTTTTTTTTTTTTTTTTTTTACAGAGAGGAAAGGAGACGGATAGAGAGTTAGAAACATCCTTGAGAGAGAAACATCAATCAGCTGCTTCCTGCACACTCCATACTGGGGATGTGCCTGCAACCAAGGTACATGGCCTTGACTGGAATCGAACCCAGTAAGCAAATACTCTAGCTTCGGAAACTGTCTGTGCCTTAGGCTCAAAGTGGTCCTTTTGCTTCTCGGACCATTAAAACCATCACATGGTGCCTTCAGCTAGAAACGGAAACTGGCCTGGGAACATGCTAGGCAGGCTGCTGACGGGGCTGGAGGATGGCCGGCACCTGGGCCAGGACCCCTGCCTGCTTGGGGCCTGAGCGCCTTTCCTTACCGAGTGGAAGGCTGGAGCTCAGCAGGTGCCTCTGTGACCTTCGGTTTCCTCATCTGCCAAGTTGGCATCCTGATACCTTTTCTGTTTCTTTTGTTAATCCTCACCTGAGGATATTTTTCCATTGTTTTTTTAAAAATATATTTTATTGATTTTTTTACAGAGAGGAAGGGAGAGAGATAGAGAGCTAGAAACGTCGATGAGAGAGAAACATCAACCAGCTGCCTCCTGCACACC
Organism: Pipistrellus hanaki; assembly: GCF_964339955.1. NCBI lineage: Eukaryota > Metazoa > Chordata > Mammalia > Chiroptera > Vespertilionidae > Pipistrellus > Pipistrellus hanaki. Next base: position 3,652,484 of record NC_140521.1, on the reverse strand, counting down.
CTCTACTGGGAATGTGCCCGCAACCAATGTACATGCCCTTAACCGGAATCGAACCCGGGACCCTTCAGTCCACAGAACCGAAGCTCTACCACTGAGCCAAACCGGTTTCGGCTTTCCCATTGGTTTTCAAGGAGAGTGGAAGAGAGAGGGAAAGACAGAAACATCGACATAGTGAGAGAGAGACATAGATTGGCTGCCTCCCGCACAATTGCCCAGACCAGGCACGGAGGTGGGGAGTAAAGGGGTCAAGGGAAGGGGAAAGGGGGGGATCGAGCCTGCAACGGAAGTTTGTGCCCTTGACTGGAATCAAACCTGGACCCTTCCGTCCGCGGGCCTGTGCTCTATCCACTGAGCCACACCGGCTTTTAAGGTAAGACATTTAAGGGATGCGCTATAAACATCACACCAGGTACTGGGCGCTAAGGAAACGGCGGGAACCCTGTTAGAAAACATCAGAAATTACCCAGAACCCCCTCGCAAGGAAAGCCCCAGCAAAAAAGACGAGTGACAGAATGCGAAAACCGAGACGTCGAAAACCGTTCCTCTGATGCCCACGTCCAGGGAACTCTGGGTAGGTGCCGCCTGGCAGGCGGCCACGGCCCTCCCCGGTGGCTGCTATTTTCACGTCTGAAACACCTGCCGCAGTTTCCAGGATGCTAACATTTACTTTGGTCTTGATGTCAATGCCTTTTGCACAGAGAGCAGCTGTGGGCTCTGCTCTTTCATCATCCCCACCGGACCGTGCTCTGCTGATAAGAAAATAAATACCGCTCCTGTCGATAGCCCCGGAGCCGCCTTCCGAGCCGGGCTGGAGGGGCGGGGGGAGGGGGGGGCGCTTCTGCATGAGATGAAAAGCCGGTTATATCTCCGGGCTGGGTGGCCATCCGCCTTCACATTACCTCCCCCAGCAGGTGCTCTGTCCGCCGGCCGCCCCTGGCCTGGCGCTCATTTACATGATTCCCCTCTGCTGGGCCGGTTTTAGCGGCTGGCTGGGAACGGATGAACCGTAACAAGGAAAGGTTAGACAGGAAGCGGGGTGCTGGTGCCTGCCAGGTGCTGCAGGTGGGCAAGCAGGGGAGGGTGGCTGCTGCCGGGGGCCGGCTCTCCTTTGGGGGGGGGGGGGTGCTGAAGATGGGAACTGGACAGAGGGGCAGATGGCACACCATTGTGAATGCACCGAAAGCCACCTTAAAATGATGAATTTTTAAATACGTATGTGAATTTCACCTCAACCAGAGACAAAATGTTCTGTGACATCCAGAAGCCAGATACAAAAGGGTCTGACCTGCATGAATTTATTCATCTGAATTTTGAGAGCAGGCGCCTTTTTGGTGATAGAAATCAGAATAGTGGTTGCAGGGGGCCGGGGGTGGGGGTAGCAGGCAGGAAAGAGGCGCAAGGGAATAGTCTACATCTTATTTTGGGCAATTGTGACGGAGTATATACAATTGTCACAAAACTTGAATTGTAGCCGAAACCTGTTTGGCTCAGTGGTAGAGCGTCTGTCTGCGGACTGAAAGGTCCCAGGTTTGATTCGGGTCAAGGGCATGCACCTTAGTTGCGGGCACATCCCCCGGTAGGGGGTGTGCAAGAGGCAACTGGTCGATGTTTCTCTCTCATCGACGTTTCTAGCTCTCTATCCCTCTCCCTTCCTCTCTGTAAAAAATCAATAAAATATATTAAAAAACAAACAAACAAAAAAAACTTGAATTGTAGCCCAGCTGGCATGGCTCAGTGGGTAAGTGTTGACCTATGAACCAGGAGGTCAAGGTTCGATTGCTGGTCAGGGCACATGCCAGGTTGCGGGCTGGATCCCAAGTGAGGGGTGTGCAGGAGGCAGCTGATCAATCATTCTCTCTCATCATTGATGTCTCTCTCTCATCACTGATGTCTCTCTTCCTGTCTCCCTCTCCCTTCTTCTCGGAAATCAATAAAAATCCAATATAAAAGCCTAGTATGCAAATCGGTGAAACAACTGGTGGAATAACTGGTTGCTATGACATGCACTGACCACCAGGGGCAGAGGATTAATGCGTGAGCTACCCCCAGCCCGCAGGCCCCAGGCCAGTCAAGGCAGGTGCTTGTGGGGCTCCTGCTATCACCCCACCGGTTCCCCATAGATCGGCCCTGATTGTTGGGGCATGAATTTTCATTGCATGAATTCCATGCACCAGGCCGCTAGTGTATATATATATATTTATTTTAAAACTGCATGCTCATCCGGGACCAGTTTGGCTCAATGGATAGAGCGTCGGCTTGGGGACTGAAAGATCCCGGGTTCGATTCCGGTCAAGGGCATGTACCTTGGTTGCGGGCATATCCCCAGTGGGGGGTGTGCAAGAGGCAGCTGATCGATGACTCTCTCTCATCAATGTTTCTAACTCTCTATCTCTCTCCCTTCCTCTCTGTATAAAATCAATAAAATATATATTTTTAAAAAATAAAAACTGCATGCTCATTGAACTCTTGCACACCTACTTCCTCTTGAGAAAAACGGGGGCTAATTTAGAGCTCAGAGTACCTAGAGCAGTGGTTCTCAACCTTCCTAATGCTGCGACCCTTGAATCCATAAAGTTATTTTCGTGGCTACTTCATAACTATAATTTTGCTACTGTTAACGAATCGTAATGTAAATATCTGTGTTTTCAGATGGTCTTAGGCTCTACAGCAGCCGTTCTCAGTCTGTGGAAACAAAAAGGCTGAGGTTAAAGATGAGCTACGCCGCCATCTAGTGGTCAGATGTCCTCACTGCAATGCAAGTGTTCTAATCCCCAGAATGGTCAACTCAACGTGATAACCCGCACGAGGATCCATCAAATTTTTGCCATTTTGTGCAATTTTTGAAGTTAATTCTACAAAAGTTCCTACAGGCTCGGACTTAAAAAGATCGCCTCGCTATAAGTCTGAAGATTGACTCTTGGCGAGTGGAAGCTGCCCCCCCCCGCCCCCAGGAGCTGCCTGGGCGGTGACACACGCAGTGGGGGTGGCCCAGGGCCCAGGGCTGACTAACAGGGTGGGGTGTACAGCCCAGCTCCCTGGCCTCAAGGAGGGACAGGCTTGACGGCAGAAAAAAGAAAAATGCCCCGGTCCCTGTGGGATCGGGCTGCGGGGAGACCTCTCTTGCTAACACATCTTCGCTTGGCTTCTTCCCAGCGCTGTCCCGCTCCCCTCCCTTCCTGACAGATTTCTCCCCAGGGCCCCCCCTCAGCAAGTCACCCGCACACAGCAGTACCTGCTTCCAGCAAACCCAACGCGAGCCTCCAGGAGTGGGGGCTCCCTCCGTCCATCTGGGATGTGGGGAGGGGATGCACCGTCAGGCGGCCAGGGAGGAGCTGGGGGGGGCGGTGCTGGGAGCAGAGGGCTAGCTCTGGAGCAGCAGGAGGAAACACGTGTGAGAGGGAAAACAGCATCTGATGCCGCCTTCCAGCTCTGAAGCTGGGATGCCTAAGTGTGACCTTGTACCACGCTATGCTCTGCCCGCAAAATGTCTAGTTTTCCATGACAACTTTTCTCCAAACCAAAGGCATCTTCCTTCTAAGGCGCTACAAGGCCAGTGGTCGGTGTCCACAGGTCTCCACTGAGTCTGCTGAACTGGCTCACCTTGCTCAGCCCAGACAGCGCATGGAAGGGGGCACGGGGGGCGGGGGGGTGCATCTGAGTCTGATGGAGCAGGCTCAGATGCTCCATCAGACTCAGAATATATGGAAACATATATTGATACCACCACTCTGGAAAAATATTTGGCAGTTGTTACTAAACCTAAACATATGTATACTCTATGACTCCCTACTTCCCTGAGAGAAAGATTGCACATGACCTCTGGCCTCTCTGTCAGTTCTCCCCAAATTGATCTACGGAGTCAATATAATCCCAATCAAAATCCCAGCAGCCCGTGTGTTTGTGTGTGTGTGTGTGTGTGTGTGTGTGTGTGTGTGAGAATTGGCAAACCAATTTTTAAACGTTACATGGAAATGCAAAAGACCCATTCTAGCCAGAGTAATATCCAAGAAGAACGGAGCTGGAAGACTTACACCACCAGATTCTCCGGCTCCAAGAAGCTAGGCAAGGTGGCACTCGTACAAGGGGGTCAAACCGACCACCAGGCCTAGACTCAGATCCTCACATAGATGGTCACCGGATTTATAACAAGGGGGACACTGCGGTGCCGTGGGGGGAGGGTGGTCTTTTTAAAAAATATCTTTATTGATTCAGAGAGGAAGGAAGAGGGAAAGAGAGATAGAAATATCAATGCTGAGAGAGAATCATTGATTGGCTGCCCCCTGCATGCCCCCTACTGGGGATCAAGCCGGCAACCCAGGCGTGTGTCCCAACTGGGAATCGAACCAGTGATCTCTTGGTTCATGGGTTGACACTCAACCACTGAGCCACACCAGCTGAGCCAGAATGGCTAAAATGTAAAAGACAGACAAGCAACTGATATTTTCTTATTTTGTTGATGGAAACATATATTGATACCACCACTCTGGAAAAAAATACTTGGCAGTTGTTACTAAACCTAAACATATGTATACTCTCTGACCCAGCAATTCCACTCCTGGGCATCGTATATGCAACAGAAATGAGTGCTATGTCTAGCAAAAACACCCCCACATGTTCAAGAATGTTTTTGCAGCTTTATTCATATAACCTCAAACTGGAACCGACCCAAATGTCCATCAACATGCTATAAGGTTCCACTCGTATGCAGGTCAGAAACTTACAAAATTAATCCATGCTGATGGAAGTCAGAATAACGGTCACGGCTCAAAGGGCACTGGCTGGCACACGGGCCCGTGGGGGGGGGGGGTGCTGGAAACCTTTCATATCCTGATCGGGGTGGATGCTACTCGAGAGTGATATACGAAAAAATTCCTTGAGCTACATACTGGCACCTTATCAGAGGGGCTTTTCCACACATGTTAGTGGATGTGCATATCACTTCCCGCCAGCTGATGCTCCGGCCCTGCCCGGTTTCTCCTCATAGTAACGATAACTCCTCCGCTCACTGCGTGCTCACATGACCTACTTGTGCACATGGAAGCGGAGAGAGCAAGCCAGTGCCCTCGGTATCTCTTCTTCTTTTAAAACATGTCCTTATTGATTTGAGAGAGAGAAGGAGAGAGAGAAAGAGAGGGGAGAGAGAGAGAGAGAGAGAGAGAGAGAGAGAGAGAGAGAGAGAGAGAGAGAAACATAGATAGGCTGCCTCCTGCATACCACCAACTGTGGATTGGGCCCGAAACCTGGGCATATGCCCTGACTGGGAATTGATCTGGTGAACTCTTGGTTCACGGGTGGGTACTCAACCACTGAACCACACCAGCTGGGCTCATTATAATTTCCTAATCCTCAGGATACTCAGTACATTCCGTAAGTGTCTGCCTTTGAATAAATTATATTCTTTTTCTTTTCTTTTTTTAAAGATATATTTTATTGATTTTTTACAGAGAGGAAGGGAGATGGATAGAGCATGTCAAGGGCATGTACCTTGGTTGCGGGCACATCCCCCCCAGGAGGGGGTGTGCAGGAGGTAGCTGACCCATGTTTCTCTCTCATCGATGTTTCTAACTCTCTATCCCTCTCCTTTCGTCTCTTTTTAAAAAAATCAATAAGATATATTTTTTTTAAAAAAAAGAAAATTATTTCTTAGTTTATCACTCTGTGGTAAGTGGCCTGAATTCAGAGTCGATGTTTAGGACTTGGTTTTAGTCCTAACTTGACCACTGAGTTGCCACATGTCTTAATGATTCCCTTCCCCTCTGTGGATCTTGCCTTCCTCAACTTCCTCACTAACCCAGTAGGATTAGTGTCCTCATAAGAACTTGAAATAAAGGGTTTTGATTGAACCGAGATTTCTGAGGTCAATTCTTTGCAGCTGGAAAACATTACTATTCGCCTGGCATGTTGTTCTTCTTTCCAACGCTAGGGGGCAGTCAGAACATTGGGACGCATTCTGCCGCGTTTGTTCCCACTTTTAATAAAGGGGTTGAAACAGAAAGCCCTTTGGTTCCCCGGCCACTATCCAAAACTCGAAGCCCACAAATCTGACCTTGCTGATTAAACGCTCGGACTTTAATCAAAAGGAACAGGACTGGATAACCCATTACTGGATCCATCACTTTCTCTCTGGCATGGATCTCCCCACACATGTGGTTGGGGAGATGGTATGTGTGTTAATACATTGCCTGTGAATGGCAAACAGACACCCAAAGGAGGAAAACTGAGTGTAGCCTGAGAATTTGTTTGGGGGAGGAGAAAACAGTTTAGTAAGACTGTCTTAACCTAACCGGTGTGGCTCAGTGGATAGAGCATCGGCCTGCGGACTGAAGGGTCCCGGGTTCGATTCCGTCAAGGGCCTGTGCCTTGGTTGTGGACACATCCCCAGTGGGGGGGGGGTGCAGGAGGCAGCTGATGGATGTTTCTCTCCCATCAATGTTTCTAACTCTCTATTCCTCTCCCTTCCTCTCTGTAAAAAATCAATAAAATATATTAAAAAAGAAGAAAAAGAAGGAAAAAAAAGACTGTCTTGCTGTGGTGTCCGGATGAGCACATGGTGGGAAGGTCCATTGAGGCTGAACACAGCGAGGAAGAGCCACAGCGGGAACGAGGAGACCTGCAATGACCCCTCCAGCTTGTCCAGGGACAGGATGTGTGATCCTGGCAGGTGACTTCACCCCTGAGTGTTAGCTATTACCGATGCAGTGAGGAGAAGCGGCCTCTACCTATAGCAAAAGGATGTCCCAGTGCCTTCCCCCCATGACACCTGTGTATCATGGCCGGTATCTGTGACCGGCCACAGGAGCCTTTCCCGCGGAGCCTGAAACCCCCTCAGAATCTTTTTCAACACTGCAGCTGGTGAGAGTTGGCCATGAGGAGAAACCTTTTTGTTCTCTCTGTGGACCTTAGATTATTTCTAAAAATACTTTCAGTGTCAGCATTCTATATAATGGGGCTTTAAAATATATATATATAATTGATTTCAGAGAGAAAGGGAGAGGGAGAGAGAAACATCAATGATGAGAGGGAATCATTGATTGGCTGCCTCCTGGTGCACGCCCCCCACTAGGGATTGAGCCCACAACCTGGGCTGGGAATTGAACTGTGACCTCTTGGTTCATAGGTCAATGCTCAACCACTGAGCCATGCAGGGTGGCCCATCGTGGGGCTTTAGTAACAGAGATCTCTCTGGTGTTAACCAACTCAAGCCAGTTCTGGGTGGCTTGGGGTCAATACTTCAGTGACTTTGTACATTGGGTAGAGTCATGTGCTTTACATGATTCTAATGCTTAGCAAAGGTTGAAGAACACAATGCTTTAGCCCATTGACTTCGCAGAAAGGCTTTTTCTCATGTGGAGAGGTTGGTGAGTATGTTTCAACACCATTGAGAGGTAGGAGAGCATGTGCGCAACTTAGCCCTTGACCTTCAGAACTTTGCTTGGGATTTTCAGATCCAGGTACAGAATGTGGCTACATTTAGGCACAAAGATCTTCTTCTCCTTCTCCTCCTCCTCTTCCTCCTCCTCTCCTCCTCCTCCTCCTCTTCCTTCTTAACATATTTTTATTGATTTCAGTGAGAGGGAGAGAGAGAGAGAGAGAGAAACATCAGTGATGAGAGAGGATCGTGGATCAGCTGCCTCCTGCACACCCCACACTGGGGATGGAGCCCACAACCCAGGCCTATGCCCTGACCAGGAATCGAACCGTGACCTCCTGATTCATAGGTCGACGCTCAACCATTGAGCCATGCAGGCCAGGCTCAGACTTGTCCGATGTTGCCAATCTGTTGGCTGTGAAGTGGATCTCATTGTGGTTTTAATTCGCTCTTCTCTATTTACAAGTGAATTTCCCCACACATTTATTGGCCTCTCAGGTTGCCTGCTCTGTGGCCGGCCTGGCGATGTTGTGCCCACTTTCCTACCGGGCTCTAATCTTTATCCTGTTTCTAGGTGCCCCGCGTCTTCCCGATGCTGGTTTCCTGTAGGTTGCATGTTGCACAAACCTTCATCCTCCCACATGTGGCTCACGTTCCCCCTATCCCACGGTGTCTCCTCTTCAGCGGAAGGCTTTGCGTTTGATTTCTCCCTCTTCCCCCTGATGGTGTGACTTGCGTGAAGACGTTTTCCTGCACCAAAGTCAAAACAGCATTCGCCTTGTGAAGTTTTGCTTTTCAAGCTGAGGCCTTGAGTCTTTCTGGGAAGTGGTGTTAGCCCATGTTAGGGTGCAGGGAGCCCCTCCCCCACTTTTCTATGTGGATAACAAGCTGTCTGTTCACCAGATGTCCGATAACCAATGGCGATTGACTAATGTCATCCCCCTACTTAGAAACCTGTTCCTTCATGGCTCTATAGCGCCATGAGGAGATGCCCTGGCTCCTGGCCTCAGTCCACTAGGTATCACATGAACGACCCATCTCCAAGTCCCCTCCCTCATCGCTCACCTTGACCTGTGCTCCAGCCACATTCGCCAGGCTCTCTATTACCTCTAGCCTTCACTGCTTTTTATTTTTTTATTTTTTATATTTTAAAAAGTATTTTTATTGATTTCAGAGAGAAAGGGAGCAGGAGGCAGGGTAGAGAGAGAGAAACATTAATGATGAGAGAGAATCACTGATTGGCTGCCTCCTGCATGCCCCACACTGGGGATCAAGCCCACAACCGGGTATGTGCCCTTGACCAGAATTGAACCCAGGACCCTTGAGTCCACAGGCCGATGCTCTATCCACTGAGGAGACACAGCTGCCGCCGTGGGCCGGGCAGAGGCAGCCCAATGGGAACGGGAAGCGAAGGGCTCACCCGGGCACGGCGGACAGCAGGGTGGTGGTGTGGCCTAGGGGGCAGTGGCGCAGGGCAGATGCCAGCGGGCTGAAGGACAGCCCCGGGATGGGCAGCGGGAGGGCTCGCCGCGTCCGTGGGCTTCTTTGATCCCTGAGCCACTCTGGCAGAGACAGAGCCGCGGGCACCGTGAGGTCATGTTCGTTTGAACAGAATGAAACAGCGGAGGTCAATCATTAACCGGCGGAGGAGACAAACAGGGGGGAGGGCATTCCTGCAGCTCCCGGGCCTGTGAACCGCAGGCCCCTCAGAGGTCCTGCCTCTCAGGTTCCCGGAGGCAGGTGCCAGCATGGGGTGACCGCCTTCTCCAGGCAAATGGCAGCGCCAGGGGTGGTGGGGACGGGCACAGAGGCTGGCAGAGCCCCCGCCCCCAGCTCAGAACTGGGGAGATCAGAGCTCACGGCCGTCAGGAGCGTCCATGTGCCAGTTACCGTCCCCTCCATGGCCCATCCATCATCTCGTGTAGCCCTCGTGCCAGCGCTCTGAAGGAGGGCGAGGCTGGCCCGCATTTCACAGAGCAGGAAACCCACGCCCGAGGAGAGAACTTGGCCTAGCCACGCAGCTTGTCGGTGGCAGAAGGAAACAAACAGAGCTTGGTGCGTGTGAGGTGGCCGCCGACTTACAGGCACGTTAGAGCGTCGGCCTGTGCACCCAAGAGTCACAGGTTCGATTCCCGGTCAAGCGCATGTACCTTGGTTGCAGGTTGGCTCCTCCTCCCGGTCTGGGGGCGGGGCAGGCGGGAGGCAACCAGTTGATGTGTCTCTCTCACATCAATGTTTCTCTCGTGCTCTCTCTCTTTCCACTCCCTCCCTCCCTTTTGCTTTCTCCGAAAAGCAATGGAAAAAAAATATCCTCAGGTGAGGGTTAAGAACACAACAACAACAACAACAAAAAGAGTAATTAACTAACTGAATGAATGAAAGCTTTACACACATCTTGGTGTGTACCATGGCTAAGCTAATTCTATAAACCTGAGGTTGAGAGTGAAAAAGAGATTGGGAAAATACCACATATGCTGCAATGTACCCTGTATACTAGTATTGTATGTAGCAGTATGTTTTGGAATGCTTGCTGTAGTAGCACATATAGGTCTATTCCATTTAAAAATATATATATATGTTTTTATTGATTTCAGAGAGGAAGGGACCAGGAGAGAGGTGGAGAAACATCAATGATGAGAGAGAAAATCATTGATTGGCTGCCTCCTGCCAGCCCCCTACTGGGACCGAGCCCACAACCTGGGCATGTGGCCTGACCAGGAATTGAACCACTGTGCGTGACCTCATGGTTCATGGGTTGACATTCAATCACCGGGTCATGCTAGCCAGACTATTCAGTATCTACTTTATCAGACTTCTCTTCCATGTCTTTTGGACCGAAAATGGCCTGTAAATTCGTGTATTTGGCTCCCCTCAACAACACAAATCTTTTTTTTTTAAAAAAAAAATATTTTTTATTGATTTTTGTACAGAGTGGAAGAGAGAGAGATAGAGAGTTCGAAACATCAATGAGAGTCATCGATCAGCTGCCTCTTGCACACCCCCCACTGGGGATATGCCCACAACCAAGGTACATGCCCTTGACCAGAATCGAACACCCCAAGCCGACGCTCTATCCATTGAGCCAAACCAATCCCGGCAACAACACAAATCTTTAAAAACCGATTACAAACACTTAAAAGCCAGGAGATGATTTTGTTAACCAGTGTCACCCCAACACATTCAATAGAAAGAAGAAAAAAAATAATGAGGAAAAAAAAAACCCACCCCAAAACAAAACAAAACAAAAAAACAAAACAACATCCACCAGGAGACACGACAAACCAGTCTGGAGTTCTGCTTCTTTTGAACAAATCAGAAGATCTATGAGTCACGGGCCCCGTTCCCAAGAGCAGCGATGGACGGGTCTGCCCCGGGACCCACCCGCCGTGTGTTCCCAGGCCAACACGCCTCAGGGTGTTCCTGCCCGGGGCACCTTTGCCATTTACCCTCTTCCTCCCTGGTTATTTTTGCTTCCACCTGGCCCGCCTCCCTCAGGCACATTCCCTGCCCGGGCCCCTGGAGCTTTGTTTGAGTCTGTGCCTCCCGGTTGGGTGGCCACTGCAGAGCAGGAACAGGTTGAAGCAGAGTTTAAATCACTGATGAACCGGGGCCCAGATTGGCCTCTGCCTGGGGCTTAAAGGAGACGTAGATTGATGGTGTACTTCAAAGGCGGAAGAGACACTTCTAAGGGTTCTGAAAGAACTGCCGCTACTTGCCTGCATTACATCCATTGTACCTTTCAAGAGGATTCTGTGATGTTTAAATACAATAAATGAAAGTTTCCAAAATTAGATATAAATACCGCGGAGGAATGCTACCATGTCTTAAATGTGAATCGCCCCGAAAGGGGCAAAATGAGATTCCAACTCTTAAAATTCCTTTGTAGAACAGTTAAAAGTGGTGGTGGTGGTGGTGGTGGCAAAGGTAAGAGATCAACCAGAGGATTTGTATGCATTCATATATGCGCAGCCAATAGACACAGACAGTAGGGGGGTGAGGGCATGTGTTGGGGTGGGGGGGAGTGGCTGGGAGAGGCCAATGGAGGGAAAAGAGAGAGGAGAGAGGAGACATATGTAATACTTTAAACAATAAAGAATTTAAATTTAAAAAACAACAACAGTTCAAGTGTATTTTATTGTCATTCTTTATAACTTCTCTCACTGTCCGTATAGAGATAAATATTTGCAGAAGAAAGGAAGGAAAAAAGGAGGGGAAAAATGAAGGAAATTACTTGAACACAGGGACGGGCTAATTAATTTAAAAAAAAAAAATTAGTTTTTGCCCTAACCAGTTTGGCTCAGTGAATAGAGGGTCGGCCTGCGGACTGAAAGGTCCCAGGTTCGATTCCGGTCAAGGGCATGTACCTTGGTTGCGGGCCCATCCCTAGTAGGGGGTGTTCAGGAGGCAGCTGATCGATGTTTCTCTCCCATTGATGTTTCTAGCTCTCCATCCTTCTCCCTTCCTCTCTGAAAAAAAATCAATTAAATATATTTAAAAATATATATCACAGAGGGGTCCTGTGTAACCATTAGCTAGATTCCCTCGCTGCTGACTTTCTCCATCACAGTAGGCCAGATCCTTTTTGTATTCCAGCGTCACAGTAGGTGTTAAATGTCTATTGAAGGAATACGCTTTTGCACAGGGAGCTAATAGTATCATCTGTTGATGTAGCAGATTACTCCATGTTTTATTTTATTGCCTTTGAGTAGGTAATATATGCGCACGGAGCAAATTTAGTAGGTACGAAGGTGGCACAGCAATAAAGCAGGTCTCCCTCCTTTCTCTGCCTCCCAGTCATCTGAAGGCAGCCATTTTTTTTTTCTTATGTCTCCTTCCACACATAGTCAATGTTTGCAAACTTTTATGTATCTGCTGTCTCTACTCCACCCCCTGGCAGCACACCATATGCACGTCTTTTCCCACATAGCAGTGTGTATTGAAGATCATTCCGTGTAAGTTCATAGAGTGCTTCTTCATTCTCCTTCTTTTTAAAAAATATATTTTATTGGCACATCCCCAGTAGGGGGTGTGCAAGAGGCAGCTGGTCGATGTTTCTCTCTCATCGATGTTTCTAGCTCTCTATCTCTCTCCCTTCCTCTCTGTAAAATATCAATTAAAAATATATTAATAAAAAATATATTTTTTATTGATTTTTCACAGAGAAGAAGGGAGAGGGATAGAGAGCCAGAAACATTGATGAGAGAGAATCATCAATCAGCTGCCTCCTGCACATCCCCCACTGGGGATGTGCCAGCAACCAATGTACATGCCCTTGACCGGAATCGAACCTGGGACCCTTCAGTCTGCAGACTGATGCTCTATACACTGAGCCAAACCGGTTCCGGCTCTCCATTTTTCTTAATGGCTACTTAATGTGTTCCATCATATATTAAATTGCTGTACTATAATTTATTTAACTAATCTCCTATTGGTGGGCATTGATGTTTATTATTATTATTTTAAAATATATTTTTATGGACTTCAGTTAGGAAGGGAGAGGGAGAGAGAGGCAGAAACATCAATGAAGAGAAAGAATCACTGATCAGCTACCTCCTGCACAACCCCTCCAGGGGGTGAAGCCCGAAACATGGGCATGTGCCCTTGACCAGAATCGAACCCGGGACCCTTCAGTCCGCAGGCCGACGCTCTATCCACTGAGCCAAACCGGCTAGGGCGGGAGTTGTTTATTATGAAAAACAAGGCTGCTGTGAATATCCATGCCTGTTATTATTTACAATAACACAAATACTTTGGGAATAAAGCATATATTTATGGATTTGAAATTCCTGACCTTCCCTATTTGATCATCGAGACAGAACTCGGATGGCCGATAATTTCCCGCAGCTCTGTGTGCTTTTTGGCCTAAGTCAACGAAATTTGCCGAAGACCTGGCAGCTCTAGCTGATGCTGGTGCACCTGCTGTTTTCATCTGAGTCTGATAAGTCTAGAAAGGAACAAGATAAGTTCTGCTTGGGATGGTATCCGAGGGATGTGTCATGCCAGATAGTGAAGGCGCATCACTTTTCTTCGCTCCTATCACTGGATCCAGCTCGCTGATCCAGCCCTTGCTCCTCACCAGCGGGCCTTATCTTCTGTTTGAAGTTCTTTTCTATCTCCCCGAACTGCCTGCCAGATTTTGGTGAAATCTCATTACTCAGTAAATACCTCCATTTCTAAACAGCGTTCTACTGCCGCGAGATGAATCATGTTACATAGTGCTGCTGGGCTATGTCTCGTTAACCATAGTTTTCTTGAGGCAGAGTTTTAGAAATGGAAACCGGTTTCTTTATGGACCTCATCTGGGTTTTCGTCGAAGTCGCCACGTTCAGAATTTATTTTGGGAAAGCCCAGCGTTCCTAAGCAGCTGTGAGTTCACAAGCTGCCCCAAACGTCTGCAGAATGGAAGGGACACACGATGATGAGCTTATCGCGAAGTCTTTTAGTCATTAATTCATGCAGCAAATATTTTTTTGAGTGCCTACTCTGGGCCAGGCAGTCGTGGCCTACGTCGGTGAACAAGACAAGATGCTAACCATGATATAGAGCTTGTTCTCTGGCATGTGTGTATGTGGGGCGTGGAGGAGAGACGGAAATAAATAAGCACATTTATTTAATATGTTAGAAGGTAATGAATGCCCTTGGCCTCTCCCGAGCCACTGCACACAGCATGACTCAAAGTTTCAGAACTTCTCTCTTGAGGGGGGTTGTTTGAGTTACAGTCTCTGGGGCTGCAAAACAATGAACTCCATTAAAATCCAAATAGCTAAATGCTCCCCCCCATCCCACCCCTTTGAAAATAACTGTCTAAGCCACACCCGTGCAAGAACTGGATTAAGTGCCAGCATGGCCCAGCTGCCATCGGCCCCTGCCCGCCTGCCTGGGCCTTTCCCATTCCATCCTGGAGGTGGGGCTGAGGATGGAGGGACGCTCTGCTCCGGGGCAGAGGGGATCCGGGAAGGACAAGGTCCTCCTAACTCCTGTACGGAACTAGGGGGGGCGTGGGGCCTCCAGAGAGGACGCATATCGCTCAGGAGCAGGACGCGATCCCCCATTCCCGCCGAACTCTGGCAATCCCCGAAGAGAAATGTCTGCCGCGGAGGGATCGGCGCAGCAGGGGCGGAGCGGGCACTAAGGGGCGGGGCATGCGCGTGGGGGCGGGGCGAGGGCGGGCGTAGAGACGCAGGGGGCGGAGCTAGAAGAATGGGCGGAGCAAGACAGCGGAGGGGAGCGGTGGGCGTGGCGAGAACAACGGGGCGGAGTGCAGGCGGTGGGAGGAGCCGGGGCGGAGCGCGGGCGGTGGGTGTGGCCAGAACAATGGGGCGGAGTGCAAGCGGTGGGCGGGGGCTGGGACGAGGGGGCGTGGCGTACGCCGGGGCGGAGCGCGGGCGGGGGCGTGCCCGCCCGCAGGGCCCCGCCCCCTGCCGCAGGCGCGCCCGCCCCGCCTTCCCGCTCCCCGGGGAGGCCGCGGCGGTCGAGCGCGGGGAGGGAGGGAGGGGAGAGCGGGTCACGACGCTGTCGGGGCGGGGATAACCCCTCACGTGGAGCAGATGAAAGGGCCGCGGCGCGACGGCCGGGGGAGCCAAGCCGAGCCTGCGACCCACAAAGCCGCCGCCGCCGCCGCGATGGGGCTGTGAGGCGCCCGCCTGCCCTCGGTCCCTCCGCCGGCCCGCGACTATGCCCGGCCGCGCCCGCCCTCCGCGCCCTCCCGCCGCCGCCGCAGGACCATGAGGCCGCGCTCGGGCGGGCGCCCAGGGGCCCCGGGCCGCCGCCGCCGCCGCCTCCTCCGCCGCCGCCCCCGCGGCCCCCGCGGCCCCCGCCTGCCGCCGCCGCCGCCGCTGCCGCTGCTGCTCGGGCTGCTGCTGGCGGCCGCGGGGCCCGGCGCGGCGCGGGCCAAGGAGACGGCGTTCGTGGAGGTGGTGCTGTTCGAGTCGAGCCCGAGCGGCGACTACACCACCTACACCACCGGCCTCACGGGCCGCTTCTCGCGGGCCGGGGCCACGCTCAGCGCGGAGGGCGAGATCGTGCAGGTAGCTAGCCGCCCGCCGGGCCCCGCGCCGTCGCCGCCGCCACAAGATGGCTCCGGGGGCTGCGCCCGCCGACCCCGCCGCGGGCTGGCGGGCGGGCGGGCGGGAGGGGCGGCGAGGGGCCGGCGGCATCCCTCCCCGGCGGGAAGGAGGGCGGGACGCGGCCGCCGGGGCGCCGGGGCGGGGGCGGGTGGGGGAGTGGGTGGGGGAGTGGGTGGCGGGGGGAAGCGCACGTGGGGGCCCGGCCTCCTGTGGATCCGGGGGCGGTGAGGACGAGACCCCCCCCCCCCCCGGGTCCTGCACCCACGCTGGGCACGGCCCCCCCCCCCCCCCGGGCGGCTGGGGCATTCCGGTCCGCCTCAGGTGGAAGTCCCGGGAACTACCTGTTGCATGCCAACTTTGCAAAGCTGAGTGACGAAGGATGGGGTGGCTGCCTCCTTGCAGGCAGCAGGCTTGGCTTTCCATGTGCATGCATGCATGCTCGTTCCGGGAGCAGCCAGGGGTGTCTGGAGGAGCCGTGCAACCAGGTTCTTCGCTGGAGCCTCACCTGAGGGCTGATCCGCTTGCAGGGCTGGGGTGAGCGGCAGCAGCAGCAGCAGCGGGCAGGGGGACGGGGTGGGGGGTGGCCCGGGAGGAGTGCCTTGGAGTGGGCCGTGGAGGGCAGCCCTGTGCGTGCCTCCGATCTCAGAGGCCGGAGGGAGACCTCTCGCCTGCCCACCCCTGGGCCAAGGACTCCCGAGGAGGGAGGGCCTGGGAGCCCGGGAGACCGGGTCGCCCCCTGACAGGACCTTCCCCTTGGAAGGAAGTCTGCATTTCAAAGCATCCCAGCGGCCAGGGAGAGAGAGCCTCCTGCTGAGCCCAAGCCTCGCGGCCGGCCGGCAGGCCCCGGAGCTGGGGAGCGGTGCCTTCCCGCGTCCTTGGCTCCGAGGTTACCCACTTGCTAGTAGTGGCCAGGCCAGCGCGCTTGGGGTGGTGAGGGTGCATGCATGCCTCGGATGGGGGGCGATTGGAAACGGTCGGCTTGTCACTGAACCTTCCCGGGCGATGGTGACGGGGTGATGGGCGCAGGGCCCAAGCTCTGGGGCCTTTGGCGGTTCCCTCTTTGGAGGAGGTATGAATGAAGAGGAGGAGAGGAGGGGGTTGTATGGTCTGATTGCATAGCAGCTTCCCTCCCCTGTGTCCCCATCTCTCCCGTGCAGACAGACTCAGTCCTGCGTGGATGGGAGTGGGAGTGGGAGCTGGGCGTGGGCAGGGAGCTGGGCAGCGTGGCTCCTGAGAGGTGTGTCTCCACCCAGCTCTGCTGGGCCATTCATTGGCAGCATCGCCTCGCAGGGCTCCTGCTCCCATCTTAGCTGCAGGGGAAGCGGACGGGGCAGCACATGTTTGAGCCCTGGGACTGACTGCCTGTGTTAAAAGGCCTCGGACGTTTTCCTTGGAGGCATGTTATCCTTGTGGTCTTTTCCTTGATCAGCTTTCGGGGCGATGCTGTGCTGAAGATCCCTGCAGCTCTGAGGGGAACGCAGCCTCGGGAACTAACTGGTTTGCATGGGGGAGAGAGAGGGCTGCTTGCGGCTCCTCCGGATTCTCTGAGGATTGCCCTGGGCCCGCCGGCGTTAGAGACTTTGATTTACGGCCTCCCCCGAGAGGAAAGATGTTTTAACGTGCACTTGAGCTCTCTGAAGGAGACTTTTGAAGTCGGCGATTTTTATCTGCAGTGTTTTAACTTGTACTTTCTCTCCCCGCAGTAGTTTGGCGAGCGATCCATTCCATGAGCAGCGTGCTATGCTTTGGAGATAATCTCGGGTTCACCATTTAATACAGAATTAGCAGTTTAAATACACCATTTGTAACTATTTTATCCTCGGCGAGCGAGGAGATAATGTGTGAATTTGGCAGAAGGAATCTGTTCTCTTCTGAAGCGTTTTGAAGTGCTTATCTCGCTCTTTTGTAGTCCATTTAGCCTAGCCAAAAAAAAAATTTTTTTTTTTAAAGTCAACAATTGCTAAGTAAAGAAAAAATGACTTAAATGGTATTTAATACGTTTACCTGTTAGGCAATCACTAATAGGTGTCCTTAACTCCCTTACAGCCGCAGTGACACGAGTGCGTGTATCTGGGCTGTTGGAGGAGGCCTTTCTTGGTGCTCTCACTCGATGTCTGTAATAACCTGATTGTGGGGACCCATCCCTGAGCTCCTCTTTGGGGCTGTGTGCGAACAGGCAGGCACGTGGTCATTCGTTTTTCGAAGATGCTGCCCAGGGTAAGGACCTGGTGTGGCCCCTGTCAGCCCTGAAAGGGGTTTTTGTGAGGAAAGTTAGTGCTTGTAGGACTGCGGAGAGGGAATATGACATTTTCATGAGAGAGGAGAACCCAGAAGGAACAACTTGGTGTTTAGCTTTGGATCAATCATATTTTCTAACTGCCCTTGTTGAACTTTTCAAACCTCTCCTTATTTCCTATCTTATATATATATATATATATATAAATAACTCGGTGCAGGATTTGCTTTGGACTGCTTTCTGGTCTTCAGAGCAGAGTTCATTTTTCCTACAACTAACCCTAAATAATAGCTCTGTCCTGGTAGCAGCTTTTGCTATTTCCAGTGGGGATCATTGGCACTGTTCATGGTGTAGGGGAGGGGAAAAAAACCTGTTTGGGAGTCTCTTTTAAGAATTCTAAGATAGGAAATTGGTTTGTATTACTGATTTGTTTCCCGCCCTGTTGCATACAATGAAAGAGTGTGTGTGTGTGTGTGTGTGTTTATACAGTTGATACCTTATCATACACAGTCTGATAGAGAACCTGTTCAGTCATTTGCATAGTTTAGGGTAGGGGGGAGGCCTGGTTAAGAAGTGTGTGCGCGCGCGTGTGTGTGTGTGTGTGTGTGTGTGTGTGTGTCTGAGAGAGAGTAAGTAATTCAAACCTTGGGATTAGTCACAGGATTCTTGGTTCTCTGTGTGCATTTTAGGCTTAAATAACTTTCCCAAGGTCACAGTGTGCTCTGTAAGAACAGAGCGCGCGCTCTCTCTCTCTCTCTCCACATCTTCATCTGTGAGAATTGTGAAAACAATGTGTGGATATGAAATGCTATTAATTACTTTTATTATCTTATTCATGCAACATCAAAGCCCACGCGCTTATAAGAGTGTCAGGCACGCAGTGTGAGTGCTGGGGGAATTAATTACACTTTTCCTGTAGTTCTGAAGTGTGGGGCTTTACAGCGTTCTGAGACATATTGATACATATTTCATCTCCGAGCCAATTTGTTGCTTTTAATGAGATCATTATCTGAAACTTTCAGACTTGGCTGTGCAGCTTGTGGGTAGTGATGTTAAATAAAGGCCCGATCAAACACTGGCTGGTGGTATGCGGATTGGCTAAACAAAGAAAATTTGCATCGCTTAGAGATGAAAGATTGTTTTAAAGTGGAAATGCTTGCCTTCCCCCCCCCCCCCCCTTCTTCTTGAAGTCAAATACTTAGAGACGCTTGAGAAATTCATGGGTAAAAGGAATCCGAATGATAGGGTTTGTGCTACTTTAGAATCTGCCTTCCTGGGTCCTGGCTGAGTGGCGAATGGTCTTGAAAGCAGCGGGAGAGCTGAAAACGTTTAAGATCCGATCTGGTGCCTCCGGGAGGAGGGAGGAGAGCTGGGTGGTGGCTTAGAAACACAGAGCGAGGTCCCTAGCCATCCAGTGCCATCAAAGGGCATCACAGAGAACCGTTTGAGGAAGCTGATTCCTCTGCCTTGTGTCCCTGTCAGTGTGTTTTTGCCGTCGAGCTTTTGATCAAACACGTTCTTTTCATCTCCATTTTACGTTCACTTAATAGTCCTGCCTCTAAACATTGCCTGGGCCTACTAGAACACGTGTGTGCTGACAGCTGACCCGGGTTTATGTGGATAGAGATCGCCGGCTCTCTCACCCGAAGGGCCTTCGCAGGTGAACATCACGTGTTCGAAGTGAGAAAATAGTCACTCGGGACCTTTCCCGAAGGGATCCGCATGCAGGACTCGGGAGAGCATTAGGACTGTGTTTTGCGATCCTGGTGAATTCTGAGGGGTTCCTGTCTCTCCCCCTGGAATCTCATAGGAGCTGCTTGGAGATGAAGATGGGAGGGGAGAGGAGGGTGGAGTGTGGAGACCGAAGGGAAAGTGGTGGCGGCTTCCGTTGATGAGCATGTATTGGCGGCTTCCAATGATGAGCATGTATTGTGCGCGGGGCACTCTGCCAGACGTATCCCACGTTTGCTCGCCCCCTCGTGACACACGAACACGGAATTAGCAGCCATTGTGAACCCATTTTGCAGATGAGGAAACTGAGGCCCTGGTTTCCATCCTTAACACAGCTAGCAAGTGATAAAAGCTGGATTAAAGCTCAGGTTTCTTTGGCCCCTTTTGTTCCTATCTTTGCTAAATAAATAGACTTGGCTGGTTCGGAACTTGACATTAATTCAGATCTAACTTTTTTTTTCTTTTTTATATATTTTATTTATTTATTTTTTTACAGAGAGGAAGGGAGAGAGATAGAAACTTCGATGAGAGAGAAACATCGATCAGTTGCCTCCTGCATGCTCCCTATTGGGGATGTGCCTGCAACCAAGGTTCATGCCCTTGACCGGAATCGAACCTGGGACCTGTCAGTCCGCAGGCCGCCGCTCTATCCACTGAGCCAAACCGGCTTTGGCCAGATCTAACTTTTTAACAGTGTAGTAGAGGGGTGCTTCACCTGAGGGTCACAGACTTCGAGCGATGGCCTGTGAATGAACCTGAGATGCTGCATGCACTTCCCTTTTCCTGAGCAGATACGCAGTTTTGCCGCTTGGAGGGTTCTGGGATGCCCCCTCCTCCCCAAGAGGAAAGACGGAGGCCCCCATCTAGTCCCCGTCATCAGAGAGTCCGTTCCTGGGAATTTGAGAGGAGCGAGGCCAGCGGCACGCGCTGTGGAGAAGAAGCCTACAGGTGTAGTGCACACGCCTCCGTGGAGCATGTTTATTGGATAGATATTCACCAAAGGCCTGTTCCGTGCCAGGTGCTGCCATGCTGTTGTCTTCTGGAGTTCACTGTCTTACGGAGACAGATGTGTGGGGATAAATGATAATCCCTCCCACCCGGGCTTCCTCACAGGGCTGAGCCCTCACTCCCTAAGGCACCCATTGTCTGTACTGGGTTCACTTCTCTCCTGCACATCACCCCTGGGGGACGGGAGAAAGTAGTCACCCCGGGAACTTCCCGCAGAGATCCGAATGCAGAATCCGAATGCAGGATGCGGAGGCGCAGCGTGTGACCAGCGTGTGACCGTGCTCCCTCTCGCCGTTGGGTGGAAAATGGGACGGAGTGTCTGTCAATGTTGCGATGCCTTAAGAACAATTCCTCACGCCTTCCTGTGGACCCGGGCTCTGTGGGGTGTTGGTTTTTGCCCATCCCTGGCTCTAGCCCTGGGTTCCAGTGCCTGCTGCTGCTGAGACAATGAGTGAAGGAAGGATGGACTTAGAGTGGGTATCAGGCAGGTGGTGGGCTCATGGGCTCGGATTCATTGAATCCATACCCTATCCATAGCGGCCCTGTTGGCTCAAGAGAACAATTTCATTCAGTTTGGTTCATCAATTCTGGGGCCCTCTTTCCAGTTGGTTATTTCTAGAAACGTGCCGGTTCGGTGGAGAGCATGGACCTCTCTTTGGTTCCGGTAGACCCACTGCTGTTATTCTGTGAAGCTGTGTGAGAGTGACCTGTGTGCGCGTGTATTCAAGGGCAGGATAGCTGGCATTATAGAGGTCTGAAGGCGGGCTTTGCTGGATAACATATTGACTATGGACAGCGCTCTAATGTAGACAGCTGTTAGGGGTGGACATAACACGAAGAGTATAGGGTTGGCATTCAGAGTCGTCTTATCTCGAATATATGCCACGTGAAAACTTTGCTTCTGGATGGTGTTTCCCGAATCTGAGGAATGGATTTGTAGTTCATAACAAAAGTGACATTCAAAGCTCTCTTAACAACCAGGAGAAACAGATCCAGCGCTTTCCTGCGTTAGGTGAGGGGACTGAGGTCCAAGGAAGCGAAGCATCTTGCTCAGGCCAGGTGGAAAGGCAGAGACAGCTTGGATTCAGACTCAGGTCCTGGGCTGGAGCCTCTCTGTCACCGGCTCACCTGGGAGAGCAACCCGGGAGGGCAGACGCTTCCTGGTCAGGGGTACGACCGGGGAAAGCCGGTCCTTTCTGAATCGTCCCCAGTTCTAAACTGGGTTTAAGCAGCTTCCTTTCTCCTGTAATTTAGATTGTGAGGTGCCCCGTTTCCCTCTCTATTAGAGCTTTTAAAAATAGCCACGAATATCAAGTGCTTCCTATGAGCCAGGCACTGGGCGCAGTGCTGTCCTCACATTTCTTTTAAATTTATTTATTTGTTTTTTTAATTACAGGCTACAGGCCCTAGCTAGTTTGGTTTAGTAGCTAGAGCATCGGCCTGCAGACCACAGGGTCCCGGATTTGATTCCGGTCAAGGGCATGCACCTCGGTTGCAGGCTCCTCCCTGCCTGGGCGCCGGTCAGGGCTCGGGCAGAAGGCAACCCATGGATGTGTTTCCTCTCACGTCGATGTTTCTCTCTGTCTCTCCCTCTCTCTTCCACTCTCCCTGAAAACCAATGGGAAAATATCCTCGGATGAGGATTAACAAAACTAAAGAAATACAAATGTCAGGCTACCTTCAGTATTGTTTGGTACTACTTTCAGGTGTAGAGATACTGGTTAGACAGTCATATTGCTTGGCTCACGTTTGATGGGTGAGGTCGATAGCATGCCCCAGGTTTTCTGATGAGGAGACCACGCTTGGAGGTGAAGTGACTGTGGAAGTCAGTGAGTCCATTGGCGGGAGGGAGGGCCGAGATTCCGATCCAGTAATGGCTGATTGGAAGCATTTCTGTCCGTCCAAGAGTGCTTCCCTTGGCACCTTCTTCTGCTTCAAATGAGAACATGGGAAATGGTGGAGGAATTTAGATTGGGGGATAAACCCAACTGATTGGCCAAGAAATGAGTCTATATAACTTTAACGGATAAAACTACCCTTACAGAGATTCATTTCCCACCTACCTTTCTTTCCTTTTTTTTTTTTTTTTAATCACAGGAATCTCATTCTAACTTGTGTTTTCCATGAAGAGCTGATCTGGTAAGCTTGGGAAAAGGGGCCAGTGATTGGAAGTGTCCAGTTGTCGCTCAGTGGCACTTGCGCATTGTTTTTTTGCTGTTGGGAGGGTTGAAGCGTCCTGGCATTTAAGGGCTTTCTGGTGAGGCACCCCTCCCTCCTGCCGCCTGCTTTTTAAGAGCCATTTTGGATTCTGCAAGGTCTCCGAAGAGGTCCTGTCTTGCGTTCAAACGCATCACCTTTCGTCACACCGGCCGTGCGTTTCCTAACAGTTTGATTTAAACGATTGTTAAGAACCTGTGGATTCTGCCTGCTCACCCCATCCTCCTGGCTGTTAAGAAACGTATTGTCATGGGTGCTGCATTCCGTTAGCAGGCAGACATCCACTGCGGCCTTCCGCCTGCCAGACCCTGTGCGAGGCGAGGCCGCAGGTGGGGATGAGTAAGATGTTGTCCCGGGCCACCGGCGGGCAGAGGGCAGACAGCCTGCCCTCTCTGGCTGGCCACACTCCCAGGACCCCGAGGGCACCTGGCCCCGGGCCGCTAAGTTTAGGCCGGGCAACCCATTCTGAAGAAACTCTCCTACTTAATGACACAGTAGGAGGATTTGCAGCTTCTGGCCTTTTCCAGCTCATTTTTACCTCCCTCTGAGGTTAAAGCTGATAACCCCTTTGTGGGAACGTGCCTTTGTACTTGTCAGACAGGACAGGGAGGAGGTGAAGGGGAGAGGCTCTTTGTTCCATTTGGAGCTTGAATGAGATGTTCTAAAGCCTGACTGTTAGCGGCCCTGTTGACTCATGATAGTCAGTCTATAGAGAATGAGGTCAGCTGACCCATTGTGGTTCAAGGGAGAGCATTTTATTTTTATGACCCTTAAGATGTGTTGTAAGACGATATTAATCCCCTTCTCTCTCCCCAGCAGCCGGTGTGGTATGGGTGTTTAGAAACTCTGTGTGTAGAGCTGATTCGGGGATAGCAGCCTTTGATGGCCCTAGAAGTTGGACGTGAAAATGTCTGGAGATAGGGGGACCTCTGCCTCCTGCTGCAGAAGCTGTTGCATTTTTAAAAATACAAGAGTGGGGGCTGTGGCCAGTTAGCTGTGTATAGAGTCCCATTCAGTGCTGGAAGAATTGGGTGAAAACTTGGGTTTTTATCTCAACTTCATTTGAGTAGAGTAACTCGTCCCCAGACATTTATTGAATTCCTTCTGTGGATACAGCCTACGGAAGAGACGTAGTTTTTATGTCCCCGTGGTAGCATTTTTATGCACCCACGGTATGTGTTTTGCAGGTGCTGTTTCTGTGCTTTCTTCCACACACACACACGGGCCCCAGAGGAAACTGAGGCTGAGAGTCTAAATGAGCTTTGTGATGCCACCGAGCTGGGATTGAACTCGGGTCACCTGAAGCCAAAGCTTACTGACCTGCTGGCCTGAGATTTTGGTAAGATTAGGCAGACATGTTAGAGTACACTCATTTGACATTACCTCTCGTTGGAGCCAATAGGACAAAGAAAATCAATCCCGCTTGCTACATATAATCCCTGTTGATCTGTTGTGTTTTGATGTAACTTTCTCCCCCCCCCCCCCCCCCCCCCTTGAGCTAGGAGGTATTGTAAAGAAAATTCGGGAAAAGCACGACATGGTGTTTTTAACCCTTTATCCACCGTGGGCATTTTCCTGTCACTAAATGCTCTGAGAGGGTTTTAGTGTCTGTGTAACACATTGTTTTCCATTATGCTAAGTAACGATGTGAGGAACATCCTTTCTCTATCGCTTGATTATTTTCATGGGATAAAGTTCTAGAGTTAGAACCCCTGAGTCATTGGGTATAAGCATTGTTAGTGTTCCTGCTCCATGTTGTCACCTGGTCCTAGTTCATACTCTCCTACCAGGTCGGCATAAAGGTTCCCACGTACCCCTGCTCACAGTGGGTAGTATCTGTTTCTTAAAAAAACCCCAGAATCTCCGAAACCGGTTTGGCTCAGTGAATAGAGCTTCGGCCTGTGGACTGAAGGGTCTCAGGTTCCATTCCGGTCAAGGGCATGTACCTAGGTTGCAGGCACATCTCCAGTAGGAGGTGTGCAGGAGGCAGCTGATCCATGTTTCTCTCTCATCGATGTTTCTAACTCTCCCTCTCCCTTCCTTTCTGTAAAAAAATCAATAAAATATATTAAAAAAACAAAACAAAAAACAGAACCAGAACCAAAAACCCTTCATAAAAATGAAAGTCCATATATTTCCATCATGTAGTGAACACTAAGTCATGGCCTTTTCCCTCTGCCACGAGGATCTGAGCGCTGACTAATGTCTGCCTCGCAGGGAGGGTGCCTGGCATGGCATCTGGGTGCCTCCCTCGTAGGTGTGTCTGAGCACAGCTCAGGAGCAGTAAGCTGCCCGTGCGCTCCGGGGAGGGACACGGCAGCTGTCCGGGCAGAGGGCCGTGCTCGGAGGCTCAGAGAAGACCTCACGGGAGGACCACCGGGCTGTCCGCTCCCTGCGGGGCAGCAGACTGTGGCCCAGGAGGGTGCTGTTGCGTCTCTCCCATAGCGCATGCGTTCTGTGCTTACGAACAGGCTGGCTCTGGAAAGACGGCATAGACCTGTCCTCTCAATCCAGAGTGTCCGTCTGTGGTAGGCAGAGGTCTCAGGAGAGCCACACAGGCTCCCAGGGGTACATTGAATCAGCAGGTCCCCGGGCTGAACATGAGAAGGACTTCAGGATTCTTTATTTTGGTCCCTCCTAAAAATCCAGAAATGTTACATAAAAACCTGGGCTCCGGCTGCTCTCAAAAAATGAAAAGATTTGGCAATGTTGGGGTCACATTCCCACATGGGCCCAGTGGTCGGCAAACTCATCAGCCCACAGAGCCAAATATCAACAGGACAACGATGGACATTTCTTTGGAGAGCCACATTTTCTAAACTTAAACTTCTTCTAACGCCACTTCTTCCAAATGGACTCGCCCAGGCCGTGGTGTTTTGTGGAAGAGCCACACTCAAGGGGCCAAAGAGCCGCATGTGGCTCTCAAGCTGCGGTTTGCCGACCACGGGCCTAGCCTGCCCAGAGGGGACACGGCCCAGCCCCTGTTGCGTTGCTTCAGGTACCTTCTCTGGCTGGTAATTCCATTTTTCAGTGTCTGACCCTTGTAGGCATGGGATTTGCCCTCCTCTCATTGTCTGAACGGCCTGAAGCTGAATGCTCTTTTTTTTTTTTTTTTTTTTTATATTTTATTGATTTTGTACAGAGAGGAAGAGAGAGAGATAGAGAGCTAGAAACATCGACGAGAGTCATCGATCAGCTGCCTCTTGCACACCCCCTACTGGGGATATGCCCACAACCAAGGTACATGCCCTTGACCGGAATCGATCCCAGGACCCTTCAGTCCCCAAGCCGACGCTCTATCCACTGAGCCAAATGGGTCTTGGCTGAAGCTGAATGCTCTCAAGCTGCACTTCTTTCTTTCCTTCCCCAGCCGTCCAGGGTGTCCGATGCCCGTTAGTGGCATCACGGCCCTCCAGGGGACCCCACGCCCCTCAGATTATGCTCCTGGGGAAGGCCGAACTGTCGCCGCTGTGACCAGAGTTCTCTCGACCTTCTGGAAGGCCGAAGCCGCAGGGTCATTTGGCCTGCGCCTTCATTGAGACCTTTGTCCCTCCTCTCTTTTTGCCCCTTGATTTCTTTTGACCGTGGGAGTCACTGTGTGGACTGAGGGACCCCCCTGAAGATGCTGTGGCTCAGCTCTCCTCGTACAGTGAGGGGACTGTGAGGAAGGGCCTTAAGCCTTTGGCCGTGAGAGGAGCTGGGATTAGAACCCGGATCTTAGCCCTTTCAGGTACTCACCTTCCTGCGTTGATGGTTGAGTCCCAGCAAATCTCCCACGTGCCCGGTGCTGTTGGGTCCCGAGAGCACGTTCACTGGTATTATCTTGCTTTATGCTCTCAGCAAGGAGCGCCTTCCTTGGATCCTGCCCCAGAATGCTGTCTGCTGTTCAGGTCATCCTGGTTGACAAGGCTTGTCCCACACTCAGTATAGGATGCTTTTCTCGGTACCTAATTGTACACTTTTACTTAAGTGCATTTGATGTCATGTGTTCAGCACCCTTCTTCAATTTTTAAAAATATACATATATATTATATTATATATATATGTATAAAATTGATTTTTTTACAGAGAGGAGGGGAGAGGGATTAGAGGGTTAGAAATATTGATGAGAGAGAAACATTGATCAGCCGCCTCCTGCACACTCCCCACTGGGGATGTGCCTGCAACCAAGGTACATGCCCCTGACCGGAATTGAACCCGGGACCCTTGAGTCCGGAAGCTGACGCTCTATCTGCTGAGCCAAACCAGCTAGGGCCCGCTTCTGCCATTGTTGGAAGTGTCACTGGTTACCTGGAGACTTGGCCTCTCTTCAGAAAGTGCCCCGGTCTTGGAGTAGGTGGTAAGCAGGCAGCTAATGGCATGTAAGGAATGTTCCAACTTGACTTGCAAAGCCATTTCAAGATTTAAATCAAGGTAGCTTGTGGCCAAGTCAGAGGGAAATCATGTACTCAAGACGATGCTTGATTTGCTCTTTCCGTTTTGACCTTCCTTCTGCATGCCAACGCTTGCTGCCAAGCGTCTCTGTGCCCCACATTCTCTTTCCTCCCACCGATTCCTCCTTTCCCCACCATTCATCTTTCTAAAGTAACGTCTGATCTCCTCACCCCCTGGGCCAAAACCTTTCAGCGCCATCCCGTGGTTTAGAGGTGACCTGGACTCTCTGTCTCGCCTTTATTCTCGTTCTGGCCTTTGGGGCTTGGGCCTGGGTCGGGTGTGTTTCTGCCTTATTTCCTGAATGGGTCCTGGGCTCTCCTCCTCCTCCTCTGCCCTTCCTTTTGGATTGCCCTTCTGTGTTATAATACATTTCATTTTATTATTATTATTATTATTATTTTTTATAATACATTTCCGTGTAGGTATTCTTTCATGAATGTTTTCCTTTCTCCATAGCTTCCAGTAGATAGGGGTTGTCTCTCACTTGGTCCTCTATTGCCTTGCAATGAAACTCTTACATATCTTCTGGATCTAAATACTTTGGGACAGAGTAATAGTGGGAATGCGAGTGTGGCCAGAAAATGACTTGGCTTTTTGAGGCAGAACTTTGTATGATCATAGAAGTAATTCACAAGCAGTTTTCAGACAGGGGTGTATTCTAGGGCTATCCTATATAATAAAAGGCTAATATGCAAATAGGCCTAATGGCCGAACGACCATTCGCTATGATGCACACTGACCACCAGGGGGCAGGTGCTCAATGCAGGAGCTGCCCCCTGATGGTCTGTGGGTTCCCACAGGGGGAGCGCCGCCCAGCCAGAAGCTGGGCTCACAGCTGGTGAGCGCAGCGGTGCTGGTGGGAGCTTCTCTACAGCCGTGAGTCGGACATCTCCCCGAGGGCTGCCAGACTATAAGAGGGCGCAGGCCCAGGCCGAGGGACACCCCTTTTCACTAATGGAAACACTTTCTGGCTTCTCTTTGGCATCTCCGAATTGCCAGCATCTTTTAAAATTTTATCTCGTTTTCATTGTATTTTAATTCTCACTCGAGGATATGGGACTGATGGGCAGGTAACGTATCCCGTTCAGATACATTGGACAAAGGGATGCTTATGGTCGAGGGTGGGAGAGAGCAGGAATGTTCGAGACTTCATCACACTGCTCAGAGTGCCACGCGATTTAAAAACCTTTGAATTAGGCCAGAGTCTTCCTTTTAACATTTCAGACTGCAGTGGGCTGCGGGTAGATCGAAACTGCAGAAAGCGAAGCCGCGGATGAGGAGGACTGCTCTCTTGCTTAGTTACGTACATGTTGGCATGATGAGATCTTTCGGGTTCTGTGGAACATGGGCATCCAGGCCTTCAGGGTTATCCCAGAGTCTGTCCGTGATGTGTTACATATTTCCCTTGTACTGCAGGGTTTCCGTGACATTGCCACCCCAGAAACGTTCCGGTGCCCATCCGTAAATGTCACCCTCCTCCCGGAAGTCAGAGGAACAGCTTTACGTGCCATTTTGGCGTCACTCGGCTTAAATCTCTAGGACACACAGAGTCGCGCTTGTGGCACTGCCTGCGCCGTGTGGGTGACTCCAGGTTCCGGGGGCAGCGGTAAATTTTGCGTTTCCTAACTCTTGTGTTTAAATTTGCAGTCTCAACATTGCATCACCATAGGTTTTCACATTTAATGAATATTTATGTTGAGCCGAGTTCTATACGAACGTGGTGGTTTCTCGCTTGATTATAGCTTGCTGTGTCCTGCGGCCAGGAGTGCCCTACAGACAACAGAATTGGCACACGTCTCGGCATGCCAAGCCCTGGCGGATGTGGTTAGGGACCACGGTGACTGGTGCTCTGGTTGCCTTGCCAACCTTGTTTTTGGAAGGGGGCGGCTCTCCAACAGCCATGGGATGGGGTAGAATGCTTCTGAATATTCTTCCAAGTGAAATGATTGCCTATACATGCCCCTACAAGAAGACCTAGGAAACGCTTAGCATTCTTGCTACATGCTCAGATAACGTTAATTACTTTTCTTAATTTACGTTCGTTTTAATTGTCCTCTCGCAAACTTGTACAAGTTATATGGTGGGTCTTTCATGTAGGAATGCCTTCTTGACTTTGCTACAGGGTAAATAAAGAATCTTCTCTTAATATTTCAATCCCCCTCCTCCCCAGCTTCGTATCATTATTCCTCCCTCCTCCCTATTCAAGAAGGCCTGTTCTCCCCCTTCCTATGCTTGTACAGGGGTGGGCAAAATCAGCTTTATCATTGTTCGAATGGAAAAAAGACATTCAAGTTATAATAATAATAATAATAATAATAATAATACAATTATACTCTGTGTTTCGTGTACTCACAACTGTAAACCTACTTTTGCCCCCCCCCCGCCCATTCATTTAGCGAAGAAGACCGTGGTCACAGGCGCCATCACCCACAAGTGGGGCCTTGGGATGCCCAGCTCTCAAGGTTCGGCAGGTGGGATGGGATGGGAGGGGGACGAAGGTGTCCCGGACAGCCCGCACTGGAATGCCATGTGCCACTTTGCAAACGGCGTCCCGGATCCTGTGCTGCTTGGTGCTGTGCAGTGAGATGCCCGGAAGGGAATGGATCAGAGGGGACCCCTGAACGGCAGAGCGGGCCGGGCTCCTGGGCACAGTCTCCTGAGCTCCCGGGGTCTGGGGTTTGTGCAGGTGCAGCAGCTCCGGCGGGCTCAGTGGTGGAGGGCCTGCCCTCAAGGCTCACCACACACAAAAGCAACCCCCCGCTCCTCTGAATGGACAGTGACCGCTTCCGAAGGGGAGACTGACCTCAGACTTAATCTCTTCTTGCTGACTTGGAGTCACGGAGCACCTCTGTGACTGTTAGCGTTTACCCTCCTCCGGGCGGGCCTGGTGTCTTCTGGCAGTTCCCCCTCTTAGCACAGAGAACCCCTTTGTGCATGGTAGGGAGAGGTCTGTCTTCCTCACGATGCCTCACTTCTTCGGTCACAGATGGGGATGGCGTGGGCCTGGGATGACCAGCGGGGATGTGCATTGCGGGGCCGTGTTCCCGTGGCTTGATGCGGCACCTCCCTAGAAGCTGTGCCTGCTGCTCCGGTGCTTCTCTCTCAGCCCTTCTGATCGGCTGCTTCTGATGCCTGGAGTCCATTCCTAGAAAACCGGGGAGCCCCGCGTGTGAGGACTGAGGATGAAGTTAGCAAACACAATGCCAAGAGGGAGAAAGTAGTTGAGGACACAGATTCTTTTTATTTTTTAAAATATATTTTATTGATTTTTTTTTTACAGAGAGGAAGGGAGAGGAAGAGAGAGTTAGAAACATCGATGAGAGAGAAACATCCATCAGTGCCTCCTGCACACTCCCCCCTGGGTATGTGCCTGCAACCAAGGTACATACCTTTGACGGGAATCGAACCTGAGACCCTTGAGTCTGCAGGCTGACGCTCTATCCACTGAGCCAAACCGGTTAGGGTGAGGGCACAGATTCTTGACATCTGCCTTGTGCTGACGAGATTGGGGCCCTCACACTGTGGGCACATTATCATGAAAAGGTAGGCCGTTGTGGAGAGATGGCACCACCATTTTATAGGAGAATATATGCATATATTCCTAATAACTAACTTGGACGTTACCTTTTCGACTGTAACCGGATTTGGGTATAAGTTCGCTTAAGTTCTGTGTTGTAGCTACTGTAGCTCTGAGCCCATTGCATAGCTGGGGGGAGCCATCAGGTGAACAGCGGTTTTGACGATGCTCTGCAGAGACCCAGGGCTTGCCAGTTTCCTTTAAAGGGTGCTGTATGTTTTGCAGAGCAAAGTGGCTCTGGGTTTCCCGCACTGATGGAGAGGCAGCGGAATGCTGAGTACTGAGTAGCTTTGGGTCCCGATTCCGCCCGTTAGCTGCCATGGGAAGGTGACTTTGTTTCTCTGGCTCTTAGTTTCTTCATCGGTGACGGAGAGAAACCTTTCCTGGGCTTATCGCAAGGATTACATTAGTCACAGCATGCAGTTTGTGTTTCGTGAGGATGAGTGTGAGGAAGAAGAAAATAACCTGTACATCGTTTCGTGATCTACTGAACATTTATGTTGCGATTCCCAAACAGTTGGCACTTTTTGTTCTGAAGTGGTGGTTGAGGGGGTTGATCAAGGTTCAAGGACTTGAAGGTGCGACTCATTGAGAAATGATTATGTCATCAGTACGGTTTTTAATACACCCGGTGCCCGCTGCAGACCCCTTGCACGCGCGTCCCTTCTCCCGTGGGGGGGCGGGGGGGCCCAGGGCTCCCCAGAGGGGTTCACCAGCCCCTGTGAGAGGCTTTGGGTATTCCTTCTCCCTCATCCCCTGTTTCTGGGAGGGTGCTCTGTCTGCTCACCCCTGTGCTTTACAGCCCATCATCTTCC
The DNA here is from genome assembly GCF_964339955.1 of Pipistrellus hanaki. Classification (NCBI taxonomy): domain Eukaryota; kingdom Metazoa; phylum Chordata; class Mammalia; order Chiroptera; family Vespertilionidae; genus Pipistrellus; species Pipistrellus hanaki. Next base: position 3,621,031 of record NC_140521.1, on the reverse strand, counting down.
AGGCCCTGATGCTGTCAGTTGGGCCGAGGCACACACAGACACACAGGTGCATGGGGGCGGAGCGGGTGTCCAGGCCAGCCTGCCTGCTGTTCCCGAGGCCACATGGCCTGCATCCGGACATGAGCGCTCCTGAGGAAAGCTGGGTGGGTGACTGCGGCTCTGGCGCTGGCCGGGACACGTGGAATGCTGTGATATGCGAAGGCTCTGCTCTGGGGCCTAATTCCATGGGACCTGTGGCAGGCACAAGGGACCTCAGAGCGTGGTCTGATCCAGTGTGCGATTTTTGCCAAAGCAAATACTTTATTAATCTTAACACACACACCCCCAATGAGACACAGTGACTTTTTCTAAAAACGGAAATGATAGGAGTGCCTTGTGGGCTTTCCTTCTTTCTTTTTTCTTTTTTAAATTTTTAACTCCCCTTGCCCTCCTCTGCCAAGACCGGGCTGTGCATTCCTCTCCTTGAATGGAGAAGGTAGTTTCCGTCGCCGTCTCCCACCTTCTCGCACATTCCTGAGACTGGCTGAGGGGAGATGCCCTTTCTCCCTGCAGGTGTGCTTTCTCCTCGCTCTCTCTGAGCGCGTTCCCTTCCTCCTGGGTACAGGCCAGAGTCTTCTCCTGGAAGACTGGCCAATCCGATGGAACTTCCCAACGGGGTTCTCCCCGGTCTCCCTCGGATTCGCATCTCGTAGGGAAACAGTTGGGTGACTTCCTGTGTAGTGACCCCAAGTGTGTCTGGGGAGCCTCGGCCTTAATCTCTCACGTGACACACGCACGAACAAATGAGTGGGATCAGTTATAGGCCTTCCCACCTGGCACCCTCAAAGCATCTTGGGTAAAGCACGCACTCACAGGGTAGAAGGGATCCGGTATTAGAAAGGGAGCGTTTAAAAGCTCTAAATAAGCAAGGACCCTGACCTCGCCCAGGGGTGTGTGGGGGGACAGTTCTGGGGTCGTCTCCCTCCTCTTCCCTCGGCCTCTGCCTGCCAAGTCTGAGGGGACCCGGTAGGATTCACCAGCTTTGAAGTCCCGAGGTGCTATTTTAATGCTTTTCTTTCGCATCGGAGGTTTCGAGGCCTATTTAACTAGATTCTGGAGGGAGCTTACTTTACGGCATTCTTAAGGGCCCCGGACAATCTTGAAAGAGTTAAACTCTAATTAGCTCATTCCTAAGGTATTTAATGCCCTTATTAAAACTCAACTGCTCGTTCGCTCTTCTCTTCAGTGAATCAGATTTCTCGAGGAGCTGGGCCGCGCTCCTCAGATCACAGGCTCACATGTCGAAGCTGGCAGCGCTGGAGGCTAGTTCTATCTGTGTGACAGCATTTTTAATTTACCAGGCCTGCCTTTGATGTTCCCAAATATTTATAGGCAGCTTTAGATCATTTCAGTGTGTGCTTTCTTTTTCTTTTCTTTTCTTCTCCCTCTCTCTCTCTCTCTCTCTCTCTCTCTCTCTCCTTTTTTTTTAATAAACTGGAGCAAAAGTTCTTCCTCATGCAACAGCCTTCCTTTTATCCTGCGAGTTTATTTTTGTTTGCTTTGCAGCGCTGGCGAAGGCTCTTTGGCTGCATTCATACCCCCGTGAGGCCGACCCGTCTCTTGGCTTCTTCAGGGAAGGCCACCTCTCTGCGTCTTCCCGGCCGCTTGAGATCGCTGAAGGCAGCGGTCGGCAAACCGCGGCTCGCGAGCCACAGGCGGCTCTTTGGCCCCCGGAGTGTGTGGCTCTTGCACAAAATACTACGTGCGGGCGCGCACGGATGGCGCGATTGAAACTTCCTGGCCCAGCCAAAACCGGTTTGGCTCAGTGGATAGAGCCTCCGCCTGCGGACTGGAAGGTCCCGGGTTCGATTCTGGTCAAGGGCATGTACCTTGGTTGTGAGCACATCCCCAGTTGGGGTTGTGCAAGAGGCAGCTGATCGATGATTCTCTCTCATCAATGTTTCTAACTCTCTATCCCTCTCTCTTCCTCTCTGTAAAAAAATCAATGAAATATATTAAGGAAAAAAAAGAAACTTCATGGCCCACGCGCAGAAGTCGGTTTTCGGCTCTCAAAGAGATTTCAATCGTTATACAGTTGATATTTGGCTCTGTTGACTGATGAGTTTGCCGACCCCTGGCTTAAGGCACTTCTCTTCGTCCCTTGACTTTCTAGAGGTTGAGTTTGTCCAGGAATGTGCTTTCTCGCTGATCTGAATGCTCTCAGGTCAGCGTGGAGACCTGGGCAGCGTGTGTGGAGGTGCCTCTGTATGGATGACCAGGGTGGTGGGCCTCTGACTCTGCCTGCGCCTGCTGACCCGGCCTCGGCAGCTGGGATTTATACGAGGCAGGAAGTCCTGGCAGGGACGGAGCTCTCTCCTGACCTTTGCAGGCATGCCCTGTTCTGGCTTGGCTGGACTTCTTGGCTGGAAGTCGTCGGGAATCACAGATTTCGGTCCCAGGGATAGGAAAAACAGAGCTGCGACGTGGATGTGTTACACCACGAAGAAAGAAGGAAAAGGAAACTTTGAACCAATCAAAACAAATGACAGAACACGGGCCAGTGGTGTCTCCTGCCTGGACGCTGGATAAACATGCCGCTTGTGAAAACAGTCCCAAGTTATTGAACTCCCTGCGGCTCTAGCTTACCTGGGCCCGGAACCTTCCGTGGCCGCCTTCATCGCCGCCGGCTCCGCCTTCTCCACGGAAGCCTCTTCGGGCTGAAGGTCGCAGAGGTGGTGGTTGGCGAGATGTTTGAATGAATGAACGAATGATCATTGTGTCAGACGCCGTCCTGGGCGCTCTATGCTGTTTCTCCCACTAGCTGTTCAGGAGGGTTCTGAGGGACAGGAGGCGCCATCCCCGTGTCTTTGAATGAGGACACCAGAGGTTTAACACCGCTGGCCAATGGAGAAGCTGGTCTGCAGCTCATGGCTGTGGTTCTAATTTACCATAAGGTAGTGAGGCAGGCAAATCTGATGGCAGTCTGCTAACCTGTGACAGCTAAGAACCTCGCGAAGCTAAAATCTACTGGGTGTTGCATTCTGAGAGTTCGGAGCTGCCCAGACTCTGGCCAGGCAAAGGGGCACCGTGGCGGAGAGCAAGACCCTGGGGCCAGACAGACCCCCGCGTCTGGGCTCTGCCGCTGCCAGCCTCTGTGACCTTGGCCAGGCCACCCAACCTTCCGGAACTTCCGTTTTTCTCATTTCTAACATGGGACCGTATAGCTGGTTTCTCCAAAGGATTGTGAGGATTAAGTGAGATAATATATGCCAGGCATATAGTAAATGCTTAATTAGGACCTGCGGCTGTTGCTGCATAGAATTGTCCTCACGTTGTTCAGTCCTACAGGAAAGATGGGTAAACGAGGTATTAGGTAAACCAGGAAGCCTGACAGGCTTCGGTATTTATGGTCTTTCATTCACCAGCTACCTATTAAGTGCTTACTCTTAAGTGCTTACTCGGTGCTAGGAAGAGCCATTGAGTCACTGACCCCTCCCCTCCCCTCCCCCACCACAATTTTCCTTCCCTCTGGGGCAATTTGAGCTAAAATGTTAATTACCACCTGGAGAAAGAGTTCCTGAAGTCATTTTTGCATAAAAAAATCCCCAAGATGCCAATGGCACTCCATCGGACAGTTTATCTCGCCTGGTTTCACGTTATCCTTCAACCATTATTTTCATCTTATCTAATTTCCCCCTGATTTCTCTGGCCTCCTCTGCATGGGAACTTGACGGTCCTTGAGAATGGACCAGCTCCTCGCCCAGGGAGCAGGTGGCGATCCTTTTGTTTCCCACGGTGCCCAGATGGTGTCCGTGCCTTCTCACGGTCCGGCTCCAGGGGGATTTGTTGATAAGATTTGGCTTTGATTTGGTTTTCCAGCCCAGTGCCATATTCAGATTTGATTACTGGCCCTGTGGCTTTTTTCTCTGCCTCGTCTCATTGTCCCTGCCATTGGCTCTCTGGAAACACAAATCCCATTCTCCACATCCCATTCTCCACCTCGCCCACCACCTTGCAATTAGCCGGAGGACTTTTGAACTGCCCACAGCGCATGATTCAGAGCGGATGTCAGCATACTTTCACTTGTTGAATTGATTGATAACATGTTTAATTTAGAACAAAAGATACCATTGAAAGGCGGTTTCTCTTGTCTTTATATACTTAAGAATCCCAAGGAGCCTTTTGCTAAAATAGACTTAAGGGCATATTCCTTGTCTTTCCTGTTGAGTTAGGGGTCTGTGGGTGCCAGGTGGATGTTTTCTAAATTTGGTGACTTGAAGTCAAGACGCCTCCTTTCAAACCTCGAACTTAGCGGCACACTTTTACGTGGCTCTGTGGGAAGGTTCCATGAAGGCAGGCCATTTACATTCAGCGTTGGTACCCATACTATCTCCAAATAGCATGTTTCATTTCACATTAAAACTCGCTTGCATTCAGCTACAACAACAGATGATTGAGAGGGTGGTTTGGAAGGAGGGTGAAGGACAGAATGGGAAGCATGCGATTGAAACTGACTACAAGGAGCTCCATAGAGTTAACTTAGAATTGAGGGGAGCCCCGATTTCTTCCCAGAGGACCCCTGACAGCCTTCTGCGTTTATTTACCTCTTTCAGGGCATCTTGGTGGCATCCTTTTGTGCACAGGGGCCTGCTGTGGCTGAGGCAGTGGTGTATCGGATCACCTTTAAAAATATGTTTTATTGATTTTTTACAGAGAGAAAGGGAGAGGCATAGAGAGTTAGCAACATCGATGAGAGAGAAACATTGATCAGCTGCCTCCTGCACACCCCCTACTGGGGATGTGCCCACAACCAAGGTACATGCCCTTGACCGGAATCGAACCTGGGACCCTTGAGTCCGTAGGCCGGCGCTCTATCCACTGAGCCACACCGGTTAGGGCTCGAAGCACATCTTGAAGTAGAGTTGGGAAGTGCACAAATCTCCTTTGGATGAGGGGACGGACCAGTGGGTGTCACTAACAAAATGTGAACAGAAAGAAATCCCAGAGGGCTGAGTTAGCACCGCGGGGCCTAGTCATGGTGATGTTTGCCTTTTCTAACGGTACTTGCGGAGCAGCAGTTTACCCCACGTCCTGTGGGCTGTGTCCGTCCCTCCCCACTGGCTGTCAAGGGTAGGAGCAGGACCCAATCTGCACGGACACTCCTTCGGCAGGCTCAGCTGGATTGCTGAGTGTGCGGTCAGTTGGATGCAATTTGTTTTTGCTCAAGAAATGGAAAGCCTACATTGATAATACGCCGATAGGACCCGGGCTTGCGATTCGGGGTTTTAAAAATTGGTGATTAGAGCTGTCTGGGCAGGGAGCAAAGATGAAGTTAACCGTCTAGGCCCGGAGTGGGCAAACTGCGGCTCACGAGCCACATGCGGCTCTTTGGCCCCTTGAGTGTGGCTCTTCCACAAAATACCACGGCCTGGGCGAGTCTATGTTGAAGAAGAAGTGGCGTTAGAAGAAGTTTACGTTTAAAAAACGTGGCTCTCCAAAAAAAAAAAAAGTCAATCGTTGTCCTGTTGACATTTGGCTCTGTGGATGAATGAGTTTGCCGACCACGGGTCTAGGGAGACTACTGGCTCCCCGGCAAGGGCCTGCCGTCTCAGTTGGGTTTTGGCACACTCGTCTGAAGAAGCTTTTATGGTTTTGAACCACTTTCCAAAGCTTCTCGGCCCTTCCTGGTCTTCGCTTTTCCTTGCCGCCTGTAGGAAGCGTGCCCTCCTGGGATGGGCGTCCGCCGGGAGCTTCATCCCGGGGGCTTCCTGTTGGACCTGCTGCGAGCCCTCCCGTGGGCTCTGCCTGCAAACCAGGATGGTTTTTACCGCCTCTCTTTTCTCTGAAAGCGATCGCACCGGAATCGGCTCTCGCTGTGAGAAAGGCTTACGTTCCTAGAAAGGTCAGCCGAGGGAAGGACGGAAGCACACCTGCTCAGCCTCGTAACCACCTCCCCTGCTTAGTGAGGCCGATGAGATCCGCTCTGTCGCCGGGAGCCTCAGTTTCTCTAGCAGACTCTGGATCTGACAGACAGTAACTCACTCAGGCTTTCTCTTCCTCTTGCGGACCGGAGCGGCTGACCCCTTCGATGCCTGGTGACTGTATTCCTGGATACGGAGGGGAAAGTGTCTAATACAGGGGTCCTCAAACTTTTTAAAGTGGGGGCCAGATCACGGTCCCTCAGAGAGCTGGAGGGCCGGACCATATGAACTACTAATTCCTACTGTAACACCTCGGCTGCGCTCACTGCCCAAAAAACCTGGTGGGCCGGATCAGACTCCTCTGTGGGCCGCATGTGGCCCGCGGGCCGTAGTTTGAAGACCCCTGGTCTAATAGAATAAACAGGCTTTGGGTTTTTAAAGGTGTTTCTGGCCGTGCTTAATGCCCTCCTTCCGGGAGAGGTTCGACGGATGTGGGGCTTGACGTTTTCTGGATCGCGTTCCCAGAATCCCCGCTGGCCTCCTCCTGAGCGTCTGTAGGGGTGGGCTCACGGGCCAGCGGGAGAGACAGAATGTGTGGCTGGCTGAGAGGGTGAGCACCCCACGCTCGGGGCCCAGACAGAGTCCCTAGAAACGCAGAGGACGGAGAAGAACCGTCCTGGGGGCCGGGCTCAGGCTGCGTTCGTAAAGGAGCCCGGTGTTGAGATTTGTCCCTGCTGGTCCTGGGCTGGGGAAGGCATTCTTATTTCCGAGACCCACGCTGGGTTGGCATCGGACAGTGCCTTTCCGAGCTTTTAGGGTGTAACTACTAGACCCAACCCGGAGTCTGCCCGGTGTGGGGTGTGCTGGTGGCAGAGACAGGCTACGGCTTGGGAGATGAGACCTTATCTGGTCCCGATCTGTTACTTAGTGGGACCCTGGGAGCCAGCCGGGCTCAGATCCTCAGCCTTTACATCTCCCTGCAGCCTGGGCGCGGGGGCTGCGGGGAGGATCTGCGTGCCTGGGTTGGGCAGGAACAGGAAAGGGAGAATCACTCACCCTGGAGAATCCGGGAGGAAACCAAACCTCACAGGTCGAGCAGGGGATGGGCCGAGGGAGGGTCTCTGAATGGCACGTAAGGCCTTCGACATCTCTGGAGACCAGGGAGCCCTGCGGCCACGCGGCAGCCATGATGTCCACGTGTGTGGATTTTCGATGCCACGACTACGCTCTCCAGCAGCCGAGGTTCGCAATCCCAGCGGCCAGGGGGCTCCGCCTGGGGCCTTGGCAGCCCCTCCTTTCCAGGGAGCAGCCTGGAATGCGAGGGAGTGAGTGGCTTTTTAGTGACAACCTCGCTTTCCCTTTATTAAAGATAAATAAATCACACGCCAGCTTTGGCCTTTAACTGTTATTAGTACCAAATTGCTCTCCACCCGAACACTCAACCGCTCATGACACCTTGGGGAAGTCTGCTGTTGTGGCCCCCCCCCCCCCCCCCGAAGGTTTTTAATTCACCCCAAGTGTGATTCCTCAGCTGCCACTCAAGGTCTGCCCATCACCCTTCAGTTTGGGCTCTGTCTGCGAACCGTCCAGGGTTTCAGATGAGAGATTCCGGGGTCCGTTAGGATTTGGCAATAGAGTGTCAGGCCGGTGGGGACATTTTTTTTCTGGTTATTGACAGGCCTTCCCGGGGCTTCTCCCGAATGAATGAGGAATATCTTCTTCTAAATCCAGCTGTGGAGCCAGACGAGCCACACTGGGATAAACGCTGTTTGTTTATAAATTATGTAAGAGGAGGGCCTGGCCATTAAATTCTCCTGGGCCAGGATTCCTGCCCTCTTCAAAGTTGTAATCAAACTAAACAAACACTTTCCACAGGAACTAACTCCCTCCCAAGAAACAGGAGCACATGCTCCTGGGAGGCCTGTTTAAAGTAGAAATATGTAACCAAGGTGAAGTTGTTCCAGAAACATCGCTTGCGCTAGCCAGGACCAAAGCACGTGTCAGCTTTTTTTTTTTTTAATTTAGGGCAAGAGGTGCGGAATGAACTGGGCCAGTTCGGGCGAAATTTTTCTCCAGGATGTTTAATTTTCTGTTTCCATCTTCCCCTGCTTTTCATAGCACCAGCTGCTTATGACCCTTTATTCCTGTCTGCTTAAGTAGCTTTTTTAATTTTAATTTAAAATTTTTTTTTTTTTAGCTTGATCCTTATCTCTTATCTTGTAGCTATGCTGGGTTACATCCGGGCACCATGGGGCCCTCCTCTGTCCCTAGGAAAGATGTCAGGTGCAGAGCAGACACTCCGAGGGGGTCTGCCTCTCCTTTGTTGCCGTCCCATAAGGCAGCTCTTTCGGGGATTGACAAAGACCATCGGGCTTGGGACCTCAGTTTCTCAGTTCTCGCTAATTAGGGTCTTTCCAGATCAACCTGTGCTTTATTGGCTTTGGGAAGGTTGTGAATGTTTAGGGCCTCAGGCACACCTGTGTGAAACAGAGGCACGCTTTCTAAACCGAAAGCAGATCTCTCTGGATGGTGCCCGAGATGAGGATTCCATGGGGAGCTCACTTGAGAGCACTGTGTATCCTCATTCCCCCTGGAGATTTCTTTTTGGGGGAAAAAAATTTTTTTTTAATTGATTTTTTACAGAGAGGAAGAGAGAGGGATAGTGAGCTAGAAATTTTGATGAGAGAGAAACATCGATCAGCTGCCTCCTGCACACCCCCTCCTGTGGATGTGCCCGCAACCAAGGCACATGCCCTTGACCGGAATCGAACCTGGGGCCTTTCAGCTCTATCCACTAAGCCAAACCGGTTTTGGCTACCCTTATGTTTTACACATGCATAAGTAGACTCCCCCCAAAGCTGGCATGTTCATTTGGATGAAATGCACGTTAGCTCTCTGGCTGATGGGCCAGCCACCCTCTGCTGGGCTAACATCCTGGCTTTGCGACGTCTGGTCTCCCCCACTCTGACCTGTGAGTTCGGCTGCCAGGTTTTGGGGGCCTGCTGTCCTGGAGGTACTGGGCTCAGCTGAGCGGACACGCATCTTCCAGGTTTGTCCAGCGTGGATGATGCAGGAGCGATGAGGCGGGGCTCTCGTTTGCTGTAGGAAGAACGTGGCAGGAGCTGGGCTGGGATGTCCATTCCCGCTGCCATGTTCTAAGAGGAGACTCGGAGATGAGGAATGTAAATCCTTCCACTCTGTGTCATATTTCATCGTGTTGACTTAGGTTTTGTTTTGTTTTTTAAGCTTTTTAAATTGGGGTTGACCTACCTGATGGATATTGTCAGCAGCTAAGCTCTCCCTGGCCTGGGGCATCCAGCCTTTGCCTCATTGGCTTTTGATGAGGCCCCGAGGCTCTGCTATTGCATTAAGGGTGGGACTCGGTCTCTTCTCAATACCCTCCAACCCAAAACACACACACACTCACCCCCCTTAAGGAGACATCCTCTTTTTGCTGGGTGCCGATTGGCAGAAAGTTCTTCCTTGCACAGTACCAACATTCTGCTCCTTGGTTTCCGGCCTGCCTTCTAGAGTGTATTAGTAACGGTGTCCCAAGGCTGCCAGAACGAAGAACCACAGACTCAGTGGCTTAACCAACAGAAATTCATGTTCTCCCAGTTTGGAGGCTGGCAGTTCGAGCCCCTGGTGATGGCAGGGTTGGTTTCTCCTGGCCTCATGGATGGCCATCTTCTCTTCGAGTCTTCATATGGTCTTCCCTCCACCTGTGTGTCCACATTTCCTTATTTTATAAAGGCTTCTTTCCTATTGGTGAGGGCCTATCAGAATGACCTTGTTTTAGCTTAATCCCCTCTTTACAGACCTTGTCTCCAGATAGCCACCCTCACTCTAACGGCCTGGGGGTGAGGATCTCAGTAGAGTGAATTTTGGGGAGACACAACTCAGTCCACAACACAGAGCCACTAAGACAAGAAGGCTCTTCAGAGCTTTGAAGGGAGTTATCCTCTGCTCATCACCACCCATAAACCTGACAAAACTGGTTTTCTCCTTCCTGACTACCAGCCGTTCTTTCTATTCGTCATATAAGATCCGTTTTGAGGTCCCTCACCATCTTGGCGTCTTCTGGACTCGCTTCAGTTAAGGAGAGACAAAGTTAAGGAGAGACAAAGTAGAGTACCCTGGACAGTTTGCAGTTTTCCAGACAGAAATCATTCTAATATTTGTATCAGCAAATGGTTTTGATGATTTTCTGAAAATCAAAAATTAAAAAAAGAGAGATCTATAAAGTTTTAGTAGCAACTTGAATAAATTCATCTTTAACGTTTGCCTTTTAATGATGACCGTTGACACACATGTACACATACACTTGCAAACCCCCCTTCCCGCCCTCCCCTGAGCTCAGTGCTAACAGTCTTTTTCTGACAGGCGTTTATGTTTCGAGTCGAGTGCTCAGGATCTAAGTTTATCCACCACTTTTTGCCTATCCTCATTCTTCTTTGGTTTTAGGAAAGCTGGTGGGGATAGTTATTTCAAAAGAACGAATACACGTAGGGATGCGTTTATTCTTTTGAAATGTAATTGCCATCTGAGAGCCTAGAAGTAACTCGGTTACGTGGATCTGACTTCTTTTAGGAACTTACTCTTATGCCAAACTGTAGTGTAATTAGATTGAAAATTATAAGGTGGCCTCTTCACTCGGGGAGATAGTTTTACTTTTTATTGCTCATCTCCTCTGCCAGAAATTGTGTCAAAAAGGCACATCTGTTTGGTCCTTTTGTATTTTCAGTGCTTAGCAGAGTGAAGTTTAAAAAAAATTTTTTTTGTTGAATGACTAAACGAATCCTTTTTATTATCTTGTCCTTGTTTAATTAGCTCTGTCCTGTTGTACCTTAGAGGTAAATGTGTCAGAAACGGCATCTTGCGGTTGAGGGGGACTCTTCTGGCTTCTTCTTTTTAAAAATATATTTTATTGATTTCTTACAGAGAGGAAGGGAGAGGGATAGAGAGTTAGAAACATCCATTAGCTGCCTCCTGTACACCTCCTACTGGGGATGTGCCCACAACCCAGGTACATGACCAGAATCGAACCTGGGACCTTTCAGTCCGCAGGCCGACGCTCTATCCACTGAGCCAAACCGGTTTCGGCTGCCGCTGCTTTTTGCTGTTGAATCATGGAGTTCCCTAGGAACGCTCAGTGCTGTTCGCTTTCCCGCTGCATTATGGTGTGTAAATCCTGATGGATAGTTTTGATGGGCCTTCTCTTCTCCCTCTCCTTCCGTCCTTCTGATGGCGTGTGACGCTCCCGGGGCTCCTTCCTTTGAAGACGCTTTGGCAGACACCACCCAGGATCTCCAAATTGTAGCCCTGAGATGCCTAGAGCCTCGGCCCCACACAGTTGTTAAGGCTCCTTCTGTTCTGGAGGCCCGACAGCGTTACAAACACCGACTATTTATAGCGCCCTTTTCCGTGTCCGTAAATTACAGGGTGCCCGTGCCCGGGGGACGGGTGAACACCCACCTGCCTGCCGCCCTCCACAACCCTGGCGGCCAGGTGCTAGGGGCTGGGCCCCACCTGAGAGCTTTCGGGGCCTCCCTGGCCAGGCCTGCTGGGGAGGCCTGCCGGGACGCCCCGGGCTTTTCTAGGGAAGGCGGTGTGCTTTGAGATGGAGTGGTTGGGAATTAAAAAAAAAAAAGGCACCGAGGTATGCTGACCTAACTGCCGGCTCCGCAGGTGGCTGTGTTTTGGGTGATGTGTGCAGGAATGTTGGTCAGTTAAGTCACCGGTGAACAGAGGAGGGTCCTGGGCAATGTCCCTTTCGTTTGATCAGGCAGGATCCCGTAAATTTCTTAAAAAAAAAAAAAAAAAAGAAAAAGATTTTATTGATTTTTACAGAGAGGAAGGGAGAGGGATAGAGAGCTAGAAACATCGATGAGCACAGCACTCTCCACTGGGCATGTGCCCGCAACCAAGGTACATGCCCTTAGACCGGAATTGAACCTGGGACCCGTTAGTCCTCAGGCCGAGGCTCTACCCACTGAGCAATACCGGCCAGGACAGGATCCCGTGAATTTCAACAAGGTAACTGAAGGGCCTTGAATCTGAATTTGGGTACGATGCAGTCTCTGTAAGGTAAAGAGTTTTAAGAGTTTTAAGAGTAGGTAAAAGCTCTTCTGGCCACTGAGCCCTCCCTCTTCAAGGCACCGTTCAGAAAGGGGCTCAGTGGCCAGGATGCGCCCCCCTGGCCACCCAGCCTGCAGGAGCCGGGCCTCCAGGGGCCGGTTTTGCTGTGTTAAAGCTTCTGGGCCCTTCAGTGCCTTGCACGGTTCAGGGAGGGACACGGAGAGAGAGGCCTGCTCTGTGCGCTGGAGTTTCCATTGAAGTGCTAACTGCTGGAGCCTTTGAACCTCCAGCCGGGGAGGGTATTTATAACCGGCTGTTTGCGTGCCTGGAGGAGCCGGGCCCTGCCTCTCGGCCGCGGTGGTTTAAGAGCCGTGCCCTTGGTGTGGGCCGACAGGGCAGGCCTGGCCAAGTGTGCGGACTTACACCGGCCCCGCGACCTTGTCCTCCTCGCCCCCCTCCCCCGAGGCCGGCGGCCCTTTCAGGGTTAACGTCTGTGCTCTGGAAGCAGCTGGCCAGTTTACACCCCTCCCTGGGCTGTACAAAAATACTTCCTTTGAAGTGCGGGGAGAAGCGGCGAAGGGTAAAACCTGGTGAAGAATAAAACCTGGAGTGGGGCTTGGATGCTCGCTTGCTCACACGCTCTCTCTCTCTCTCTCTCTCTCTCTCTCTCTCTCTCTCTCTCTCTTTCTCTCTCTCTCTCTCTCTCTCTCTCTCTCTCTCTCTCTCTCTCTCTCTCTCCTAGGGAGCTTGCTGGGAGACCGAGCCCCCAGCCTCCTCTGTGAGCCGCCAGCCTGGTTGGTTCTGCTCACATTTCACAGCTCCCGGCCCAGGCACAGCTGGCTTTCTCTGTGTCTGTGTGTTTGTGTTTAAAGTCTCCCCAAAAGGAGTATTTCTCAACCAGAGAGATAGTTAGAAGGCAGCCGCCAAGTTAGGCGGCACAACTCCCTTTGACCGCACTGCTCCCTGGGGCTGCTGGGGGGGGGGGGGTGTCCCGGGGTGTGCTGGAGCTGCAGTGTTCCCACTTGGTCCTAAAGCTGCCCCCCCCCCCCCCCCCCCCGCTTCTTGCCCCCCTGCTGGCGTAGGAAAGCTGCCACCCATCCCGGTTTTGATTTAGGCCGATCAGAGCATGGCAGCCCAGAAAATCCCTGCCGTCAGACGTTCTGGGCTCTGACCCGGCAGGATGCTTTTGACTTTTCTAACCTCGGGCTCCCCTTCAGGAAGGTAAGGACCTTGAGACCGTCAGTGCAAGACACCGCTCCAGCGAAGGGCCTGCCGCTGAGCAGCAATGGCATTTCGGATAAAGGGGCCAAGGAGGAGAGTGCCAGACCAGAAATGAGACGGAACAAAGCTTGAATGTCTCCCTAATCCCCGAGTATTTGCAGCCGAGGAGGGGTTCGGGTGCGATGGGAGGAGAGGCAGCTGTTCTGCTCTCGAGAAGAATGCCAGCCTGTTTCTCCCCACAGATGGGGCCACACAAGTTCCTTTCGGAGCCGGGGCTCGCAGTCCCTTCTTCCCTGGGAAAGGCTCGTGTCCTGTGCATGTTGTACATCTTATCACACTGCCTCCTACTTCTCTGAGACCAGGGGTGAGGACCACTGAGTTAAACGATCACATGGTTCACACTTATTGATGACTTGTGCCAGGCCAACTCAAATTATCTCCGTGTGTTCCTCATAGCAGCCCTTTGCTGCTAAGTGCCATTGTTCCCATTTTATAGGTGAGGAAACTGAGGCTAGATGAAGTGAGATGACTTATCTGAGGTCTTACAACCTACTGATAGCAGTCAAACTGATTTTAGACCCTTTACTCTTAATAATCGCAAGTTATAATAAGTGATGGAGGATTACTTATTATTTTTTTAATTTTTTAAAAAATATATATTTTTATTTTATTGATTTTTTTACAGAGAGGAAGAGAGAGGGCTAAAGAGTTAGAAACATCGATGAGAGAGAATCATGGATCAGCTGCTGCTTGCACATCCCCCACTGGGGATGTGCCCACAACCAAGGTACATGCCCTTGATCGGAATCAAACCCGGGACCCTTCAGTCCGCAGACCGACGCTCTATCCACTGAGCCAAACCAGTTTCGGCAAGGATTACTTTGTTAATATATATTTTTATTGATTTCAGAGAGAGAGAGAGAAACATCAGTGAGAGTTGGCTGCCTCTGGCACGCCCCCTACTGACTTGGTAGAGCCCACAACTCTGGCATGTGCCCTGACCTGGAATCAAACCGGGACCTGTTGGTTCATAGTTTGAGGCTCAACCATTGAGCCACCCTGGCCAGGTGAGGATTACATTTAATTCTGTGATCAGAAACTGTTTTTAGGGGAAGAAGTAGAACATCAAACCTTTCTCATTCTTGCAGTTTCCCACCCACGTTATGGTCATCCGTTGACTCTTACTGATCCATGATGTTGGAATAAACATAAATGCTTTTGGCCTTGTGGTTTCTGAAGCAGAACTTCTCTCTAACCCTCTGTGTTAACTTGATAACATAAATGCTTTCTCCCTCTCTCTCCTGGGGAAGGAGGGCAGTGGCTCCAGGACTCTGCAATCAGGGCTTCCTCACAGTTGAAGGTCTTCGGCGTAAGGATGGACGGGGAGCCTGCACCTGTAGGAAGCCCTGGCTGTGGGCTCCGGGCCTTCCCCAGCCCAGACCCAGACTTGGCACGTACTTCAAGGGACAGGAGAGCCTACCCTTGACCTTCCTAAGCCGCAGGGGAGGGAGGGCACCAGGCGAGCTCGAATGATTTGCCCCCAGTTGCACACGGGGCCGGACCCAGGGCCAGGCCGGCAGTCCACTGGCCACATGCCTCACCTTTTCACCTGGATTTCAAGCCCAAGAGGGCAGATGAAAGGAATAGAAATGACAAGTCAGAGGAGGAGGAGGGCCCTCGTTTGCGAAGTTCCTTTTGATCTTCATCCCTTTGTTTAAAAAAAAAAAACACACACACACACACCAAAAAAACAACAACAACAACCCCACAACGAGTAGCCTGAGCACATGGCTCACTCTGGCTATGGAGGGGCAGTCATTTCTCTCTTGGCGGGAAGCACCTTACCCCCCAGTGGTCTGTCTCACCTGTGGTGCCCAACCCCCTCTCCCATTCTGCCCCTCCGCTGCCAGATGGCACCTGCCTCTTAACAGATCTTTTTAATAAGAGCTTTTTCCCCTCCAGAGGGCGGAGTCCAAACCCTGTCTTACCCTCCTGTCCTCCCGCCCACGGCATGCTGCTCCCAGGCCCTTTTCGGTTTGATAGTCTACAGCGGAAGCCCTCCCCTCCCGTCAGGTGGCCGGCCCCTCTTTGTAGCTTTGCCTGGATTCTGCCAGCTCTCAAGGCTGCCGCTTCCAGAAAGCCCTCCGGAGCCACGCGCGTCTGCTGCCTCCGAACTTGAAACCCCCCCGGTCTGGCCACCCATCTGGCACCTCCTAATGTCATGTTTGTTGTTGTTTAATTTGTAGATGTGTCTGTCTCCTCACTGGGTTGTAAGCCTCCTGAGGTCAGAGGCATGCGTCGTGGACTGTTTTATATCTATCTCACCAGAACTCCACAGCGCCTGGGTTGGATGCTATATAAGGATCTGGGACGGAAATCCTATCCTTTTTCTGTTAATAAGAACAAAAGACTTGATCAATGAAAGCCTTGATACACGAGTTTCTAAAATAAAAATTTGAAGAAAAAAAAGAGCAGTTGATTTTCGTAGGGTCTGTGCAGTGGCAGAATGAATACGCTTTTAAACCAGGAGTTCTTGGATGAATCGGGAGTTAGCGCACGTTTTTACATGTGTGACTTTACTGCGGAACGGCCTGCAGGGGAATTTTGACCTCGACCCCTTCCAGCCGAAAGCTCCCGTGCGTGCTATTTTAAATTTGTTATTGTTGACATTTCACTCCGCAGTTCGCTGCCCTTTTGTTTTTGGACTTTTATTCCGGTGCTCTTAAAACTTGTCCCTCTGACTCCTTTCTCGGATCTCCCTCACACTGTTCGCATTGGATTCTTCTCTTAAAAATGCCTCTCCTTACTCGGCTGCTGTGCGCATGTGTTTTGTTTCCTTGACCCTTCCGGTAGCGTGTGGAGGTGTCCCTGACTGAGGGGGTTCAGGTAGGTGGATGGCCTTCATATGAAACTCTGGCCTTGAACACACCCCACAACCTTGCCTCTTTCCCCGTTAACTCCTGTGGGCCTGATCGTCGTGTGGCTTGCTCAGCTGCAGCAGCGAGTGGAATCATGTCTGCACGCCCCTATACCATTTCCTTCTCGACATCCCTCCCCCCCATTTCATCCCAGTGAAGTGGTGACAGCTTTCTGTGTGTGAAACGTGGGGACGGACTGGGAGAGGTTAGGTGACTTACCCAAGGCCACAGGGCCAGGGAGGAGCAGAACCGGCCTTGGGATGCGGCCCAGGGCCCACCAGCAGCCTTGGGAGCCCGCTGGCCGGTGAAGTGCCTGCAGCTCGTGCGGGAAAGGAGTTGTACCCATGAGTGCAGCCTCCAGTTCTCACTCCAGGGCCGTGTCTGACCCAGTTTCGGGAAGGAAGGGATGCTGAGAGTGCGTGTGGTAGGCCCTCTGGCTCTGCTGGGTTGCCGGCATTTTTCTGGAGATGGACTCGATCGTGTCCCTCCATCTCTTACAGAAGTCTCAGGTCCCAGAATAGGCCCAGAGCCCTGCTGGGCGCCCCTCCCCTCGCAGGGACTGACTGCACTGGTGGCTGCCTTGGGGGCGAGGAGGAAAGTCAGATGAGATCTGCCTCCCCCCCACCCGGCGTCAGATTCCTTCTTAAATGAAAAAAAGCCCGTGCGGAATAACCTTTAAAAATAGCCGAGGGTTAGAGGTTAGTAGTTTCTTTTTCAAGTTCTTATTATAGAAAATGCGGCGTGTATTCACAAGCAGACGCAACCGTGAGCCACAGCCGCCGTCACCCATCTTAAAAATTGTTAACTCCTGGCGCAGCGTCCCGCTGGCACCCCACCCTCACCCCACCCTCGCCTGATTTTGAAGCACAGCCAGCCGTATCTGTGTTTTTTTTTTTCTTCTTTTCTTTTCTGGAAATATTTCAGTCTCTCTAAAAGATCAAGCTTGCTTTTTAAAAAATCGCAGTGGGCTTCCCATAAGAGGTTCATGTGAAGTTGGTGATGTCTCTCCCTCCCCAGGTACAACCCCCCTCCCCCTGGAAGTGATCCCCTGAGTGCGGGCGTGGGGCTCCTGCACTGGTGGCCCGGATCGGGGGTCGGGGTCCGGCCTGGGCCGGTGGGGGCCGGTGGGGACGGCTGGGTGCTGGCCTGAGATCGGATCGCGGCCGGTGGATCCCGGCGTGGGCGCAGCGATGGTATCGGCTCTGCCCCCGGCGGGAACCTGCAGATCAAAGGGCGCCGCGCTTCAAAGCTGCCGGGTTGCTGCAGAGAAGGAGCGCTCCGCTGATGTAATCGCAGCCTGCGAGACAGGTTCTTTTTTTTCTTTTTTTTTCTTTTTCTTTTTTTTAAATTTAAACAAAGACACCCGTTGTTTGTTTAGAGAGGTGAAGCGTGCGCCGCGGAGGGCGCGGGGCATCTGGAGGGGCGGGTGGGCCCGCGGAGGGGCAGCGATGTTGCAAGGGGCAGGGGTTGTCCCAGCGGGGCCTGCGGACTGCCTGGGGGGGACAAGCCACTTCTGTGCAGAGCTGCTCTTTTTTTTTTTTTGTCCCCTGGAGGTGCTCAGGTTTGTTCCCAAGCAACCCCTGAGGGTTTGGAAAGCAGCGTGCTCTGGCGGGGGAGTCAGGCTTTGGACACACCTGGGGAGGTAGGCAGGGGGTCTGGGGGCTGCTTCTGCTCGTTCCTGCCCCTTCCTCTAGACCACATGTGTCAAACACAAGGCCCGCGGGCCAAATCTGGCTGGCCAGGCCTTGCAATGTGGCCCGCACCGCGCTGTCATCACTGCACTCCGCTGTCAGTTTATGACATTGTCAGTTTATGACTGTTCAGTAAACCATTAGGCCCGCGATTTAGGCTGGATTTTAGATTTTGGCCCCTTCTCTGATTGAGTTCGACACCCCTTCCTCTAGACTCTAGAGCAGTGGTCGGCAAACTCATCAGTCAATAGAGCCAAATATCAACAGGACAACGATTGACATTTCTTTGGAGAGCCACATTTTTTTAACTTAAACTTCTTCTAACGCCACTTCTTCAACAGAGACTCGCCCAGGCCGTGGTGTTTTGTGGAAGAGCCACACTCAAGGGGCCAAAGAGAGCCTCGTGTGGCTCTTGAGCCGCAGTTTGCCGACCACTGCTCTAGAAAGAAGCTTCCCAGTGCACGTGCGAGGTTAGCCTGGGCTGGCAAGCAGGGCCACCCCCGTCTATAAAAATCAGACTTTGCCTGATCATCTGGGTGTCCCCAGCTCAAGCTGCCACCCCTGCCTTTAGTAGCTGGTGAGCACACCCATGGGTGAAACCTTGGGCCCATATGTACCTTCACAAGAAAAATCAGCCACATTCCCTCTTCTTGCTTCTGAATAAGTCTTTACGGACATATTCACAGACAGAGCAGCCCTGGAGCTGTTAAGTCAGCTTTCTGGATGTTGAGTTCCTTCCCAAGCTCTGCCCACATCCGAGTTCAGGGTCATTGCGATCTTAGGTGCCCTCCAGTCTAAATCATGGTGACTAGCGCCCGCCCACCTTGGCATCTGACAGGCATCCCAGCCAGTGTCCCAGTATCTCTCCCCACATCTGCTTCTCTGGGGTTCTTGTCTGTTACCCAAGCTAAATACCTGTTTTCTTTCTAGACTGTCCTTCCTCCTCTGGCCCCATTATGCCGCTGGCCAAGCACATCCAGTTGTCTGTAAGCTCCTTAAGGCGACACTAGGAGGTGTGTGGTTTTCCCCCCCTCCCCTTTTAAACCACAAATCAGACTGTCTCATCTCTTACAAAAATGCTATTCCCTCTTATTTTATTGTGAAACATCTCATACATATAGGAAAAGTGGAAGAATTTTTATCATGCGCACCCCTATACCCGCATTCTCACCTGAATCCCACCATGAGCATTTTATTATACTGTCCGTCTGTGCGTGTGATGTGTCTTTAATATTTGAAGTTGGAGCCCATGGTAGATGCTCACATGTTTCAATGTGACAGGGTTGGTTTTTTTTTTGGTTTTTTTTTTGAGATTTCCCTTTTTTGCTCTGTTTCTGCTGCCTTTAGATCCAGATAGCAATCTCAGTCTAAATCTCTCTCAAGTTGGGGACAGCCCGGGAAGAGGTTAGGGCTAGAGGGACCACCTGAGCATGACGTTCGCTTTGGCAGCCCTGTGTGTTTGAACAGCGTGCCCCTTCACATTTCCTGGAGCAGAGCCCACTGCCCTTCCTTCTTCTGTCCCTCCCTCTGCCTTCTTGTGGCGTGGTCTTGTGGCTGCAGTGAGTGTGGGCTCATTGTGTTCAGAGATTTTTGTACAGCGGGTGGGTCTGCTGGAGTGTGTGCAGTTCCTCAGCCGGGTGGAACTTCTGGTGGATTTTAAACATCTCTAGTTTGAACAATATTGTGGGTTTTTTTTTTTTTTTTAAGTGAATAAGACAAGTCACATTTCTTGAAATATCAGTAGGAACTTGCGCTTTGGGGAAAATTTCATTGGCATTGGCAAAGTCAGCTTGTCCTATTCATAGAAAAGCTTTAGCTCTGACTTGTCAATTTGCTCAAAGGATACTGGGAGCCTAGAATCTTTTTGGCTTTTTATACGGAAACATGAGTGAGTTCCGTAAAGTTAAGATGAACCACAATGCCATCATCACAGCCATGAACTTGACATATTTCAATGTCACTGATTGTCTGAGAAATGTCTTTCATATCTGGCTTTTAAAAAATGCAGGATCCGATAAGGTCCTCATGTAGCATTTAACTAGTTATATTGCATAGATGCACAGATACTATAATGCTTAAGGGGAAGCAAAATAAAAGACCCCACAATCCTTCACAAGAAACCAAATCCTATCACAACCAACCAAAGCAATTTCACTTTCCCATCTCTTAAATATAAATGTTCCTTAAATATGAAGCTTTGGACAGAATTTTTTAGTTCATTTTTATGACCATCCACAAAATAATTGGAGGTATTGTGGAATGTAAAAGAAAAAAAAGAAAAAGAAAACTGACCGAGACTGTTATGCTGTTTCACCACACAACCGAAAACTGCGGTCTGTAACCATTTTTGCTGAGAGATTTGGAGTTTTATGAAGAAAAACCAGGAAGCCATTGGCCTTTGAGTAATGTTTGAATCAAGAGGGAACACATCAACTCTTCCTTCTGTTTGTTCCAAGGCTGGCTTTTTGGAGAATGGATCAGCCTCTGTAGCTCTTGGGACTCCCTTTTTCCCCAAGGTAGCTTCTCCATTGACATTTGGAGCTTGCTGATTCTTTATGGGGCGGATGGGGTGCTGTCCTATGCATTGGAGGATGTTCAGTAGGCATCCCAGGCCCTCCTACCCACTAGAAGCTAGTAGCAAACTCCCCTCTCGGTTTTGACAACGAGGCATGTCTCCAGTCATTGCCAAATGTCCCCTGGTTGAATGGGGGGAGGGGGGGCACAGGGGGACAAAATTACCCTCCATGAAGTACCACTGCTCTAGAAACTCTTCAGGGTTAATTATTGAGTTGAGTTTGACTGTGATACGGATGGATTTCTGTGGAGGGATGCTTCCTGTTATAATGAGAATTATTTTAAGCCCTGTCCCCATTTGAGAACCCAGAAATTTCTAGATGTCACTGGCCAAGGGATTGAAACCAGTTGACAGATGACAACTGAGTGTGTGCCTTGCGTGATTTTCACACTTTAGCAGGAGCCTTGTTATCCGATACTGCTGGGTCCTGTAGGTGGTTGGGTAAATGGGAAAAAGGTCAGTTAAGTTGAAGCGGGGAATGATGTAAAAAGAATGATAGTTTAAAATTATATTTTAATTAAAACCTGCAAGTGGACATTCAAGCCCAGGCCTTTCTGAATGGGACTGCTGATTTGCACTCCCTGGTCTTACTTTAGCCTTACCCTTAATCTGTCACTTAAAATTACAGCTCTGGGTGTGTGTGTGTGTGTGTGTGTGTGTGTTTTAAGCAAAGAAAGAACATATAGACACTTTTAAAGCTATCAGGAGCCTTCTAGAATTTTGCCTTTTCACCCCTCCCCACCAATCTGGTTTAAAGGTTGCACTTAGTTCTCAACCATTTTTTAAAAGTTATTTGCTTTCTGCCCTGACCAGTTTGGCTCAGTGGATAGAGCGTCAGCCTACGGACTCAAGGGTCCTGGGTCCGATTCCGGTCAAGGGCATGTACTTTGATTGTGGGCACATCCGCAGTAGGGGGTGTACAGGAGGCAGCTGATCGATGTTTCTAACTCTCTATCCCTCTTCCTTCTTCTATTTAAAAAAAAAAAAAATCAAATAAAATGTATTTTTTAAAAAGTTATTTGCTTTCATTTGATTTTTCTTCTTGAAGTATTGGAGTTAGTTTTCCTAGGATAAAATTAAAAATTTTTTTTTGCATTTTTTAAGACTTAGTTTAGTTACATACTTATAGTAGAGAGAGTTGGCCTAAACAGATCTAGGAACACACACATCTTTTTTTTTTTTAAATATATTTTATTGATTTTTGTACAGAGTGGAAGGGAGAAAGATAGAGAGTTCGAAACATCAATGAGAGAGAGTCATCGATCAGCGGCCTCTTGCACACCCCCCACTGGGGATATGCCCACAACCAAGGTACATGCCCCTGACCGGAATCGAACCCGGGGCCCTTCAGTCCCCAAGCCGACGCTCTATCCACTGAGCCAAACCGGTCCCGGCGGAACACACACATCTTAAGAGGTGGGAGCACTGGTGTGTGAAAGGTTCCATCGAGCAGTTTCCTGGCCCGCCGTCTGCGGTGGGAGCAGGTGTGGTTAGTTGGAGGCCTGTGTATAGCCCCCGCTCTGTTCTGAAGTCCGTGGAGAGGCTGCGGAGGAAGGAGGTACCCTCTCCCAGCGTGTGCCTTCTGAGGAGCTGGGAGACCTGGGAGCAGGTCCCTCAGTGGCCTCAGGCTCCGCCTGCTCATCTTTCAAGTGGGAAGGATAATGGTGCTGGTTTCAGCCACCGAGCAGGTTAGCCTGCAGCTCACGCACAGGTCACTTAACAGGACGGGCCTCTGTAAACGCTCCGGGGGACGATGGCATGTTATTAACGGAACAGCTACTGCTGGGCCCGAGCATGGGTTTGCTCTCCTGGGGATGTGCTGGCTGCTTCTTCCTCTTTGACCACAGCGCACTTGAACCCTCCCCGGGAGAGCTTCTGGTCAGAAGAGGAAACGGAGGAGGCTTTGCCCAGGACACGTTCATACCCGTTCCTGACCACAGTGATGGCGAAGCCACGTGGCGTGGCCGGGTCTTCGGAGGAATAGAGAGGCCTGGCTTCTCAGGGGTGAACCCAGGCAGCATGCAGGGGTGAGGGGCAGGAGGCGGGAGGACCACCACGGGCTAGGTTTGAGTATGAGAGACAGCCAGGCTCGCCACAGGTCCTTCCCTCTGGCTTTGACACGAGTGCAAAGCGACTGACAGTTGTTGAGTTCCACATTTTAGAGTCTTCTGGAAAGTAGGGAATTTTATTTTATTTTTGTCAGCAGGTTTACTTGCTCTCACAGCAGGTCGAACGGATGCCGGAGCTGTCTGCCGGCCGTGGGCCACGGAGCGGTCAGATAAACCTCGCGCCGATGTTCATACCTGGAAGGGCCTTTTGTTTTCATGGCTTAGAGAACCCGAGCGGATCCAGTTGCTCTTTGTAACCTGCCTCCCCTGGCCACCGGGGAAAGCTGGGATCTGTCTGGCAGGGGAAGCCAGTCCTTTGTGAGTGCTCGCGCCCCCCAAAGAAGGCTGAGACGGTGTAGCGCTTCGTGTCAGGGAAACCCTGGGGTTCTTAGCGCAAGTTGTTATTAGGATAGCACAGATTTCTAACCTCAAGCCAGCATTATTGTTTCGACATGGGAAACAGTCAAGGTGGCTGTTGCTTTGTTAGGGAACTTCGTCCGTCCGTCCGTCCGTCCGTCCACCCATCCATGCCAGGCAAAGTCAAAACTGTCCGTCCGCACCCAGGTCTCAGCACATTGTCGTTCTGGAATCAGAGGGACTCCTCCTGCCCAGTTCCACCGGGCTGGGCACATGAAGAGGAACAGCTGCATGTATGATGGAGGCACGTTTGGTAAAATGGCACAATACAGGCGAGGTTCCCGTGGTCAGAAAAGGCAGAAGGCATGATGAGGACACGGAGCTCGGTGACACGTCACTGTAGACAGTCTGGGGGAACAACAGTAGGGACCACAATGCAGTGTAGACAGTCTGGGGGAACGACAGTAGGGACCACAATGCAGGTCATCAGCTGGGCGTGGGGCCAGGCTGGAACAGAGGCCGTGGAAGGGACCCGTATGTGGGGCCTGGAGCTGAGGCTCAGATCCTAGGTAACCTTACTCCGCTCAAGCCTGAGACACATGCTCATCACCGAGTGCCCGTGTGACCTGGGAGATGAAGGCTGGGAAGCGGGGGTCCTTCCGGGGCAGCGGGAGGTGGAAGAGCTGATGCTTACCGCAGCCGGGGAGCGCTCTGTCCCCTCTCCTGGCCTTGGTTTCCTCATCTGTGAAATGAAGCTGCATCACAAAAGTCCCCCCTGGTTTGAATTTAACAAATAAACAAAAAATCCTAACTGCGTTAAGAATGTACCCAGTCGCCTCTTTGATCAGTGATCTGATGAGTGGAGGGGACTGGCTTTTCCTGCTTTCCACTGTCTGGGGGTGAGTGCGGAGTGTGTCTTTTGCAGACAACCGGGTCCCTGTCCGAACGTGCGGAGCCTCCAGCCGTGTGCGTGGGTCACTGTGTGAGTGTCCTCGGAATCCGACCCTGGCTGCTCTGCCCGCGGTCATTCCAGCTGAGAGGCAAGACTGAGCAGAGCCACGGGCCTCTGTGCTAGAACCCTGGAAGCCTGACCCGTGTCTCTTTAAATCCTTGTCTTGGGTGTCACTGGCTGTGGTTGGCTCCCCTTAAAAGCCCTCACAGAAAGCTGAAGCCGGTTTGGCTCAGTGGATAGAGCGTCGGCCTGCGGACTGAAAGGTCCCAGGTTCGATTCCAGTCAAGGGCATGTACCTTGGTTGCGGGCACATCCCCAATGGGGGGATGTGCAAGAGGCAGCTGATTGATAACTCTCTCATCGATGTTTCTAATTTTCTATCCCTCTCTCCTCCTCTCTGTAAAAGAATCAATAAAACTATATTTAAAAAAAAAAAAAAAACCCTCACAGAAGAAAGTCATCAAGTATCTCTGCTTGTCCTGAGCTCTGCAGCCTTCTCTTTGCCAGCGGTAAATCTTCCGTGCGCGGCCTCTGTGAGATAAACTATCCCTTCTCTTCCCTCCCCTCCGTGCCTCCTTCCTCTCCCTTGAAGAAAGAAAGCAAAACCTCTAGCGCAGGGAAACAAAGATCGCCAAGGCCTATTAGAACGCGTGTGTCCCACCTCCTGTAGCGGCCAGATCCTTCTGAGGACATCCCCTGACACTGCATAGACTTGTCTCTCCTAGCACAGCCCTATTTTCATAGCTTGTGGCTTTAAAAATATCTAAACTCCTGCACAAATCCTTCTTCTCCACCACACCCCAGTCTACCGAGATCTTCTCTTCTCTTCTCTTCTCCATCATTTCTCTAGAAATCACTATAATAGAATCTACTTACAAAAATTGGGCGTTGTGCATGATAACCGTTCAAAAAGGAATCGGTTCAGACCTTGAGCAGCCTGGTAACGGAAATTTGTTGTTGGCGGGCTGATTTTCCCCAAGAGCATTCCTGAACCGGAATGAACCACAGGCCCCCAGCCTGAGCAAGCGTTCGAGTCTCGGGTGGGCATGGCCACTAGCGAGGAGCTAACAGCACCTCTGCCACGTTGAAACATTCACCAGCGGGCTTCCTCTGCTGCTCTCTGTCATCAACAAATACTTGGAACGTTTTCTGGCCGGGGAGCTTTGTTTTTCCTCCACGGAGATGCTCGAACAGGATGAGCATAGAGGGGTCCTCAAACTTTTTAAAGTGGGGGCCAGATCACGGTCCCTCAGAGAGCTGGAGGGCCGGACTATATGAACTACTAATTCCTACTGTAACACCTCGGCTGCGCTCACTGCCCAAAAAACCTGGCGGGCAGGATCAGACTCCTCTGCGGGCCGCATGTGGCCCGCGGGCCGTAGTTTGAAGACCCCTGCATTAGGGAGATGCGTGATTCCATCCAAAGAGACGCCGGCCTCGCGGGGCCATTGCGGCCGTCGCCGTGGCATTCTGTAACCTCCCATCAACATCCACCCCGCTTCCCTGACACCCCCTCCCCCCTCCCCTGGGTCCAAAGGCGAGGGCCGCGCAGTTATTATTCCATCGTGGGGTGACAGATGGCACCTCTCTTCCTTTTGGGGGGACAGTCCTTCAAGTGGCTTCAAGGAGCCGGAGTGATGGCGAGGTGTGATTATAGACAGGCCGGTGCTTTTGCCTAAGGACCGAAGGTAGAGATGCTCTCCAGCTTGCTCATATTTGGGACAGAGAAGGGGGGGGGCCTGTCCTGCAGATGCGCTCGTTTGGTTACTGACAAAAAGCTGGGTGACCAGAAACTCACACCGAGGGAAGGACAAAAGTACTTCCAACTTGCCAACGGGACGACCTTGGCGGCCGGTGAATAGCTCACTGGAGTGCTCTCTCTGCCACCTCCGCCTCGCGGGCCCCCGAAAATCTCAGCCGCTTCTGTATGGAGTGCTCTGGAGTGGTCGTTCCTCCCGCCTCTCATTTCCTCTTAAATGCCCTCGGGAAAGAGAGCTGATGAGGCGCATTGAGGCCGGTATCAAAAGCCATTCATGGGGAGCCATCGCGCGGGTTTCCCTGTGCCTTTCTGGCCTTCACTGTCGCTTCAAAAAATGCTGGGGTCTCTTTGTTCGTTTTTGTTTTAAGGAGTGACTCTTAGAATCCAAGAAGACATACACGTGATACGTATTTAGATGACCGGCTGGGTGTCTGGCTTTCCTTTTCTGTACATTTAGCTGCACACCCTGCTCCCAGGGCTCCTCTGAGTACATGTGTGTAGTCGGGCACACAAAGTGCACCCACACCGAACCCCATCATGTCTGACGGTTCCCATGCAGGTGCCTGAGTAGCTGCTTGGTCATGGGTGGCTTACTTCCAATCAGGTTTTTAATTTATGTATTAATATTATTATTATTTTTTTTACTTTAGCTCCTTTCTCACTCCAACTCCCTTGGCTCTAAAAGGTGGTAATCTTTTTTTAAAAAAAAATATATTTGTATTGATTGTTTACAGAGAGGAAGGGAGAGGGATAGAGAGTTAGAAACATCGATGAGAGAGAATCATCGATCAGCTGCCTCTTGCACATCCCCTACTGGGGATGTGCCCACAACCAAGGTACATGCCCTTGACCGGAATCGAACCCGGGACCTTTCATTCCGCAGGCCGATGCTCTATCCACTGAGCCAAACAAGTTAGGGCAGAAGGTGGTTTTCTTTAAGATAACTTTTTTTTAAGGTTGGATTTCTGGGCTTTTCCCCCCTTACCTTGACTTTCATAGAGCTTAGCCAGCAGACAGAAGCAGCCCGGGGAGTGCCTCTGGAGCTGAATACATACGTCCCGGGTCTCCTGTGCCGGAGGTTGAAGGAAGACCTGAGGGGCTGTGATCAGGCACGGCACCTCGTTCCTCTGAGCTGCTACTGCACAGGCTTAGGGCTTTTCTTAATTATGAAGATGAGAGTCTCTACCTCTTAAACTATTAGTTGTCATGCCCTGGCTGGTGCTGTTAATATAAAACTGAGACTGGAGGCCATAAATTTGAAGATGAAGATGATAAGCTGCCAGCAAACTTTTCTCTTACAATAAAAAAAAAAATTTTAAAGGAAAAAAAACCCCATGCCAGACTTTGTTTGTCTGTTTGTCCCTGTAGGTCTCCCAGAGGCCCCTGGGGAAGCCGGCGGGGGGTGGCGGGGTGAGGGGGGACGGACAGAACGGGTGGAGGGGAGCTGGGACTGGCCCGTGCCTGCCTCCCGGTGCCTGTACCTTGTCAGGGCATGCGTCTGGTTGAAAACGCTTTTCATCCATCAGCATACTAACCCCTTTTCAAGTTTCATTGTTCTTTTGTTTTGACTATAAAAGTGACACTTGTTACAAAACCAGTTTCTGTGATCTAGAACCGCGTTCTCCACCGTACGTGCCCATCAGCAGCATCAGGCCCCGCCTCCAGAGTGTCTGAGTCAGTGGCTCTGGGGTGGGGCCAGGGAATGTGCATTTCTAACAAGTTCCCGGATGCTGCTGCTGACCAGGCAGCTCCCCTTTGCGGACTGATCTGGAAGGCCCAAGGAGTGAGCATCATCTTTAGTCTGACCACTCAGGACGCTGTTCACATGTGAGAGTGTAAATACTTAAGTTCTGGGCATATTCTTCAAAGCAAAGAGAGTTCTGTGCTATGCATATTATCGCTTTTTAAAAAAGACAATCTTTTGCCGAAACTGGTTTGGCTCAGTGGATAGAGCGTCGGCCTGTGGACTCAAGGGTCCCGGATTCGATTCCGGTCAAGGGCATGTATCTTGGTTGCAGGCACATCCCCAGTGCGGGGTGTGCAGGAGGCAGCTGATCAATGTTCCTCTCTCATCGAGGTTTCTAACTCTCTATCCCTCTCCCTTCCTCCTTGTAAAAAATCAATAAAATATATTTAAAAAAAAGACCACCTTTTTATTTTAGAATACTTTTAGCGTTACAGACAAGTTGAAAGAACAGAGAGCTATCTGTTTCTCAGTTTCTCTTATTTTCTCTTTACTATTATTTTTAAAGGTATATTGTTATCCTTACACTATTTTGGTACACTAACTAGAGTCCACACTATTATTGCTTTTAATGGAGATACAGGAAACCTTTTCATAATAAGATTCAAGTATCAGAACTGCATAGACCTCTTCTTCGCTCTTCCCACTCCTTATATCTTCCACGGTATTTTTGTATACACTGTCTGCACATGTAAATGTACACACGCACACACACACACACACACACACACACACACACACGTCCAAACACACATCTATCTTATTTGGGGACATTTTTTCATTTAAATACATCTTGAAAAATTTCCTATATCCGTCTATCTAGATTCTAGAACTTCCCTATTGTGTTGTAATGGGCAGCAGACATTGTTTTGAACCCTTTTAGAGTTTAATAACGTCTTATCGGTGTCCAGGTTTTAAATCGGGGAGATTAAAGGTGAGGTCTGGCACACCTTTCCTTTTATCTGGCATTGGAGGTTAGAGATTATTTGCCCTCCTTTGTAGAGCACTTAGCCTGTCCCAGGCACTGCCAAGCATTTAGCATATGTTATCTAACACAGTTATCAAAACAACCTTATGAAACAGGTATCATTATTATCCCTATTAACAGATGAGGAAACTGAGGGTCAGGGAGGTTAAGCAAGGGAAAGCCTCTGATGACTTTTTTTTTTCCTTTATGACTTGCTAACTAGCCACTCAGCTTATTATAAATGTTGTTTGTTCATCTTTCCCTATGTGCCATGCCCAGTGCCGGAATATGAAGGTAAAGGATTTCTAAAGGAACTCAGTCTAGTTGGGAGACATACACATAAATAAATTATTATATGGTGAGTGTTACACTGGAGGCTTTAAGTTACTGGTGGATTTTCGATGCCGTAAGCAATGGAAGTAGAGCATCAGACTCTGATCAGACCTGAGTTTGAAATCTGAATGTTATTTTTTTTTAGCTGAGTGACTCTGGAAAATGCACTTAGCTTCTCTTAAGTTTTTGTTAAAAGTATCTTTTTAAAAAATTTATTTTACTATTATTTTTAAAGGTATATTTTTATTGATTTCAGAGAGGAAGGGAGAGGAAGACATAGAAACATCAATAACAAAAGAGGAAATGATCAGCTGTCTCCTGCATGCCCTCCCCCAACAGGTGATCGAGCCTGCAAACCAGGCATATGCCCGACTGGGAATTGAACTGTAACTACCTAGTTCAAAGGTCAATGCTCAACCACTGAGCCACACCAGCCGGGCTGTTATGAGTATCTTTAAAAAAAATATTTCTTGCCGAGGCTGGTTTGGCTCAATGGATAGAGCGTCGGCTTGGGGACTGAAAGGTCCTGGGTTCGATTCCAGTCAAGGGCATGTACGTTGGTTGCGGGCACATCCCCAGTAGGGGGTGTGCAAGAGACAGCTGATCGATGACTCTCTCTCATCAATGTTTCTAACTCTCTCCCTTCTTCTTTGTACAAAATCAATAAAATATATTTAAAAAAATATTTTAGTTGTTAAAATTAAATAATTACATATTAAGAACTAGCTATTGTGCCGAAACCGGTTTGGCTCAGCGGTAGAGCGTCGGTCTGCGGACTGAAAGGTCCGGGGTTCGATTCCGGTCAAGGGCATGTACGTTGGTTGCGGGCACATCCCCGGTGGGGGGTGTGCAAGAGGCAGCTGGTCAGTGTTTCTCTCTCATCGACGTTTCTAGCTCTCTATCTCTCTCCCTTCCTCTCTGTAAAAAAATCAATAAAATATATTAAAAAAAAAAGAACTAGCTATTGTTATGCTTAATATATAAATATATACTATGTGTTTCATATACAGGGTGGGACAAAAGTAGGTGTACCATTTTGAGTATGTGAAACAGTTTATTCTTATATATTATTATTTACTAGGGGCCCAGTGCACGAATTTGTGCACCTTGAAAGGAACTGTGGGCTGTGAGGCTGTGGTGGGCACAGGGGTTGGTCTTGGCCCATCCACCTGGCCCCTTCTGTCACCGCCCTGGTCCCCTGTCTGCTGGCAGCCCCACTCCTGCTGCCATCGCTCCCTCGGGCTGAGGGTGCTGGTCCCGCTCGCACCCTGGGGCCGGCTCCAGCAGCAGTGCAAGTGGTGGCTGCTACCCAGTTGCCCCTCAGAAGCAGGGGGAGGCAGAGAAGCCCTGAGGGGCAGTCGGGGCCTGTGCCGGAAGCTGGCAGCAGGTGTGAATGCTGGATGGGACAGTGGCGCACGGGAGCAAAGAATTTTCAGGAACCACCAGAGGCTCGGCCCCAATGACAGTGACCGGTGCCCCATCTTGGTCTGGTGCCCCTACTTACCTGCTCCACCATCCCACTGCGGCCAACGCCCACCACGTTCCGTGCTCTGCCTCCCGCTGCCGATGCCTGTCATGGTCTGCGTGCGCCCCCTGGTGGTCAGTGTACATCATAGCGACTGGTTGTTTGGTTCCGCCGTTCGGTCTATTTGCATATTAGCCTTTTATTGAATAGGATGTATTATTTTCCATAGGAACAACTGTAAACCTACTTTTGCCTCACCCTGTATTTAAAGGCTTAATAAACATAAATGTGTAATCTCTGCTCCATCAGTTGCTGAGTGGAACCTTGCCTTTAAAAATCCTTGGGCCCTTGCCGGTTTGGCTCAGTGAATACAGCGTCGGCCTGCGGACTGAAGGGTCCTGGGTTCAATTCCTGTCAAGGGCACACGCCCGGGTTGTGGGCTCGATCCCCAATAGGGGGTGGGCAGGAGGCAGCCGATCAATGATTCTCTCTCATCATTGATGCTTCTTTCTCTCCCTCTTCCTCCCTGTCTGAAATCAATAAAAATATATTTTAAAAAAATTAATAATCCTTGGAAAGTCCCAGGTAGAAATGAGGCCGGAACCAGATCTCACAGTCTTTTTTTTTCTTTTATCTCTCAAGACTGAATCCTGAAGCCCTCCCAGGACCCCTAATGCCCCCATCTCTGCATTCTCAGAGCGACCTCCTGGTTCCTAGGTTGACGCTCAGCCACGCCGACCGGGCCCCGCAAGATTCTTTAATGAACTTTCTCTTGATCTATGAGTAGTCTGTGCTATGAATTAACTTAATCCTTGGCCCTTTCATTGGGAGGAAAGATTTATGTTGATATTTTGCCCCCACTCGGAGAAGCCTAACAAAACCTCAGCAGGCCCGCCTTGTGTGTAGCCAGGACAATCCCGGCTCTGCTGCCACCGGTTAGACAGAATGCCGTTTGCCCTTCTCCTCCCATTTTCATGCTTGGGATGGAGGGCATTCTGGCAAGGATTGTAAGCCAACAAAACTGGACTCATAAATAAATTTTGGTAGAAGGCTAGTTTCTTGGCCGTGCCATGGCTTGGCCAAGTTTCTCGGTTTGTCCTGGGGGATTTGGTGGTTGAAACATGTTTCACGTCAAGCCGAACCGTCTCAATAGCAATCCCAAGAAGTACAGCGGTGTTAGTTTTCCCTCCTCCCCCTGGAGAGGCAGCCGGACGCCACGCTCTGGTTGGAAAGTGGGCTTGACGTGCGGAGTCTGGGAAAACCCGCTCTCGTAGATGCTCGGAGCAGGCTGCCCCTCTCCGATGGGCGGTAATGGAGAGCCGCCCTGAGTTTCTGCCTTTTTCTTCCTTTCTTTCTTTTTCTCAGGAGTCTGCTGCCCCCCTAAGAGAGCCAACTATTCAGAAAACTTAATCACAGGTTCTCCTTCCATTCAGACTTAATCTGCTCTTTCAGAGGCCCTTGCCCTTTCCCTCCGAGGTTGCCTGTGCCTGACCCGGGGCCACCGAGGTCTTCCTCTGGGGCCTTCCAGCCTTCGGAGGCTCCGGAGGGCAGGCCCAGGCCTCATTCACTGGGTAGGGGGTGGGGTGGGGTGGGGTGGGTCTCTTAATCTCCAGTTGGGAGTGGGGAAGGAGACCCACCAGCCGGGATTCCCTCGCCAGGATTTACCTTCGCAGCCAGAAGCTTCACACTCTGAGGCTGCTCATTTGACGGGCCATTGTTTTTTTTCAGGCTCTTGAATCACTGTCATGAAATCCTCCCCACTCCCCCCTCTTTCTTTCTTTAGTTTTTTTTTTTTTTTTTTTTTTTTTTAGCATCTTTAGTGACAGACGTCAAAGACCTTAGGAAGGTTTTCTTTATGTGAATAAAGTCTACATCTCTCCTCACACTTCTAGTTTCCTCTGACACTACAAAACACAAACAAAAAAACAAAACAAGAGGAGAAATAGGATTTTTAGAAAGCCCGTCACTGCCAAAAGGATTCCCTTAAGGCAGTGGTCGGCAAACCTCGCCTCGAGAGCCACCTGCGGCTCTTTGGCCCCTGGAGTGTGGCTCTTCCACAGAACACCACGGCCTGGGCGAGTCTGTGTTGAAGAAGTGGCGTTAGAAGTTTAAGTTTAGAAAATGTGGCTCTCCAGAGAAATGTCCATCGTTGTCCTGTTGATATTTGGCTCTGTGGGCTGAGGAGTTTGCCGACCACGGCCTTAAGGTGATGGTGGTGGAAGGTGGTGGCAGCGGCAGCAAAGGGAGAAAACTTTGGCGATCTGGGCAGGGAGGTGTTTGAAGGAAGTGCAGATGTATACATACTGGTTTTAATTCAGAGGCGCTGTTCTACTTTTTTTTTTTTTTTTAAATATATTTTATTGAGTTTTTACAGAGAGGAAGAGAGAGGGCTAGACAGTTAGAAACATCGATGAGAGAGAATCTTCGATCAGCTGCCTCTTGCACATCCCCCGCTGGGGATGTGCCTGCAACCAAGGTACATGCCCTTGACTGGAATCGAACCTGGGACCTTTCAGTCCGCAGGCCGACGCTCTATCCATTGAGCCAAACCGGTTTCGGCTGCTTTTCTATTTTTTAAAAAATGTCATGTTTACGTGTTTCCGTTGGGCGAGGGACAAATACAGATACAGTCTTGACCCACTGGAAGGGCCATTTACATTCTGTTTGACTTTTGTTTTTAACCCCGCACTTTTCACGTCTGTAAGATGCAGTGAAGACAGACCCTTTGATAAAATCCGGTCGCGTGAGTCTTTGATTTAAGCTCGAAGAAGCCGGCCTCTGTGTTAGCTTTGCCCTCCCCCACGGGCGACGGCTCTGGGATCCAGTGTCAATCCCGAGCCTGTTGCTACGTATCCATCCAGCCCCGTGAACCCCTCACCCGTCGCAGAAAAATCTTTCTGAGCAAAAGGACGCCTTCTTTGAGAGACTGAGCACGCTCTCAGCCCAGAGCGGGGGCGAGGACCTACAGATGTGTCCACCTGCCTGGGCCCGACTGCAAAGCCGGGAAAACAACAGATGTGGGGTGTTCGGAGGAGAAGAGAGACAGCCCCGGCCTTTCCTAAAAGCACAGCAAGCCATTCGGCAGCGGCCAGAAAGAACGAAGGATGAGGACCAAGCGTTCAGCCCCTCTCCTTGCCCCTCGATCTTCATGGTGTTTGCCCATCGGTAGAAAAGATGTCAGCCGGGAATTGGGAGCTCCAGCTTCTGGGAGAGCTGGGTGGCCTTTGGCAGGTCTCTTACTGTCCTGAGTTTTTCAGAAAGAGGGAGAGAAACTGGCTTCTCTAGCAGTCTCTCCCCGCTGAGTTCCAGATGATGGCCAGGGCCCATTTGGGGTGGAAGGTCTCCCATGTGAGAGGGACTCTGAGAAGTTCCTTAGGGGCTGGGCGATCTGTTGGCTCTTATGTCTCTCACCCGGAAAAAGAGGGCAGTGACTACCCCAAAATAAGGGGGCCCCTTCAGATTTCCCTATGCAGAGGGGGAGCCCTGTGGGAAAGGGGGTCATTTGAGATAAGGATTTGGAGACTTTTCTACCGAGAGATAACCAGATTTGTCCTGTCGGTGTGTGAAGCTGGCACTTGCCATTGTGTCACTGATGGCTGTGTTTCTCTTTCCATAGCTATGGGTCTTATCTTTCTTTCCCTTTGCCAAAGGGTTTGACTAGCACTTAAAAAGGCACCTTTGGGAATGCTGTGTTATGTAACCCCCCCTGCCTTTCCAGTGGTTGAACAACGCAACACTACCAGGTTTTCTGTCCCACTGGGCAGCTGCTGCTGGACCATGTTTTTCTCTTCCCTTCCTCCTCCTCCTCCTCCTCCTGACCCCCTCCCCCGGAGACCCCCCTTCGCCCCCCTTTTGCTCTCTCCGAGGGGAGCTGTACCTCTGTGGTTCTTCTGCAGCTGCCGGACTTTGATGGGGACATGCTTGCTGTCTCTACACTTGCTTCCCGTAGCAACCGGCTCTTTGAAGATGACCTCTCGCTGTTTGCCTGTTGTCGCTCCTGCTGGATTATAGATGAGAGCTCCGCCAGGCTGGGGGTAGGGGCCCGCTGTTAGCACATTTCTGTTAGGGTTCCCAGCGCCTCTCAGTGTGTGTTTTCTCTTTCCAGAATATGAGGTTTGAGAGAGAGAGAGAGAGAGAGAGAGAGAGAGAGAGAGAGGGTGTGTGTGTGTGTGTGTGTGTGTGTGTGTGTGTGTGTAGGGGATATTTATGCTGAATCAAACACAGTTTTAAGTGTGTTTGATTGCCCACGTTGTGAGATAATTTGCAAATAGGTGCTGCAGTGATTCCTTATTGAAGCTATTTGATGTACTTCTCATTTTTATTATAATGTGATTATCACCCACAGGAGGGGGCGGGCCATCATCTGCTCCTCTCTCTGCTCCTCCAGCGTGTTGGCGCTAAACTTGCTTCTTGATGTAATCTGAGCTCTGGGAATTGCCAAGTTACCTAAATCTCCACACATCCGAACACCCCGATTTCCCCACAAAGCACCCCGTTTTCTCTCTCTCTTAATTTTAAAGCAAAAGGATCCCCCCCCCACCCCCACGTGGCCCCATCCTGTGAGGACAGCTCCTGATGTGCCATGGCGGCTAGTGTGTGGATTTCTGGTCAGCTCAGTGAGCTTTCCTCGGGCAAGATGGGGACAAGGCTGGAACGAGGACCTTGTGGGACAGCAAGGACACCGGAAGAACCCTGGATTAAAACAAAAACCAGTCATTTCCCCCGATCCAACTAGAAAAGCTAAAATAATATTAGC
The DNA here is from genome assembly GCF_964339955.1 of Pipistrellus hanaki. Lineage (NCBI taxonomy): Eukaryota > Metazoa > Chordata > Mammalia > Chiroptera > Vespertilionidae > Pipistrellus > Pipistrellus hanaki. The sequence goes on along the minus strand of NC_140521.1, from coordinate 3,586,207 downwards.
ACCCACTTTAGTAAAAAGGTAAGGAAAGCAGACACTTGTATGCATTGACGGTGGCAGGGTCGTTTGCAGCAATACGTGTATCAAGGTATTCATTCCCCTTGACTCAGCAGTTTTTCTCCTAGGAACTTAGCCTAAAACAATCATCAGAGATGCACATCAAGGTTTTTAAAAAATATATATATATTTTATTAATTTTTTACAGAGAGGAAGAGAAAGGGATAGAGAGTTAGAAACATTGATGAGAGATAAACATCTCTATCAGCTGCCTCCTGCACACCTCCTATTGGGGATGTGCCCACAACCAAGGTACATGCCCTTACCGGAATCGAACCTGGGACCTTTCAGTCCGCAGGTCGACGCTCTATCCACTGAGCCAAACCGGCCAGGGCACATCAAGGTTTTTGTGTGAGGATGATCACTAACATGTATTTATGATAGAGAATTGCCAACATTGAAAATATCGAACTATCAAAGGCTGTCGAAGTGATAGTACTTTAGATCACATATAGAGGACTATGCATGTCTTACAGTTGTTTGAGGAAAGTATTTAATGGCGAGGGGAAATGCTCTAAGTGAACAGAGTAGAGTATAATGCAGTATATCATATGATACTAATTTTAATTTAAAAATGAGAAAAAAAATTATGATATTCTACCCCCCAATTTTTCTCTGGTTCCGAGATGTTAGCGTACGTTGATTTGCTTCATATTGCCAGTTCTTCAGTGATCAGGCGTTACTTTTTTTTAAGATGAGAAAGTCTTTTAAAAAAAAACTATTCCCCACCTCCAAAAAAGTACGTTGAGGATTTTTCATTTACAGCTAAGGATATTTTAATAGGCGAACCAAGAACATGCCTCTGTTCTTGGCTTTCTTGTCATTCAGAATGTGCTTGTGGCTGTTTTTCTTTTTAACTCGATGCCAACATCATTCTTTGTGTGAGAGAAATGGCTTTGCGGCTTTAAGAAGTTGCAGCCTCAGCCAAAAGGAAGTTATACCGCTTAACAGGGACTCCGTCAAATAATATATCATCTTTTGTGATCGCGCAGTGATGCCTGACTTCCAAGCGAGTTACGAGCAGAGGGTGTTGGTGCTCGGATCGGTTGTTTTTGGCACAGGCCAGGTGGATGAATGAATGGCAGTGGGCTCACCTTCTGCCTGTTGGTGGTAAAGATCACTAGTTACGGGTCCTATCTTTATTTGGAAATATTCATGACGTGGCAAGAATGAGACGTGTTAGTAGCTGATGGTTTTATCAGCAGGTTCTCGAGGGGCATCGGAGTAGAGGGAGAGGGTTTGGGGGACTGGAAGTTGGGTTTTATTTGTGTTTGGCAGGGGCAGGGGATAGCCGCCGAGGGCAGGAAGGTCTGTACTGTCTGTTGAGGTGAACTTGACCATGAGGTTGGTTGAGTTAGAAGGATGAGTACCTATGAAATCATGGACTGGCCACCTCACTGTCAGCCATTACCTGGGAAACCCCTAAGGCTGGGAGGAGGATGGATACAGCGGCTATAGCCTGGTCAGTCCGGAATGCTGGGATGCGGGTGAAACCAGCTTCAGTTGGGTTTCTCCTGTGGGAGGCACCGGTGGAGTGGGATGGGCTCTCCGGAGAGGGGTCAGTTTTTTTTGACATTCTCTTCTATTTCCAGCCCTTTAAATAGGCCCGTGTGGGAATCCACAGGTCTAGACGGAGTTCTCGTTCAACTGGTACCCTGTGAACAACCATCTATTACCGAATTATATCACATTGTATGGAGACCACATTTTCCTTACGCATTCATCAATAGATGATCATTTGAGTTATTTCCACTCTGGTTGTTATCAGCAGTAGTGCTGTGACCATTCACGCACAGGTCTTTGTGCGGACACGTTTTCATGCCTCCCGGGATAAACCTGTGAGGGCCATTGCTAGGTCATACGGTAACTCTCGTGTTTTATGTTTTGAGGGACACTCTATCCACTGAGCCAAACTGGCCAGGGCTCTTTTTTTCTTTTTTAAAAAATTTGCATGGTACAATAATCCAGAGTTCAACTTGATGCCCAACAGTTTTCCCCACCAATGCTTCACACCATCAGCACCCATGACAGCGCATGTAAAAGGCAAATCATGTCTCAGTATTATTAGGAAAGTAGTTTTGCCCTCCCCAGTTCCCTCCAAAGGTTTCAAGGATCCTACCTGCCCCTCACCCTGGGGTGGGGAGTAGTGCCAGGCGGCTTTGAGAAAGGCTGAGTTAGATGGCATTTCATGGAAATTGGCATAAACTTGTATGGTGATAGGATCAAATATCTTTTAGTTACATCATCCTTCCCAGTCTTGAGCAATAGTCAGAATCACAAAGCCATTACCACGGAGGGTTCTTCGGAAATAAAGTGCTTTCCCATTTTCTTCCTTCCCTTTTTTCTCTTCTTCCAGGAAAAGGACCCTCTTCTTGGCCCACCATGGCCAAAGGTGGCGTTTCCCTTATTTCACGCTTTGTGTTTGGGAAGAGAGTGTCCCTTCAGGGCCTTCCTTCCTCCATACGGGTATTTCTCAGGACGCTCCTTACGCTGAAAACCCTAGGCCGGTGTCTAGTTCAAGCCCACGCCAGTGGCTGGCAATGCCCCAGCCCTCGCCATGTAAATCCTCACTGAATGGCGGGGGCCTCAAACCTCGCAGTTCATGGAATTGTAAGGTGAGCCCTGTTTCCCAGCCAATTATGACTCCATCTGAAGCCATCGCTGGGCCATTAATGTATTTTGGGCCTTGTCCTCTTTTATATCTTGCCAAACTCTGAGAGTCTACTGTATAGCTACTGGCAACAGGCCTCTGCCAAAAACAGTCTACGAATGTATCGTTTTACACCTCATTTTTCCTTGTTTCCCCCCGTGATGGCACCTTGCCTGTGTTTCTCTCCCACATCTTTCCACCCACTTGAAAAAAAAAATTATCCGTTTCGCTCACTCCTGCATTGTGATGTAGGCTTTTGGCTTCTGCCGTTGGCTGGGTTGTGAAAGGGCGCTGGAGAATGAGAACGCTAATGTCTTCATAGAGGGCCCTGCCGTCCTCAGCCCCAGGGGTTCTCCTTCCGTCCCTCTCACCGGCTGAATTGTGTCCTCCCCAAATTCCTACGTTGAAGTCTTCACCCCCCCGGACCTTGAAGGGTCAGAAAGCGACCTTATTTGGAGACAGGGTCTTTACAGAGGTGCTCCAGTTAAAACGAGATCACCAGGGTGGGTGCTGGTCAAATATAACTGGTGTCCTTATAAAGTGGGGACATTGGGACACACACATACAGGGGGAACCCCAAAAGCTAGGGAGGAGAGGCATGGACCTAGTCTTCCTCAGCCCTTGGTCTCTATGTCTAGCCTCCCGAACTGGGAGGCAATGCATTATTTTATTTTATTTTATTATTTTTTATTTAGTTTAATTAATTTTTATTGTTTGAAGCATTGCAAATAGTAGTACATATGTCTCCTTCCCTCCGCCTTGTCCTCCCCCCAGCCCCCCCTACCTCCCGCATATGCCTTCACATGCTCCCCGCCCCCATGTCTTGTATCCATTGGTTATGTTTATATGCATGTATACAAGTCCTTCAGTTGATCTCTTACACCCCCCCTACCCCACCCCACCCCCGCCAGTGCATTTTTGTTGTTCGTCTGTGGTGCTTTAAGGAAAGCTGACCTTGGCCTCCAGGCTGACCGCTGCCTCTTGCGGCCCCTCGGTTCTGTGACTCACCTCAGACCTCTGCTTTACAGGTCACACCAGGAGTGACCTCTCAGGGTGACCTGTGCCCCCAGAGCCCCGCTCAGAGCAGTGCTCCGCCAGTGCTCATCCCAATGAGGAATGCAGGGTCGGGAAGGCTGCCTTCTGGGAGGGTGAAGAGATGGTATCGGACCCAGGGGCAGGCGGCTCCGTGTCCGGCTCCCATCCCTCCCTTTGCCATCCCTCTCCCCTGCGGCGATCGGCGATGTTGAAATCTGACCCGCCTCCTTCCCTTCCCTGCGGGGCGGGGAGCACGGGGCCAGCGTGGGGTGTGTGTGACTATTTTTCCCAAGTGCTCTCTCCGGGGGACCCTCCTGCGGGCTCCGGCTGACCGCCTGTGTGCCCCGCACGGCGAGGGGAGGAGGCCGAGAAAAGCCAGCCGCCGGGATGCACGCTCAGAGCCCGAAACACTGCCCGCCGTGGCCGTTCGGTTCCTGCCAGGATGTCCTTGTAAAACTTTTATGAAGATGTTGTTGAACTCGCATCGGAGGCTGAAAATTGCCGTGAACTTTGCTAAGTCCCGTGCCCCCCAGGAATGCGGGGCGCTGAGGGGAAAGCCGCCGGGCCTCCCCCTGGACGGGCAGCAGCTGCCCGGGCAGAAAGCTGAGCTGGATGGCTGGATTAAGGGACATCAGCTAGGCCTTTGTTTAAAAATATTTAAAATATGTTCGAGCCTCCCTTTATCAACAGAGAATCGTTCCTTTCAGCGGAGAGAAGTTCTTTCCTTCCCGTGTTTTTTGGCGATTTTTTTTTGCTCGGCCCCTTTGTGCATTTGCGACTTCGGAAAAGCGTCCCCATTCACGTTTTGGAAACCAGCTCACAAAAGGCTCTGCGGTTGTGTTCCGTGCTGCTTAAGGGGAAAGAGCAGTTTACTTGTGTCAGGAACAGAGTGTTTAGGGAGATCATCTTCTCTGTTTAATTTTAGCTTTGATGATCAAAAAACAAAACAGAGACGTGTTTGAGAATGCGTGTATTTGAAACTTCTTTGGAATGAAGAGCAAATGGAGTTATATTACTAATGAGATTGAGCTTTGGAAGTTCCAAAGAAATAAACCAGAAAGGAGTATTAACCCACCCAGAAACCTTGCCTGTTGCCGAAACCGGTTTGGCTCAGTGGGTAGAGCGTCGGCCTGCGGACTGAAAGGTCCCGGGTTCGATTCCGAAGGTCAAGGGCATGTACCTTGGTTGCGGGCACATCCCCAGTAGGAGGTATGCAAGAGGCAGCTGATGGATGTTTGTCTCTCATCGATGTTTCTCTCCATCCCTCTCTCTCCTTCTCTGTAAAAGCTCAGTAAAAAAAAATATTAAAAACAAACAAACAAACAAAAAAACAACAACCCTGCCTGTTGGGGAGTTGGAGTGAAGGTAGCGTTTTCCTACAATAAGGTCCAGGCTTTCTCCTTGTCTTCCTCCCGGATGATCACAGCAGCGCGGATCGGGTTTCTGCCTCACTCCAGATCTCTGGGCATTTGCCCATCGTTATTAGAAACCCGAGCCACGTCTCTGCACGCCGGAAGGGCCAGCGCGTTGCACAACCAGGGGCCCCATTCATCCAGAGCGCGGATCAGGCCAGGGCGTGCAGGGTGCGGGCCAGCACCGGGCACTGTGTGGCCTTCGCACACAGGTGGTGCTGCCAGGCGAGGCATGGTGGCTGGGGGTTCCTGCTTCTTGGGTTGATTAGTACATGCTTTTATTTTTTTCTTGATTTTTCTTTTCTTTTTTAATTAATTAATTTACTTATTTATTAATATATTTTATTGATTTTTTTACAGAGAGGAAGAGAGAGGGATAGAGAGTGAGAAACATCGATGAGAGAATCATCGATCAGCCGCCTCTTGCACACCCCCCAACTGGGGATGTGCCCGCAACCAAGGTACATGCCCTTGACCGGAATTGAACCTGGAACCCTTCAGTCCGCAGGCCGACACTCTATCCACTGAGCCACACCGGTTTTGGCTTCTTTTCTTTATTAAAGCAGCAGCTTCTTCCACTGGATGAAATCCCGAGCTTCCTAGAAGCAAAGGGACCCCCCCGACCCTCCTCGCCTCCCCTTTTCTGGGGCTGGCGCTTCCTCAGTGACCGAGGCTGCAGCCTGGGGAGCTCGAAGAGAAGCTCGTGTTGCCTTTCTCCTGAGAAAGAGAGCTTATCTACCACCAGAGGGGCCCGTCTTTCAGGCTTTTGAAGTCACCTCTTGAACCTTGAACTGAGCAGAAAGGTTGCTTCATTGCCCAAAGCAGTGTGTGAGGTGAGCGTGGAAGACGCCGCACATTCCTGCTCTGACTTTATCTCGGAGAGAGCTGAGAACTGCAGAGCTGGGCATGCATTCCTGCTGGTGGAGCCCTCCCTGGGCAGGCAGGCATCCTGGAGAGGAGGCGGGGCTCCATCCCCGCAGGCCTGGGGTATAAATAGTGCCCAGAGGCTTTGGAATTAGGCCAGGTCAGTTCTGGAGGGAAAATGGGCCTACCAGCCATGAACTCTCTTCACCCCAAAATGCCATCAGCCCCAGGGTCTTAGCAGCCACGAGAGGTCCAGGGGCACCAGGAGCCTCCACCGCACTCCCTCCTTCCGGTGCATCATTTAAAAAAATATATATTTTATTGATTTTTTTACAGAGAAGAAGAGAGAGGGATAGAGAGTTAGAAACATCGATGAGAGAGTCATTGATCAGCTGCCTCTTGCACACCTCCTACTGGGGATGTGCCCGTAACCAAGGCACATGCCCTTGACCGGAATCGAACCTGGGACCCTTCAGTCCGCAGGCCGACGCTCTATCCACTGAGCCAAACCAGTTAGGGCCTTCCGATGCATCTTGAAGATGGGTTTGAGTGGGGACTGGATGGTACTGTGCGTATTGTGCAGAACACAGGGCTTTCTGTTCAAGGCTGCCAGCATTTGGAAACGGAATTGCAGAGCATCGTAGACTTAACACGTAGCATCTTTGGGTTTATTCTCACCCCGGGCTTAAGGTTTGGAGCCAGGACAGTGCTTTCCCAGTCCTGTCTTTGTTGAGAGTCTTTCTCGTTCCGAGGTTTGGCCGGGGTGGCACTGGGTCCACGGTAGGACCCACAGTTACGGGATCCCCACCTGGGGGGTTATCATCTGAGCTACTCCAGAGGGGGGTGCTCGGCCTGATCTTCACGGCGTCACCAGCAGCGCCTGTCATGGCGCCTGTCACCCGGAGGGTGCTCAGGCCATTTGTTGAACGAGTTTGTAAGCTTACAAATTGCTCTCTGATTACGTAGATAATGATGTGCAGACTCTCCGAGGCCTTGCCCGTTGTACTGAGTCTCGCGAGATTGCACACTGTGTCCCCCGAAGTTGTGTCATGCTTGCAGGTGGAAAAGTGTGTGTGTGTGTGTGTGTGTGTGTGTGTGTGTGTGGTGCCCAGTGTGGGAGTATGGAGAACCGGCGGTGGCGGGAGTCCAGAGGATGCTTTGGAAAGTGAAGGACCCTCCTGTCCAGCTGTTAGTCAGAGCTGAGGTGGCAGTGCACTGGAATGAGTTTTGTCTTTGCCGAAGCCATACTAACTAGCCGGTTGACCTGTCAACACGTACTGGAGTGCCTACTAGGCAGGCGGTAAGTCGCTGATTGGGTGGATTGAGAGATGTATAAAGCAGTTGGTTTACTTCTGTGACCCTCAAGTCCTGAGAATGATTAAAAAGTCATTTATTTTATGATACGTGACTCAGGAGCATAGTGGGGGCAGAGGGGGCGTTTGAATGTGGGTCCTGGTGCCTGGGTGTGTGGCCTCCTGAGCCCAGGCTCCTCCTCCTCACACAGCGCAGTCCTCTCTGTCTGGCACACCGCACAGAGGAGGCAGCGGAGTGGCCTGTGTTACGAGTAAAGACTGTCCACCCTAACGTGGGCCCCATTCACAGCGGGGAGGGTAGCAGAGCGGCCCTGGTGGGTACAGAGGACACCAGCAGCCTCGGGCTGTCTCTGGCTCTCCTCTCCTCTTTGGGTACCAGTTCACCCCGTGTCCTTTATTTGGCAGATTTCCCGGTTTGGCCTCTTTCTTAGCTCCAGGCCAGCTCGTTTCTGTCCGTTCCAAACGGAATGAATCGCATGGGGTACATTGTGTCCTCGCGTCTCTCAGCAAGGACTAGATGGTCCTCTGGGAGCTTGGCGAAGTGAGAGCAGCCTCAGCACCAGAGAAGGCCGAGCCCTGGAGGAGAGAGAGCACCCTCTTTGGGACTTTCTCACCGATCACAGGTGTTGGTGAAAATGACCTTTTGTGCACAACTGAGGGTTGAGTTGCTTCTGAAGTTCGTCTTGCAGCCACGGGGGTGAGGATGCTGATTTTATGGTAAAACCAGAGCTCAGAAACAAGAAAACCCAAGCTGGTCTTCTTGCAGGAAGTAGGAAGCCCTCTTCCATGAAGCTCTGGCTCAGCAGCAACAAGGCTCCCCATGGGGGGTGACCCTTGGCTGGGGGACGAGGCAGGTGGATGTGTGCTTTGCCCTCTGCCTGCCACACCTCTCAGAGACTAACCAGGAATGTATGTGCCTATACGTATAGCTCGGGGACACAGACAGTAGTGTGGTGAAGGCCTGGGGAGGAGGGCAGTGGGAATGGAAAGGAGACATCTGTAATGCTTCCGACAATAAAGGTGCATTTTAAACTAAATAACGAAAAGAGATGATTTCTCGACTCGTTGAGAAGGAAATGGCAGCGTGTTCACCGTTGGGCTCGCCTCGCTGCCTCTTCTGAAATCAGGGTGTTTTCTGTTCCGTGTCCAGAGTTTGCGCTCCTATGGGGCCGCTGTAACAAGACGCCACAGACTGGTTAGCTGATAAACAACAGGAATTTATTCTTACCGTTCCGGAGGCAGGAGGTCTGAGATGCGGGTGCCAGCGTGGTTGGTGGTGTCTCCACGTGGCAGAGGAGGGAGCCAGGGAGCTCTGTGGAGCCCCTTTTATCACAAAGCCACTCCTCCCGTTTATGAGGGGTCCGTTCTCACGACGTAAGCAGCCCTCCCCCACAGGCCCCACCTAATGCCATCGCCTTTTGGGGTTAGGGTTTCAATATAGGAACTGGGGGGCGGGGCGGGGAGGACACACAAACATCCAGATCACAGCAGAGCCCACTGCCTGCCAGGCTCCTGCTTGCTCCATCCCCCCTCTGGGAGGGTTCCCCACAATTCCATGGTTAGGGTTTCCCATCCCCCCTCCTGCGGCTGTCCCCAGCCTTTCAAATATAGAGGACAGCCGAAACCCGTTTGGCTCAGTGGTAGAGCGTCGGTCTGCGGACTAAGGGGTCCCGGGTTCGATTCCGGTCAGGGGCATGTACATTAGTTGCGGGCACATCTCCAGTAGGGGATATGCAAGAGGCAGCTGGTCGATGTTTCTCTCTCATTGACGTTTCTGGCTCTCTATCTCTCTCCCTCTCTGTGAAAAATCAATAAAATATATAAAAATAAATAAATAAATAAATAAGTATAGAGGACAGGATCCCTCTCGGACTCACTTGAGTGCATTGCCCCCCATCCCCTAACGATGCTGCCGATCATTTTTTGTGATGTCAGAATTTGCCATTGGACATGCATGATCTCATCTGACCCAGAGCCAGTGATTGACACCTCCCCGCCCCGCCCCTCCCCTTCCAACTCGGGAGAGAAAACACTTGTAAAGAGTTCAGCTTGGAAGAGGGTAGGGGTTGAGAGGTGGGAGCAGAGACAGTGGACGCTGAAGGATTCTGGAAAGATCACACGGAGGCCGGGAGGCTCGAGGTGGACTACAGAGAGCGGGTGTGGCGGGAAACGGGGCATGAAGAATGGGAAGGGATTGGGGTGAGATTCCGATGACATCTTGCTCGCAGGGAGCATTCGATACTCTTGAACCTTGTCTGTGCATTAGATGGGGCAGGCGGTTCCACCCTCGGAACTGCTGAGAAGTTGAGGGCCGGAGAGAAGAAGTTATTTGCTCAAGAGCACACAGTGTGAGATGAGTGGTCGCCTGAGCCTCTGACCCTGGCGATCTCGCGTTTCCTGTGTCACCTGACCACCCGCTGGGCTCTGACCCAGAACACCTTCACCACTGGCTTCCTGCTGCGTGGTGTTTTGTTCCGCGCCGCCTGGTGTTATTAAAACCAAATCGTCTTTTTTAAAAAATATATTTTATTGATTTTGTACAGAGAAGAAGGGAGAGAGATAGAGAGTTAGAAACATCGATGAGAGAGAGTCATCGATCAGCCACCTCTTGCACACCCCCTACTGGGGATATGCCCGCAACCAAGGCACATGCCCTTGACCGGAATCGAACCCGGGTCCCTTCAGTCCCCAAGCCGACGCTCTATCCATTGAGCCAAACTGATCTCGGCAAAACCAAATAGTCTTAAAACAGCATTTCCCCTGCGACCTCTAGCATCAAACACTTGGAAAAAATCTCCGAGATTTGAGCAGGTCCTCACTTTAATTGAATTTGAGCCGAAACCGGTGTGACTCAGTGGATAGAGCGTCGGCCTGCGGACTGGAAAGTCCCAGGTTCGATTCTGGTCAAGGGCATGTACCTTGGTTTCGGGCACATCCCCAGTGGGGAATGTGCAAGAGGCAGCTGATCAATGATTCTCTCTCAGTGATGTTTCTAACTCTATCCCTCTCTCTTCCTCTCTGTAAAATATCAATAAAATATATTTAAAAAAAAAAAAAAAAGAAAATTTGAAAAGGACAGGGACTTTTTCCGCCCCCCTCCCCTTCCTTGAGATCACAGGGATGTAACAGATTTCAGAGTCTAAAGTTAACATAGCAGTCCCCAGCCAGCTGCGACCACTGACATTTACATGAATTAAAATGAATTGAGACGTACAACTCGGTCCCCCAGTTTCAATAGCCACGTGTGGCTCTGGGCACCTGGATTGCCGGCGCAGAATTTCAGAACCTCACCATCTTTAGAACCTCACCATCGTTGCCGAAGTTTCTGCTGGGTGACACCGGTCCCTCCAGAACCTCTGACCCTTTGTCATCTCGAACCTCTCACTTCTCCATAACCTCTGACCTTACAAAGTAGGCTTGGCGTGCGGAGGGATGTGGTGGTGGCGTCTGTGGTCATGCTCTCACATTTGCTTCATTTTCATCTCCCGAAAAGACACGACCAGCCTCTTGTTTTTCACCAAGAGAGGAAACCTCCACCTTTACCTGTTCTACCGGCCTTGTCCTGGTGCTCCTCTGGCTGGGCAGCAACCACAACAGAACCGAGAACCCCAGGGTGTTATCATTTGTCCCGTATCCACATATGGCGTGCTGCCTGTGCCATTGGTGGTGCGTATGTACGTGGTCACCTGTGGAGGGCTCAGCGCGTTACGTGTGAAGCTATGTGCCTGTATTGGGGAGGCACGGAGAGAGGACGGCTGCAGCCAGACACGCTCCTGCACGAAGGCGTGAGCTGCCTCTACCCTGAAGACCGTTATTCCGTTCGTAAGTCCTGTGGGTCTGCAAGAATAAACCCCGTGACAGGGAAGGGACTGCTCCTAGTTCAAGTGCGGCATCAAGTTAAGTCGGTCTGCACGCAGTGGCGTTGCTGTGACTGGCAGAAGGGCGAGGCGAGGAGGGCCCCTGTATGTCCATGGCCTTGGACTGGATGGTGAGGCAGTCCGGGGCTCTGCTCTAGGTTTTAGTCATTTTTCTATTCCACCGAAGTTTGGATTGAGGACACATGGCGAAGAACCACGCTCAGCCTAGCTGTCTAGAAAAGGCATGTCTTTTTGGGGTTTCCATGGATATTATTTGGGTTATTGGCTCAATTGGGATGTCCGTGACCCAGTTCTGAGCTAGATCTGAATCAGAAGAGGAAAGTCCCCTTTTCTCCCCTCCAGTAGGCTCATCACGTATTTATGAATGAAAATACATCTCCATAGTCAAAGGCTGTTGGTGACGAGCGAGTGGTTAGCAGTGGGATGCTTGTGAGTGTTGGTTGGGTTGTATTGCTGCGGGGAAAGTTGACTCTCTTTTTAGAACGCTGTCTTTGTTCTTGCCCTGGATTCATCAACTTCTTTTTCTTCTTTTTAACAAACAAACACTTAGTTGAGGCATTCTGATACCATAAACCAACCATGTAAAGGTTCGGTGTAAGGAGTTTTGACAGGTGTGTGTATCTGTGACATCCACACCGCCATTGAGATACGGAACTTCATCACCCCTGGAAGTTGCGTGTTCTCCGGCAGTCCGTCTCTTCCTCCACCCCCGCCCCAACAAGCACTGATCTGCTTCCTGTCACTATGGATACATGTATGTTGTCTGGGATGTTGGGTAAACGCAAACAGGCAGCATGTGCCCTTTTTGAGAGCAGGGCGGGAGGAAGTGCGGGTTAATTTATTCCGTGTGATGTGTTTGAGTTCATTCATGCTGTGTATCATGCTTCTGCGTTTGGTTGCTTTTTCTTGCTAAGTAGTCTTCCTCTGTGTGATGCCCCACATTTGATGTGTCCGTTTACTCATTGATGAACACTGGGCTGTTTCCACTTCCGGGCTGTTACACATAAAGTGCTGTGCCTGTTTGAGTACAAGATCTGTGTGGACAAATGTTTTCATCTCTCTTGTGTAAATGCCTCGGGGTGGAATAGCTGGGTCACCTGGAAAGTGTATGTTTTACTTTATAAAAAACTGCCCAACTGTTTTCCACGGTGACCGGGCCACTCTGCACGATCAGTCTTTTCATGTCCTCCATTCTTGTGGGCATGCGGCGGAGAACGGGTGCGGGCTACTGACATGTCCGTGTTTTACTTTTCATTTCCCTAATGTCGAACGTTGAGAGTCTTATTTCTAACACACCTCTTGATTTTCTTTTCCCGTGGTATAGACAGCCCACCTGAACCGTTCAGCCACATCCCCGTAGATAAACCCAACTGTTGCCGAAAAAGGACTAATTCCCCAAGACACCTGTTCAGCCAGCTTCTGGCCCTTCCAGCATCTGCATGGGCGGCCAGCACAGAGGCTCCTGCACGGCTGGCCGAGGAGCTGGGCAGCGGAGTGCTGGCTCAGGCAGCGAGGCCAGGGCAGCTGCAACTCGGGGAAGGTCGGGTGTGGGGTCTGGTCCTGGGCACAGCTTGGGGGGCCGACCAGGCCGAGTAGTGTGATGGCCACAACCCCAGAAGCAGATCCATGGATTACATTTTTTGAAGTTGGAACATGTTAAAGAATTTTGCTACATATGTCATCATAATACTTGGTGTAAATTTGTGTTCCTTTCTTCAAAATACTAAGTCAAATCAAGGTGTTTTTTGTTTTGTTTTGTTTTTGTTTTATTGTGTTTTTTTGTTTTGTTTTGTTTTTTTAATATATTTTATTGATTACCATCCTTTGCCCTAACCGGTTTCTTCAAAATACTAAGTCAAATCAAGGTTGTTTTTTTTTGTTGTTGTTGTTTGTTTGTTTTAATATATTTTATTGATTACTATCCTTTGCCCTATCAGGCCTGCAGACTGATAGGTCCCAGGTTCGACTCTGGTCAAGGGCATGTACCTTTGTTGCAGGCACATCCCCAGTGGGGGGTGGGCAGGAGGCAGCTGATGGATGTTTCTCTCCCATCGATGTTTCTGACTCTCTATCCCTCTCCCTTCCTCTCTGTAAAATAATCAATAAAACATATTTTTTTAAAAGAGAACTCTCACAGCAGTGACCTAATAAAATATAGGTCACTTCATGAGGTGAGGAACGGGCGAGAAGCTGCCCTAGCTGGTGCCAGTAGCTCCTGACATACAGTGACTGTCTCCCAGCAGCCTGAAGCAGAGCACAGACAGCATCCATCCTCCCCACACCCCCACGGGCAGGCAGGTGGCAGGCATTCCCTTGCTCTGAGGATCAGAGAGAACGGGGCCCTTATGCCACTTGCCCAAGGTCGTTTAGGGTGGCACGGCTCAGCATATAATTTATTGCTTTTAATGCTTGAGCCTGTGGTTTTCGCCCCTCCCGCTCCCCACTTCCCCTGCTATTAACGGGCTGCGCGAGAATATTTAATCAGTGATTTCCATCAAGTGCCCCTTCCGGCCGCACTCTGGTTTGGAAGCTCCCCAGGCAATGAGAGCGAAGCAGGGAGGGGATGGGGTGAATCCGTAGCCTGTGGATGTAGCTAGCGAGTCCTCAAGGAGCCCTTCTCCTCTCTGGATGGTCACCGTGTCCCCCTCTCCTGCCTTCCTGAGGATGGGTTTCTTGCTTGATCACATGGCCTTGGGGATGTTGAGTGGGCTGGTTCAGTTTTTATCTCACTGATCCTCGGGGTTTTACTCTGTTCACGGTGGCATTGGGCCCTTCCTCACCTCACTTAGGCTGTCTGTCCCCATCTGTCCCTCTTACTCATTAGATTCCCTGACTGTGCCACCTCACTCAGGTGTGCCGGCGCCATCTCTGTTTTATGGATGAAGAAACGGAACCCCGGAGCTGTGTTCTTTTCACCACACAGTGCCAGAGAATACTTTGGATCTTGCCCTATTTTTCCTTTTCTTTTTTCTTTTTTTTACTTGCCTTTAATTTGCATCATTCTAATAGCCTTATTGAGATACAACTCACATTCCATGTAATTCACCTCTGTGGAGTGTACAATTCAGTGGTGTTCAGTATATTCAGAGTTGTACACCATCACCTCAGTCAATTTTAGAACAATTAAATCATCTCCAAAGGAAACCCTGTCCCTGTGAGCGCCTACCTCCTTATCCTCCCATTCCTCCATGCTACAGCCTCAAGCAATCACTAATCTGTTTTTTTGTCTCCATAGATTTTCCTATTCTGGATTTTCTTATGGATAGAGTAACTTAAGAAGTGGGCTTTAGTGACTGGCTTCTTTCACTCGGCATAATGTTTTCTAGGCTCATCCATGTTGGAGCATGGATCAGCGCCCTGTTTCTTTTATGGCCGAAGGATATTCCGTTGTGTGAATATACCACAGTTTGTTTACCCATTCACCTCACCGATGGTCATTTGTGTGATTTCTATTGGCTATTATGAATAATCCTATACAATAAAAGGCTAATATGCAAATTGTCCCCTCAACCGGAGGTTGGACCAGGGGGCAGGGCCTGCTGGCCAACCACCAGCAGCCCCTCCCCCAGCCAGACCCCACCCATGCACGAATTCGTGCACCGAGCCTCTAGTGTTACTATAAACATTCATGGGCAAGTTTTGGGGCAGGCGTATGTTTTCGTTTCTCTTAGATATATAGCTAATCGTGAAATTGCTGGGTCAGATGGGAACTTTATGTTTAATCATTTGAGAGAGTTACCAGGCTAGTTCAAAAGCAGCTGCACCATTCGAATGCCCACCAGCAGTGAATGAAGGTTCTGATTCTCCACAGCCCGGGCACTTACATTCCCATCTTGATTACAGCTGTCCTGGCGGGTGAAGTGGGATCTCATTGTGTTTTGATTTGCATTTCCTTGCCGACTAATGATGTTGAGCAGCTTATTTGCATTTGTATATCTTTCTTAGGGAAATATCTATTCAGATCATTTGCCCATTTTTAAATTGGATAATCTGCCTCTTTATTATTGAGTTATAAGAATTCTTTCTATAGTCTAGTCCCTTACCAGATATGTGACTTGCTCCTATTTTCTTCCAATCTGTGGGTTGTTTTTCCCTTTTTTGATGGTGTCCTTTGCGCACAAAAGTTTTTCATTTTGGTGGAAGTTCACGTGATCCGTTTTTTTCCTCTGGTGGCCTGTACTTGGGGTGTCCTGTCTGTCGCCCCGCTTCCCATATATGTGCGTGGTGGGCGGGATCAGCTCTGCCCTTCAGACAGGGACACAAGGCTCCCAGGTCACATGACTCCTCTCGGGCCACACAGAAGTGACGTGGCAGTGCAGCCCGAAGCCCATGCCCACCATGGTGAGGCGCTCCCCAGTTCCATGGCGCTGTCAAAAATATATACAGAATGACAGGCTCTGCCCGAGGCTGGGCACTGACGGGCCTGGCTGCTCTGAACACCATGTTAGAATCCCCTTCTCGGACCGATCGCTTGGCAAATGCTGGATTACTGCTCCCGTTTTAGTCTCTATGTCTTTCCAATCACGTAGACTTTCCAAATAAAACCTAACTCAGACTCTTGACTGGGCGGTAATAAGCCTGGCTCTGCGTTCAGAAAACCCCTCAGGATCACACCAGTCGCCGGGCTCGTTGCAGCCACGGTTCCTTGTAAGAAATTCTCAAATTCAGGATCCTTGTCTTTGTTTTATAAAGAATCCCTGGCCTGTGCTGTATTGTCACATTTGGGGGGGTGTATTTCCATGCCGAAGGTGAAAGGACTTGTTAGCAGTCTGTTCTGAGTGTTTCTGTATGTCTGTTTTGTATGTGCGGGAGAAATGAACCGGAATTATGGTGTAACCTCATAAAGTATTTCCGTGACCAGGCGGTCCTCCTGAGCAGGCCCCAAGTGTTAGGGTAACCGGGGCTCAGCTGCTGCCACCATCCGTTAAAGCAGCATTTATCGTTGATTCCTCAGCCCTGTGCTGATGTGTCACCTTTCTCATGGGTTGGCCGGAACCCACCCATGCATGAATTCATGCACCGGGCTTGAATATATATATATATATATTCAAGGGGCAATCGGGCTGGCAGGGGAGCAGTTGAATACACACACACACACACACACACACACACACACACACACACTGAGTGGCCAGATTAATATGCGTTCAGAGATCATAATAATTTGGCCGCTCAGTGTATAGTCTTTGGCATTTTTCTAAGTTTCTGTGGTTTGGAGGAGGCTTGCTTAAGATTTTATCATATAAAGTTTCTTCTTTGTTTTAGATTACTCCCTCAGAGTCTGTTCCTACAAGTCAGCTCTATGTATAACACAATATAAAACGGGGAAAGGACCTCAGGATCTTGGGCTTTGTCGCGTGTTGCCTGACCTGTTCCACCCACCTTGAGCCTGTTTGCAGCCTGGCCAGGTGTGCACACATGCGTCTTTCCCTGCAGCCCTCCGTGGTGGGGCTAGCAGTTGGTTTACTTCGATGATCTTGCTTCAATCAGTAGCAAGGTTAATGGTTTATCTGTTTTCTTACTGTAAACTACTGATTTATATATCTCATTCTTTTCTGTGACTGATCCAAGGAAGAAGGTTTAAAAACACACAGTTCTGGGTGGAGGGGAGCTATGAGGTGGGAAAGAGGAACAACTGTAATAATCTGAACAATAAAGATTTATTTAAAAAAATAAATGCAAACACGCAGTTCTTACGCCTTTTGTTGCTATCTAGCATGATAATTGACCTACTAGAATCGTCAACTCGTGTTGCTTCATCATTTCTCAGAACAACTTGTGAATGGCCAGACTGATCTTTTCTGTGCAATGCTAACCACCTGTCCCAACAGAAATTATTAAATGAATCCTGTAGCTATCCATATGTTAGTCCTGGTTTGCGTCATAGTGAGACCTTATAAAGATGAAAATGTTTTTTGTTTTTTTGTTTTTTTAAATTTCTCTTCCACCTGTTTTATTCTCCTGGTTTCAGACCAGCACCATGTCGTTTTATGGGCCAGTTGTTTTACGGTATTCTTTTTTTAAATCTGGAAGAATGAGGATTCCACATTTACCCTTTCTCCTCCTACATATTTCACCTTAATTGAATAACTCTTTGGTGTGTGTAAGCACCTCGCCCTCACCTTTTAGAAACAAGAACCATCAAGTGTCCTTTATTAAGTTGCCTTGCAATTTGTAGTGAAACAGTGTCAGTGAGAATCTATGTACAAATCAATACTTGTCATCTGGTAGCCATATGAGTCACTTTAAGAATGGATTTAGAATCAAATTTTGCTTAATGTTTTCAGACACTTTTCTATAGTCTTATTAGATTCCCCCCTCCCCCCCCCCAAAAAAGGGAAAATAACACCTATGAAATATCTCCTAACCTATTTAAAATTGGAAATGGAAGTTTTAAGTGAAAGTTGGTAAGTCAGACATGAGCTGTAACACGGGGCCAAATCTAAGTTCCCATCTAACTATCTGGCAAAAGGAAGTTCCAGGGGCTGGGAGATGGGCAAGTGAGAAGGTGGATTTGAAATACTTGCTGATATCCCTGGGTTCTGGCAGGCAACTTCTTTTTTTCTTTAAAAAAAAAAAAATTTTATTCTTACAGAGAGGAAGAGAGAGTTAGAAACATTGATGAGAGAGAAACATCCATCAGCTGCCTCCTGCACACCTCCCACTGGGGATGTGCCCGCAACCAAGGTACATGCCCTTGACCGGAATCTGCAGGCCGATGCTCTATCTACTGAGCCAAACCAGTTAGGGTGTGACAGGTTTTTCTTTTGATACAGAGGAACCAAATAGGATGGAAGCTGTTCTTGGTTTTTCCCTAAAAGGTGACACCCGCTGTGGGAGAGTCCAGCTTAGTGTCCTGACAACCAGAGCCCTCTGCAAAGAAGTGCTGCCTTCGTCCTCAGGCAGTTCCCACTGGGATGTGTCCAGCCCCCAGCGGCGGCATCCAGCTCCTTTCTGCCCCCATTGCTATGGAGACGGGGGAGAAACCTGCATTCAGGTGCTTTCGGATTCTGGATCCAGAAGAACGTTCAGGCTGTTTGTTCAAGGAGCAAAAGAGCTGTCTGCCGCTTTGTGCACAGAAGAAAGAAAAAAATAACCCCTATGATTCAGGAGAAAAATGGGTGGAGCTATCCTTTTCCATTCCTTCACATAAATTACAAGTCTTGATTCTCGCCACCACACCTTTTAAGGCCTGGGACTGTTGTTTCATATGAAACCCTGTACCAGAGTGACACCCTACCCCGGCCAGCAGCGGCGAGGGGACAAAAGGAAGGAAGTTTCCCGTTTAAATCCCCAGGAATTTTTGGATGAGATAATATTACCGAGTGAAATGTCTCTCCTCCTCTCAGCTCTGTGCTTGGCTCCTGCTGTAACAGTAACCCACTTAGAAGCAGGCGGCCCTTCTGAAGTTATTTTAAACTCTCGGTGGAGTGGAGAGATATTGTAACCTTGGATCAGAGCGCTGCCAGCCCGGGTTTCAGCTTTGCCCTTTCAGACATGCGGAAAGTGCACCGGTATATCTCAAGGATTTCGTCCTGAAAGCTTCTTAAAGAGCTGGTCTTGGTTTCAAAGCTTGGCTTGATGGCCCGTACTCAAGGGAACATAGCTCTGTTTCTGCAGATATTTAACCTTGTCTGACATAGTCCTTTGGCTTTGAAATTCCTGTGGATTATTCCTTTTTCTTTTATTTATTTATTTATTTATTTTTGGTCCATTAGGAAAACGGTTGAAACCATGAGCGTCGACCTCTTTGGGCCCAGAGAAATTTGAAGACGGTCCACGTTCATGTTTCGACATAACACCAGATGTTCGGTACCTGGCATAGATGCCAGGTGTATGCGTTGCTTGTTGTTAGCAATTTGCCCTCGGAAGTGCCAGGAGGGTGCCCAGTGCCTCTTCTAAAGGTTCTGGTATCCGGATGGCTGTGTCTGGGAGGAAATCGGGGGCATCTCAGAATAATCCCCCTGGTTATTGTGTCTGCCCAAGTCCACATCGCACCCTGGTGACACCTGAGAGTTATTTTGGGCCGCGGGGGCGGTGAGGGCTGCTGGTTCTTTCTCGCAGCCTGTCTCCTTGACTCATCCCTGTGCTGTGTCCCCAGCCAGCCCCGGCCCGGAGCAGCACCGCAGACGGAGCCCCCCTCCGGGTGTCCACTGTCTTAGGCGGGGAGCCCGTGGGTCTCTCTGTGGCCTAACAGAGTGCTTTCCCGCAGGACCCGTGGAATCTGCTGGAACACCTGGAGAATGCAGCACATATAAGATTTTTAATCAAAATAATGCATGTCTATGTTTATGAAAAGGCAAAGAGCTCTTCATAATGAAAAAACACGTTTCTCCATTTCACCCTTTGCCATTCCCGATGGCTATTCTCAGAGGCAACTATTTTCAATTATTTAATAGTTTTTAGTCATCTCTGAATATTTCTAAATTTCTGTGAGTGATTTTGAAATAACATGTATGTACTGCTGCTTCCGTCCATGAAACACGTTTTTTGACTTCCTCCTGTGAAGGATGAAGATTTTGTTCTCTTATTCTCTCCCACCCCCTTTCTTTCCTCCCTACTCCCCATCTCTACATCTTTGCATTATACAATAGTTACATCACAATTATTGCTTAGATCAGGGTTTACATTATTATGGCTGTCACTCTTCTCAGCTAACTGGGTCACACGGGCCATACCCTGATTATGGTTTGCAAATTCTGGTGTAATTTTCTGTGTGTTTTTTCTTTTTTTCTGGAGTTAATAATTGTCTCTCCCCACCCCCCCTCACCCCACCCCCATTACTCTAGCTTGCCGTGTAACGGTCACATTTCACATGCTTGTTCAGAACCATAATCTTCTTCTCAGAACTGTGAAACCCACTAGATAATGACTTAGGTTATTGTTGTTGTTTGGGTGGGTGGGTGGGTGGTTGGTTGGTTGGTTGGGTGGGTGGGTGGATGGGTGGGTGGTTGGTTGGTTAGTTGGTTGGCTGGCTGGTTGGTTTAGCCTCTCATGCAGCCCTGGTTGCTGTGGTCCCATTGGGCCTCGTCACCTGGAATTGCCACGGCCTACATCCTGGGAATTCCCTCTCTGGCTCTTCTCTGTTGGCTTTCCCTGTGCCCTGGATCCCAAGCCTGCCTCGTCTTTGTTTATTCTCTTGTTGGTTTTCCTGGAGCTTACAGCAGCTTCCAAGATCAGACATTGGAGGGAAAGGGGGAGGTTTTGCGTTTTAGATCGGGACACCCTCTGGTTTTCCCCTCCTCCGCTGCCCTTCTACAGCGCTGTCTGAGCTTTACAGGTGTTTTTATCCATTTGCACTTTGTGACTTTGCCTCGACTATTCCACCCTTTGAGACCAGATCAGTTCACAAAGGAATGTTTTCATTCTTATGGCTACTTGTGCTTCCCTATAAAGCATTCTGACACACTCCTAACGAGCCCTTGGGAAAAGAGAACTCCAGGGTGTAAATGGTTGGAGGCCTGGGGTGGTGGGCCATTCCAGAGGCTGATATTGTCACCAAGGCAAGCTGACAGAGACCTGAACTATTCAGTATTTGGCAAACGAGTCGAGGAGGTCAGCTACCCTTAAAATGCAGTTGAGGTTAAATGAACAGAACCAGGAGTTTGGGCACCTGGGCATGTAAACGGGAATGAGAAACTCGGGAGAGAAGGAGCTCAGACCTGGAGCTGGGGAGGTGGCGGAGATGGTGAGGGAGATTTCTGATCCTCTGAGATGTGACTTTATTTTGGTGGCCTCTTTGCCCTCCCTGGGAAAATAAACAACCAACGCCAATCAATCACACCCACTGGCACTTTAGAAAAATTCCTTTTGGTCTTTAAGTCTTTGATCTCCATTCAGAAGTCAACACCCTTGACAGGACTGACATTTTGAGCCGCTAACAGTCACCCCAGCAGCAGTGGAAGGTTTGATGGGGACGTCTTGGAGGAGAATGGAGGGCGAGACTGCTGAGGGCAGAGGGCCCGCCGGGAAGGGCAGCGGGGGTACCAGGCCTGCTGAACCCCAGGGCACCAGTAGGTGTGCTTGGGGCTTATGGCGCTCAGATTTCTGCACACCCAGGGACACGCTCTTGAATGGGACCCTGAGTTTTGCTCTGCACAGCATAAGCCTTGGCCTGGTCGGACCTCCTTCCTCCTCACTGTGGCTTGAAAGTGCTGGCTCTGGGCTTTGTCTTCTGCTTCTGCTGCCCTTGGTTTCTGTCCCTGATCTTCCTCCTCCTCCTCCTCCTCCTCTCCCTTCTCCACATCCTGCCCACCCTCCCAGGCCTCCCCTTACCTGCAGCTGCCTCAGCTGGCCCTCCGTCTCCTTCACTCTGTCCCTTATTCTTTGTGTCATGGGTGTTCAGCTTTGGAGTCATGTTTGCTTTAGGTTTATTCCGTCACGCGTGTATGCCTTTCTCAGGGCCGGTGCCATGAAACGGTGCGACCATATTAAACACCAAATGGGCTTATAATCAAAGGGTAGGAAACGCTGGTTTTAATACAGGCTAAAAACCTTTTGTTTTTTTAAACCTTTGGCCTCTGCAGACCTTTAATTTATAGATGTAAATCCCGAATGCCTATGAAGTGTTTCTCAAGTTATTGACTCGGCCAGGAACCTGTTTTTCACCTGACAGGGCCAGCCCTCTGCAGGAGCCTGTCTCCAGAAGGGCTGGGTCACTGGCTTGGGCTCTGGAAGGTAGAAACCACGTCGATCTCCACTGTGGATTCCCCTGTGAGCTGAGGACAGTCGTTTCTGAGGGACGCTTTATTTTTTTATTTAAAAAAGTATTTTTATTGATTTCAGAAAGGACGGGAGAGGGAGAGAGAGAAACATCAATGATGAGAGAGAATCATCAACAGGCTGCCTCTTGCACGCCCCCTACTGGGGATGGAGCCCTCAACCCAGGCATGTGCCCTTGACCAGAATCGAACCCAGGACCCTTCAGTCCACAGATCGAACACTCTATCCACTGAGCCAAACCAGCTAGGGCTAAGGACACTTTTAAAAATCTTTTTTATTATGGTAAAATTGATCCAAAATTTGCCATTTCAAGCATTTTAAAGTATACAGTGCAGAGGCATTGATTACATGAACAGTGTTCTGCGACCATCACCATCCTCTGATTTCACCCCAAAGCAGTCCTTCCTTCCCATCCCCCACCCCACCCCCACCTCAGCAAACACTATCTGCTGGCTTTGTCTATTCTGGATACCTCATGGCGATGAAATCACATAGTACATGATCTTTTGGGTCTGGCTTCTTTGATATCAATACAAGGTCATAGGCTGCATGATATCTCTGCTCCCCCAACACAGCTCTTTACTGTTGGCCAAACCCCATACGTGTGTGAAAGACGAAAAGCAACTGTCCATCCGGAATCCTCCAGATCACGTAGCCAGGCCTCCACTGTCATGGAATACTGTAGGAAAGGGTCAGCAGTGTGGATGGTTGCCACCGCCACGACTTGAACCTAGGGTTTCAGGAAGCTGACCGTGTTGTCTTGGCAAAAACGGCTTTATATCCCTGAACTGCTGCTCTCATCTGTAAAACGAGTGAGGCTTAGGGAGCGTGTATCACTTTCCTATCTGCTGCTAAAACAAGTCACTACAATTTAGTGGTTTAAAGCAATACAAATTTATTCTCTTACTGTTCAGAGTTCCGAAGTAAAAAAAAATGGCTTGGCGGGACAATGTTCCTTCTGGAAGCTCCAGGCAGAAGCCATTTCCGGTCTCTCTCAGCCTCTGGAGGCCCACTGCCTGCGTTCCTTGGCTCATGGCTTCCTCCTTCATCTTCAAAGCCCATTGCTCCATCTCCTCCCTGCGTCCACCATGCCCTTTTTCCTTTATAAGGACCCTCGTGACTGCAGGGGACCCACCCAGTTAATCCAGGATAATATCCCGCCTCAAACTTAATCACATCTATAAATATAACGTCTCCTGGGCCACGTAAGGCAATGTAGTCACAGGTTCCGGGGATTAGGGTGCGATTAGGACGTAAGGGCCATCCATTCCTCTGTCACAGTGGGTTTTCAGGTCTCTTGTATCTCTCATCTGCTATAAAGCTAGACAGATTTCTCCCAGTTATTTAAGGAGCCTGTTCTAGTCTCATTGAGGTCTTGATTAATTATGTTTATGAGGATTTTGTCTCCTCAACTTGTTATGAGGGATTCTAGGGCCTGATTCAACCCAGTGATACATCTGTGAGCGCGAACCTTAGGATCGTTCTGTCTTCACGTTCCCGTGGGCTGCGCTTTTATCAGCAAAACTCGGATGATGTTCCTCTACCTATCTTTGATTTCTGGGCTTTGTAAATTCTGAGAAAGCTTTAAGGCAGGGGTCCTCAAACTTTTTAAAGTGGGGGCCAGATCACGGTCCCTCAGAGAGCTGGAGGGCCGGACTATATGAACTACTAATCCCTACTGTAACACCTCGGCTGCGTTCACTGCCCAAAAAACCTGGCAGGCCGGATCAGAGTCCTCTGCGGGCCGCATGTGGCCCGCGGGCCGTAGTTTGAAGACCCCTGCTTTAAGGCATCTAATCTGTTTCCCAGGAACCAGGATGGCCTTGAAACAGCCTGTCCTTTCTACTGGTGATTCTATCACATTTCTTCCTAGTGGTCCCTCTGTAAATCCGTGTTTCCCGCTCCTCTTGCACAATACGTTGAAGTCAATGCGCTGCTGAGGGTCTAGGGGCCAGATAGTCTTGACTCCTAACCCCACTAGTCTCGTTTGTAACTGCTGCTCAGTGTCACGGTGTCACACAGCAGACCAGATTGACATTTGCACGAGTGCGATGCTTTTCCTTACATCCCAGAGGGTGGTGTCCAACTTGGGTGACCACTTGTGTACAAGACAAGTGAGAAAGCATCCATAAAAGTTGGTTATCGCCGTTTTCTCCCCAGTGCTCAGCTCATTGAGCTGAGATAGGATTCCCCGTGGGTTGAAAAATGTGCGCGCGCGCGCACACACACACACACACACACACACACCCGCCGCCATTTAATTTTAAGCTTTGGGGTTACTTTTGATGGTGGAGCCTGAGAAATACACAGTGTACTGATGTGCTCTTTCCTCTTGTTCCCCAGATGCACCCACTGGGCCTGTGTAATAACAATGACGAAGAGGACTTGTACGAATACGGCTGGGTGGGCGTGGTGAAGCTGGAACAGCCCGAGCTGGACCCGAAACCATGCCTCACCGTCCTGGGCAAGGTAAGGCCCTTCGGATCGCTGCGGCTCCGATTGGCGGTCTCCTCGCTGCCGCTTTCTCGGTCCAGAGAAAACCCTCGCGGGCACTGTGCCTCTTCCCAGGTGGCATCGAGCGGGTGAGCACTAAGACCTGCCTCGAGGCTGCCCGCCGTGGTACCGCAAGCTTGGACTCTGATGGAGACCGGCCGCCTCCATCAGCCCCACATCTCGTCCACTTTGTGGCCTTAGGCGAGTCACTTCCCCTCAAGGACTCTCCCTTCCTCATCTGTGAAATGGGTTGATAATAGAGTCACCACACCTTCCCTTATACCCTGGGGGCCAGTTGTTTCAGAATTCTGAGACTCTGAGGTTTTAGAGAGGTATCCAGGTGTCATCCGCATACATATTTGTGTAGCAAACTTTGTGGGTAGTCACATCCGAGGGTTCCCTAAAATCTCATCGTGTTCAGTCAGGGCCGCTTGGCCTCCAAAATGAGTCCAGGTCCGTTACGTCTGGCCGCCAAGTAAGCTATGGAAAAACTTCGGGTCTCAGGGCTTTTTTTGGTTTCAGAATGGCAGACAGCAATTATGCTCCTGTATTAGAACTTACCTCACAGGATGGCCAGGAGTGGAGCTGAGACACGAGCGTCTAGCACAGAGAAAGCTCTCACACAGGCTTGCTGCCTGCCGCTGGCTGGTGTCGTCCTATATAGAAGCACTAAAAAAGCCTTTCCTTTTTTTTTTTTTATATAAAGCCAAGAATATCAGCATCCCCTCTGACTGCAGTGTGAGATAGAAATACATTTACTTTGGAAAACCATTCATCAGCGATCTTAAAATAGGACAGGCAACAACCTGTTTTAAACCGGATCGTTTTGTGAAAGGGAGAGGTTTGGAGAAAGTTATTAGGATTTTGATTGGAGGGAGGGTGGTATCTCCTAAGGATAGTGTTATTGCCTGGATATTCGTTTTATATTCTCAGAAGCTGCTGTTCTAGGTACTAAGGAGAGACAGCGGGGGTGTGTGTGTGTGTGTGTGTGTGTGTGTGTGTGTGTGTGTGGCAGTCCTGGGCTCCTGACGATTTTCTTGGGAGGTCCAGGCAGAAGAAAGCTTTTCCCAGCCTTAAAGCTATCCCACCCAATGTCGCCTGGAAGACTTCTGGCCCCGGAGACCCCCCTGGGTCCCGTCTGTGATATTTGCCTCCCACCTGTCTTCTGAGGAGCGTCTTCGCACTTGTCGAGCTCCGGTGCCCCTTTTATAGGGGCGGGAGTTAGCGTCTGTTCGGTTTATCGCTCACAAAGCTGAACTGAGGTGCCGGGGGAGGCCCAGCCCTGATGCTCAGTCATTTGCATAGTTGGCCAGCGCTGCCTGATGATGCCGGGAGAACAGTGACCCCCCTTGAGAATATTCTAATGTTTTCCTAGGAGGAATGCCAGCCACATCCAAAGGCTGTAGGAACAGTGCCTTCCTTGTAGGCAGTATGCTCCTAATAGAGCATTTTCTCCTTTCCTTGGGCTGCTGCTATGCGGGTCTCAGCAGCTTGTCCTATTATTATTATTATTATTATTATTATTATTATTATTTGCCCCAGTTTGGTGGGACTCCGCCTTTGTGTTTGTTGTGTCTGTAAATGGGTTGGACCTGGACTCCCCGGGACACCCCCCCGCCCCCTTCTCCCGTTGTTTCTCCCGCGCCCAGAGAGGCATGTGAGGTTTGGCCCGCAGGCCTGTGGGGCCAGGGCGCAGGAAAACCCAGATGTATATCGAACCATTAAGCACTTGTCGGGCTCATTCACTCACCAAATATTTATTGAATGCAGGGGCCCAGAAACTGGGCGCGTGGTTCTACCTGCTTCCAGGCAGCGGGCCTCCCTCACCCCACACACACTCCGTGTTCCTGTTGGGAAGGTTGTACGGTGGCCAGACGGTGTTTACATGTGGTTAGTTACCAAAGTTTGGCTTACCACCCAGAGGTAAAACCATTAGCAAAAATGCTTGGGCAAGACAGCCTCGCATTTGTTTCAAACCCGGGTTGGTGTAGGAGGTGTGAAAAGGCAGGCATCTCAATCTCTCCCTTTCTCTCCTCCCTTCCCCTCTCTTATTCTCTCTTTCATCTTCTCCTTAAAGCGTAGTTATCCTCCACTTTATTACCTCTGCTAACTGTTGGGTTTCTTTTTCTGGTCCCCCAAGGGCAGTGGCAAGAGATGAGGGGAAAGACATCTCAGTGGCAGCCTGGTGTCCTGCAGATGGCACCGTCTTTTTGTCATTTCTTGGCTTCGTGGCTCTGGCAAGGAGGTGGGCAGTGGAGAGAGAGGCGCGGAAGGAGAAACAGCCAAGTCAGTGTGAGGGTGGGGGGCGGGACTTCTCTGCATGGGTGTTGAGACTTGTTAAAAGCACAGAAGGGAGAATGTCTTTGAGGCATTCGGTGGAAAAGCCTGGTGGGGGAACAGGTGAGGGACAGGCACAAACCCCTCCTCTCCCGCCCCCTTACCCCCTCATCACCCACCCGCCCACAGAAAACGCCATGGGGCGAAGAGTTGGAATAAGAGAGGAATGTCCTAAATTAAAAAAAAAAAAAACACGTAACTGCCTCTCCAGGAGTTCAAATAAAGTTTCGTTTTAAAAGCAAAAGACGTAAACTCATCACCTTGGTTTATTGCTGGGCGCTTTTGAACTCCTCGGAGAGGAACACTGTAAACTCTGGAGAAAGGAGTGATTTATGATCCCTTCCTCCTGTCTTTTTGATTCTGTAGGAGGCGGAGCAGACAGTAGGATCAGCTAGGGAGGAGGGTTGGGGTGAGCGTGACCCCCCCCTGGGGCAAATCTTAGCTTTTGGGGGCCTCTTTTTCTCTGAATGCGGTGAGGCTGTTCTAGGCTCCTTGCTCTTTTAACATTCTGAGCCTCTGTATCATATTTAAAACCTCCCCTTACTATTCCAGTGTGGGGAGATTCTAATTGTAGCAGTGAAAGACAGATGTCGTTACCTGTGACAATTTAAGTCCTAGGAAATGAAAATAGAATAAAGCTGACAGTTCCTAGTAGCTTGCTATTGAGAGTCAGGCTCGTACACCATCCGCACAGCGCAGGAGCCTGTGTCTGTGACCGTCAACCTCGTGAGAGTCGTGGCAGGAGACTCACAGAATCTGCTGGAGTTCCTAACAGCCCAGGTTTCATAAACTGAGGCAGAGTACCCCCATACACACACACACACACACACACACACACACACACACCTTCATGCCCCAACTTTGGAGTCTTGGGGAGGATTTTGAAAGACAGGATGGTCAACAGCTATGGACTGGGCTCTTTCTTGGACAGAGAGGAAGTTAATGAAAAGACAAGGCAGGGAATTTTTTAAAAATATATTTTTATTTTTTTTTTTTTTTTTTACAGAGAGGAAGGGAGAGGGATGGAGAGTTAGAAATATCGATGAGAGAGAAACATCAGTCAGCCGCCTCCTGTACACACCCTACTGGGGATGTGCTCGGAACCAAGGCACATGACCTTGACCGGAATCAAACCTGGGACCTTTCAGTCCGCAGGCCGATGCTCTATCCACTGAGCCAAACCAGTCAGGGCGAGGCAGGGAGTTTTAAGTCACAGAGATCCAGCTTTGGCTGAGTGACCTTGGGCCTTCCTCTCGGGCCTTCCTCTTCTCGTTGGGGCTTATGCGGGTTTTGTTGTGGTGGGCGGGGAGGGGGACTTTGCAAGATGCTGGTGGAGCGCCTAGCACAGAGCCTGGCTCAGGGTCAGTGCCCGGTGAGAGGGTAAAAGCAGCCATCATGGTGGGCTGTTCGCCATGAGCTAGAGTGTTGTATGCAGGGTGCCTCCTCTCGTTGTCAGGCTAGCTCTGAGGTTGCGGCCACATCCCCATTTTGCAGAATAGAAACTGAGTCCCAGAGGTGCTGATCACATAGCATAGGATTGAAATCTCCCAAGTAGCTAAGGGGAGGTCTGGGATTAAGGCTGTCCTACTACCTCCTCAGTGCGCTCTGAAGAGTCAGATCCTCTTGCCCTGCGCTGAGGGCCGGTCCTGGCACACACCAGGCTGGAGGGGCCGGGCGGGTTTTACAGAGAGGCGCTCACGTGCCAGGGCGGGATGTGGGAATGATCTCCAGGATCGGGGCAGAGAGAGAGGGAGCAGCGAGCTCTCCAAGGGGCATTGGAAGTTGCTGGGGGAAGAGGAGGCTTCAGATTGAGGAGCCTTCATCTCCTAGGCAGCTGGGAGCCACCGGAGGTTCCTGACAGGAGCACGGGCGCCATAGAGGAAACTCTCACAGGGCAGTGGCAGCCGGGCGAGGTGGGGAGGGGGAGGGTCAGGTGACTCTCTGCTGCTGGACGTTTTCAGGAACAGAATGGGCCCAGACGTCAGTTCTTTTAAAGGCTTTGATGAGGCCCAAGCCAATGACATTGTCAAGGACACCTCTTGTTTGCCTTCGAGACGCCCCAGCCTCTCCCTCTGGCCTCTTTCGGTGTGAAACATAGAGACGGGCGAGCTGGTTTGAAATCCTGGCTCTTCTGATGAGCAGCCGGAAACCTGGGGATGAGGGGCTGACAGAGAATTGAACCCTTATGCTCATTTTCACTTCATCAGCCCGCATCCAGCTCTCAAAATGTCTCGGGAACTTCTTCCCAAAGCATGAATAAAGACGCTGGCAACCAAAATGACTGGAAGACAGAAAGCAGCGTCAGAGGGATTTTATTTTTTCAGGCCGGTTGTGAGGAGAGGGGAACACGTAATGGTTAACACTTGGATTTAGACATCAAACTAACCCGAGTTAATAAACCTCACTTCCGGCCCTGCGAGCTGTGGGACCCGGGGCAGCCGCTGAACCTCTCTCCCCTAATGGGGATCAAGCCCACAACCCAGGCACGTGCCCTTGACCGGAATCGAACCCGGGACCCTTCAGTCCGCAGGCTGATGCTCTACCCACTGAGCCACACCAGCCGGGACTCCTCAGTCTCTTTTAGCATTAAAGTGGCATTACTTAAGGAGTCAGTCCACAGAGGCAGAAAATAGACTGGTGGCTGCCAGGGCCTTGTGTGTTGGAGATGGGTGGTGGCGGCGGTTGCACAGCAGTGTGAATGTACTTAATGCTGCTGAACTAGACCCTTAAACACGGTATAGACATGCAGGGGCGGCGTGTTGCTCCCTGTCTCCTGCCCTCCCAGGCCCAGGACACATTTGGCAGTGTCTGGAGAGAGACATTTTTGGTTTTCACACAGAAATATCCAGGAGGTGGTGGGGGGTGCTACTGGCATCTCGTAGGCAGAGGCCAGAGATACTGCTCAACAGAGATCAGCCCCTCACAACAAAGACATATCTGGCTCCACATGCAGTAGTGTCTCTGCTGAGAAACTCGGTCCTCCCAGGACATACAAGTTCCATCTTCCTAAGGAAACCTACATTCCACTCCTTTCCTCCTTCACTCCCTCCTCTGCCCACTGCCCTCCTGTATAATGGCAGGTTCGAGGCATCCTTTGTGGTATGCTCTGTTGAAATGCATGATCAGTGTTAGAGCATGTCTGAGTAGTGCAATGAGCCCAGGTCTTGGAGTCATAGGGCCTAGAAGCAAATGGAAATTGTTCTCTTTTGGTATTAGCTGGGTAACTTTGGGCCAGTTAGTCTCTCTTTGCTTTCCCTTCTCTCTAGCCCCCTCGGTAAAGATAGTGTGATCGTTAATGTATGTCAGGTTCATGGAACGAATGTGTTGATAATCAGTAAATAGCAATTTCCTCCCCTCTGTAAGCAGACTGCTGTAAGCAGATGGAAACCCCTTTTCTAAGGTGAGCTGAGGCAGGATTCTTGTCGGAGAGGACGGTTAGAAGGCTCCTCGGATTTATTTTAAGGCGCCCTTGGGTACATGCTCCCCATATTTGGTTAAAAAGGAAAGCAGGAAAGGAGCCCGGGAGGAATCAGACCAGGAGGAAGAGGTCGGCATGCTGAGAATGGAAAAAGCCGTGGGGAATACCGGTTTTCTCCGAAGGCCGTGCGTCGGATTGGAAATCACACACGTTTCGTTAGACCCTCTTGGTTAAAAAGCTGCTTTTTAAAACGTATTTTTATTAGATCCGAGACATTCTCAGCTATAAAAGGCTGACCAGAGCCATTACTTGAAATTCACGGAGAGACGTAAGGGAGTTTTTAAGACAGAGTGAGTGAGAAGATCACATAATGTCTCCCAGCTCAAAGAGCGCAGGCTGCTGGCCCACAACCTTCCTCTGGCCCTTGTCCCGCCAGCTGAACCGGAGCAAGGACCGCAGGGAGGCCGCCCAGGAAACGGCCTGGCAGGGATAGGCTAAGGGGGAAAACCCATCACAGAGAGCTAATGGCCCTGTCTACTTCTGAGCGACCGTTTTAAAGTATGAAAGGCGCCGAAACAGGTTTGGCTCAGGGGATAGAGCATCCGCCTGCGGATTGAAGGGTCCCAGGTTCGATTCCGGTCAAGGGCAGGTACCTTGGTTGCGGGCACATCCCCATTGGGGTGTGTGCAGGAGGCAGCTGATCAATGTTTCTCTCTCATTGATGTTTCTAACTCTTTATCCCTCTCCCTTTCTCTCTGTGAAAAATCAATAAAATATCATGGTCGCACGTCCAGTACCAGTTCCGAATCGCATACCCAAAGACAAGCCCCACGGCCCCATCTTATCTCTGTTTCAGACCGAGGAGCCCTGCTCACCCCCGGCCATGTGCAAGGATTAACCCAAATGAGCAAGTGGGCAGTGACTTGAGTGCGCTTTGGCCATGACCATGGCATTTTAGATTTGGGGGGCTTCACCATTAACTGTGTGGTTCATTGGTTCCCTGTCTGCCAAGCCCCGGGAAGACCTGCAGGTTTGACCAAGCACATCTTGAAGGACCTGAGTGGCACTGGATAGGAGAGTGGCACACCCCCAGGCTGGGCAGAGATTCCCGCTGGGGGTGGGTACGCCGGCCAGATCCTGAGTGCCATCCGTGGTCACAGGGTCCCCTCCATCTGCAGACAGATGGGATTGCTTTTCCTTGTCCTGTCTTTCGCGCCTGTTTCCTTTCCCAAAAGGCCCACATTTTATTTGAGAAAAGGTACCCGTCGGCGTCGGCGATCTTGTTTTCCAAATCAAACATTGGGCTGTGTGCTCTGACGAGTGCTTTTTGCGCTCTGTTCTAAGTTTGAGGCCGTCTAAACAATTCCCCTGGGATACTGAAATGCTTTAAATTCCCCGTCATTTTTGCTACTCATAAAAATGAGAAAAGCACTGCAGCACATTCCAATTGTCCTAAGCACTGCTGGGTAAAATGAAGAGCCAGCCAGCCCTAAGAATGTGGCAAAAAAGAAAAGGAAAGAAGTGCCTATCTTTTTAAAATATATTTTATTGATTTTGTACAGAGAGGAAGAGAGGGACAGAGAGTTAGAAACATCGATGAGAGAGAGTCATCGATCAGCTGCCTCCTGCACAACCCCTACTGGGGATATGCCCGCAACCAAGGTACATGCCCTTGACCGGAATCGAACCCGGGACCTTTTAGCCCCCAAGCCGACGCTCTATCCACTGAGCCACACCTGTTTCGGCAGAAGTGCCTATCTTTTGGGATGTGCTCAGGCCCTTGGCCTTCGCTGTTACACGTTAACCTGTTGCTGATAGATTTGCACAACGAACCTCAGGGAGAAGAATGTAGAATGTGCAAGGCACTTTGTTATCGTGGCTTGATTTTTAGAAATGGAATTTCAAAGTGGTTAGCTTCAAAAGGTTGTTTTTTGTTTTGTTTTGTTTTGTTTTGTAAATAATAGGTGGTGGTTTTTTTAAAAATGAGTTATTTTCTTTTTTCCCTTTTTTAGAAGCTTCAATTGATAAGAATCTTAGCATTTTTAAAACCCCTAATTTGAAGGGTTACCCAATTTTTCTTAAGTGTGTAAGCAATATAATGGTTTTTACCACCATCCTTATATTTCTGGTACCAACAGTGCCTAACACATATAGCGCAGGCACTCGGTATTTGTTGCACAAAACAATTAATTATGGAGAATTTGAACATAGAAAGAAAACGCTACCTTTAATTCTACATCATTAACTCAAGTGATGTCCATTTGGTTTTTTCCCTTCCAGTCATCTTCCCTGGATCATATTTCTAATGTAATTATTAAGAAGGTATAAATGTCTACTTCGATTATAGAGAGAGGAAGGGAGGGAGAGAGAGAGAGAGAAACATCAATTTGTTGTTCTACTGATTTACGCATTCATTGATTGACTCTTGTATGTGCCCCACAACTTTGGCGTACCAGGATGCTTCTCTAAACGACTGAGGACCCAGCCAGGGCCTGCTCTGCCTTTTCAGACTTACTAACATATCCTACTCATTTTACCGGTTGGATGCTATTTCATAATCTAGAATTGGATGGCTGCCTAATATGATAAATAATTTAGTTGACCATTCTCCCCAGGGTTCAATATTGACAAATAAGCCAAACTGAAACCTTTCTTTAAGTACGATGGGTTTTTGGGGGTTTCTTTTTTCTTTTTGAATTATTCCCTATGGTAATAGTTTAGGAAATTATAGATCTTAAGGATATGAACTTTATTGTGATTCTATTTATTGTGTTTCAGCCAAGATCTGAAACAGCCAGAGTAATTTTTCTTGCAAAGGTTTGCGGATGAGCACCTGACCAGGCCTTCTCCTCAGAAGGGTGTCTGGGTGGCTTTGGGGTGCGGGTCATTGGCCAGGATGCTGTGCTCCTGAGAACAGCACCCACAGCGGTGCAGGGACCTTCCACTCAGTTCTCCCCACAAACCACAGCCGTCTGCAGAGTCTGGCTTTGGGCCCCTCGGCGGCAGGTGTGTGCTTCGGGGAGCTCCTGGCAGAATCGGGAGCGGACCGGTGCACGTGGCCAGGGTCATGGTTGTGCAGTGGCTTCATGCTTCCTAGACCCGAGACTGTTTTCCCAGCTTTTCTTCATGTCAGAAGCACTGAGAAAGGGAAAAACATTTTTTTACACTTGTTTCTGGTCGGTTCTATCATTTGGAGTTCACCGAAAACCCTGCAAATACTGTGTGTTGGTTAAGCACCCATTTTTCCTGGGATATAGCCTTTACTCTGCTGACATTTCAGTGCAGTGGCTTTTACATCACAATTGTGTTAAAATAAATAAATGCAGCCCTGGCGGTTTGGCTCAGTGGATAGAGCGTCGGCCTGGGGACTCAAGGAGTCCCAGGTTCGATTCCCGTTGGGGGCGTGTGCCGTGGTTGCGGGCACATACCCAGTGGTGGGGAGGGTGTGTGTGCAGGAGGCAGCTGATCGATGCTTCTCTCTCATTGATGTTTCTGGCT
Source organism: Pipistrellus hanaki (assembly GCF_964339955.1). Taxonomy (NCBI): domain Eukaryota; kingdom Metazoa; phylum Chordata; class Mammalia; order Chiroptera; family Vespertilionidae; genus Pipistrellus; species Pipistrellus hanaki. The sequence continues at coordinate 3,552,533 of NC_140521.1, read as the reverse complement.
CTCTATCCTTCTCCCTTCCTCTCTGTAAAAAAAAATCAATAAAATATACTAAAACAAATAAATAAATAATTGCAGTTGGCTACCACTCAGAATTTTTACTTGGCATGGAAATGGACTCTTCCCTAAAGGTGAACATAGAATCAGTTTGTTTTGCAAAAAGATTACCTGTGGCATTGCTTTCAACCATCCACGCTGCCCTGCGAACCCCCCTTCTCCCTCTCTATCCCCCCCACCCCTCCAAAAAAAAAGAGGTGAATGCAGCATACACCCATCTCTTAAGAAGTGGCTGTGTTCTGGAAAGCTGCCTCTCTCACCAGGCCCCCGCCCTCCTTATTCCTCTGTGCTATTGTCATCTTTGCCGAGGTTGGGCTCTCTCCTGTGAATACAAGAAAATAAGAAAATTGCCTGTTTTCGGCAGCGCAGGTGTGTTTCAGAGATTTAGAGTTAAGAAGTCAAGTAAATATTTTGGCAGCCCAACAAAGGTAAGAGGGAGAACGCACCTAATGGGCTTCTCGAATTACAGGCCTGTCCAAACACCGCCTCCCTCAAGAGCCGCTGGTGAAGGTCAAAGCCCGCCTGCTCCGCGGTGGCAGGGAGGCCGGGCCCGGGAAGCGGGCTCGATGCTCGCACCGGTCCTGGCCCCGTGCCCAGCAGGACACTGTCGGACTTTGAGAGAAAAAGATACTCATCCGTAAGTGGAAGAGCCCTCTTCCTTAGCAGGCCCTAATCACATCGCTTCCTCTTCCTCGCTGAAAAAAGGTCCCAGAGAGCTTTCTCTTTCACCGGCACCTTGGAGAAATGGGGCCCAGTAGCTCAGGTGACTTTGTTAGTGGGAGAGTCTGGATGGAGCTTCCGCCAGGGATGGTAGTCTTCTGGGCTTAGGATCTTGGCATGCAAGTGTACCCCGAGCAGGCCAGACTAGGCGGCTTCTCTGTTGCCTGGTTTTAGAACAGAGACGTCCCAGCCCTAACCGGTGTGGCTCAGTGGATAGAGCATCGGCCTGTGGACTGACGGGTCCCAGGCTCAATTCCGGTCAAGGGCATGTGCCTTGGTTGCAGGCACATCCCCAGTTGGGGGCGTGTAGGAGGTGGCTGATCGATGTTTCTCTCTCATCAACGTTTCTGACTCTATCCCTCTCCTTTCTTCTCTGTAAAAAAAAAAATCAATAAAATATATTTTTAAAAAGAAAAAAAAGAACAGACGTCCCAGAAAAAGGGAGTTCTGACCTACTAGTGGCACGTCTCCGTTCCAACTGCGCTTTGTGTCTCTTCTGACAGAGGCAGACATGAAAGTGCCACTCTTCCCTGCCCTCCCCCGTGGCTTCCCCTGGATCTCCGAGGCAGGGCCTCCGAGGAGGAGGGCGGGCGGGTGCAGGCGGCGGGGCGGGAGGAGGGAGGAGGGAGGAGGGAGGAGGGCGGCGGCTCCTTTGATCACCTCCCGCCTGGTTCCAGGCCCCGCCGCCAGCAGGCCAGCCAAAAGCCGGGCTCCACTGATCTGATGAGGTGCTGAATAGGACCCGAGGGGCAGCGAGGGAGCGGGAAGAAAGGCCGGGAATGAAAGGGGAACCCTGTGAACCTGCTCAGCCTCACGGCCCGGATTTTCCTACCAGGGAGTCGCTCAGTTCCTGCCAGCCCGGGCCGCCTGCCCCGCGCCCCGGCCCCTCCTGTCTCCGGTGTTCAGACCCCGTGTGTGTTTTGTGTTTGAATCACGGGCTGCCGTCCCTGGTTCTCAGGCTGGGAACCCACTGCGCCTGTTTCCATGGTCACTGGGAAGCGCTCAGCGCCATGTGCTTCAAAGGGAACCTTTCCCCTGCCTGCCCCAGGCCGCCCACAATAAGCGGCTCCTCCGAGCCAGCCTCTGCCCCTGGCTCGCCAGGAGGAAACCCTGCCTCTGCTGGGCGGGGCTGCGGACCCTCAGACACCGCCTTTCAGGGGAGCGTGTGGGTGTGCGCAGAGCGCGGGCACACAGGTGCACACGTGGCAGATGCGTCTCACCTGCCCCTTGCAGAGTGAGGTGGGATGCTGGGGTTATAGGGACGCTGGGGTTATAGGTTGGTGAGAGAGTTTGGGGGCCTTTCTGAAACTGAAGAAAAGAGCAAGGAGCCAAAACCGGTTTGGCTCGGTGGATAGAGCGTCTGCCTGCAGACTCAAGGGTCCCAGGTTCGATTCCAGTCAAGGGCATGTATGTTGGTTGCGGGCACATCCCCAGTGGGGGGTGTGCAGGAGGCAGCTCCTCGATGTTTCTGACTCTATTCCTCTCCCTTCCTCTCTGTAAAAAAAAAACAATAAAATATATATATATATTTTTTTTTTTTTTAAAAAGAGCAAGCAGCCAGGACCGGTTTGGCTCAATGGATAGAGCGTCGGCTTGGGGACTGAAAGGTCCCGGGTTCGATTCCGGTCAGGGGCATGTACCTTGGCTGCGGGCATATTCCCAGTGGGGGGTGTGCAAGAGGCAGCTGATCGATGACTCTCTCTCATCGATGTTTCTGACTCTCTATCTCTCTCCCTTCCTCTCTGTACAAAAATCAATAAAATATATTTAAAAAAAAAAAAAAAGAGAGAGCAAGCAAAACCGCAGCTCCTTACAGGAATAAAGAGGAGGGAAAGAGAAAGGAAGAAGAATACTGGGACTGGGGAAGGCAGTGGGATCCGGAGGCCATGTGCCATTTTCTCAGCTAGACCTGTCCTCTGGGCCAGCAGAGAATGGGATTGAGGCGGGCGGCACTGTTCCTGGCCCAGGCGCTGGGGGAGCGAGGGTAGCTGGCATCTGCTCGCGCCTCCAGGGCCACGAATGCCCGAGCCATTGCCCACCCGATTGGCGATTGACGTTTGTCTTCGCTTGTTGAGTAACGCAGAGGAACGGAACCTGGACAGACAGCATTCGTGGCTTGATGAACTCAGAAGGCTGCTACGTGACGATGCTGGAATGAAAGATCACTGCCCTTTGAAGAGCTTACGTTTTAGATGCCAAGCCTGGCCCCTCTGCTTGGAGCTTAAGGTGATAGTTTCTGCCTGGGGGTTACGGAACTAGAGAGCATGTTCGATATTTCTTCAGTAAATTTGCTACCAGTCTCTACTTTTGTAATATTTTGATTACATCTTCTCCTGTTCTGTTGCTCATTTGACACTGGTATACAAACTCTGCTTCCTTCCTTCCTTGTACAAAACTATCTGAAATGGCACCTCTCTTGTATGCTCATACGGCGAGGAAGGCCATATGAGGATGGCACAATTTCTCTGAATTCAGTGATGCTATCACCGCTGTGTCCCACTTGGTGGGCAGAGGACTGGCTCCAAATTATATTCTTTTTAAAATATATATATTTTATTGATTTTTACAGAGAGGAAGGGAAAGGGATAGAGAGTTAGAAACATCGATGAGGAAAAAAAAATCCATCAGCTGCCTCCTGCACACCTACCACTGGGGATGTGCCCGCAACCAAGGTACATGCCCTTGACTGGAATCGAACCCGGGACCCCCCCTAGTCCGCAGGCCGACGCTCTATCCATTGAGCCAAACAGGTTAGGGCTCCAAATTGTATTCTCACTAGTGGGACTTGAAGACCCTGAACTAGTTAGCGTCTGGCCAGGACATTGTGGCCACGTGTCTGAGTGTGGAGTCCTCTGAGGAGGAGTTTGCCCATTGCTCGGCTTACGCTTTGGAGAAAGACTTCCAAGTGTTTTGCCCATTTTTAAATTGAGTTGTTTGCTCCTTTGGTGTTGAGTTGTCGGAGCTCTTTATACATTCTGGATATTAATCCCTTATCTGATACATTAATGCCTTATCTGATTTACCAATATTGTCTTTATCCCGTGGGTCCCCTTTTACTCTGACTAAATTAAAACAAAAGTTTTTGATCTTGATGAAGTTAACTTCTCTCTCTTTTTTCTTTCCGACGTCTCTTTTTCCCTGGTTTTGTGTTTGCACCTTAATTCATCTCCATCTAGCATACGCAAGATTATACAAACATACCTTAACTGTTCAGTCCGGCTTATCATTTACCGTTGTCCCGAGAATTCCCGAGAATTCCCGAGAATTCCCGAAAGCAAGAGAAATCTTGCTTCGCGGGCCAGGCTCTTGGGGACCCGGTCTGTTAGATGTGCTGTGATAGATACAAAGAACAATAAGGAACCGCCCAGAAGGTGCCCTGGGCTGGCCGCAGGGGGCCAGCAAGCTGACCGCCCCATTCTGCGGCCAACCTCTCGCCAACGGGGAGCCCTGTCCGCCTCCGTGGCCAGCTGCCACCGGCCCCACGGTGTGAATGGCGAGGAAGTGGGGCCGGGGGCTGGCCGGGCTCCAGGATGCAGCCTCTGCTGGCATGGGACCAGGCAGAGGGGGGGGACACACTCTTGTGAGAGAAATAATGCGAGCTCCAAAACCTATAATTCCCAAGTTGTTTTTTTTTTTAAAAGATTTTTCAACCAAACTGTGCTTTTATCTTTGAATTCTGAATGGAAGATTGTTCGCACAGCTAAGCGGCCGCCGAGGCCAGGCCAGAGAAAACAATGTGCAGCGGCCCTCCTCCGAGTAACCAGAAACTGTTGGCTCCGAGGAACCCGGCCGGCCGGGGAACCAACCTGCTGGGAGGCGTTTTCCGAGTAACTCCGAGCAACGGCCTGAATGTAAATCCTCCCGCTGGGGAATGGCACTTTGGCAAATGAAGACCCTAATTAGAGATGGAAGGGTTTCTGTTTTGTTTTTTCTTTAATCCTTACCCCGGGGCCTTTGCAGGGCCGCCATGTCTCTGCTTGTGTGCAAAGAAATTTCCAGCTCCTCTTTGTAACAAGATCCTCTTTTGGGAAAGAAGCAACAAGCTGACAATGTGGGCCCACCGCAGCCAGGGGGACCCTGCCGCCGGCCTAACCCAAAAACAAAGAGCTCCGTCCAGGCCAGAGGGTCTGGGGCACCTGGACTGGCCCGTTCGTTGGAAGTTGTTGGCCAATTTGGGATCTCATGCGCCTCCCCGCCCCCCCTAACCTCTCACCCCTCCGCCCCACGAGACACTCGAATCCATGCTTAGACTGCAAGGAAAGTTGCTTGAAGTCCCCAAGGAGGACAGAGTGTGAGCACAATGCAGAGCAGAGCAGTAAGAGAACTGCAGCTCTGAGGCGCCAAGGCCAAGGTTGAGTTTGAAAAGGGACCCTCTTACCCCTCCAGCCTTCCACACGGTTCTTTCTTGGCCTGTCCGATCTGGACAGTGCAACGGGCTGTGTGTTGTTGTTGTTTTTCTTTTCCAATTGGTCTCAGTTCTCAGAATATCCAGAAGCATCCCATGTGTGGAGAACCTGCACGTACCAGTTTTGTTCTGACATGGGTACTTCATCAGCTCCCCCAGGTTCCCTTAGGGCCTTAGCATGGACGATCTCGCTCATTTTCATTTCTCTTTGGTCCTAGAAAGACACCAAGTGAGCAGTGTTCTTGGGGCCCCAAGTTCTTCTCTGAGGCATCTGTCATCCTTCGTGTTGGCAACTGTGAAAAGGCTCGTGGGAATTTTGTGTTTCTGGGTATTTTGTGTGCCGTCGAGGCTGTTGACTTAGCAGGGAGGGGCAGGATGCTTGTGCCCAAATGACTTCAAACCTCGGGAGAAGTTACACGTTTTCGAGGCAGCTCTAGAAAGGATGCTTCTGGATGGCTGCGCCATGCTGAGACCGGGCTGGGCTCTGTCCAGTAGAGTCTTCTGGAATGTTCACAGCTCCGTGAGCTGGTGGGCACCCTGCTTTAAAATGAGTGCACCGAGTCTTGGGAGAAGAGACGTAGCTGCAGCCACCACACGTAGCTCTGTCCAGGCCCCACATTCACGTCAGACCTGCTCCTTCTGATCCCCCTCCATTCTCCTTGGCACGTCAGCTCTGTCCTTGGAGCTAGAAGTTCAGCCTGCAAATAGTGGTGTCCCACGGAATCATATGCAGAAGGACAGGCTGGCCAATCCTAACCCACAGTCCACCCGCCGCTGGTGAGAAGCCCAGTGCTGCCCGAGAGCTCCCGTTCCCGGTGGCCACACGCCGCTGGGCGTGTCCTCTGCGTTTATTTCCCAGAAGTCCCCGGCCGGCTCATGCTTTCTGAAGTCGGGTTTCAGGGAATCCCGAGATGTTTTCTTGCTCAGCTCTGTGCTTGTGGTCAGGCTGCTGCAGCTTCTGAGAGTAACAGCGGCCCAATCTGTTGGCTGCCCGGCAAAAAGATGGCTCTGGCTGGTCACTGTCCCTGTCCCAGCATCTCATTCTTGGTTTAATTTTCAGTGGGGCTCGGAGGAACAACTTCAAGTTATTAGGAAACAGGTGGATCTGAGAGTAAAAAGAAAATGTGAATTTTTAGTTGATCCTTTTAAAAGGATAAGACAAAAACAACAACAACAAAAAAACCCTTACCAATAGGTCCTTGATTTACTAGTACTCTGTTCTTTGAGAAGTATGGTTCTTAATGGCAAGGTATAGTAGCAACTTTACTTTTGTGGTTATAAAAAAAAAATCTTTGCTAATATACACTCTTAGTCAACGTTGTATCAAACTGAAATTGGAGGTGGTGCTGGGGTATTCTGATAATTTGCATGTCAGCCTGCACTTTGACCTATCAACAGCTTGTATCGTGACCTGATAAACTTCTAATGACCGTGAGTTTGGAAAGAGGCTCGGATGTCAGGAACCAAATTTATGACAGATTTTTAGATTCTTTCGGAGGCCGTAAGCTGACACTATGGAGTACACGGAACAGTACTAGGTTTATGACGATGCTGCTTTATTTCCTACATTGGCATGAGGGACTGGGCGGAGGGGTCTGGGGGGCCTGGTTTGCAGTGGGCACCGTTCTCTGATGTAAACAGCCAGGAGTATCACCGAATATTGGTGGTAGCTTTCCAGCGCGGCCGAGCGTTGTTAAAAATGTGAAAAATATCCCCGTGCTCAGAAAAAAACAGAAACTGTGCAGAAGTCTTAGGAGTCTTCATATTGTTCCCTAAATATCTTTCCCCTGTATTTTTCCTCTGCCCTGGTCATTTCCATGTTGCCCTAAAGTCACAGATATCCCAAGTGCTGCCATGGTAACAGTGAGGATCCTAGCCAAAACCTTGCCCCCAGGAAGAGCTGAGAAATGTCTTATAAACACTGTTGTTTTTCTTGCTTTGGGGTTGTGCCTCCCCTCCCCCATTTTATTTTATTTTAATATGTTATTATTGATTTCAGACAGGAAGGGAGAGGGAGAGAGATAGAAACATCGACGATGAGAGAGAATCATTGATCGGCTGCCTCTTGCACGCCCCACACTGGCCCACAACCAAGGTACATGCCCTTGACCGGAATCGAACCTGGGACCTTTCAGTCCACAGGCCAACACTCTATCCACTGAGCCAAACTGGTTAGGGCATGACAATTGCTTTTAAACCCTCTGAAAGTTATAGAATATGCTGTGTGATATAAAAGGATGCATATACAGAACCTTTATTCTAATAATTGCTAACACTTACCACTTGGTGTTTTATAACGCTTAGTTGTAGCCTAAGAAATCCGAAGATTAATGGAAATCAGGTCTCAGGGTATTATTGCTTCGGGTTAATATGCTTCCTTCTTTCCCTCCCAGCGGCTTTAAGAAGGGAAGGAGGCCGGGGTGTAGGGGAGGGGAGGGTGATGAAAACCAAAGCCGCTTTGGCTGATGAGGTTGTATTTTATACTCCAAACTAAATAATGTTGCAAGAGGTCAGCTGGTCATTACTTAAAGGTCGTTGTCACAGTTCACGGGAGCTTCCCAGTGCGTTGACCTGTTGTTCCCTGGAGAATCTGGAGACCAGATGAATGAAGCATCCTGCCGGCCCACGGCGGGTGCGCTGGGAGGGTGAGGCGGGATCTGCCCACCTCAGGAAGGCGGTGTGGAGCGGGTCACCGTGGGCGAGAGAACTTTCTCATTAGGAAAAGTGAACGGGAAAGCAAGGCTTTGCCGGGGCCAGGGGTGGCCGCTCTAGTCAACAAAAGGTTCTGCTGGAACCTACTTCCTTCGTTCTACTGAGTGGAGTCTTGCTAACACTGAATAATTACAGCAGGAAAAGCCCCAATGAGGCAAACCTTTCCCTTGTGAGGGTTAATTTAAGGGTTCAGTTTAATGGGACCTGAGATAGAGCTTGAATTTAGGGATTTTTTGCAAATTACCTGTTGGAGGCAATGGAAACAGATGCGGGTTTGTTCCTTGATACGCGAGGGACCTCTTCGTGTTTAAGAGTGATTACTGATGAACGGGGCGGGGGTTTCAAATGAGACGTTTTCATCTCCTGATGAGAGAGCTTGCCCCAGCAGAGTGGAGGGGGTGCTGGCTTATGTTGGGGTGAGCTGTGGGCGGAGGGGGGCCGCTGTGTCTCAGAGCACTGTGACGGAGGGTTTAGGAGAGCAATGAAGGCAGAAGGCAGAACCTAAGCAAGGAGGTGTTTGTGTGCCTTCATTTTTCACAAATGGGGCGACCGGGTGGTTGGGGCACACAGTGCTCAGAGGCAGACAGCAGGAGGGCAGGTACCCGCGGTAAAAGGAGTCCAAACTAAGGTGAGTTCTGAACGTGAAGGAAAGGGGTTGGGGAGTTGATCTGAAAAGGGCAGGAGGGTAGCTGGGCAGTATGTGTGGGATGAACTGGAAAAGAATGGAGGCAGAGAAACCTCATGTGCTACAAGGTGGCAGGGATGCGAAGGGAGGGCCTACCTGAGAGTGGTCCATTACGGAGGGAGAATTGAGCAAAGTGGAGGGGGGTTGGGGGGGGGGAGGGCTGTGAGAGGAAGGAAAGAAGACTTGGGTTTCTGGATTAGCATGATGGCCGTTCCGTTAATCTGAGACAACTAACATTGCTTTGAGAGGCACTTGATGACTGGTTTTGGTTGCATTGGATCGTTGGATCAGAGCCCTGGAATTCAGGGAAGGGGTACGGCTGGAGATGAAGGTTGGGAACTCATTAGGTGGGAATGTGTAGTCAAACCAAGAGTCTGAATGAGCTTGACTGGGAAGAGAGAGGGGACCAGCACAGGACTTGAAGGGATGATGAGAGGGGAAAGCCAATAAAAGAGACAGAGGGAGAGTTAAGGAGAGAGAGATGTAAATAGGCCATCAGTGTATGGAAATTTCCAGAGGCAAACAGTGAGTGAGTGGGACCGTGTGAGAGTCCGCAAAGGGAAGCGGAACATCCGAGAGAGAGAGAGAGAAGGGAAGCAGACTGGTGGGCACACAGCAGTGTTAACGGGACTCGGGGGCAGCACAGAGGACAGCCCAGGTGAGGTAGCATTGACCTTGAGCATTCAGCCAGCACAGGTGTGTAACAAACTGCCGAGAAGCACAGTGTTTTAAAATCAGCAATAGCTTTCATTAGTTCGTGATTCTGCGAGTCTGGACCCCCTGGGCTGACTTCTGTGTCTGTCCTTAGTGTCTGGGGCCTCGCTTGAAGCAGTTGTGCCCTCTCTGCATGTGGTCGCTCAGCATCCAGAAGGGCTGAGAGAGGAAGGGAAGAAGACAGGTTTCTGGATTAGCATGATGGCCCGGGCTTTTTCACCGGGTAGCTTCGGGGTTCCCAGCAGCGAAAGAGGCCAAACCCAAGGCACAGGACAAGCTCAGGCCCCTGCGTGCATCCTATTTGCTGATGAGCCATTGGCCAGAGTGAGTCACATGACCAAACAGATTCAGAGGCTTTAGAACATAAACTCCACCCCTTGATGGGAGGAGCCAGAAAGTATCCTGGCCTCTTCTCCCAATCTACTCTGACAGGTGTGAATTTCTTGTTCCACTTGGCAGGAGAAGCCATGTGATTCTTTTTTATTATTATTAAATATATTTTATTGATTTTTTTACAGAGAGGAAGGGAGAGGGATAGAGAGTTAGAAACATCGATGAGAGAGAAACATCGACTAGCTGCCTCCTGCACACCCCCAAGGTACATGCCCTTGACCGGAATCGAACCTGGGACCTTCCAGCCCGTAGGCTGATGCTCTATCCACTGAGCCAAACCAGTTTCGGCGGCCATGTGATTCTTTAGATCAATTGTGTAACTCTCCATGGAGCCAGGAAAAATGGAAGATCACAATGGAGCAGTTTAAATTATGAAGACCCAGATAATGGTGGAGAGGTTGTTGCAGTTCTGCTCCGAATGAAAGCTGAAAGGAGGTCAGGGGAAAGCAGCGCCACTTGTATTCAGGAGATCAGGCTAAAGCAATTACTACAGACATCGATACACCCGGTCAAAACGCAACGCTGAGCCCCCTCTCAAAGCAGCATTGTCTGCCTGGCAGCCATCAACACCTCTTCCTGCCGTTACTCATTTAAGACGAGACTCGTAGCTGCTATTAATTGGTACCTACCGATGCCAAGCACTTATATCGGTGAACCATTTGATCTCCTCGGGAGCCTTAGGAAGTCCTGTCACTATCCGGGTTCTGCAGAGGAGCAAACTGAGGATCAGACCGGTAGCGACTTGCCCAAGGGCACCTATGTCGTACTAGATCTAGGAATTCTAAAAAATCCCTTGGGCCACTGGGGTCCCTGACTATGGGCAGCAGTAGCAATGGCACAGACACGTGCGCACACAGCCCCTCGGCAATCCTGACCACCCTCAGGTGGATGTAATATTCTCTGGGGCATGCCAACCTTGGAGGGCTACTTGCTTCTCAGAGTCTTTGCAGGCTCCGTATCGCTGGTCCAGCTTTCCCGTTCATCCGGGTTTACTGAGAATGGACTTGTGTCGGGATATTGAGGTGGTTTGAGATATCAGAAGGCGGTATTGTCTTGCTCAATCTGGACTATTTGTAAAATGGGCTTGAGAATTTTCCTAGTATATGAACTAAAATTCACAGCATTCGTTTATTTATGTCATAAAAATTGTGCTTCTAAGCGATCAGAGCAATAATGGGAAGAGAGTATTTGTGGATTCTCCCCCACCCCTGTTTGTTTGTTTTTTAAGTTCTGTATTGAAGTATAATAGATAATAAACACCATATTTAAAGTGTACAATTTGATAATCTCTCTCCCTCTCTCTCTCTCCCTCTCTCTCTCTCTCTCTCTCTCTCTCTCTCTCTCTCTCTCTCACACACACACACATTCACACACACACACACACACACACTGCACACACGCACATACACATCATGAACTTTCCATCACTCTAAAAAAAGTTCCCTCAAGTGCCTTTCAGGGCCCCCCCCCCCCCTTTGTCCCTCACCAATCTCCAGACAACCATTATCTGCCTTCTCCTACTGTAGTTTGAATTTTATAGTCTCGTATAAATGAAATTATACAATATCTGCTCTTTAATCTGGCTCCTTTACTCAGCATAATGACTTTGCGATTCCTCCATGTTGGTTGTATCAGTAGTTTATTCCTTTCTAAATAAGAAAAGGGAGCGCTGCTTCTTTTACTCTGAACCGGGGCCAGGACTATTGAAGTTACCTACAAAATTGTACATTAACCAACTAATGCCAGTGATGAGTTAATCTGTAACTTCATCTGTTAGCTGTTAACATGACCCCCCAACCTCACCTCCTCCTGACTGTCAGACCCTGATCCTGGGCACACTTCCCCTCGAAGCTGAAAACAAAGTTGGGGTCTTGGGCTCCTAGTATTTCTAAGTCTTCGTCGGTCCCTGCCCACCTTCATACCTGAATGTATGACAGGGCTGTGTATGTGATGTGTTCATGACAGGGCTGTGTATGTGATGATACGACCTGCAGAATAGCAGGGGCTGGGCGCTCGGCTTCAGTTAATTCTGCGTTTTAGAAGTTGGAATTATGCCCAACCTCAGTGGAAGCGAACTCTGTATAGGGGGGAAATTAGAGAGAGGACTTCTGTTATTGTTTCAAAAGTACTCACCTGAGTACTTTTTTTATAATGAATTCAGTTGGTACACGTGAAATTATTTTAATTTACACATCTTTTAAAGACGAAATCTCCTTTCTGAGCTAACATACACCTGTTCTCAAGCAAGATCATTATAGTCAACATTCTTCCTTTCACAAGTCATCTTTTAAAAATTCTTCCCTTAAATGTCCTGCTTCAGATCTCTTCGTATAGGAATGTCCTAGCAATGACTGTTTAAAATAATACACGGAATATTTATGTTCTTACTACTAGGTGCTGGTTAAATATACCTTTCAGTTACTTATGGAAAACTAACACTCGAGTGCCCTAAGTTATGATTTTCCCCAAAAAAAGAAAAACTTGGACATGCCAAAACTTAATGGTCTATAAAGGAGTGGGGGGCAGGGTTGACAGGATATAGTCAGTTCTGAGTTGAACGCCCTCCCCTGCTGCCAGCATACTCTGACCTTGGGAAGTCACTGCATCCTTTGCAAAGCGAGGACATGGGACTAGGTTAAGGTGACCAGATTTTAACATTGGTAAAGCGGGACACTGACCGGGGGCGGGGGGGGGGGGGATTCCTTGATTGAAAATTTGGTCTATATGGAGCCACAAAAATTTTCATAGAACGCAAAAATAGTATTGTAATTTTTGCTGCCCCTGTATAATACGAGTACTGTCTGCTAAATTCAAGAAAATTTATGTATTTATGAAATAAATAACTTACCTAAATTATCTGAATAGCTAATTTGTAATGACATCACTTGTTTAACTAGTTTACTAGCATGCAGTACGATGTGTATTGTCTGAGAGACAGTGACAAAATGTTTGCCAATCCCAAACATGCCATTGTTCATTAAGTCCAAACAATGGTGGTCGAATTCTAACAACTGGTCAACAATGTGAACTTTGATAAGCAGTTCTCAACAATTATTTGTTATTATTAAAGTTTAACATTATAAAATTAACAAAAATAATATAAAAGTCATATCCTGGCTAAATAGCCACATGGCCGCCTAAAACTGTATATTCTCTTCTCGTTCCCCCGCCTTTCCCTAGCTTGTCATGCATTCTTTCCAAAAATCGGGACTGTCCGCCAAAAGCAGGACGTCTGGTCACCTGAATCTAGTAGGGTAGCTACATGAAACTGTGGGAAGAGTGGCACCCCCAGAAGGCATGGAAGCTCTGGGCCTGGCCCCGCGTCTCACCCATCTGTCTGTTCATGAGTTATATTCTTTTTAAAAAATATATGTGTTTTATTGATTTCAGGGAGGAAGGGAGAGGATGATGGAAACATCAATGAAGAGAGAGAATCATGGATCCGGTGCCTCCTGCACACCCCCTACAATTGATAAAAATATATTTTTAAAAATAATAATCAAGGAACTGAAATGAAATGCAGGAAATCATCTTGACAAGGCACAAAATTGTTCTCTAGGCAGGCTACTTAAAAAGATAACCAGCGCCCTGACTGGTTTGGCTCAGTGGATAGAGTGTCGGCCTGCGGACTGAAAGGTCCCAGGTTGACTTTGCCGACCACTGGTACAGAACTGGCTTTTTGCTGTGAGAGATGAGTTTGCTGGCCCAGCCACACGGGCATGAACCGCAGCTCAGAAAACATGGAAGCCCGTCCGTACCAGTCAGTCACTGTCAGCCCTGGACTGGCCCAGGGCTCCCCCCTCTCCTGGCTCCCCATCCCACCGCCAGGACCAGCACCAACCCGTCTCCCCGGACCCGGAGCCACAGGGGGAAGGGGGCTCTGGTCCCATCTCCCAGGCCCTTCCACACGCACCACTGCACCCCAAGCAGCTGAGCTTCCATCTGTTTTAAATCACGGCCTCAGGTGAGGCTTTGCTGGGGAAAGTACTCAGTGTGAAAACCATTGAAAACCAGCTCAGGGTCAGCCCTCAGGCCCCTGCGAGCTTGCAGGTCCGGTTTTGTGATGGAGCCGTTCCCCCTCACAGGCTCCTCAGGAAGCGGTGCGGGTGCAGGGGGCGCCCCAGTGGCTCAGGAAGGGCCCAGTGGAGGGAAAGCCCCCCTGGGACTGGGAGGGTGAGGAAGGGCATTCCAGGAGGAGGAACTGCAGGTGCGAAGGCTCTGATTCTTTTTTCAAAAAGTCCGCGTTTCTAACGGTCACCCCTTCAGGCTGAACGGTCCTCAGCCACACGGACTCTCAGCCCTGGAACAAGGTTCCGGAAATATGTGCTCTTCAATCCCAATCCAGGACTGAAAGGCCCTTCATCGATTCAGATGGACCATAGTCAAGGTCGCTGTTGGGTCAGCGGCCCCCTCTGTCCCTCTGCATGAGGACTGCAGTGCCTCTCCAGGTGGCCACCTTGGCTCCTGGGGCCAAGAGAAGCAGGCTCGGTCTCTTCTGGATGTGGCTCATCGGTCCTTCCAAATGGTCCAGCCGATGGGGGGGATGCATTTGGACTCCTTTAGCCTCAAAAGGATGCTAGCCGGTCTCCACGTCCTCATGATGGTTGGGCGCTCTTGAGCCAGTGTTGGCATCTTCTCCAATTATCTGCGTGTTCTGGGGGGGTTAGCCCAGCACCTGTAGTTTCTCAGCTGTCTCCTCTTACCCACAAACTAGTCTGCCAACCTCCTGGATCCTAAAACAAAGGGGTAAGCACCTGGATCATGACCCAGCTCTTTTCCTGTTCCCTTTGAGATTTCCCCAACAGGGTAATTGATAGAGATTATCCCTGATTCCCTTAATATAACCTTTTCGCTCTTTCCTTTTCCTGGGATTAAGGTGTTCCTGAACAAGAAGTCCCTTTCTCCATGACACCATCCCCGACCGGTTATTGACCGAAGGAAGCCGTCTAGCCCCACTCCCCCCCTGTGGTTCACAGCCCCTTCCAGTCTCTTCCACAGGAATGATTTTCAGAGTCATTAACTGGTTTTATTTTCAATTTTCCACAATATTAAAGGCTATTAAACCATACTTTAAAATTAATCTGTCTTCTTGAAGTGATAATTGCCCATATACTTATTGTTGAATATAAGTGTTCGTGTTGAGTAGATCTCTTAATATTTGCTGAGTGAGGGTTCCGAGGCAGCGTGCTTTTACTGTTGAGATGAGCCATTCAAGGGATGAATGAGGTCTGACTTAAGGTGAAGACATGTGGACTCTGTCAGCAAGTACCTTTCCTTCTCCCCCCTCCCCCCCCCCCCACTTCCCCTTCTCCCTCTCTCTCTCTGTTTCTGTCTCCCTCCCACACCCCACCCCATTCTAGGAGTATTTCTTGCTGTGCATTTTAGGGTCTCTAGTGTGACTCCTGGAGCTCCTTGAGGAGAGAACTAGAACTCTTAGGACTGGGTCTTTTCGGCATACGCTTCTACCCTCAGGACAGGTGTTCAGGAAGTGTGCTCCATTGGCAAATCCTGGGACGGACAGTCACTTACAATTCAGCTCTTTGCCTGGAAGCACCCAGCCGTCAGACTGAGCCTTGTGTAGGGGTCAGGAAACCCCATCCCCAGAGAATAAAATGTCAGGCAGTGATCCAGAAATGGCCATAAACCACAGGGGCCGCTTGGGTGCTGGGTATCCGAAACTCCCCCGTGGACACACTGGCTGCTACCGAGAGACAGCCGAGTCACAGATGGCAGTCAGGGTTTGTATGCTGGCCTCGGGAGCGGACCAGAGATGCCTGATCACCAAGCCTCGCCTTTTGTGAGCCCTTCCTTTCCGGCTCATGGTGTGCGTCCGGAAGGTCTGTCGCCGCAGCCCGGCTCCTGGCCAGCCTTCCCTTCCTCCCGGGCAGCTCGGTCTTCACGAAGCCCCTCCTGCCCATGCCAGCCCGTAACTCACACCCTCGCCCTCCAAGCTCATCTCTCCCAGACCTGCTTCTGAGCATCTTTCAAGGCGGTCTCTCACACATTTGAGCTCTCCATCCATTTGTCTTCCTTGTTGGTCTAACTTCCTTCCTCTAAACCAGTAGATGGATTGCTCACTCTGCGCAGGAGAGAACTCACCCCTTCTCTCCCTCCTCTCCCCTCTCCCCCCCACTGCTTTGCAGCCCGGTCGGGGTGCCCAAGAACATCGTGCTTTCCAGCTCCTGTCCGTTCTCGGCCTCAGGAAGGCTAGCCCAGTGCCTTTTGGGCTTTCCTCCTTCCCCTCGCATCACCACCACCATGGTGATGACTACTTATTGAGTGCCAGGACTGGAATGCATTGGGGGAAATGAGAGTGTAGTTTCATCATGGCCTTGAACTCGGCCTGTAGACATGGGATTTGGGATTCGTTCTTTTCATAAACACTGAAGTATGGCCTTTCTGGGATTACGTTGAACCCTTTATCTCAGCTGCTACGGCCGCCGGCATCCCCAGTCCCTGTCACTAGAATTGTTCCTAAGGACAAAAGCTGTCATGACTTATTATAGGGAAGTGGGTATTAGCTGAGCTGTTGTTGGCATCCAAGTTCTGGGACTTGGTTAACTCAGTTCACAGAGTGTTTGAAAGCGTGTGTTTTGTGAAGAAAAAAAAAATGGGGCTTAAACTTGAAAATGGTGTCCTTCAGATTCTCAGCTTTTGAAGTATTTATCATTTATCGCAGAAGACTTCTGGAACTTGCATTCTGTTGCTCTGTCCTGCCCTTGTTCAAGGTCCTGGGACCCCCGTGGAGTCCAAATATCATTGCAGCCAGAGGCCTAGCCACGGAGCCTCTGCTGTGAACCCCAGTATCTTGCCCCATAAGGCATAGACAATGGCTCTTGTCTATCTGGTTTGGCTCAATGGATAGAGTGTCGGCCCAGGTTTGATCCCTGTCAAGGGCATATACCTTGGTTTCGGGCACATCCCCAGTAGCGGGTATGGAGGAGGCAGCTGGTGGATGTTTCTCTCTCATCGATGTTTCTAACTCTCTATCCCTATCCCTTCCTCTCTGTAAAATAAATAAATAAATAAATAAATAAATAAATAAATAAATAAATAATATAAAATATATTTTAAAAAAGAAAGAAGCTACCCAGGATGTTCCCAGATGCTGCTGGGGTGACAGCCATGACCACCTTCCTGTTTTGTGCCATGGCATCATTTCTCGCCCGACACTGGGTGTTCTGTGTGTATATCAGTACACACAGTCTCATCAACTTCCAGAACCCCGCAGAAGGTGGAGTCACTGTGGCTCTGGAGAGCCCGCTGCTCTCCGCGGGAACTGGGCCTGCAGGGAGGATCAGACGGGATACCTCAGCTCTCCTGCCCGGAGAAGAGACAAATCCCGTTCTCACACAGCCCAGCCGAGGGCCAGGCGCCCAAAGGAGATCCGCATCCTGTATCCAGAGGAAGGAGATGGTGCCTCAATGCTTACCGCGTGCCGGCATCTTCTCCTCTGGTCTCCCATCAGCTGTGAGCACACCTCCTCTCAGTATTAGCCCATCTGCAGGTGAGCGACGGGGAGCGCAGAAAGGCCCCCACACCTGCTGGGTAAGGGGCGCAATGTGAGGTGACCGCTCCTCTCCCTCCCCTCCCGCAGCCCCCATGGCCACGCCGAAAAGCACGTGGGGCTCACGTGTTGAGTGTTGACAGTCATGTTTCTGTACGTGCACACATCTTCCTCTTGCTTGATTTTGGAAACCCCTAGGATAACCTGAGTTTTCCTCTAGCCTGAGCTTATGGAGAGAGGCCGCGGTCCAGTGTCACCTCCCTACATCGTGGCCGGAGGACGTCACCTCTGAGCGCCCAGCTGCCAAGTAGGGATCACCGCCCCCTCGCCCGCCGCCGGCGGGGATGCCCTGCGGATTCAGCGCCATTTGAAAGCACTCACCGCCCTGCCTGGGCCATAATCGGGACTTTCCCTCTGGGGTCTGACGCTGTGGACCCCAAGACAAGGCAGAGCGGCCTGCTCCTAAAACTCTGACCGCCCCCAGGGAAGAGGTCAGGGGGGAAGCCCTTTCTAAGCCATTCCTGGGGTTCCCCGCGTTCCCCCAAGACGCCCCCGTGCTGGCTTGCAGACCACTTCCCCGGGACCCCCTTTGGGGCAGACCGCCCTGGCAGCACACCCCTCTTCCCGAGCAGGGTAGGCTGACCTTGGCCTTGAGGCTGGGGTGCCCTCACGTGTAAGTGCCCCGGGAAAGCCCAGCGGCTTCGTGCAGTTTGGGGTCCAGCGGCTCTCAGCCCTACCTACGTTTTCAAACCAACCGAGACGCTTTTGGGAAAACGTGGCTGCCGAGGTTCCATTCCGCGTGGATGAGATCGTCATTTCTCGGGGCAGGGCTCTGGCGTGGGTATTTTCTAAATCTGCCCAGTGGCCTCCCAGTGGGCCCGGGCTCAGCCCTCCAAGACAGCCTGTCCTCTTGGCAAAAGGGAGGCTCCCGTAGGGTCTTCAGACTGTTGTTCCCTGCGAAGCCCGATTCCGCCACCCAATTAACACTTGTTTACAATTAAACAAGCGGTCCCCCGCCCTGTGCATGCGGGAGAAGGGGGTGGTCCTCTTTGAAGTGTCTAATTGCCGACTTTATATACCATTTGGCCCGAAGTGGGACTTCTGGAAACTCGACTCAAGATAGCAACAGACAAGCTCTTCCAGAAGCTTCCCTTCCTGGCGGGGACATCCCTGAAACAACCACCCACTCCCCGCGCAGCGCCCTGGAAGGGGAGGAGGGCGGGGGGGCGAGGACAGGTCTCCGGGACCTGGGTGCTCCTGGTCAGGTGCTCCGACAGAGAGGATCATTGTATTTGGGGGGAAGCGGTCTACATGTCTACATGTTTTAGATCAGTGTTTCCCAAACTTCTCTCATGATGAGAATCACCTGGTGGAGTTGTTAAAACACAGATTCCTGAATCCCAACTAAGAAGTGCTAAACTAGAATTTTTGGGAACATATAGGTAAAATTGTATACTTAACTAGTGCTCTAAGACAGATGTTATATACAGAGCACTAAGTTAGGTATGCAATTTTACCTATATGTTCTCAAAAATTCTAGTTTAGCACTTCTTAGTTGGGATTCAGGAATCTGTGTTTTAACAACTCCACCAGGTGATTCTCATCATGAGAGAAGGTTGGGAAACACTGTTTTAGATGAAGATCTAGGGGAAATGCATTTCCTCTTGACACCCAGCACTTTCCCACCGTGAAAAGGGTCCATCCAGCCCGTGACAATGGCCGTGAAGTGCAGCCGCTCCTGCCGGCTCCTGTAATTGGGAGACATCAAGCGGGGCTGCTGCATAGTTTGAGAAGAACACTTATTTAAACCTGAATAACACTTATTTAAACCGAGGCAGCCCTCACCACTAACTCAGCCGCTGAGTGCTCCCCGCCGCCGCATGCCTCCGAAATAGATCAGCATAATCTCAACGGTGACAGCCTGCATCCTCTCGGTCCGGAGCTCAGAACGGGCAGCCCACGGGAGGGGAGCCCGGGAGGCTTAATGACTTTAATTATCGGCGAGAAATGCCTTCCCCCGTGGGTGGGAGGGAGGGATGGAGGGAGGGGTGCGGCCGCCCGCCCGGCCGGGTCAGGGAAGGCCGGATGGGAGCCCGCCCCGTGGGTGGGGAAGGGCCTAGGGGCGGGGTAAGCGGAGGGGCAGGGCCTCGGGTGGGCGTGGAGGAGCCGGGCTGCAGGAGGAGGGTGGGGCGGGGGGAAGGGGAGGAGGGAGCCTGGAGCGGGAGGCCGCCTGGGCCTCCCAGTTCTGAGCCGTGTTTGTGGCTTCAGCGCTTTGATCTCCTGCCAGGGAAACCTGGAAGGTCAGGCCGGGCTGCAGCCAAGCCCCGGAGCGAGGAGCCGGTGGAGCGGACTGGGCTGCACCAGCCACCCTCACACCCTGCACCCACCCCCTTTCACCCGCCCCCTCCCCCCCAAAGCGGAACCGCCTGGCCCAGGCGACCCGGCAACCCCCCGCGCCTACCCACCCACCCACCCCGGTTCTTCTGCAGCTGTTTGGTGTGCGG
The DNA here is from genome assembly GCF_964339955.1 of Pipistrellus hanaki. NCBI lineage: Eukaryota > Metazoa > Chordata > Mammalia > Chiroptera > Vespertilionidae > Pipistrellus > Pipistrellus hanaki. The sequence goes on along the minus strand of NC_140521.1, from coordinate 3,532,839 downwards.
ATCCCCGTTGGGCAGTGGATCAGAAAGTGAATTAAGCAAATGCCCTGCCAGTTTGGTTTGGTGAAAAGAACCTGGTTATTTTTTTTTTTATTTTTTTTTAAGCTGAGCGCACCCCCCTCCCTACAAGTCCCTCCGGAGTGGCAGGTGGTTCCCCTGTGGTTGGTGTGTGTTAGGGTCCCTCCCCTCCCCCCCCTATCCCCCCCCACACACACACACACACACACCGGCTCCCTCCTGGGCACCCGGACTTTCTCACCGGCTCCCCGTGTGCTGTGGGGTGTGACCTCATTTCCTTTGCAATGAAAGGTAGGAAAACAGGGCCTGGGTGAGAGGGGCCTCCCCAGCCCCCGCCCGGGCGAGAGAGCCTCCTGGCAGGCCGTGACTCATGCTTCAGGGAACGGCGGCTGAGCAGAGAGATCAGAGCCCGGAGCCTGGGTGGTCAGTGCACAGCGGAGACGCTGGGAGTGGAGGGAAGGAAAAAGTGAGGAGGGGAGCTTTGAAATCCCCTCGGCGGCCTCCGGAGAGACGGGCATAAAGGGACCCTGTGAGTCCCCACTGTTCGGGCTCGGGGAGGACAGCCAGGAGGGGCGGATGGGCACCGGACGTGGCCAGTCTCTGGGAGCGGCCGGCTGGTCCCGGCTGGTGTTCACAGCCCCTTGCCCCTCCCTGACCACAGGAGCAGGCCCTGCCCACCGCGGTGGCAGCATGAGCAGGGCTGGGCCCTGGCGCCCTGCACTCCTGGGCGAGTGTGCGAGGCTCGGGGTGGTCTCATTGGGTTTGGGGTGAGAATCTGCCCCCTTGTCTCCCAGAAAGCCTTGCTCCAGACCCTCCCCCAGCTGGGGCAGGCCGGCCGCATGCAGGCTCTCCCTCAGGTGGACGCCATCAGGCTTAGGTCTTCAGCGCAGGGATAACGGAAGGAGAGAGAACACTCCGGCCTCTCTCTCATGCCACTGGTGCCATTCGCTCCCGCGGCCGTGCCCGGGGTGGTCACTTTGTCATTCTGTCGGCTTCCCTTTGGTGAGAGTTCTAAGGGGGTTTGCATTCCTCCCTCGGAGGAGAGTGTCAGAACCAACGCTGCCAGTGCACAGACTTGTTTCTAAGCCTCTGACATCAAAGCTGCGCTCACACAGAGGCCGGGGCCTGATAAAGATCCACCGCCAGGCCAAGCGTTCAGTGGCTGGGGCCAAAGTTGCCTGGAGACTGCGACATCTGCACTGGAGACAGCCACCAGTATGCATCTGCCTGCGAACCAGCCACCCGGCCAAGGCCCAGCGGCAAACCCTCTAGCAGAAGACCTGCCTCGGTTAATAAGAAAGTAGATCCTGAGCATCCGAGATGCAGGCGGTCGGTGTTGAGTTCCAAGAAGACCTGGTAGAGAGTGGGCTTGCTGAGTGTCAGAGTCTAAGGCACATGTGTCAAACACAAGGCCCGCGGGCCAAATCCAGCCCGCCAGGCCTTGCAATGTGGCCCGCACCGCGCTGTCATCACTGCACTCCGCTGTCAGTTTATGACATTGTCAGTTTATGACTGTTCAGTAAACCATTCGGCCCACGATTTAGGCTGGATTTTAGATTTTGGGCCCTTCTCTGATTGAGTTCGATACCCCGAGTCTAAGGTAAAGTGACCAGACGTCCCGCTTTTGGCGGGACAGTCCCGACTTTTAACAATTTGTCCCGTGTCCCGCAGCGTTTTAAAAAAGTCCCGGAAAAATCGGGACTTTTTAATTAATTAATTAATTTATTTATTTATTTATTTTAAATATATTTTATTGATTTTTTTACAGAGAGGAAGGGAGAGAGATAGAGAGCTAGAAACGTCGATGAGAGAGAAACATCGACCAGCTGCCTCTTGCACACCCCCCACCGGGGATGTGCCCGCAACCAACGTACCTGGGACCTTTCAGTCCGCAGACCGACGCTCTACCGCTGAGCCAAACCGGTTTCAGCTCGGGACTTTTTTTTAAAACACTGCGGGACAAATTATTAGAAATCGGGACTGTCCCGCCAAAAGCAGACATCTGGTCACCTTAGTCTAAGGGGACCAGGTGGCCAGGAGGAACAGTCTGGGCGTGGAGTCCAGGGCCCACGGCATTTGACGTTAACCCCAGGGGCAAAAGGCTGCTCCTTTTTAGGTTAATCAGCAAACATCTCGTGGCCTTTTACCCTGCGGCGGGCCCTTTGCTGGGTGCCGGGGACTCGGCAGGAAAGAAGTCTGGCCCATTGGCTGCCCTCCGGTGAGAGAGGCACTTTGAAGTCAACAATGACAGTGTGACGTCAGAAGAGCCGCATGGGGGGCACAGAGTCAGGCCACGGGCGCTACAAGGTGCAGGGGGAATGAGACCTGCGCCGGGTGAAAGGGTAGAGGCTCGCCTTTGCTGGTTGGTGCGGGGTCAGTAGTGCGTTCCTCCGTGGAAAGAAGGCAGGAGGTCCGAGAACTCGGCCTCGTTAGATTGGGAGCTGGAGTATCTCGTTCGTGAGAAGCAGTGGACAGTTACATCTTATCCTAAGAATAGGGCAGAGTCATTCAAGGAGCGTGGTACCCGTCGGATCGGGGACTTAGGACCCTCTGTCACTGAATGGCCATCCCGGGGAGCAGGCACGGTGGGCTAGGGCAAACCCCCAAGGAAGCATGTTGTGAGTCACCTGGAAAGTGTGGTGTGCTGGCCAGGTGGCCGCAGAGGGGACGGACAAACAGTGGGTGGATCTGGAAGATGGAGTCAGCACAACGTGGTGAGCAGTTGAGTGTAGGGGTGAGGGCAGAGGGCTGCGGTGTGACCTGCCCCACTCCGTCCTCGGGAGGGGGACAGTTCCCTGGGGAGGGAGTCCAGCTTGGAGGAAGGTCAGGGTTATGTGAAGGGGCGGCCCATTGCATCCATATCGGCCTGAGCAAGACACGGCCCATGCATGTCCTGGGGACGCAAGCGGAAGCAAAATGCCGATGCCAAGTCATAGGAACCGAGGCACCATTTTGGATTCTCCACAATCATGGTTCCTGCCACCTTGGGTCACACTGTTGGAAGCACGTCAGAGGAGAGCCACAAGAGAACTCCTGGTTGAATAAGAAGGGGAGAGACTTTTCAGCACACTCATTGCTGAGCCAGATCTCTCCCTGCAGGACGGATGGCAGGGGTGTGTGTGACGCAGACACTTCTAGAAGGTCCTGGCTTGTATATTTTTCCCAGGGTCCCCAGCGCATTGTTGGTCCTCTTAACTACTTGGCAGATGGAGCTGTGTGGTGGAGTGTTCTAATAACAATAACCATCTTGTTCAAATGGTGATGCATATATTCTTTATACACTGTTTTCCAGATCAAAATGTAGGTCTCCGTCACATCCCTGTCTTCCCTACCTGAGAGCTACAGCAAGGGAGGGATTGGGGCGTGATTCTTCTCTATCCTTAGTGTACCATGGAGCACATGCCTTGGGTCCCAAAAAACGTCTCCCATGGGGGGTAGGGTGTTGACAGGAATTGCTGTTAAAAGCATGTGTCCCCCAAAATTGGGGGTGCCAGATAGAAAGAGCCTCTAGGGTACCAATGTGCTCTGTGTCAGGATAACAATTCGAGAACGTTCAACATTTCTCGAAGGAGTTCAACCAAGAACATCTGTCATCCTTTGATCCTACTTGAGGTAAAGCTCCTATAGAGATGTGGGCTCAGTGACCCCAGGGCTGTCATCTCTCACTCATCTGCCCATGGACGAAGCTCTCCGGCTATCCCTATGACCCCCTGGCCTTTTCAGAGAGGTCTGCCACCCTGCTGCTCACTGCCAAATGTATCCCCAGGGCCTAGCGCTCACAGTAACCGGTTAATTACTATTGTTCCATAAACTCATAAGTGGCACTGCACCTAGAATTAGACTCCGTTCCCGCCTACTATGCTAATTGGCTTAGTGGAGACAATCCCAGGGCAGCCTGCTTTGGTAGGCTTCATGGGGCGCACAGACTGGTCAGCAAGAGCTAGCTACCTCCCGACTCCATTAGACCAGAGGGCAGGTTAGCCTAGCTCCAGGTGAGGCATTCAAGATGTCTCTTCCCTTTGACTTGAGCAAGACCCCTTGTGGCTATTTATTTTCAGGATGGATGCCGCCAGAAGGTAAGTGTGAGAATAGAAATACGGCGCTGTTCGTAATAGTGGACAGTTAGACGGGTCACCAGGGCAGTACTGCGTGATGGAGTTTCCTTTACCTTTTCTATAACTCGGACCACGTCATCCACTCCTTTCATTTGTACCATTCCATCAGATAAAGTCATCTGGTACAAAAGAAAAAAGGAGTTAGAAATCCTCTAATGCCTTCGAAAGGAAAGCCTTAAACTCTGGCACAACCATATAATGGGGTAATATGTGTAGCTGGTAAGTAGGAACATTTTTCTACATCAATATTGTTGAATAAATTGTTAATGGGGGAAGCAGAGTACAGGACAGTATATTCAGAGGACATGTTTAGTAATCTCTTGGGTCACTTCCTACTAAGGTGGTATTTTGTCAAAATTTTCTTACAATAAAGATTAGACACTGGGGACGACATATCCGGTGCCCGACAAAGAAACGGGTAACAGGTGGAAAATGGAGTGTGTGCCCAGGGCCTCTGAGGAGGGAGTATATCATGGGACCAAACCCAAAACCAAGGCTCAGTAGACCGAGAGAGTGCCAGATCCATTCCTGATTGGAATTCCTGAATTTAATGGACACTGATTTAGTCTCTAGACTAAGTTTTCCCGTCTGCAAGGTAGTAACGGGAATATTCTCAGCAGAATGCCCCATTCACGTCTGGAAATTTAAGAATCAGCCAGCCCAGGCCAGCCCAGCCAGTGTTGCCCAATGGTTGAGCGTCGACCCATAAACCAGAAGGTGATGGTTCAATCCCCGATCAGGGCACATGCCTGGGTTGTGGGCTGTCCCTGGTGGGGACGAGAAGGAGACAGCCAATCAATGTTTTCCTCTCATTGATTTCTATCCCTCTTCCTTTCTCTCTCTAAAATCAATAAAAACATATTTTTTTAAAAAAGAATCAAATTGAGCCAAAACCGGTTTTGGCTCAGTGGATAGAGCGTAGGCCTGCGGACTGAAAGGTCCCAGGTTCGATTCTGGTCAAGGGCATGTACCTTGGTTGCGGGCACATCCCCAGTAATGGGTTTGCTGGAGGCAGCTGATTGTTTCTCTCTCATCGATGTTTCTAACTCCATCCCTCCCCCTTCCTCTCTGTAAAAAAAAATCAATGAAATATATTTTAAAAATTAAAATAAAATAATCAGATGGATAGAAGCTCTTCCTTAGGGGAAAAGCACATCCACACGCAGGGAGCAGTACCCCAAAAGGGGGGTGAACACGCATTGACTGTCTGTAGGAGCCTTCAGTGGCAGTAAGTGCCAGCCACGTAGGACCCCGTCCTCCAGGGCTTGGAATTGTGCACTTGACGAGCCTCCCATGTGCAGATGTTTGCACTTTTGATCCTCCTTTCGGTGGCTGTGGGCATTGTCTAGCCCCGGGTCTTGCTAATAAAGGTAAATAAAGAACCCTGACAGCCTTTTATTCCGCCTTCTGCTGCGGGGCTTCTGGTCAGCCCGCTGGCTGGTGCGGACCTGCCCGCCCGATCAAAGCGGCAAAGCTGATGACAGATGCCACAAATACCTGTGTGGGTGGGGTCGAGGGGAAGGGCATGCGGAGGTCAGCAAGGCAAGGCCTCGGGCTGCCTCTGGGAGGACTTGCCAAGCCGTCCCACCTGTTTGCCGCTGCTCACACCCTCCTCGCGCCCTTCGTTCCGTTCCCTTCCGCGCACGGGCCAGGCCACTGCCCTCTGCCGCCATCGCCCGGTTCACCCGTGACCTTCACCTAGCGCCAGCCACCAGGGCATCTTGCCCACCCTGTCTTTGAATTTTGAGAATTTGGGGTGTTACAAAGATCGGGTTTCTGGAAAATTCAGAATCTACCAACTGTGGTGGAGATTGGTTTTAAAATAGTCTCACCCAGCTGGGCTAGGTAAAACGGTAAACGATCTAAGATTAGGAAGATTGTTGGTTTAAGGTAGCCGTCGGCAAACTCATTAGTCCACAGAGCCACACACCAACGGCGCAACAATTGAAATGTCTTTGGAGAGCCAAAATTTTTAAACTTAAACTTCCCCTAACACCACTTCTTCAACATAGGCTCGCCCAGGCCGTGCATGGTATTCTGTGGAAGAGCCACACTGAAGGGGCCAAAGAGCCGCATGTGGCTCTCGAGCCGCAGTTCGCCGACCACAGTTTAAGGCAGGGGTCTTCAAACTACGGCCCGCGGGCCACATGCGGCCCGCAGAGGAGTCTGATCCGGCCCGCCAGGTTTTTTGGGCAGTGAGCGCAGCCGAGGTGTTACAGTAGGAATTAGTAGTTCATATAGTCCGGTCCTCCAGCTCTCTGAGGGACCATGATCTGGCCCCCACTTTAAAAAGTTTGAGAACCCCTGGTTTAAGGGTTTAAGGAATATGGGTCGTCAGTCACACCAAAAAACGGGACGGGGTGTGTGTGTGTGACCAAGCAGTGTCCTGTGTTTTTAAATTTGCTGTGGGAACAGCATAGTAAACGAGTCGTCTTCTAAACAGGATTCTTTGTGGCCCCTTTTAAAATCCGGAGCCCGTTCCCAACTGGCAAGTTCTCCGTTAGGACCCTGCTCGGCCCTGGTATACGCAGGAAATAGGCCTAATTTAAAAGCAGCTTCCATTAAACATGACTTCTAACGTTAAGTCAACTGTGAGAATGATCATTTTCTCAAACTAAATATTTGTGCTTGGATCCCGTGCGTGAGCCTGGTTGTTTCTGAGGTTAGGCTATAAATGGGACTTTAAGCACCTTAATATCGAGCGGCTCTACTTCAAAGCGGAAGCCAGGAGCCTGGCCAGCCCTCCTGGGTGATGTTGGAAATGTCTCTTTAAGAGTGCCTGCCCGCGTGGGTCACGGCCGCACCTCCAGAGCCCCGAGTCCGCCACGCTCCCGTGGCCCCCGCCTGGCAGGCTCTCTCTCCAGGTGTGCCAGCATCAAAGCGGGGGTGCCGGTGCTCCCGATCGAGAGGCTTCTGAAGGCTCACTGCCCTCAGGTGCTGTTTGATGCGTTTGATCGTGGAATGAAAGCCAAGTGCAGGAATGAGAGGTCCTGTTGATTACCTCGTATTCCGCGCGCTGTTCCTCCAGGGCAGGCGCTTCGACATCTTGGGGGAGAGCGTGCAAGTCGGGGACCCCGCCTGAGCAGGAGACACGAGCACTGGCTGACTGCGGTCCTCGGGCTGTTGGCTCCGGCAGAGGAGTCTGGGCCATCACGCCCTCTCCTGCTTCCCCCATTGCTCTGGACAGCCCGTTGAGTGTCCAAGATTGGAACTGGGCCCTAGCCGGTTTGGCTCCGTGGATAGGCCATCGGCCTGCAGACGGAAGGGTCCCTGGTTCGATTCCGGTCAAGGGCACATGCCGGGTTGTGGGTTCATTCTCTTAGTAGAGCCGGGAAGAGCTCCTTAAGGGTCACTCCTGACTGCAGCGTGTGTGTGTGTGTGTGTGTGTGTGTGTGTGTGTGTGTGTGTGAGAGAGAGAGAAAGAGAGATATTGAGGGGGGGGGGACAAGGGGGGGGGGACACACAAGTAGCAGAGGAGACTGGATGCGTTCAAATACACAGTCTCAGATCAGCAAGAAAGAGTCCCGAGCAGAACTAGGACAGCTTCGGCAGCGCGGCACCCAGAGTGTCCGAGCTTGTGCAGCGGCAGAGGACCTGGCGGTATCCCTGAGGATTTCCCTGTCCTGCCCGGTTAGTGCGAGGCACAGGGAATGGACTTGTTCTGAAAAGGTGGGCTACGTCTGCCCTCTAGTGGGCAATGGCCTACTTCATCCATTAGGTCCCGCGTTGCTTTCTTATGCTGCCACTATATGGGGTGATTATTCTTTCTATCTATAGGGTTTGTTTGTTTTTAATCTAGTCAAACAACATTTTAATAAATTAAAATTTGGAGATTTTGGAGAGAGGGAGAGAGACATTGACTTACTGTTCCACTTCTTCATGCATTCATTGGTTGATGCTTCTGTGTGCCCTGAATCTTCTAGGAGGTCCTTCCACGCCCCTCTCCGCGCCATGTTAAAGGTTGTCTAACTTCCCTAACAAGGTTCAGATTCCTAAACGCCGAGATTATGTTTTATGTCTTTTTCTTCTATAGCGTCTACCCATTGTCCACTTAGCTGGACATAAAATTAAAAGCTCCATTGGGATGGAAAAGGAATTCTTTTAAAAAAAAAAAGGACCTCGGCACTTCTCATTTGTTCCTAAAACATTCTAATCTCATCGCGCCGATCAATAGTTTCCCAAGTAGTTAAGTCACCAGAACCCCTCCGAAAACGTTCAGAGCTGCTTCCTGGGCCTCTCTCCAGCCCAGCTGAATCAAGCTGTGTGGTTGGAGCCAGGAAATCTGCTTTACAAACTTCCCAAGTGGTTTCTGATGTGCAGCCAGGTTTGGCAGCCAACGGCTCCAAATCCCCATTTACGACGGTTTCTCCTCGCTTCTCGCCCAGACGGCCTCTCCCGAGGTCTCCGGCCGGTGCCTGTTATTAAAACGGACCCCCTCGAGGCGCCTCCAGCTGCCACGCCGGGCGACCTGGCGAGGAGAAGGACCACAAGAGAGGGACCAGAGGCATTTGCTCCGGTTGCCAGCGGCTCTGTGCTCACAGCAGAAAATCCCGAAACCAGCACCTTTCTGCTGACGGGGCAGGTCGCTGGTCGGGAGTGTGTGCTGCGTGTTTAGGTTGGACGGGGAGACAGAGGTTGATTGAGTACCCCGTGTTTTTTTTTTCATCTTCACCCAGCCTAACGCATCTTGTTCTCAAGGTGGGTGGCATGGCCCCTGTGTACACAGAGAGGAAAGGTCAGAGGCCCAGAATGCCAACCTGCTCTGTTTCCTTCTGCCAGGCCAAGCGCGCGGTGCAGCGGGGAGCCACCGCCGTCATCTTCGACGTGTCTGAAAACCCCGAGGCTATCGACCAGGTAACTCCTCGGACCCTGCCCCTGCCCCCTGCCGGCACACCCCCTCCCCAGAGAAGCACCGCCTTTGGGTGGCCTGGCTTGTCAGTCATGTTGGCTCATCTCGGGGGCCTTGGCGTTGTCTGCTGATGTATGTGCTTGGACATTACACTCAAGGCAAGACTATGGAGAGGGGTGAAGAGCCAGGAGAGTTGGGACACAGGGGGCATTTCCCAAGATCCTCTGGGCCTTCAGTCTGCCCTGTCCAGCCTAGAGCAAGCCTCAGCCTCAGTCTTGCCATCTGGGAGCTCCAGTCAGTGGTGCTTGAGGAGTGGGGTGATTTCCAAACTGGTGTTTTGTGTTCTTTTCCTCCAGCCTTCTTCTCTCTCTCTCTCTCTCTCTCTCTCTCTCTCTCTCTCTCTCTCTCTTCCCCCTGCTTCTTACAGTAAGCACGTCTTCTAACCCGGAGCATCTCTTCTTCCTTAGCTAAACCAGGGCCAGGAAGACCCGCTCAAGAGGCCAGTGGTGTACGTGAAGGGCGCGGACGCCATCAAGCTGATGAACATCGTCAACAAGCAGAAAGTGGCTCGCGCGAGGATCCAGCACCGGCCCCCTCGAGTGAGCCTCCCCCGCCCGGCCTCCACGCGGCCCCGGCTCTGCTGCCGCCTGAGCCTCATCCCCGTTAGCTCCGGGCTCTCACTCCTGTCTTCCTTCCGGTCAAACGCTGCTGCACCCCCGGTTCCTGCAGAGCAGCGGTCGGCAAACTGCGGCTCGGGAGAGGCGGTTTGCGGCTCTGTGGACTGATGAGTTTGCCGACCGCTGCCGTAGAGTACCGGCTGCATGCTCCTGTAGAGGGGATTGGGAAAGCCCTACCAGAAATAGCCGAATCGTGCCAGGATCTGGCTGGTCGCTCCCACCCAGCGTTCCCTCTTGGGAAATTCCTCTCTCTCTCCTGGCCCGTCTCCCTCCGAGAGGCCGGCTGAGAAGGACTGAGGGGAGGAATGCTCAGCCCTGAGCTTCCCATGCCTCCTTCTCCCGCGGGGTCAGTAGCATTATTAAAACCCCCGATACCGATTCTGGAAAGTTCACTATCAACAGGGACTGAAGTTCATGACTTGTAGGTGGCTGATGAATAATACTTAAGGCTTCCCCTAAGGGTGTTGACACTGCTGACCATTAGCTCTTGTCTGGCATCTTCTGCCTAAACTTCTGAAGATTCTAAGGACCCGAAACAGGTGCCCCATCTCTGGTTTATTTCCTTCTCGCAAATATTGGGATACTCACCTTAGGATGGCTCTTTTCCATGCCCATCATATCTGGACACCTGCAGCATTCAATGAGCAAAACTCTATTCCTAGTGGCTAAAGGCATGTCCTAGATAAGGTGACTGCAGGGTCTTAGGAGGCAGTGAGACGTGAGGAAAAGGTAAGAACTAAAGCCAGAGGGAGTTCGCAGAAGAGCTGACATGCTGGCTTCTTTTTTAAAGGAAAAAAAAAAAAAAAAAAGAGCACTTTGGTAAATATGACTCATGGTAGTGGAAGCTGATATTTGTGGAAGCAGCGTACAATTTTCTGAGTTGTTGTAAACCATTAATTACATGGTTAGTAATCACTGTTCCCTCAAAACATGACACTCATCCCTTTGTCCCCAAAATGTGATATTTGTGTTTATCTGGAAGGGCCTCTCCTTTGCATCGTTCCCCTGGGAGCGAGGCTCTATGAACTGTTAGGAGACCTGGCGGAGGCCGCCCCCTGGCGACCCTGGAGGGTACTGCCGGGCCTGAATAGCACCAGGCGAGCCTGTTAGCAGAAGCCCAGGTGTTCCCTGCAAATGGGGCGGCGTGGAGAGGGGAGTGCGCCCCAGTTGCAGGGAACACCTGGGCTTCTGCTAACAGGCTCATTCCAACTTGAGCCAGCACAGCCCGTGCGCCGAACCTCAGGCCGAAGAGCGCGGTGACTCACTGTGTCTGTGTTCTGTTCCAGCAACCCACCGAGTACTTCGACATGGGCATTTTCCTGGCTTTCTTTGTCGTGGTCTCCCTGGTCTGCCTCATCCTCCTGGTCAAGATCAAGCTGAAGCAGCGCCGCAGTCAGGTAACGCCTCAAGCAGCCCGCGCCCGCAGTGCCCGCCGCCCTGCCCGCTCCCAGGGGCCCGGAACTAGCGCAGGCAGAAAAGCTGGCGCCAAGCTCACAGCGCCGAGTCTTCTCTGTTCTAGAAGGCCCGGTCCTGCGGAGGCCTAGCATCAGGGGTGTTGCCAGCCCCGGGTGTTTTCCCAAAGAAACGTTTAAATGTTCTTGTGGAGCCAAAACTGGTTTGACTCAGTGGATAGAGCGTAAGTCTGCAGACTGAAGGGTCCCGGGTTCGATTCCGGTCAAGGACATGTACATTGCTTGCAGTAGGGGGTGTGCAGGAGGCAGCTGATAGATAGTTCTCTCTCATCGATGTTTCTGACTCTATCCCTCTCTCTTCCTCTCTGTAAAAAAAAAAAATCAATAAAATATATATTAAAAAATTTAATAAATGTTCATGTGGAACCCAGAGCCTCGATCTGGGCAGCAGCAGCAGCAGTATCACCAGGGAGCTCGGTAGAAATGCAGGGTCTCAGGCCCCGCCTGCTGAATCTAAGTCGCATCTACCTCGCTTCCCAGGTGATTCTCGATAAGCAGAGTAGGCGCTCCGGTGCCCCCACTGGCACAGGCTGTGTGGGAAGGGTTTGGGGTGGAAGGCGATGAGGGGCTCAGCGGGAATCTTGGCTCTCGCGTGGGTAGCGGCGTGCTGTCTCGGGGAGCTATGGGCGGCCTCGGCAGGCGGTCTGCTGAGAGGAGCATCGCCAGGTTCTCGGTAGAACAGCGGCCGGTGTTTGTTTGCCGAGCACGTCTGATTTGCCAGGTGCCGAGCCCTCATGCACACTCTCATTTGCCCCAGAACTTCTTTCAGGGTAAAGGGCAGGAACCCTGGCACAGAGCTGGCCAAGTCCTCGAAGTAGACCTCTGGGGTCCTTCCGCGGGGAGAAGCCTGGCTGCTGTCAGGGACACTCAGGAGGCCGGCACGTCTGGGCAGCGGCCATCTGAATCTTGAGTGACTTCCCCAAGGTCTGCCCTGGCCCGAGAGAGACCGGCACTTCCCCATCCTGGTCTATCGCGCGCCGAGGCCCGGGGGTGACTCCCCACCGTTCACACGTGCCGGACCCTAACGCGGGCCGCCCTCTGCCTCGCAGAACTCCATGAACAGGCTGGCCGTGCAGGCGCTGGAGAAGATGGAGACCAGGAAGTTCAACTCCAAGAGCAAGGGGCGCCGGGAGGGGAGCTGCGGAGCCCTGGACACGCTCAGCAGCAGCTCCACGTCCGACTGCGCCATCTGCCTGGAGAAGTACATCGACGGAGAGGTAACGGCAGAGCCGGGCCCACGGGGGTGGGTCAAGAGGTCAGCAGAGGAGCGCAGGACTTCAAGGGACAGGGTCCCCTGCCTCTTCCCACAGCTTTGCAGGAGCAGAAGGGCTTTGAGGTCTAGGTCTCAAGGGGATGATGGCCTGACGTCTCTGACTGCCGTTTGCCCCTGGAAGGGGGTGGCCACGGACAGGGACACGCTCTCCGGAGAATCCCGCTGAGTGTAGGTGATAGGGAAGTCGGTCAGAAACAAGTGGGCGGCCAGCCCTGGCCGGTGTGGCTCCGTCGGTTGCAGCGTTATCCCATGCACCGGAAGGTGCGATGCATCTTTTTCCCATCGGTGTTTCTCTCTCGCTCCCTCTCCCTCCCTTTCCCTCTAAAATCATTCTTTTGTTTTAAAGAAATATATGGGAGGCCAAGGAAATGTCTGGTTTTAAGAACATTCACACACGTTGACTTTAGAATTGCTCTTCGGGAAATTCGGAGGCCTAACTTGATGCAGATCTCCCCTACAAAGCTCTGTGAAACCTTTGGCGTTTTTTTACTTAGAGAGACAAGGGGTACGATGCCCCTTTTCCCTCCTAGCTTTTCATCCTGAACGTTTCAGACCTTCAGGAGAGTTACCTGAATCCCGCAGAGCGTCTCCTGCCGTTCACTGGCCCCTCCCCGCCCCCGCCTTCAGCCGTGTGTCTCCTCCCTCCCCAGGAGCTGCGGGTCATCCCCTGCACACACCGCTTTCACCGGAAGTGCGTGGACCCCTGGCTGCTGCAGCACCACACCTGCCCCCACTGCCGGCACAACATCATCGGTAAGTGGCGCCCGCCTCTGGCCTTGCTGAGGCGTCTCTGCCTGGCAAGAGTGCGGCACGCGCTGCAGGCCAGTGAGCGAGCGAGACCAGCACCGCACGGCCACCCGGACTGGGGGGGGGGGGGGGGCCTCGGGTGGTGAGGTCACCGGGCCTCCACACGCTTAGAGCCTGGCACGGGAAATCGCCCAGAGTTTTGAGTTTCCGCTTTCACACGAACCCGCGTCCTGGCCTGTCCAGGCCTCAGGCCCGCAATCTCTTTAAAGGGAATGACAGCCGAAACCGGTGTGGCTCAGTGGATAGAGCGTCGGCCTGCGGACTGAAGGGTCCCAGATTCGATTCCCATCAAGGGCATGTACCTTGGTTGCGGGCACATCCCCAGTGGGGGGGGTGCAGGAGGCAGCTGGTCGATGATTCTCTCTCATCAGTGTTTCTCTCTCATCGATGTTTCTAACTCTCTCTCCCTCTTCCTTCCTGTCTGTTAAAAAAAAATCAATAAAATATATTTGAAAAATAAAAATAAAGGGAATGACCGCAGTGGTGCTTGCCCGTGCCCGGTACTGCGGAGTGTTCCCGGGCCTCAGGGACGGCGGCCGGGAGAGGCGGGGCCTCAGGGACGGTGGCCGGGAGAGGGGTGGCCGGGAGAGGCGGGGCCTCAGGGATGGCGGCCGGGAGAGGCGGGGCCTCAGGGACGGCGGCGGGAGAGGCGGGGCCTCAGGGATGGCGGCCGGGAGAGGCGGGGCCTCAGGGACGGCGGCGGGAGAGGCGGGGCCTCAGGGACGGCGGCGGGAGAGGCGGGGCCTCAGGGATGGCGGCGGGAGAGGCGGGGCCTCAGGGACGGCGGCGGGAGAGGCGGGGTCGCGAGGCCGCTGCTGTCGCTGCGGTTCTGGGCGGCGGGTCTGGACCGCAGGCTGCGCCCCAGGTGGCTGTCTGGCCCTGAGGGACGGTGCCTGTCATCTCGGCAGGCAGGTCCGTTTCTCTCTCCACGCTCCTGGGTGCCTTTGCTGGGCGGAGCCGCGGGCAGGTGGGAGGTGACCGCCTCTCAGAGCAGCGGGTCACCCGTTCTCTGCCAGCGAGGCCGGGTTCGGGGGCAGCTTGGAGCAGAGCAGGGTCGTGACACGGGCACCGAGGTGTGTGACCAGCGCTGCTGCTCCGGCCTTCCGCCCTGATCCGCAGGTCCCTCCCTCTAGCCCTGCTGACTCGGTTTCCCCCTCCTCTCCGCAGAGCCAAAGGGGAACCCCAGCGCCGTGTGCGTGGAGCCGGGCAGCCTCGCGCGCAGCCGGCAGCAGCGGGTGATCCTGCCGGTGCACTACCCCGGCCGCGTGCACAGGACCAACGCCATCCCGGCCTACCCCACCAGGACGAGCATGGACTCGCACGGGAACCCCGTCACCCTGCTGACCGTGGACCGGCGCGGCGAGCAGGGCCTCTACCCGCCCCAGGCCCCCGCCTACATCCGCGGCTACCCGCCCCTCCCGCAGGACCACCCGCTGGCCCCGCACCGCTGCGGCCTGGAGCACCGAGCCTACTCCCCGGCCCACCCCTTCCGCCGGCCCAAGTTCAGCGGCCGCAGCTTCTCCAAGGCAGCTTGCTTCTCCCAGTACGAGACCATGTACCAGCACTACTACTTCCAGGGCCTCAGCTACCCGGAGCAGGAGGGCCCGGCCGCGCCCGGCCTGGTCGCCCGGGGCCCGGCCCGGGGTGCCTTCGCGCCGGGCGGCGGCGGCGGGGGCCTGCGCTTCCCCCCGGTGCTGCACATGGCGCCGGCCGCCCACCTGGACAGCGGCAGCGCCTCCAGCTTCAGCTGCTACCACGGCCACCGCTCCGTGCGCAGCGGCTACCTGGCCGACTGCCCGGGCAGCGACAGCAGCAGCAGCTCCTCCGGCCAGTGCCACTGCTCCTCCAGCGACTCGGTGGTGGACTGCACCGAGGTCAGCAACCAGGGCGTGTACGGCAGCTGCTCCACTTTCCGCAGCTCGCTCAGCAGCGACTACGACCCCTTCATCTACCGCAGCCGGAGCCCCTGCCGCGCCGGCGACCTGGGGGGCGCGGGCCGGGGGCCCTTCGTGCACCCCGAGGGCTCCCCGCCGCCGCCCGAGGAGCCCCCCGCGGCGGCCGCCCACGGCCACGGCGCCGGGCGGGGGGAGCCCTGGCCCGGCCCCGCCTCGCCCTCCGGGGACCAGCTGTCCACCTGCAGCCTGGACATGAACTACAGCAGCAGCTCCTCCCTGGAGCACAGGGGGCCCACCAGCTCTACCTCAGACGTGGGGCTCGAGGCCCCCGGGGCCGGCCCGGACCCCAGGAGGACCTGGACGGGGAGCCGCGAGGGGCCGTCGTGTGCCTGCTGCTGCGAGCCCCAGCCCCCCGCGCCCGAGCCCGGCGGGGGAGCGGCCGCGGGCAGCACCTTGCTCCTGGGCGCCCCCCTCTGGGAGGGCCGTGGCCCCGCAGGCGTGGAGCCGCCTGGGAGCTCCCAGGGCCCGTTCGGCCTCCACCCGGACCACCTGCCCAGGACAGACGGGGCGACACCCGAGGGCCTGCCCTGCTGCTTCTATGAAGAGACGCAGGTGGCCCGCGGCGGCGGCTGCTACCCCGAGGACTGCTCGGTGAGCGTGCAGTACGCGCTCGCCCAGGAGCCCCCGCCCAGCTGCCCCCCGGGGGCCCGGGACCTGAGCCAGCGCATCCCCATCATTCCAGAGGATGTGGACTGTGACCTGGGCCCGCCCTCGGACTGCCTCAGCCCCTGGGGCGGGACGCCGGGCCCCAGCCCCCCGCAGCCCCACAGGAGCCGGGGAGCGGCCCGGGAAGAGGAGGGGGTCCTGTGCCGCCAGCCCCGGGCCCCGCCGCCCCCCGCCCGCCCCCCGGACACTCAGGAGCCCAGCGCCGCGGCCGCGGAGGCTGCAGGTGAGAGCGGGTGGCCGGCGGCCGGAGTCGGGTCCTCTCCTCTCCTCTCCTCTCTCCGCGGTCATTTTCTAAGGGGCTCCGTCTGAGCCTGATAACTTCCGGTGTTACCCCCCAACCCAGCCTTCCCCGAGTGCCAGGCCCACCGGACCCTTTGCCCCCATGATTCCTCCCCCTAGGTGCCACGCAAGCACCCCAACCTCTCAGGTTTCTCCTGCACCGCCTCCTCCCAGGTTCCCCACCCAAAACCCCAGCACCGTCTAACCCTGAGCCCGCCCTGCCCCTCTCACCCTTGTGTCCTGGGCTTCTCAACCCGGGAGAATTGTCCAGAAAATAGAATTCCCAGAAGAATGAAACGTAGCGGAAGACATGTCAAATCCAAGTCCGGAACTCTTATTGGATTCAGCCGACCGCACCGGATTGCTGTAAAGACCAAGCGTTCGGTCTGGGTAACAAACAGGGCAGTCCAGCACCTCAGAGCAGTCTCCTCTCACGGTCTCGCCTTCTATTCCGCCTGCGAGCCAAAGTGGTCTTTGGGGTTTTTTTTTCTTCTTTTTTATAAACGTATTTTTATTTTTTGAGAGAGAGAACCATCAGTCTGATGTTCCACTTGCTTATGCATTTGTTGGTTGATTCTTGTGTGTAACCTTGGTGAATTGGAATGGAACTAACCAGTTAAGCCGCCCGGCCAGGGGCGGAGCGGTCCTTTTGAGCATACGTCTGTGTATTGGCACTAGAAAGCCCTTTCGTGGCTTGCGTGACCTTTAGAGTTTTGAAAATGTAGCCGCCCCCCCCCCCCCCCGTGGCCTCCATCCTGTTCCCCCAACATCCCTCCGGCTCCTCCTAGCCTTCAGATCTGCTGCCTCTGCCCCAGATCTCAGCCTAAACGCCTCCCCCCAGCGACCTCTGAGCGCTCCCCCACCGGTTCCTCTCCTGGTCATCACAGCCTCACACCGCTTTGTGTTGACGGGTTTAAGGGGTGTGTATTTGCAACAGTGCCTTATGCACATCTTCTCAACATTGCGTTTTCATGCTGCCTAAGGGCTTCCAGAAGGTTCTGTAGGTCCAGGTGAGGGAGGCTGGCTTCCTAGGAGACACCTGTGCTCGGCACAGCATGAGGAGCTCTGCTTAATTAAGCCTTTTACCGTACGCAGGGTCCGTCCAGGGCTGTGAGCTGTCGCTTCTGAGAGCTCCCGCGTGCTGGGGGTGGGCACCCAAGTCCCCGCGGCCCCCGTGCATTGTGCCCGAGGCCCGCAGTGCCAGCTCCTCCCTGACGCTCTTCTCTCTCCCCCAGGACAGAGATCTCGGCCCGCAGACAGCGGCAGCACAGGCGCCTGAGCCCGGGAGGCCCTCTGTGGACGTGGGAACTGTACGGAGACTCCAAACTCTTGACTTCTTCAGAAAAAAAAGAAAAATAATTTTTTTTTTTTTTTTTTTTTTTAGCTCTGACAAACACACAAAAGTGGTAATAAAGAGAGCCCTCCTCCTCAACCCAAAATGTGAGCCCCCTGTGGCAAGCCCTCCCCGCCCCCTCCCATTAACAAACCAACAGACGAAATTCTCCGAGTCTTTGCCTCTTTTGATAACATGTTACTCTGTTTTGTAAAGTGTGTGTGCTTGGGGTTCCGAGGTGTGTGGGATTGAGTTCTCGGCTTTTGTTTTGTTTTGTTTTTTTTCCTTTTTTTTTTAAAGATATTTTATGTAAATGTACAAAGTTATTTAAATATATATATTTTAAAGAACCCTAACCGCCAACTTTTGCTGAAAAAAAAAAAGAAAAAAGAAATCACTGCTGCGTTAATGGAACCACATCGTGTGTAGATACTGTTGTCTCCTGGAGGGAGCTCAGGCCTTTGAAAAAGCTCAGGGCTACGCCTGCCTTAGAAAACGAACCAGAAACTTGAAGTAAAGCTCGTCGATATGGGTACAAACTCTGAGGAATGATGCAATGCCGCCTCTTTCTCATGGCAGATCCCATGGGGTGTGTACAGATCGTCAGGTCTCCGAAGCCATAGTCCTCCCGCCCCCCCCCCCCCATAGTCCTCCCGCCCCCCCCCCTCCCAGGCAGCCGCTGGGAACCGCTGGGAGCCGCTGGGAATGAATGGGGCAGAAGGCCGGCAGCCCGGGGAGCGGCCGGCCGGGCCGGGGCTGCGGAAGCCCCGGGTGCGACAGGGATGATTCTGCCCGGTGTCCTCAGTCCGTCCCCTGGAGTCCGCCCCAGGCAGAGGGCAGCGTTCACGGCCATGACCTCGGGCTTCCTGCTGCTTCTGCAGAAACGGATCGGTGGGGCGTGCGGGGACCAACCCCAGGAGGAGCGTAGTTTGTGGCTTTGGTGTCTGAAGGGGCTGGGGACCGAGGAGGCGATGGAGCTGCCTTCCTGGGGGCGCGTGGCCAGGGCCCCGTGGGGGCTCCCCTAAGCTCTGAACGGCAGGGTTCCCGTCCCATTTCCCACCGGAAGTGCCGCTTCGGGGTTCTCCGGCCTCTGCTCGTCTCGCCTGCCAATGTCTACCATCCTTCCTGCCTAATGCACTATGACCTATTGATTCTCCGTGAGACAGAGAGAGAAAGAGACTATCAGATAGTTTAGACCCAAAGGGTAGGTCTTTGTATATTTTTCCAGCCTTTAGTAGTTGTTTTTTTTTTAAAAAAGAGGGAGGGAGAGCTTGAAAACCCAACCCGTTTTTGAAAAGACTGTTTCCATTATAAAGGGGAGAGTCTATTGAAAGCTGTTTCAGATCAGGGATTGATTGTCATCCTTTTTGTCCGATGTGTTCCTTATTCTTTAAAACAAAACAAAACTATTTTTAGAAGAAGCCAATCGCGTTAGCCCCGTGTTCACTGACTCTTCAGGTCCCTTGGCTGCTCGCTTATCCAGCCGATGGTGAAAGAGGCAGGTGGGGACGCTGGGGCCATCCTGGTTGCCAGGAGACCGTGATGACTCCTCTCCAGTGAGGAGGCTCTGGGCTCGGCAGCCCCGGGGGCCAGACCAGAACATTCTGAACGAGCATCTCACCCTATCAGAATCCCCTTTTCTTAACATCCTCAGCCTGTGATGGGGAAACGCACTCAACTCCATCCAAGCCAGGCTTCCACAGAAGGCCATGCCAGCGTCCAATGATCCAGCCATTTGCCATTTAGGAACTCACCCCCCCATTTGCCATTTGGTGAGATTTGTCCTCCAGCCTCTAAGGTGCAGGCCCTCGGGGTGCGGGTGGAGGGGGCGGGGGTTGCTCCGCGCAGGCCTGTGCCCAGCGCACCTGTTGGCGAGGGTGTGAGAAGCGTCCGAGCTGTTGACATGTGATCCGGGTCGCCTTTATTCCCCGGGCCAGGCCCAGCAGCTGCGGAGGACAGCAGCTTGTGCATTACGTGGTTTGGGGGAGCGGGGGAGGGATGGTGTGAGGGGGTGCCTTTGAACATGAACTGCAAAGCGCAGCTCCTCATTGTGGAGATTTTGTTGTTGTTGTTTGTGGTCTTATTTGTGTTTCATGCCTCTGAGTGCGTATGATCTTCCCTTTTCTGAAATCGTACCCCCAGAGTGGCTGAAGCCCCAGCTGGGGGGAAAGAAAAAACAAAAACCACTCCTCCAGAGCCTTAAGCAATGAATAGACAGTCAAGAATGTAGTTCCAAGGGGGCTTATTCAAACAGACGCGTCCAGTTGTTTGCCCGAGAGAACAATAACCATCGCTGGCATAGAAAGAAGCACGTTCGATGTTGGTAGTCTGCGGGGCGGTAGAGACGGGGGAAAATGAAATTTTGAAGCTTTCAGCATCAGCCCCTGCTTTAAATCTGTGTGGGCCCGTCGGACGGGCAGGGCCCCAGAACGGAGGAACCAACTAGGATAGCATTGCAATCAAAACGTCTTCCGTGACACTGTAAGACTCCGCTACTGATAAAGGGCCACTTTCAGTGATCGCTCTGTGGTGTGTAGAGTTGAGGGGGCTGTGGAAACGGGGGGGGGGGGGGGGCATCACATTTCTGAGCACATCTGCCCCCACCCCCCCACCCCCGCCAGGGCGTGGTCTTTGGATGTGGTTCCATGGCCCAGCCCTTGAGTGACAGCGGATGTAGACGGAAGAGAGCTAGAGCCAGTTCAAATGGTGGCGGGTGGAGGGAGTGTTGGGATTTCTGATCAGCAAGGTACCTCTTTCTAGACACAGCCCCATACGCAGGTTCAGCTCAGTCTCTTCCTCCCCTCTGCCTTCGAACCCAAGCCGTTTGTTCAAGCCCCACCTGCTGTCCCACTGCTCAGACCCTCGTTTTTGTGCTGCTAGTTTCTACTCAAAAAAGTTCCTGCAGGACTAATGCTTTTAAGATGAGGTCTAAAAAAAAAAAAATAATGACTAATCAAGAGTGTTATTTTTTAAACAGAACTGCCTTTTTCTATTCTTTATATAAACTCTATTGTGTTGGGTCTAACAAGGCACTATTTTAAAATGTGTGTTGTGTGTTGTTTTTTTTTAATTTCTCCCATAGCACTTAAAAGATATTTTGTAAAGACTTTGCTGTAAAGATTTTTGTAATAAAACAGTCTAAAGGGCTCTGTCTCCAACATTACCATTTTTTAAAAAAATGTTTTAAAACAGCTAGAAAACAACTTGTGTATATTCTGTATATGTATAGCAGCACATTTCATTTATGGAAATATGTTCTCAGAATATTTATTTACTAATATATTTATCTTAAGCCATGTCTTATGTTGAGCGTGTGACATTGTTGGAATAATCATTGAAAATGACTAACATGAGGCCCTGTAAATACATGATAATTGCACACAGATTTTACATATTTGCCGACCAAAAAGTGATTTAAAACGAGTTGTAGTCTTCTATGGTTTTGTAACAAATTGTACAAATGACTGTAAAAAAAAAAACAAATACAATTTTATCAAGTACACGTTCTATGTTGTCATCGCTCTGTTGGGTAAAGGTCTACACATTCCACAAAGGAGAAGTTTGCATGAAGCAGTGTCTTTTTAGTTTATGGGGGTTTTTGTTGTTGTTGTTGTTTTGGTTAATCTTCACCTGAGGGTAATTTTAGGGAGAGGGGAAGAGAGAAACATCGATGTGTCTCACATGGGTCGGTCGCTTCCTACAGAGCCCTCAACCAGGGCCAGGAAAGAGTCTGCAACCGAGGTGCGTGCCCTTAACCAGAATCGAACCCAGGACCCTTTTGGCCCGCAGGCCGATGCTCTATCCACGGAGCCAAGGGGCCAGAGCCAAAGCAGTGCCTTGAACTTCAGCTCGCGGGTGGGAGCACCGTGGCATTTCCTCTGCGGTTAACGTGGAGTTCGGGTGATTGGGGATTTCGGTGGCATCGCGGGATCATCTCCTTGAGGTGATGGTCCTTTCTCTGCTCTTCCCTGCATGGGGGGCGGGTGGGAGGGACGTGACGGTCCATCCTAGCAGTCCTCTCTTTAAAAACTGGGGACATGCCCTAGCTGGTTTGGCTCTGTGGATAGAGCGTCGGCCTGTGGACTGAAAGGTCCCAGGTTCGATTCTGGTCAAGGGCATGTACCTTGGTTGTGGGCACATCCCCGGTAGGGGGTATAGAGGAGGCAGCTGATGGATGTTTCTCTCCCATTGATGTTCCTAACTCTCTATCCCTCTCCCTTCCTTCCTATAAAAAAAAAAAATCAATAAAATATATATATATTTTTTTAAAGTTGGGGACCTAGGCTGGATATAGACCATCGGCTTTATCTGCCGGGATCTTTCCCACCGGGAAGACAGAGACCCGCAAACCCCAAGGAAAAGGGGCTTGTAGGGAAAAAGCCTCAGGTCTCTAAGCCTCAAACTGACCTGCTCATGAGAGTGGAGGGGGGACCTCCGTCTGACATGAATCTGTACCCCTCTGCCACGTGCCCCGGGGAGGGTGGTTACGAATCTGGGGCGCGCTCGGAGTCCCGGGAAAGGTGCAAAGCCGTGTTTATTGTTTAGACATCCAGCAGAGATCCTCCTCTGGGAGCTCCTGTCCCTATTTCTCCCTCCTGACCTTGGGCCACGTCTCGGGCACAGGCTCCTCCCCGTCGACCGCCAGCCACGTCCTGGCGGGCAAGGGGTCCTGAGCCCCTCGGGGGGCGGCGGCCCGGCTGCACAGGGCCTCCCAGAGCTTCTGTTTGATGGCCCTGCCCAGCTCCAGGCTGTACCGCTTGGGGGTCCCCGAAGGGTTCCACAGCATGGGCTCCACCACCGCGTGGTACAGCGCCCGGTAGGCCTCGGCGGGGAGGCCGTGGATGGTGAGCACGTCTGACAGCTGCGGTCTGGGCCTGGCTCCGGGCGGCCGCGCCCGGCCCTCGCAGGCCGCGGTCCCCACGTCCCTGCCGGGCGCTTGGGTGGCGGCCACATGTTCGGCGTATCTGCTCTCGGGATCTTGGCGGACGGTCCCTCTTCTCTCCTTTGAACTTTCTTCACTCTGGCCAGGAGGAAAGCGGAGAAGTCAGAGCTAAAACTTGAGAAGGGAGCTCGGAATCATTAGCTGGGATTTGCGTCCCGGAGTCTTGGTTACAGCCACAACCGACATTCATCTAGTGTGTGTGTGTGTGTGTGTGTGTGTGTGTGTGTGTGCTCACTTACCGAAGTCCTTCATGTATACCCCTGGTCAGCGGCCTGCGGCTCGAGAGCCACATGCGGCTCTTTGGCCCCTGGAGTGTGGCTCTTCCACAAAACACCACGGCCTGGGCGAGTCTATTGTTGAAGGAGTGGCGTTAGGAGAAGTTTAAGTTTAAAAAATGTGGCTCTCCAAAGGAATTTCATTTGTTGTCCTGTTGATGTTTGGCTCTGTGGACTGATGAGTTTGCCGACCCCTGGTGTATACCACTGCGAGTGTCCCCCCGGGACCCCGGAAGGTCGGCAGGAGACAGCTTTACAGGCCAAGGCCAAGGCCACCCAGCTAGAAAGTTAATAACCACAGTTGTTGTCTATTGAATGCCACACGGGACCCGAGGCTTTCAGTCTGTGCCAGGCTCTGCTCCAGAGCCCTCTGCCCGTATGGACTCATTTAATCCTCACGGAACCCTGTGAGAAAAGGGCTGTTTCCCCCCCACATTGTATAGACGACAAAAGCCTAGGCAGAAAGAGGCCCAGCCCGCCGTCGTCCTGAATTACAGTCGAAGCTGGGCCTTGAACCCGACAGCCGGGCTCCAAGGTGCACTCTGAACTCCGCTGGCCCCAGGGGAGAGGGCGCCGGGCTCGGGTCAGGCCCCGAGATGCCAGGTCCTCCGCGCCAGGCCTTGCTCGCCTCCGCATGACCGGCCTCTCCCATCATTTTCCCTTCACGTCCAGCACCTTCCACCTGTGTTTGTAGGAGCGGCTTCACCCTCCTATGGAGAGTCAATCCTAGCAGGCAGAGAGGAGGCAGGGGGGTAGACATGGCCCCGGGGCTGGTGCTCTCTCCATGATAGCTCCCTGCTGCTGCCCACCCCCCCTCTCCCCTCACCCTCTCAACCCGGTCTTCCACGTTAGGATTTCCTTTGCTTCGTAAAAACTTTTTTTTTTAATATATATTTTTTGTAATTGATTTCAGAAAGGAAGGAAGAGGGAGATGGGGAGAGTGAGAGAGAGAGAGAGAAACATCAATGATGAGAGAGAATCATCCATCGGCTGCCTCCTGCACGCGCGCCCCCCCCCCCCCCCCCCCCGCCTACACACACACACACACACACACACACACACACACACACACACACTGGAGATGGAGCCTGAGACTCGCCATGTGTCCTGACCGGGAATCACACTGTGACCTCCTGGTTCACAGGTCGACGCTCACCCACTGAGCTACCCCGGCCCGGCTCATAGAAACCTCTTTCGCGTTAAGTGTTTTCTAGCTGACCCTGTCCCCCAACCCCATCCCATGCTGCCCGCCACCAGCCGTCACCTACCTGGCCGGTGCCCCCTGCAGGCCTCGGGCGCCTGGGGGAGGCCGGCCGCCGGCCCAGGGGCGGCTTGCTCTTAGGACCGATGGCGTGTCTCCGCCTGCCCCGCCGCCGCCGAGTGGCTCTCGCTGCCGAATCGTCCTCGGGCTCCGCTCCCTTCGGGGGCTTTGCTTCCCCTCCAAACGGGCAGGGTCCCGGGCAGCACGTGTCCCTCAGCCGCCGCCGGAGCACCAGCTTCACCAGGGACAGCGAGCTGGTGAGGATGGGGCTCTCCACGACCTCCCAGGAGGAGGCGGTGCCCGGGGCCGGGGCGCAGGCCCGGGCCGTCCAGATGCCGGCGAGGGCCGGGGAGTCCACATAGCAGTCCTGCAGCCTGCTGTTCAGGGAGATGGACGGCCGCAGCCCGTAGCTGGGGATGCTGGGGTCCCGCCTCACACAGACGGGATGCTGGAGTCAGGAGGAGGGGCAGAGGGGACAAAAAGAAAGAAGACCAGTTCTCAAGCGGAGACCAGAAGGTGTACTTTGCAGGCAAAGTGTTCACGTCTTTTGGGAGACGGTTTCTTTCTCCCACGCCTGTCTTAGGGATCTTCCTACACCTCCTCTCTCTGTCTCCCCAAAGCCTGTTGTACCAGGGTCACGGGGACAGCCCGCCTCACAAAGAACACAGCATGGCCGAAACCGGTGTGGCTCAGTGGATAGAGCGTCGGCCCGCGGACGGAAAGATCCCAGGTTCGATTCCGGTCAAGGGCATGCACCTTGGTTGCGGGCACCTCCCCAGTAGGGGGTGTGCAAGAGGCAGCTGATGGATGTTTCTCTCGCATCGATGTTTCTAACTCTCTATCCCTCTCTCTTCCTCTCTGTAAAAAAAGTTAATAAAATATATTTTTTTTAAAAAGAAAAAGAAAGAAAGAACATAGCATGCTTGGGCCGGAAGTGGAGGGGCGGGGAGCTTTAGAAGGAACCAAAGTCAGTGCCCTAGCTCATGGAAAGCTACGGGGAGCTGTGGCAGGAAAGGGGCAGGAGACAGGATCACGTAAGATTCCTGTAGGACCTGTCGTGACTCCTCCGCCGGGCCACGTCCTGCCAAACCCCAAGCATTTTCTGACCAGATGGCCAGCAGCCAAGGAAATCTGGGAGCCAGGGACACACACTCTGGGGTCCGTCAAGGGCAAAGCCACCATGGAGATTATGCCTCTCTTTCCTGGGACCAGCCAAGAACAAGGGAACCATCTCCTCACTGAGAGAAACCTGGCTCTCTAAGGCCATCTAATTAAAAAAAAATTTAAATCACCTTACCATATTTCGGTTGCCTTAAATTTTATTTTAGCAAGCTTAGTAGGGGGAAGAAATATGTATTTTCTTTTCTCTCTCTCTCTCTCTCTCTCTTTATTTTTCTTTTGTTTGGATCTATCGAATCACCTATCTCTCTGCCTCAGTCACATATGGGCCAATTGCAGTTTGCTTAGGTTTGTGGCAGTTTTGAGCCATTATCTCCAGTATTTGTGATGTCACTCTGTTTTGTGATGTGGGTGTGGGTGGTGGGGGTTACATCACCCAATTTTATAGTGAGATTAAGTTGGAAGGCGTTCCATTTTATTGTCTCTCCGGCCTCAGGGACGTCTCCAGTCCTCACGTCACCCCCACACGCTCGGGGGACCTCGGAAGGCCTTCCCGTCCTTAAGACGTGCACGCGTTGCACGCCAAGCCAAAACCGGTGTGGCTCAGTGGATAGAGCGTCATCGGCCTGCGGACTGCAAGGTCCCGGGTTCGATTCCGGTCAAGGGCATGTACCTTGGTTGCGGGCAACCTCCCCAGTAGGGGGTGTGCAGGAGGCAGCTGGTGGATGTTTCTCATCGATATTAACTCTCTATCCCTCTCTCTTCCTCTCTGTAAAAAAAATTAATAAAATATATATATATTTTTAAAAAAAACCTGCGGAGCACAGGTGGCGAGGTGCATTCTTCCACGGGCACATAAAGGAGGCACTGTTGGAGTCTCGGCGCCCGCTGCCAAGGTTCGGGGACCAGAAGTGAGAGAACACGTTCCTGCAGCCCTGGGCGCCTCTCCCTGCGTGTCTCTCCCCGGAGACGGCACGGCCGCCTGGAATGCGGTTTTAGTTTACATCCCGTGGCAGATGCCGTAATTAGAGCTGCGAGCCGCGGCGTCGAGGGCTTGAAACGAGAACAAAGACGCCTCTGCCCGCTTGGGCAATGCCTCCTTATCAGGTGCCGGTCCTGTTGGTGGTTTGGATTTTTTTTTTTATGATTTTTTTTTTCTTGCACAAAAAATGCCCAAGGAGGGAGGAGGAGGGCGGGCTGATGGAAAAACAGAGTGTGAGGCTGGCAGGCGCTGCTGGAATCGCATGTGTTACCCGTTTGATTTTTTGATTTTTTTTTATTTTTTTCCCCTGCGGGTTGTCCCTGGAGGGAATCGGAGTCTGAAGGCGGGCCGCCCCGCGGGCCGTGGTGGAACCGCCTCCAGGTGGACACACCGCCGCTCAGCCGCCCGCCCGCCGGGGCGGACAATGGGGCCCATTCAGCCCGGGCCCTGGCCTCACCTCCGCGAGGTGGGTCAGTGCAGAGCGGGGCGTCGGGAAGGGCTTGTCTTCGGGAAGGGTTTGCGAATGTCTGGAGGCCTGGAGGCCGGGCAGGCCAGCGTCCGGGCCCCGGGAGGCGGCCCCAGGCTCTGGGCTGCCGTCTCCCTCTGCGCTGGGGCCCGGAGGGGAAAGTCTGAGCAAGAAAGGCATCTTGGGAAGTAGTTCTTCCGTCTCTCCTCTCCCCAGCCTCGAGGTGGCCTTCCCTGTCCTCTGTTGTCCTTGCTTTCCTAGGTCTCGCGCTCCGTCCGTCACCAGATCTGCTTCTGGCCACATGGACAGCAGGCGGCTGGCACGCTTCAGACGCCAGCGAATTCTGCCTCCTCTCCTTTCCCTAAACTGAACCCCAACAGGACACCCCGCCGCCCCTGGGCACCAGCCGGCGTCGTCTGGCCTGCGCCGTGTCTCCTGCGTCCGTAAGATCTGTGTTTGGCGAAGGCCTACCGTAGGCCAAGCGCCGCTTCAGACACTTTACAAGTGTCCTCCCAAGAAATGACACCAACAGTCTCGCAGGGGTCTTCAAACTACGGCCCGCGGGCCACATGCGGCCCCCAGAGGAGTCTGATCCGGCCCGCCAGGTTTTTTGGGCAGTGAGCGCAGCCGAGGTGTTACAGTAGGGATTAGTAGTTCATATAGTCCGGCCCTCCAGCTCTCTGAGGGACCGTGATCTGGCCCCCACTTTAAAAAAAAGTTTGAGGACCCCTGGTCTTAGGAGTCTGGACACGTTGCCATGCCTACCTGACCGGGGAAGAGACGCAGGCACACGCCGCTCAAGGGCCACGCCCCACAGCCGGGAACCAACAGAGGCTGGACGCCACCAAGGGGTACACCCCCCCCACCCCCACCCCCACCCCTGCTCTTCACCATCCACGGGCCGCACCCGGGCCCGGGTCTGGTCCCGCCCACCCGGGTCCGGAGACGTCCTCTGGCCTCAGGACGTGGTCTGTCCGAGGTGACAGCCCAGATCCATCTCTCGTTGGGCAAGTGAATTCACATCTCTGAACCTCAGCGGCCTCGTCTGTGAAATGGGGGCGTGACCGTGCCTACGCCAGAGCCACGGGCCTATGCGTGGGAAGCCCCTGGCGTGGCTCTGGGTGTATCATAAGAGCCCGGCAGGTAACGTTCTTAGTAACAGGATCAATATTTCGGCCCGCTCCCCCGTCTGAGCCCCTGACGGCCAGGCTCTGAGGGACATAACCCAGTATTTGATTTTGGACTTCATCTCAGATTCTTCATGGGCATCCCAGGTGGAGTATGAGGCCAAGCAAGGAGCTTCTTTTTTATTGATTTTTTTTTACGACAGAGAGTTAGAAGCATCGATGAGAGAGAAACATCGACCAGCTGCCTCCTGCATACCTCCTACTGGGGATGTGCCCACAATCCAGGTAGTGACCTTGACCGGAATCGAACCTAGGACCCTTCAGTCCACAGGCCGACGCTCTATCTACTGAGCCACACCGGTTTCGGCCGGAAACTTTTTTATTCTGCCTGAGCTCAGTCTAAGGAACCTTTATTTTCCACCCATCCTGCGGAGCGGTGCCTCCTGACATCGCTAAACCACCGCTTCTATTTGGAAACACGTCTGCCCGCCTTTGATGCTCAGCCAAGCTCTCCTCGCTGTATTTTTAGCTCCTCTAATGTTTCGTCTCTCTTTCTCCCTTTCCTACCACCTTCCTGCTCTTTCATTCCTCCTCGTTTCTCTTCTTTTGCCGGCGGACCCGTCACTAAAGACCAAATGGAGCCCATGTATGTTAATTCTTGTCTTTTCCCTTCACACCCAACTCCCCAAATCCTAGTGGAATTTAGTTGCTTTTCGTCTTCTCAGAAGATGTTTTTTCTTGTAACACCCAAGCAGTAAACTTCCACACCCGGAGGGGAACAGAGCTGAGGTTTGGGATGGAGAAGGGTTTGGGGAAAGAGGAGGAAAACTTTGGATGGGAGAATTTGCAAAGATTCCTGAACCATGATGCAAACTCCGAGGACCGGTGATTCAGACCACATGTGCTGAGTGTGCGCCCATCGTGGGCCAAGCATATGAGAGGAGGGCACCCTGCCCACCCAGCTGCCCCTTCTCACCGGACTCTGCGTCCTCCAACACGGCCACCCGGTGTCCCGCAGACACCTCTCACTCACTGTGTCCACACCAGATTCTCTCTCCCTTCGCGCCCAGCAGAACAGCACACGACGACTTCTCTTGAACTTTTCATCACTGGTCGCCCGGTCGGGAAACCTGGGAGGCAGGGGCAGTGACAGTACTGCACGGAGCCGACCCTGAGCCTAAAGGAAAACTGGAAGTCTAGATCCTATTTTTATTTAAATAACTTAATATTTTTTAAAATATATATATTTTATTGATTTTCTACAGAGAGGAAGGGAGAGGGATAGAGAGTTAGAAACATCAATGAAAGAGAAACATTGATCAGCTGCCTCCTACACGCCTCCTACAGGGGATGTGCCTACAACCAAGGTACATGCCCTTGACCGGAATCGAACCTCGGACCTTTCAGTCCGCAGGCCGATGACGCTCTATCCACTGAGCCAAACCGGTTAGGGCAAAACTTAATATTTTGTTCCTTTTGAATTTTTTTGTCATTCATTTAGTTGTTTAAATACATTCAATTAAAACTGTTCATTAAGTATATTCGATACATTTTAAAACCCATTACAGGATATTTATGGCTTTATCTTGATGATTGGATTTTGGGGGCTTTCTGAAGTGTGCCTGAGCTGAACGCCTCCTCCCTCTCCTCACCCTGACCTTGGCCATCGATCACTCAGTAAACACCTGTCGCCAGAAGCCCATAAGGACAAGAAGCCAATGCACCATGGCGACGGGGAGCAGAGTCCTGTGGTCCTTACTGCCTGGGTTCCAGGCCCGGCTCCACTACTGAGTGACCTGCGGACGAACCACTTCACCCCCCTGTGTGAGGGCAGGGGGAAGGTGCCCCCTCACAGGGGCTGCTGAGAGGATCATGGGAAATGCAATGCCAAGCCCTGCACCCTCCTCAGCCGAGTCCTCAGTGACGGTTTGCTGTTATCATTGTGGTTATCACTATAATCAGGCTCCCTGGCCCCTGGTCGCTTTGCAACATGGCTGCCCTGTGAGCGGAAGTCAGCCCAACTAGAGTGTCAAAGACACGGGCACCATCCGAATGCTACCAGCTGAGATCTGTTCCTTTTTTTGTTTGTTTGTTTTCAACCCTCACTCAAGGATATGTTTAGTGATTTTTGAGAGAGAGAGAGAGAGAGAGAGAGAGAGAGAGAGAGAGAGAGAGAGAAACATTGATGTGAGAGAGAACCAGCAATTGGTTGCCTCTCGTGCATGTCCAGACTGGGGATAGAACCCCCGACCTAGGTATGTGCCCTGACTGGGAATCGAACCCGCCACCTTTTGATGGATGGGATGACGCTCCAACCAACGGAGCCACCCGACCAGAGCTCCCCCAGCTTCTTGGGAAACCCAGCTGCCCGCGGAGGAATCCGAGGGGCCAACAGGTCAGCAGCAGCCTCCTCCTGAAGGCCCGGGGGCTCCGGCCGGTGTCCTCACTCTGTCCATGCAATGAAGCCGCTCGCCGCCCCGGGTATGTGAAGGGTTGAAACGAATATCCCAGGCCGCTCCTTGCCAGGGGCCGGGACCGCATCACGGAGCAGAAGACCTTGAGCCGCTAAGTGGCCTGACCTAGACGGGCTCGGTGTATTTTTAGCCTCTGCGCACTGTTTCCATCACCTGTGCTGGGCTTTCCGCTGGCAGAGCGGGGAGGGGGCCCGGAGGAGGCAGGAGGGATGCTTCTCATAGCAGCCGGCGGGGGCGGGGGCGTGCACGTTCTTTCTGAATTCTACTGCACAAGCCAGATCCACGGGCGTGCAGCCTGTGCAGGGACACGGGCCCCCAGACTTACAAGGACCCCACCCTTGGTGTAGTGCCCTGTGGTTGCCCTCTTAAAATTGCTAGTCATTCTGGCCAAAACCGGTTTCGCTCAGTGGATGGAGCCGTGGACTGAAGGGTCCCAGGTTCGATTCCGGTCAAGGGCATGTCCCTTGCTTGCGGGCACATCCCCAGTAGGGGGCATGCAGGAGGCAGCTGGTCGATGTTTCTCTCTCATCGATGTTTCTAGCTCTCTATCCCTTCTCTCTTCCTCTCTGTAAAAAATCAATAAAATATATACATTTTTAAAAATTAAAAAAAAATTTCTAGTCATTCTGAACAAGGGACTCCCCCACACGCCACACACACACACACACACACACACACACACACACACTTTCATTTCTCACTGGGCCCTGCCAGTCACATAGCCCTTTCCGTCTGTACGTCTGTCTGTTCACAAAACCAAGAAAGCTAAACGCAGGAGGCGGCTGGCACCCACTTCCTGCAGGGGGATGGGGGGGGGGGGCGGTGCAGGCCAGGCCAAAGCCACTGCCATGAGTGAGGCATGGATCCCCAGACTTGGCCAGAGAAACCTTCCTTTGCGCCTCCCGCCCGCCCCTTCCCATGGCCCCTCACACGCAGGGCTGGGCTGCAGGAGACTCTTGTGAACTGTAGGGCCGAGCTCTGCTTTGCTAAACCCTTTCCCCGGCTCCCTGTTTAAACTGGTCCCCAGACTCTCTGTCAACATCATTTTCCTGTCTCTGGGGTGCTCTTTGTTCTCTGAGATTCACGTTATTTTCAAGCTGGGTGACGGGCCCCCTCTCCTCCCCGAGGATGTAAACTCGGCATGTCCCTCAGCGGGTATTTTTAAAGCCATCACAGGTACTGAGGTGACCGTGGTTAATAACATCGATGGTGGGTGTACAGGGGCACGTTTCCTTACCTGTGTACTCCGTTTCCGAACTCAGCACCCAACCTTCACTCTCCTTCGTTTCTCCCCGCGGAGTGTTTGTGGAAGGGAGGGAGGTTCGCCTGTACTGAGTGCTTCCTCTGTGCCGGGGGTTTCACCTGCATCTTCTCAGTTAGTTCTCCTTCCAGCGTCCGGCCTGCGCCTGCAAGGCACCAGTTAGACTCTTTTTTTTTTTTTTTTTTAAATATATGTTTGTTTATTTCAGAAAGGAAGGGAGAGGGAGAGAGAAACATCAGTGATAAGAATCACTGACCAGGAGCCTCCTGCATGCCCCCAACTGGGGATCAAGCCCGCAACCCAGGCATGTGCCCTTGGCTGGAATCGAACCTGGGACCCTTCAGTCCGCAGATCGACGCTCTATCCACGGAGCCAAACCGGTCAGGGCCCCAGTTAGACTCTTAACTGTTAGAGGTAGAGCGGTCCCAGGTCCTGCAGGAGGAGGAGGCGGCTGCGGAGGTGGGAAGGGCCCAGAATGGTGACGAGAGGATGAGTGCCAGGCGGGATGGGGAGGGTGTCGGGACCAGG
Source organism: Pipistrellus hanaki (assembly GCF_964339955.1). Classification (NCBI taxonomy): domain Eukaryota; kingdom Metazoa; phylum Chordata; class Mammalia; order Chiroptera; family Vespertilionidae; genus Pipistrellus; species Pipistrellus hanaki. The sequence continues at coordinate 3,500,963 of NC_140521.1, read as the reverse complement.
TATTGCTGGGTGGGGGGGTGGAGAGGTGGGGGTGAGGGTGAGGGGGTGTCCCCCAGCTCCATGAGGGAGCCCAGAGGATCCTTGAACTCGGGCACGCCATGCCGCAGTGAAAACAATGACAGAACAAGACTCTTCTTGCCGCAGCCCTGGGGCGTGTGGGTGGAAAGGGACTGAGATGGAGATCGAGGGGCCTCGTGGGAGGCGGTGCGCCTCTGAGGCCCAGCCCGGGGCACAGCTTGGAGAGGGGGAGACACGGGGGGAGTGGGCCCTGGGAGTGGGCGAGGGGCGGCCCCGGGGCCGGGGCACGGAGAGCGGCCCGGGACGGTGCAGCCTCCCTCGGGGCGCGGCGAGGCGGCGCGGGAGGGGCTGCTCCGCCGGTGGCACCGGGCGCAGGCCCGCACTTGCAGGCCCGGACCGGGGACTTGAAAGCGCCGGCGCGCCGCCCGGACCTGCCTCGCGGGGCGTCGCCGCGGCACTTTGGGCGGGAGCTGGAGGGAAATCTCCGCGCCTGGGGGAGGGGGTGCGGGGCAGAAGGGAGGCCCACCCAGACCCCGGTGCAGCTGGGGGAGACCTGGGGCGTGGGCAGGGGAAAGGGCCCGCCATGCGGGGGCTGAGCTCCAAGGAAGCCTGCGCTCTCGGAGCCTCCGGCTAAGAAAGAATCTTTGGCCGAAACCGGTTTGGCTCAGTGGCTAGGGCATCGGCCTGCGGACTCAGGTTCGATTCCCGTCAAGGGCATGTACCTTGGTTGCGAGCACATCCCCAGTGGGGGGTGTGCAGGAGGCAGCTGATAGATGTTTCTCTCTCATTGATGTTTCTCTCTATCCTTCTCCCTTCCTCCCTGTAAAAAAATCAATTATATATATATAATATATATATTTATATTATATATAATATAAATATTATATATAAATATTATATATATATTATATATATATATTTTTTTAAGAAAACATCATTGCCCCATCCACGCCTGGACTTTCTGCATGTCGGGCGCTGGCTTTATTTGCTTCGATGTCACCTAATATTGAGAAGGCCTTTTATGATGCCGGAGCTGCCAGAATTGGGGTGGTGAAAAGGAACCCAACGTTTCCCAAGCTCCTGCTGTGCGCATGCACAGTTTCCACCGCTTTGGGAGTAGCTGCTGTCCACGGCCCCGTTCCGCAGGTGAGGAAATGGGAACCAAGGGAGCTCTTCTCCCCGGAGCCTGGCCCAAGGTGTGACAGGTGGCCGGATGGGGTATGCACAGGCTCCGGCGGACCCCAGAGCACCCTTTTTCCATCCTCTAGCCAAGCAAGGGAAAGCGGTTTGCAAACTGCTGTTCCGAAGATTACCCCTGTGGTTGTGCCTGCGTCTGGGTCACAACCCGGGGAGGGAGGGTGGAACCGGGTCCCTGGGCGCCCAGCCCGCTCCAGCCCGGCCCAACCTCGGCGGAGGGGCTCGGGGGCGAGGTCCCGGGCCCCGCCCCTCACCTGTTGGTCCCGCCCCCTCGAGCGGACCAATGAGCTGCTCCGCGGGGGCGGGCCCAGGTGCGGAGGGGAACGTGGGCGGCTCCTGGCGCTTGAGTGGCAGCGCGGCGGGCGAGTGGGAGGGGCGGGCGTGCGCAGTCGGCTCGGGCTCGGGCCTCGCGGAGCGGCCGGGCGGGCCCGGCGGCCGGGGCGGTGGCGGCGCTGGGGAGGGCGGGCCGGGCCGGGCGGGGCGGGGCGGCCGGCGGCCGGGGCGGGGCCACGTCCGCGCCCCGCGTCCCGCTCCCATGGCCGCCCCCGGCTCCCCGCGCTGCCCCCTCTCCCGCGGGCCGCGCCCCGGGGCCCCGCACTGACGCCCATGGCGCCGCCCGCCGCCCGCCTCGCCCTGCTCTCCGCCGCCGCGCTCACGCTGGCGGCCCGGCCCGCGCCCGGCCCCGGCCTCGGCCCCGGACCCGGTGAGTGAGCGCCCCACGCCGACCCCGTGCCAAGCGAGCCCGGGGCGCCGCCGGGAACCCGGTCCCTTCGCACTACCCTCCGGGACCCCCTCCCCGGGCCCCTCAGCGACGCCCCTCCGGCCGGCCCGGCGCCCCCTCAGGACCCGGACCCCCCAAACCCCTCAGCGACGCCCCCTCGGGCCCGGGGGTGCCACCTGCCTCAGGACCCAGGAGTCCCCCGCATCGCCCCCCAGGCGGGGCCGCCCCCTCTGCCTCAGTGCCTCCCGGGACCCCCCCCCCCCCGGGCCGCCCCCTCGGCTCCTGCCTCTCCCGGGACCCCGTCCTTCAGCCCCTCGGGCCGGGACCCTCCCTGCCGCCGCCTCTAGACGCCGCCCCGCGCCCCTCGGCGGCCCCCTCCCGGGCCAGGGCCCCCGCGAGCCCCTCCGCCCCGCCCCGCGGACCAGCCTCCGGAGCGGCGGGCGCCCGGCTCCTCGGCCCCACCGGCCGCCTCTGCCTCCGAGGCAGCGGGGGACCGGCCGGCCCTGCGGTCCCAGGTCCCGGGGCCGCTGATCGCAGCCCGAGCGCCCCCTCCGCCCCCCCAGCCTCCGGCCGCTTTGAACTTGGCGGTGACTCAGGTGCCGGCCCGGCTCAGAGGGGAGGGAGGGAGGGAGGGGAGGAAGGAAGGAAGGAAGGAAGGAAGGGTGATGGGAAGCGTCTCCCCCGCAGAGCTCAGGGATGCCCCTGCTTTGAACAGGGTCACCGCCCCCAAGGCCAAGGCCAGGTCTTCCCGAGGTGGGGCCCGGGCCCGGGCTGGGAGCCGGGACTCAGCTGCCACACACGCCCTTCCTCGCAGCAGAGAACTCTTTCCAAGTTGAAGAGAGGCGAGAGGGCGTTGTCCGGCCGCTCGCATTTCCCTGCAGGTTGTCTGGGCGGTGGGACTTGGGGCGCTGGTGAGAAAGAAGGCAGGAGCTCATTCCCGGGGGTCCCAGCGGGAAGGCCCCCCGCGGGGGTTCTCCGCCCAGTGTGGCAGACTGGGATGCTGGGAAGACAGGATGATTATTATTATTATTATTATTATTATTTATTATTACTGCTGAAAGAAAACTCCAGGGTTATTTTGTTTACTCACCAGCGTGGATGGGGAAAAGATAAGGCTTGGTGTTGTCGCTGACAGTGAGTGTGACTTGGGGCCCCGCCTTCAGTTCTCTGAGCCTCGATTTCCTTTCCTCGTCTGTCAAGGTGGGATAATAATGACAACTGCCGTACAAGCGGGTTGTGGAGATTAAGTGATATATTGCATGCACACCCCGACGTATAGAAGGCCATCGAATCGATAGACTTATTTTTAATAATACTTTTTTCTTTATAGTGCTTCCCAGTTCACCAAGTGCTGACACCTCATTTGCCCTGAGAATGCTCTGAGCTTCCAGTCTGATTAATCCCTGTAAAAGGCACAGCTTGGCTTCAGATCAGTGTGTGTGGGGGGGGTGGAGGGGGGGGCGGAGGGGCAGTGTCTCCAAGTATTGTAAACCTGAGGCGTAGGAGACTTCTACAAAAACTTCCACCCAAGTTTGATCACTTCTGCTGTTTGCCGTCTGTGAGGAATGAAGGAGGGACTTTCTGGGAGCCAGGATATGTCAACATGACTGTAACCTAGTAACCCCTTAGCACCACTTTGCCATCTGTGTGGTCAGGATTTAATGTCCTCCACGGAGAGAGAGGTGCTGGTGGAAATAAACTGGACTCCTTCTGGGAAGGGCAGAGCAGTAGCTCTGGAAAGCGTCACATGAGCCAACTCTGCGCACACTGCTTGTCAGAAGGGGCGTCCACTCCTCGGCACCTGTGCTTCCCGAGGCAGGGTCAAATGCAGCCGCTTTTCACAGTTTGAACCTCAGACCTTGGTGTGCTTTTATTTGGGCATCTGGGGTAAGGACAAATAAATAAATTGTGAAATGACTTAGGATAAGTGGCCCACGATCCCAATTCATTGAGCCTCATCCACTCTTTTTTTCTTCTGTTCTGTACTTCAGAGCTTCTGTGACTTCCAGGAAGCAGTTTTAGGGAGATACCGCATGGCACTGAGCATCACATCTAGAGCCTGCCCACTAGTTTTTAAAATCCTTTCCAATAAAATAAAATAAAAAGACACCCCCCCCCCAAAAAAAAACCCAACCAAACACATTTTTTTCCGAGGATATACCAAACTTACCATTTTATATTTTTTGATACTGTAATTTTCTCTAGAATTTTGTGGATGGAAAAAATTATTTCAAGTACTTATATTCTGTACAATTTTGTAATATTTAAATTACTGGTGGTTTGCATTTTTGAATGCTGACTTTTATAAAAACAGTTAGCTCATTCCCCATCAATGCTACTTCTAATTACAGTGTATGGCCAACCCCAAATGATCTCCTTTCTCCTTCCCATTCTCCCTCTGAGACTCTCCTCTTCCTTCCCAGCTGATAAGGAGGAAGATAGAGGTGAATGGTGGAATCTAGACTCCCTTTTGTAGGAGGAGAGCAGCCAGGGCCATGGGGCTGATGGGCTTTTCGAAGTTGAACTGCCATCTGGAATTTATTGACCTGCAGGGGAGAGCCAGGAGGTGGGAAGAACAGAGAAACCTGGGTGGACTTGGGCTATTTGAGTTTTCTGGCAAAGGCACACTACCTGCTTGGCTGTTTCACAGCATTTGGCTCTCAGGTGTGCAGCAGCAGTTTCTCAACTCAGGTTACATATGGCGTGAACTGCGTGTTATAGCTGATGCTCATTCTCCTCTCAGTCCTCACCTGCAATTCATCCTATTAGCCAGCAGTGTGTCTTTGCCATAAAACCTGTGAGTTCAGTTAACAGGGAGAGCTCCACACTGGCCAGAGCCCTGTCCCCCCTGGGGACTTCATGTCAATAGAATTACCTGTATGCAACAGAGGGTCTGAGAGGAGTAAAGAGGACTGGCGCGCATACCAGTGACTTCCGTGCTTTGACTATTTTAAGAAACACAAAACTGTCAAAACTCGCTCGAAATCAAAGAACCCTGGTCTTTTTGTGAGCATTTGATTTGGCCCCTAGACAAAGCTATTTAAAGGTTTGAGATATGCGATGAGACATTTTAGAAATCTTTAACACAAAAAGAAGTCCCACTTAGGCTCATTACTAATAAACAAGTTGTTGCACTTAATAGAGATATTACTGATACGCTTCCATATGATTGAGCATAGTTGGATCAACAGCAATAAATAATGAAGATAAAATGTATTGCTTTAAATACCTTCATAGTACAGATTAGGGATTTTTGGTGGTGGGCTATATGCCAACTTTAGGATTTTTGAGCCTGTAATTCCATCTAGGTCAGGTGTTGGCAAATGTATTTTTATAAAGGGCCAGACTAAATAATTTGGACTTCATGGGCCATATCTGACTTTGTAGAGCAAAAAACAGCCAGCCATAGACAAAATGTAAATGAATTGGCATCGCTGTGCCCCAATAAAACTTTATGGACACTGAAATTTAAATTTTATGCAATTTTTATATGTCACACAAATTGATTGTGTTCAATCATTTAAAAATTTAAAAATCCTTCTTAGCTCATGAGCCATACAAAACCAGGCAGTGGTCCAGGTTTGGCCCACAGGCTGTACTTTGCCAAGTCCTGTTCTAGGTCCGTATGCATTGATTTAGTTTCACTGGCCTGGAAAGGTGACAAGGAGGCTTGATTTTGGTGAATGAATGCACCCTTTACCTTTCACTATTCACTAACTTTAAAAGACGTATGGGAGAAGTGGTTAAAATGGTAAATTTTATGTTATGTGGATTTTACTACCAATTAAAAAAAAGTTACATATGGGGGGAAGTTCACACACATGCATTTGGATATTTAATAAGACTTTTTAAAAAATGCTTTAAAAAGAAGTTCAGTATGGTTCAGTGTGCGCTTCATAAAGAACATAGTGCCTGCCTTGGAACTGGTCCATGGTTTGTTCAGCGATGCAGATGTTGCTGGAACAAACCGTTGAGAGATCTGTTTCTCAGAGGAAAGCCTAGGCAGCAGGTGGCACCAGCCCCGAGACTTAGAAAAACAGCCATGGAAGAAAGAAGAAGAAAACAAACTTCTATCACTGTCCTAAACAGTTGTATTTTATTTCCATGGTTCTATCGTCATTTTTAAAGTGGCCTTTAAAAAAAAACAGCAATGTGCTTAGGCTGGTTATTCTGTTTTAATTAAAACATTTTTTTGGGGAAAAAGAAACACAAATTGAAACATCCTAACATACCAAGTTGATTGTGTTTGTACTGTGGAACAGTTAATGCAAAACACTTGAGGGAGGCCGGAAGTTTGGATCTGTAGTTTTTGTCTGAGTTTTTGCCTCCAGAATAAGGACAACAGAGGAGGAAGGGAATAAAAGTGTCCCTTATAAAACTACCTACGAAAGTTTGGAAGTGAGATCTCCTCAAGCCCCCTCTTCCTGGCTGGCTCCCTGTGCTGCAGTCCCTGAATGGGTGGGAACAATGATTGGCCTTCCTTCCATATTCTGTTAGACCTTGAAAATCCAGCTGGAACCTGGAAGTATGCATCTAGTGGTCGGCAAACTCATTAGTCCACAGAGCCAAATACCAGCAGTACAAGATTGACATTTCTTTTGAGAGCCAAATTTTTTAAACTTCTTCTAGCGCCACTTCTTCAAAATAGACTCGCCCAGGCCGTGGTATTTTGTGGAAGAGCCACACTCAAGGGGCCAAAGAGCCGCAGTTTGCCGACCACGGATCTAGGAGCAGCTCAAAGTTATTCTCTGTGTTTCCGTCTCTCTGTTGCCTTCAGTGTCTTCCAGTCATTCTCACCTCTGAGATATTATCCTAGATTTGGACTGAGCAGGGAAAGGAAGGAGGACATTGTAAAAATGTCATAAGGGTATTCGTACTGTACTCAAAAACAGCTACGCTACAGAAACTTGCCTTCTCCTCTAAGAAAGTCTCCCCACCCCCTTTTAAACTTCTTTCTAGGTAACCTCTCCCTAGCCTGAACCTGCAGCAGGTTGAAGAGGGTTAGGGCTAGGAGAATGAAGCCGGGTGCTAGGAAGACAAAAGATTTCAGGCCATCTCACTGCAGGGTTCCTCCCTCCCTCCCAGGGATAGCGGGACCTTCTCAGGGCTGTCCTTCTGCTGGGCCCAGTGTCTCGTTTCTTTTGCCACGGATTTAATCCCTGGCAAGTAACCAAAGCATTCAAACTTTTATTGTTCAATTTACCACAAGGGCGGGGACTTGCCTCCAGTGGGCTGAGGCGGCTGCAGCCACTTCCAAACCCCAGTGTCACACCACATTAGCAACTTCAGATTTCGAGGGCTGGATTCTTTTCAGTTTGGTGAGGTTCTTGGTTAAAACCAGAACAGTTTACTCACACTCAGAGTCTGAAAGCTAGCAACTAGTAAAAACAGCACAGACAACTTTTAAAGATGATTCAGAATGGGTGCAGCGTCAGCACATAGGACTCACTCCACACGGCTTCTTTCTACCTCCCCAAGCATATGTAAGTGGCTGTCCCTGTTCCTTGGTGTCCTGAAAGCTGGATGGAAATATGGCGACCAAGTAGTTCTCTGCTAGGATAGTAGGGCTTGTGAACCAGTGCCATCACAGTATGTAAATTACTTGCTGCTGTTCAATCTATAAAAACGCATCTTCAAAGAAAATTATTGGGCTGGTAAAAATATTTTTAATAATGACCACAGAAGCCATATTTGTTTTTCTTTGATGTTCTTCCGAAGACCCTTCTGGTTTTAATCAGATTGTTCCCACATAAAATACAGTGGAAATCTACAATAATAAAATCCCTATTCCTATTTCTATGGGGAAATAAACAGGATGGGGACTGTCCTTTTAAGGGGCTTTCCCCTTCCCTTTCCCCAGACTCAAAGCCTCTATTACTGGTGGGTGTTTTGGCATCAGTTAAGGGCCTTCAATCCTTCCCTCCCTCCATGTTTTGCTCTTTCATTAAAGTGTTTCTGTTGTCTAATTATATCCTTTCAATCAAATTAGAGACTGCAGCATCTGGTGAGGGCTGTAACTGCTGCCATCTGCACCTCGTATATACAGGCCTTTTCAGCTGAGAATCACTCAACTTCCAAATGGCAGGAAGAGATTTGGAAAAAGTTTAGTTGGGAGGGAGGCTGACTTAAAAGGAACGTCTTCAAAGGCTGGGTGCGACGCCCTGCTCACTGTGATGTGAGCGCTGCCATGCCGAGCTCACTGGCTCGGCTCCCCAAGGTTCTTCCCGAGCGAGCGCTTCTGGCAGACGAGGGGTTTCTGATTGTCTTAGCTGACACGACGAGGCCTCCTCCTCCTCCTCCGAGACCTCCTCCTCCCCCTCCTCCTCCTCCTCCTCCTCCTCCTCCTCCTCCTCCTCCTCCTCCGAGACCTCCTCCTCCTCCTCCGAGACCTCCTCCTCCCCCTCCTCCTCCTCCTCCTCCTCCTCCTCCTCCTCCTCCTCCTCCTCCTCCTCCTCGGTAGGGGCTTGAAGGGACCTGGGGCAAGCTGAGAATCTCTCCCCTGAGAAGAATCTTTTATATGACCACTGGTTAATGGGTCTGACACTTCCTGTTTATCTGACCATTTCTTCTAATTCCGTGGTTTAAACCAACTAGAGGAGGTTTTGCGCCCTGGGGACATTTGGCACTATCTGCAGACATTTTTGGTTGTCACAGCTCAGGGTCGGATGGGGTGTGCTACTGGCATCTAGCAGGGAGAGGCCAGGGGTGCTGCTAACCATCCTACAATGCACAGGATAGCCCCCCAACAAAGGATTATGAAGCCCAAAATGTCAGTAGTGTTAGCCCTGTCCTAACTGTATTATTATTTTATCCTTCCCTTCACTGCGGCCCAGGAGTAGGCAACTCTAATCAATGTTTTTCACTCAAAAAAGTATCGACCTACTAACAAGGAGGTCACAGTTTGATTCCCGGTCAGGGCATAAACCCAGGTTGTAGGCTCCATCTCCAATATTGGGTGTGCAGGAGGCAGCTGATCAATAATTCTCTTTCACCATTGATGTTTCTATCTCTCTCCTCCATTTCTCTCGGAAATGAATAAAAAACTATTTTAAAGATAGAAAAGAAGAGAAAGTAGATTCTTCATTATCCATATTAAGCTCCTTAAGCATTTCTGTGAGCAGTGTTTCAGAAAACTTGATGGAATAAGACCTGTGATTCACTGTATGTTTCTGCTCTCTAGACTGAGATTGCCAGAGTAAATGCAGGACACTCTGTTAAATTTGAATTACATGTAAACAGTGAATCTTTTTTTTTTTTTAAGTATGTCTCATGCAATGAAAACTTAAATATCTTTAGAAATGATTTGTTGTTTATCTAAAATTCAGATTTAACTGGGCATCCTGTATTTTCATTTGCTACATCTGGCAACCCTACTCCACAGCCATGAAACATTACATGAGACTTTAAACCTTTGAGTGTCCAATCAAATCGTTGGCCATCGCTGCCCTTCTTGCTCTGGGTGGCTAGCGATGACGGCACTGCTTGTTCCTGTTTATAGGTCATTGGTACAACTGAGTCTTCTCTTCTGCCCCAGACTCTCCCTGGTCAGAACTTTGAACCTGTCACTTAAGTCATTTTTATCTTGAAACCAACTGACAGGTGCTTAGCCAATGGCTGCTGCATTCCCCAAATCTCTGACTAGGACTCACCCCTGGACCATTGCATAGAAGACTACAACTTCGTTGCTTCAGATTTTACTTTAAAGACAGGCTCCGGAGATAGGCTGTCTTCCTGGCAGTCAGCTCTGCACCCAAGAACTCGAGTATTATTCTATCAACCGAGGGAAGCGGAATAGCCCAGAGAGGCTGGCTTCCATGGAGCATTGGCCGCCCTCCAGGACACCTCTATTGGGGGAATTTTTAGCCATCTGAAATTAAACAGAGTCCACGCAATACCGATAGAACTTGCCCAGACGCTGGACTCCTTTATCAGTTTATTTTGTCTCCTTTTAGACTGGTTGAAAGCTTCAAACTGTGTGAAATTGGGTTGCTCAAGGGATGGTAAAGCAAAGTGTAGATTTAAGCCAGGTGTCTCCTGCTTAACGCAAACTCACAATATAAAAATGGATGCTCATTACAAAAGGGTTGGTTGTTCCCTATGACAAATGGCTTCACCATAGGTTTTCTTTAAATAGCAGATTCCTCCCCCGTTTAAATAGCAAGTATTTCACCTTCAAAAGCTTGATTTACATAAACTTCCCTGGCACTTCTCATAGGTCGTTGCTAGTTAAGTCATGATTACTAGCCTAGAGACCTAAATTGGTAAGGAAAACGGGGCACTCTGAGCATGTCTGTAATGGGTGTGTTTTTTCCCCACCCTCTAAGTCCCTGCACCTGCTTCCCTCGCTAAGCTATCATTTGCCAGGCACGTTCTGTGTGGTCCGAAGTTGTTGAGGATACAAGAATGAGTGAGATGCCCAAGAAGCTCAGAGGCTAGTGGGAGCAGGGCGGGGTGCTTCTCGGGCAATTACAGTTCCAGGTGATCCAGTCTTACAGGAGCTGGGGCAGCAGGGCTGTAGGGCCAGTTGTAAAGGCCCTGGTTCCACAGGAGTGCAGTGCTAACTCTTCTAGCTTTTGTGCTTGCAAAGTGCTCCATTTTTTGTCTACTTTTTTGTTTCCTTCAGAGTTGACTTACAACGCACTAAGTTATTGTCCATCAGAAACTGGACTTGGAGCTTTATTTATTTTTTTTTTTAATATATATTTTATTGATTTTGTACAGAGAGGAAGGGAGAGAGATACAGAGTCAGAAACATCGATGAGAGTCATCGATCAGCTGCCTCTTGCACACCCCCCACCGGGGATATGCCCGCAACCAAAGTACATGCCCTTGACCGGAATCGAACCCAGGACCCTTCAGTCCCCGAGCCGACGCTCTATCCATTGAGCCAAACCGGTTTCGGCTGGACTTGGAGCTTTAAAACATCTATGGTTCCAGCTTCTTTAGGTGTAAGCTATTTTTAGTGTGAAAAAAATTTTTTTTTTCCAAATTGAAGTGAATCTATTTGTACTCAAATATATATATATTAAGAGCGGTACCATCACCAAAGTGATAGAAAGTGTTCTGGTGGCAGTAAAATCCATTGTTAATTAATGAAGCTAGTTAATTAGAGTTCTGCTGAGTCCATTCTTTAACCGAGGGTTGGCCTAATCTCCCTGTATATGTTGTAAGCTAGATTCTTTCTCAAAAGCTGCCTTTTGTTTTTCAATTTGATGATTGTATATAATATCCTGAATGGTAGCCATAAGTCCCTCAAGTACTACTGCATATTCATGGTCACTATTCCTGGCAAATCCACTTGCACTTCACAGTGATGACTGTGTCCAGTGGGCCCTCCCGGGGTGGAAGTGAAGCATGTTCAAGATGAGAGCCAGATGAGAAAAGATGGCACCCAAGCAGCACTGCATTATGGGCCTCTCTGCCTTGATAATTGTGTTTTCCAAATTTTTACATAACGAATAATAAGCACCCCTGTCTGAAGTAGTTTCATGGGCCTTCTGGTTTTAAACCTCTGGTTTTATGCTTACCGTTGGTTCAGTTTTTCTTGGAATAGCCATTTAAGTAATTAAATGTTTCATCCGTTGATAGAGATGAGTAAACAGCAGATTTAAAAAGATAAACCTTCAGTTCTCTTCCAAAGTGTGTTTTTTTTAAGATTTTTTTTTTTTTTGAGAGAGAGGAAAGGAGAGGGAGCAAGAAACATCGATGTGAGAATGACACATCCATCAGCTGCCTCCTGCATGCCCCCCACCCGAGATTGAGCCCAAGACCTGGTCATGTACCTGACTAGGAATCCAACTGGCAGCCCCTTGGTACCTGAAACAGTATCCAACCAACTGGGCCACTCCTGCCAGGGCTGAGGGTATAATTTTTTTAGTTAAAGTAACTTTGAGAAGCATGGTCTTTTTCCTGTTATGTTAATAATGACACTGTTTTCTTGGATGAAAAGAAGACCTAAAACATACTTTAATGAAGAAACTACTGGTAACTTAAAAATTACAGTGATTATTTTTGTGGGTCATTCTGCTTTGGGCAAAAGTACAGCGTGGTCTATGGCCATTTGAATTGTTAAAATGTAGTCCAAGGACATGATATGTGAATGTCTATCTTGCTTTTAGATGACTGACTGAGTTTGTTTGTAGTTCTTGAATAGAAACTAAGGTAGCCCTGGCCAGTGTGGCTCTGTTAGTTGAGCGTTATCCCAGGCACCAAAAGGTTGCTGGTTCAATTCCCCATCAGGGCAGGTGCCTCCCGGTTGCAGGCTCTATATCCCCAGTAGGGGGCGTGCAGGAGGCAGTTGAATCTAATCAATGTTTCTTTCTCTTCCTCTCCCTTCTTTTCTCCCTCTCTCTCTCTCTCTATCTCTCTCTCTCTCTCTCTCTCTCTCTCATCAATTTTAAAAAGAGAAACTAAAGTAGTAAATTGTAAAACAACATGTTAATAACTATTTTCAAGATGCCCTTTAAAATATGTTTATTATGGGAAATTTAGAACATATTCAAAAGTAGAAGAGTATAAGGTAATCTCATATATCAATGTCTCAGCTTCCATGATGATTATCCATGGCCAGTATTATTTCATTTGTATCCCTTTCATTCCTTCAACTAGAATACTCTAACAAATTTCATATATCATCTCATCTGTAAATATTTCAGTATATATCCCTAAATAAAAAAAACTCTTCAAAAACATAATAATTACACCTAGAAAAATTAGCAATAATTCCTTGATATTATCAAATATCTAGCCAGTCAGTGTTCAGATTTCCCTGGTTGTCTCATCAGTGTGTTTTATAGTTCAAATCAGGATCTAAGCGATGTTCAGGTGATATGTCTCTTGAGTCTCTATTAACCAATAGGTTTCCCCTCTTTCTCTTTTTTTTTCCTTGAAATTTATTTGTTGAAGAAAGAGTTCCTTCTAAGCAAAAAGAGTGCTTAGGTGCCTTTTCAGAGGGAGAGCCCACCTAGGAGGTGAGTTTTTTACCATGGAATTCTCACTTCCATTAGAGAAATGTGTAGAATTAGAGAATTTTAAGCCTGGACGAGATTTTGAGCTCTCAGTCCATTTTAGTCACATCACCCTAGACTTTTGAACCTCCGTACTATTTTGTTAGCATTTGTGTGAAATTAGAGTGTGAGTGAAGAGACATTGAGACCACGTAGTTCAAATCCCCTCATTTCACAGGGGAAGAAACTGAGGCCCAAAATATCCAGGTGGTTTCCTGAAACCACACAGTGTGAGCTACTTACCTGGTGTCACTGCCTCTGTATTCCAGTGAATCTCAGTGTGTGCTACGTGTGTAGAGGACCCTACCCTTCCTGAAAGGTCCTTTCTCTAGTCTAGACCTGATCGTCTTCCTCCATACAATCACGGACTCACTGCTCCTGGGGAGCCATTATGAAAGACAGGAGAGTATCTTAGAGCCTCAGCTGTGTTGGGTGAGAGAAAGCTGGGTACCACTGCCTTCTCCGCGCTGTGAGCAGTGCAAGGCACATAGTAGGTATTGAATATATATTTGTTGAATGAATTAGTGAATAACATCCTAGAGATGAGATCTATTGCCCTTGCTCATTCTCTTTCACCAAATGCATAAATATGTAGCTGGCCATGTGAATATTTTATTTTGTTTTTTGCTTTCAGCTACTCCTGGCCCGGCTAGCCAAAGCTTATGTCAGTTTCATAGCAGCAGTAAGGAAGGGAGGCAGGGTCCTCATTATCTAGTACCACACCCTAGTGTTCTGATGAAATCAAGATGCACACATAACTTTGATCTAGATTACTCAAGTTTGTTTTTCTTGCCCTTTTTCATCATCGACATGCCCTGGGCAAGTCTCCTCAAAAGATAATCAGACAATCTCGCACACTGCCTCAGTTTCCCTAGTGTAAGGAGAGCTGGATTGGGCCTGGGAGAAACAGACAAAGCAGACAAGTGTGCACTTTCCCATCCCTCTCTCAGGTCCCACCTCGTCCCCCTTCATGAGGATTGACTCCTGTGTGGGTGGCTGCCACACTCTTCGTGTTACAAACCAAGTCATCTGAGCCTCTGGGAACACTGACCCCACCACCTACAGTCTGCTGTCTATTGCTAAGGCCTGCACCTCTGGCTCCTGGGCCACTGCTCAGCCGCTCATAGGAGAAGAAGTGTAACAACACACAGCAATTAAAATCCTAGTAATTGGCAAAGATTGGCTTGATGTTCTTAGAATCATCTAGTCTAGTGGTTTTCAAACCTGATTAATTAAAAGAACCACCTGGGCAGCTTTATAGAAATGCAGGTTCCCAGGTGTCTCTCTAACCCTTGGCAGGGGAAGGACGATGCTGAGGGGGTCCACTAGAGGCAGCATGGGGTGCCGTGAGTGCCCAGTTGCCCCTTCTGTAAAATGGCAGTAGTAAGGAGCCGCCCCACTGGCTTGGTGGTGAGTTGATATTTGTGTGGCACTTAGAACAGAGCTTGGCACACGGTAAAACGCTCTGTGAGCATTAGCGGTGATGGGGATGATGGCGATTTGTCCAAGGTCGCACAGCTGGTCAGGCAGCAGGTCCAGGACGAGAAGCCAGGGCTTAGTTCCTTGGTTCATTGCATTTTATGCTACACTGAGCTGCCTCCTTCAATTACCTTTGAACTTTTGTATTTTTGCAGACTCCGGTTGAGGGTTTGGTTGGTGTGCTACATGAAGAGTCACACATCACAGCCTATGAATGTCGCAACAAACACGATAAATTACTCGAGTGTTCTGTGCAGCCAGAATTCCAGATTGTTTTGGCTCTCCATAAAACCGTGCTCTCCCAGATAAAACACAGAGCCCAGAGAGTGGGCGAAAGGGGTACAGGAAGAGAGATTTTTAAATAGTAAAAGAAATAGCTTCTAGAATATAGATGTACTCACATTGTGCACATGCGTAGGCTGGAGCAGGCAAATGCACTGCAGCAGGAGTCCTTCACATCGGAAGTCCTAGGTCAGTGCATGTCAGGGGAGGGGAAGAAATAAAGCTCAGAATGGTAGTGGGACTCCCCCAGATTGTCAGGTTCCTAGTGATACATCTTGAAGAAGTGTTTGAAGTGTTTCTATCTGTCAGTTTCAACTAAGCTAATTTTTAAAAATTGTTCTTTGTACTGTGTCTTTCTCATGAACCTCTGAATTTAATGCATGCAATATGTGGGGGGAAATCCTGTCAGCCTCAGTTCCCATCCCCCCCCCCCAAAAAAAAAAAAAGTCTGAGAAGCAGATTTTATTCAGAAGCACATTGTTGCACCTGCAAGGATTTTGCCATTTCACAAAATAGACCCGAGACCGTGTTCAGTGCGTCTTGAAGGAATTTCAGAAACAGGTGAGAGAATATGCCAGCTCGGCCCTTCCTCCCTGCTGTTGACTATTTTGTTGCACTTCTGTCTCAAACAGCGTGGGGAGGACTGTTCTTCATTACCAGGGAATGTGAGTCATTCCCAGGCTTGTGTGATTGGGATTCCAAAGCGTTGCTGTATCCGATGGTCTTATTAAACCCAAGTGTCAGTGCAGCCTTTCAGACTGTAGGGGGGAGCTCAGTTACAGCTGGTGACCTGGTTCTAGTTACCACACAGAGACACTGGCGAGAGCCGTGACCCCCTCCGAGCACCCAGAATCCCTCGTGGAGAGCTGTTACCAACTGTTCCCAGACTTGGGGGTTTCCCGGTTCACTTCATGGGCTTCGATACATTTAAACTCCCTGTTTACATCTTAGTTGGACTCTGTATACTTTAAGGGGAAGTGTTCTAGTGTATGTAGACAAAGCAGTGCCAAGAGGAGCCGAGCATTTGGAGGTACCTCGATTCGGATTTACTCAGCCCCAGCCATGTTAATCTTGCTTCGTCCAGGACCTAGCAAGACACTATCCATTTCTAACTTCTTCCAAACAAAACAAATAAAACATCAACCAGAGAGGGAGGAGACCACAGACGTTGCCAAGAAATTAGCTCGCTCTGTCTTTTTTCTTTCTCCTAGAATGTTTCACAACCAATGGTGCAGATTACAGGGGGACGCAGAACTGGACGGCGCTCCAAGGCGGGAAGCCATGTCTGTTCTGGAACGAGACTTTCCAGCACCCATACAACACTCTGAACTACCCCAATGGGGAAGGGGGCCTGGGCGAGCATAACTACTGCAGGTAAGATGAAGCCACACACTGCTTAAAAAAAAATCTCGTCTCTTCCACTCTTTTCCAGCCTTGCTCTCAACTAGGGAGAGCGTCTCTGACTCCTTTTGGCCAACTCAGAAGGCCTTTCTTGTTACTGTTTTTTAAATCTTTCTCTCGTACCTTTTTCTACCATTCTTTTCCACTTGGGCTGCTTTGACCCTGGTTTCCAGAGCTTTGCTTTTCTGTCTGCTCACTTATATGTCTCTTTGGGGTTTTCTCAGTTGGCCCTTCCACCAATGGGCACACAGGCAGCAAAGCTTCTTAAGCTGCCGTGAATGTAGTGGTCAAGCAAAGGCACTCTCTGTGGCCCAGACCTCCCTCTGCTTCGGAGCAAAAACAAAAAAAAAAAAGCTGCATTATCCCACTTTTTGCCAGACCAGGCTAACCTTTCTAGGGGACAGTGGCAGCCGTCAAATGTGTGCTGTTTCCTTCCTTTCACCAGCCAGGTGTTTCTTTGCTCTTCACCTATCTGTCTCTAGCTCTTAACCTGAGATCCAAATGTGTACTTGCAATTTTCTGGGGAGATGATCCATGACTTAGATCAGATTCTCAGTTGTTAGTGATCCAAAAAAAAAAAAAAAAAAACCAAAACAGTAAAGAATTACTGGTCTGTGGGGACCAGAGCAAAATTCTAAGCACTTTTGGTTGTAGCTTTGTTTTAGCTATTTATACCCAAGATCCTGGTAATGTGACTCATGGTTCAGCAATGCGTTGAATTTAATTATTATTAGGACAGGTGCAAAGGCCACCTCTTGAGCCATTGGGACGGGGCAGAGTGATTCCTGAGCTAACAATGTCCCCTGTTCCACCAGTAGGTTAGAGTCTCAACCATGGCGTGTTGACCCAGCTGAGCCAACATATTTATACCCTGCATTGCAGAGGCCACACTGTTTACCTTTTGCCCGCTCCGTGTATTTTTGTTAACACTCTAGGACCCTGTGGTTGTCTTGCAGTAACCAGGCCTGTGGTCCATGTTCATTATCCCTAGACATTCAGCTCTTTCCTCACCTCTGCCCTAATTTGTACCGACCGGCCATTTCCCCACAGTTGTGTTGCATTAGTTTCTAGTTTGTTACTATAAAAATATTAAGAGCTTTTTTAAAAAAAAATTTTTTTTCCAAAAACGACAAGCACATATTGTTTAAAGTCCCCCATTTTACCTGTTTCCTGGCAAATCCTCCCCACCAAGCCCCTCTTCCCAGAGGCAACAAGTTATATAAATGCTGCTTCATGTTTTGCTGACTTTTGCATCTTATTGTTTAAGTTACAAATGCTCATTAAGCAATCCTTTTACAATTTATTTTTAAAGCTATGCATGTTCATTAAAAAAAAATTTTTTTGCAGAATTAAAAATTTAACCCCACTCCATCTCTGGTTTATTCCCTTCCCCTAGTTTTTCTCTTCAGAGGAATAGTTGGGTTGGAAAGAGTGTTTAGGAAGAGAAACCAATGTTTGTTTTTTTATTTTACATATTTATGTCCTTGTTCTGAAGTGTCTCTTGGTAGTGGGCACTGGTTCTGATTCTGTTGCTTTCTATACGCAAGTCTTCTCAGAAGAGCCCCTGTTTCTAAGTCTGACTTTAAGGCAAATTTGAAATTTCCAATTAGGTTTCATTCAGATGGGGGGGGGGAAATCTTTTTTCATAGATTAGCACCCCGTTCTCGTTACAGGCTCCCAGACACGCACTAGGAAGTATTCATTAAGAGAGCCAGGGAGATCGCCTTCCTCAGCCTGGCCGCTGCAGCCCTCCCTGCGATGACTTGCTGGAATGTCCCTGACCTGCTCTCCCAGTGTATACTTCAAAAAAGAGGGGCTGAGGTTGTTGATTGTTATCACATCAGAGAGTCTGGGCCTTTTGCTTTTAGCACTGCAGTGAAGTCAAAGATGAATTTGCTTGTTCTTTATGAAGCTATTCTGATGCTTTTCAGAATGATTTTGACATTGATAACAAACAGTTGTTTTTCTAAGGTCTTTACCAAATACTACATCAAAGCTGAGCGCTGAATAGAGGGAGGAAAATGACAGTGAAATACTTTCTAAAGCGGGGCTTTGTGCAAGTCCTCCTGCTTTGATTTCCCAGCTGACATCCGACACTGTTTGTCTTGTGTGATGTTTCCAGACCCATCACAGTTGAGATGTCTGTGAGATGGCGAGTGATGGGAACGCACTTTTCTGGGCTCGGCCTCTCTGGATTAGAGGGAAGACAGAGAGCCGGGGAAGAGCAGAATTGGCGCTGGCACCTGCCTTTGGGCACAGAAAATAAAAGGACCCTTTGTGCTTCAGGGCGGCTTATCTTCTGGGCCACACAATAGACTTATCCCTCTGAGCCTGATAGGGGTTGCTCCAAAGCTCCGGCTGTTGGGTCTTTATGCCCGTTTCCGGCCTCACCAGAGTGTCAGGTTTCCAGCGTTGTGAGTCTAAAGAAAGGGAGCTGGGAAAGCAGTGAAGAGAGGACTTTTCTGTGTGTCCAGGGACCCTGCCCTTTTTTGTTCTCGTTCTGGCAGTGTTGCCCGTTATTGTCATGGCGTCTCTGAGTTGCATGCCCTGAACGGCATTCATTCTGAGCCATTCGTTTAGAAATGTGAAGTTAATTTTTTTAAAAATATTACTGCTATTATCAGAAGTTGGTACCAGGATTACAGGATTTTAGGTTCCGATTGAAACCCTTTGGCCTAGTTTTCTTCAGAATTCGCTAAGAAATTCATGTTTAAAGATAAGAATAGGACCCATTTTTTACATTGAACTTATTGGGGTGACATTGGTTAATAAAATTATATCGGTTTCAGGGTTACAGTTCTACAATACATCATCTGTATGTTGTATTGTGTTCACTACCCCAAGGACCCATTTCTATAAAACATAAGTTGACCAGACTGATCCTGGTGAAAGCTCGTCAATGGAGATTATGATATGTAAATTTTCCATGTTAGTAAAGTGTGTCTCTACACCACATTTTAATGAGCTGCCTAGCATTCCTTTATATGGCTATAACATACTTATTTAACCAGTTTCTAACTTTTTTGTATTATAAAAATGCTGTGGTGAGTATCTTTATAAGTAAAGATTTCCTTAGAATAAAGTACTAAAGGAGAAATTGCCAAGTAAAGGGGGTTTGCATATTTTGAGGGGTTTTGACTCTTAATTACCAAATTGCCATCCTGACTGTTTGCGTCCTTCACATTCTTATCCACAGTATCGAGGGAGCACCTGTTTAGACAGTGCTGTTTGTCAAGATTTGTTCAGTGGTCAGTTGTCCCGGTTACACTGTAGTGACTTTGTGTAAATATATATATCACCTTTGCTCACCCCCCAACTCCTCCTGCTCCCATACTCTGAAATGTATGTTGGAGGAGGAAGTATTACCAATTTTTTCTTCATAAGAGGTAGCATTGAGGTACCTTCCAGTTCTGGAAAATAACAGAAGCTGAAACGCTTCTTTTTGGTAAAACTGAAAAGCAATGAACCTGTTGACTTCAAATGACAAAAATGTTACCGGACTGTTCTTTTCCCCAACAGAAACCCGGATGGAGATGTGAGCCCCTGGTGCTACGTGGCAGAGCAGGAGGACGGCGTCTACTGGAAGTACTGCGAGATACCTGCCTGCCAGAGTAAGACCCTCATACCCCCCTGCAGGTTCAGGACCCTCACACACCCCTGCAGGTTCAGGACACTGAACACTGAGGGTGCAGTGAAGGCTGCTCCTGGAGAGCAGCCAGTTCAGGTCACTGGATTTCATGAAACCGGTGAAGGGAGAAGCCATCCTGGCCTGGGGATTTTTGCTTCTCTTGGTGAGCTTTTCAGAAATGGGGATGCCTAGTTCCCTCGGGATCCCATTTCCTTGATGGATAAACTCAACCGGAATTTTTACTTCTACTCAATTTCCTCATGCTTATTCTTTCATGGTAGAGATGGCAACAATGGCTCAGAAGCAAGCTCAGGGAATGTACCTTGTACTTTTGTGAATGAATTTTTTTTTTAGAATGAATAAAGATAGTGAAACTAAGTTATGACACTACTTATTATTTGGATTTAATGTGCTGTGTTCCCTGAAACATGATATCCAGTAAATATCTAATTAGATACCTTCCAAAGCCAACGGGATAGACTTTTCTCTCATGTTAGCATTTAGAGGTCCTGTTGTTTTTATGAAAACTTACAACTTGTCCCTTTCTACTACCAAAAAACAAATCCAAAACATCTTTTACTAGGAGGCCTGTTTTCTAACTGTTTCGCTCCTTTATTCCTATAATTAGTGTTGATGATATCCAAGATACAAAGGCAGGAAGATACCCTGACCCTCAGGAAGTATAAGATGTGGCAGAGAACCTTAGAAAGATACTTTAAAACAAAGTAGAAAATATTCTAGAAAGATTTCAAGTACAGAAACCAAAACTAAACATAGTACTATAAGGAGATTCCGATTGTAGTGTTGATAATATCTTCTTAAATATGCCAAAGGGGCAGGGTTTCTCGGTTCCTAGAGCTGAAACAGGACAGCTCATTTATAATCATTCTTTCTTGTTATTTAAACCTGCTCATTGGCCTGCTTCCTTCCTCAGGTCAGGAGCCTGTGTATATAGAGTGATATGGTGGTTTGCATGGAACCTGGGACCCCCACACTCATGCTCACTGCAGCCGTCCAGGTTCTGATGCCTCGGGGGAAAGGGTGGCCCCTAGATTGGTGCTGCGGGCCCAGTGCTCACCTTCCATTAGTTAAACTTCCAAACGTCACCCTGCTGGGCGGCTAGGCTCTGGTTTCACTATCCTTCCAACGTGCGTATGTCTTGATTCAGTCCCGGAGTTGAGAACAGTAAAGACCAGAAGAAAGGGCTTTTGCTCAGTCTGCTTAATCAAATTTTTAAAATGAAAAACATCTCATTTGGCCCTAGTTATGTAAAGAAGAAAGGGACAGGAGGAGAGGAAAACAGATTTTCCTCGGTTCGTTTGTTCGGCACAAAGATGGTCTTTTAGTACCAGCCTGTGTCATTCCCTCAGGAATGGCGAAGAGGGGCTTTCAATCTGGGCACTTTGTTCGGAAAGATAATCCTCAGCTTGCATTTATAAAATATAATTTGGGCCGATGGGAGCTGACTCAATGTGGTCACTGAAACTAAGGTTTAGAAGAGAAAATGAGAGCACAAATGGTACAAGCCACCTAGTTCAATATTTGTTGCTCCAAAAAAAGGAAAATTTAATATCATTTCCTTTTTGTATGGCCCTTTGATAACGCTCTCAAAGCTCCTCATGCTGGCCTTGAAATGGTCTGGGGAGGGAGACTTACAGAAATTTGAAATAAGCACCGGGCAGTACCTAGTTTGAGGGGGTTGGGAGCGCCTTGGAAAAGCCTTACATTCACCCTGTGGGCACCAGGGCTCCCCACCAAGCTGAGACTCAAACCTTGAGTCTGGCAGAACATTGTGCATCGCGTGTGTCTGATTAGCATTGTTGAGAAAGACTCCTGTGATATTTGCAGCAAGAGACCTTAGTAATTGCCTTAGTGGACTCAACTGAGTACATGCCTGCCTATTTTAGGCCATTTTCGCCCTATTTCTGGATGTGGAGTCATAATTCTCATGAATAATACTAACCCTCTGTGTGAAGCCCCACTGTTCATGATTAGCACTGAACTTGTCACACAGGAAAAGGCCTGTGACATGATCAGACTCCTGGAAAGTTCATATCTGAATATAACAGACCCAGCAGGAGCCAGGGGGAGTGAATGTTTACGGACAAAGCAGAGTGTGGTTGAATGGCCGGCCATTGTGCGAAGACCGGAATCTCTGCCCCTCGGCGTGTTACATGGAGAGCTAAAACGAGCAGGGAGGCAGAGATGGAGTGTGACTCAAAAGGGGGCACAGAGAAATGTGAACTGTGCTCTTGACCTTCAGAGCGCGGATCAGAACTTACCGTTACAAGGAGCACACTCTGCGGTAATTGGATTTGCTCTTCAGACCACTTCTGCCGAGGTGTTTCTCAGAATCCCCGAGTTTTTAGTGCAGGCTAAAGAAATACAGAGTTTTAAAAGCAGATTCCAACATTATCAGATTTATCATCCCTCTAGAATCCACTCTAAGTCTGTAAGTCCTGCTGGTTTGACTATTGTGGGGAGGAATCATCTGGCTTAAAATCTGTCGTTTGCATCTCTCTCTTTTGTAAAAAACCTTCCTCACCATTCTAATTCCCACTTATTTCACTGCTTGAGGGACATTCTAACAGGCCCCTGGATGCAGGAGCTGCAGGGCCACGCTTTTTGGTAGCTGAGTTCTAGATGGTGGGGTCAGGTGGAGCAGAGAGGGCATTGGAGGCAGAGGGGACAGTTTGTGGGCACACGCACACCCACTCGAATGCCCAAGTAAAGCCAGTGTTGCTGAGAAGGAAGGCAGGAGATGAGGTCTGAGAAGAATTAGGTGGGGCCAGATGACGGAGGTCTTATAGTCTGGATTCGGAGCTTGGACTTGACCCAGGAAGATGGTGATGAGGCTGAGGAGAGTGTGGAGTATCAGGAGACTATAATTTCTTAAATCTCCATATTAGGAATTTAGGGCAAGGCTTCTCCCTCTTAATCTGGGAGACTTTCTCAAGTAATTGTATCAGTCACAGGCCAGCCCTGCCAGGATGCCAGTGCTAGCACCTGGGCAGTATGGGACCTCTTGTCAGTCTCAGCCAGTGACCTCACAGGCTCAAGTTCCTTTTAATTAAATAACACCCTGACCTTCGTTAAAACAGATCTGTTGTTCCTTACAAAAATGCAGCCCCAAAACCAGGATTTGAAAACTTCCAATTGTCATCCTACTAAGAGTTTTTAAAGCTATGTTCAGAGTTTGGGTAAAAAGCCAAGGGCACTTTGGTAGTGGTGGTCACGGCGGTCTCTCAGTTATAGGGAATGTTTTGTTTCTGTCAGCATTTTCGGCATCTTAATGTCAACACTGATTTTTAGTATGTTTTAGCTTTTATTTTAGCTATTAGTGAGTACCTACTGTGTACAAAGCATTTATATTCACATTATCTTACTTATCTTTTTTCAACAGTCCTATGAAGCAAGTGGTATGTCCTCTTCCAACCACCCATGGCCCACTGTTCAAATGAGAAAGTGAGGCTAGAGTAGTTAAGTGATTTGGTGAAGATTACGCTCTGAGCCAAACGGGATTGGAATCTAGGATTCCTAATGGCAAGACCAGTGCCCTTTCTTTCCAGTACTCGAGAAAAGCCCCATTTCTTTTATTCCTGTGAAGAAAAGGGACTCTGGGATGGATCCAGGCTACTGTTGAGGTCATTCCTGAGAATATTCTTTGTGGATTGTTTGGGAATTAAGAGTTTGAAATTCTGATAGTATGCCGAATTATTAAGATTGCCTTTTTGACATTGTGGAAACCAGAGGATTAACTCAGTGGCGACAGAGGGTCTGCAGTTCAAGCTGTTAGCTCTAAGTCATTTTCTTTTCTCCTTTGGGTTTGGGAAATCCCAAGCCCCAGGAGTGAGGCAGGCTGCAGTGGTATCCGGGAAGCATTTGTTGCACAGCAGAGCGGCTCTGTAAATGCTGGACCGTCTCCGCGGGTGTTCCCCGCGCAGCTGTTCTCAGCTGGGAGCGGGCTCCCGGAGTGGGAGCCTTTGCATGAAACCCAGCATCAGGCAGCCTTGTCCAGGCCCCGAGGTCTCTCCATGTCTTCCTTGTATGAGCTGCAGCTCATCTGGAAACAAACACAGCGTCTCTGCATCGTTAACACTGTTCAGCTAAAGCAAAACCTCAAACTTAGGCCATGGCCAAAGCAATACTGAAGTGCACGTTAATAATATAAATTATGCATACTAATTTTTTTCACCTCTCTATTACAATTACATAATGGTTTTCATTGAACCCTTTAGACTGCCCAAGTTAGCCTTGTCAGAATCCTGTTTGTTTGTTTAGTTGTTGTTTATTCTTGCTTTATAAGAGTAGTTTTGTTTTCCCAACTAGATTAAAATTTTCCAAGATAGGAGCAGGGCTATCTCTGGAATTTCTGTGAAGGAGAGGCTTAAGGCAGAAAGGGGGACTGAAGGATTTTTTTTAAAGCTGTATTTACATAGCAGGCACCCTCATTTTATTTGGGTTGCATGTTATTTATGGAGGGGTGCTAATGGGATTTATGGGGGCTTTCCCTCGTCAGGCCATATTAACAATTTTCCACAACACTTAGCACAGTGGAGGCCGTACCAGGTGCTCACAAGGATTCTTGATGATGTGAAATCATGTGTCTTCCAATAAGAAAACGAAAACTAGTAAAAAGTATATGGACTTGAGAGTCACACCAGCTTAGGTTTGAATCACTACTCATTTAATAGTTTATGGCAAAACGACTCTCCCCTGGGCCTTGGTTTCTTCATCCATGCCTTCCAGGGTTGTTTTGAAGATTAAGGAGTAAAATATACACAGTCCTCAGATTTCAGCCCATGGTAGGCATGGAAGTCCTGGCAGGTATTGTGGTGGCCTCTGCCTTCCCCCAAGGAAAGTCTCCCCCTGGAGTGTGTCAGCCTAAATGGGTCATTCCTAACCTGCGTGTTATTTCTGGCCATTCCTTTTATTCCTGACTGACCAGGGGGCTCAGGAGCACGCCTCAGCCTCTGGTGGCATCGCACTCAGGGAACACGAGAGGTCCTGCATTTGTCCCTACAATGCCGTTCTCAGATAGGGCATCTACTCAGTTAGCCTTTGCTTTTGGCAGTGGACATTATTTAACTTTCTGTTAAAAAGCATTGGCTTTCTGAACCAAATGGACATTTTCCTCAGTGACAGATTTATACTGTATTTCTAAGAAGTTCTAAAGCAGTTGTGTAAAGCATACTAATCACTTAAAAAGGGAAACTCATGTAGATCATTAAGGATGATTTTACTGAACATCTTTACACCAGCACTTGCCTGTAAGGAATATATGTAAACATAAGAAATAGTCCCTGCCCTCAATCTTATGATGTAATTAGGAATCTGAGTTATAAACATAGGAGAAAATTGGACACCAGCCCGCCAGTTATATAAATAAGTTTGAATTATGAGTTAGTGTGCTGGGAGTTTTTGAAGATGAAAGGGCCCAGGATGGGCTGTGGAAATGGGAGGCATCCTCCTGGAGAAAGGCAGATGGAGAAAGGCTGTGACAGAGACGTGGAGGAAGGTCACAGGATTGGTGTGCTTGTGGTTCGGGAACCGAGCTGCCCAAGTAGCAGAGTGCACAGAGAGGAGCCAGATCAGACCTTGAAAGTCAGAGTTGATTCGAGGGAAACTGACACAGTGAAGGCCCTAGTTCAGGAAGTTGAACCAGAGTACATTTATAGGGTGGATCAGGGGAAGGAAGTTTGGGGAAGAGAGGATGGGTATAGATTTCTAAATCCAGGGGATATAGGCCTGAGCAATGATAGTAGCAGTGAGATAAGCCAGGAAGGGTTAAATCCAAGATGCGTTTAGGAAGAAGACTGAACTTGATGACAAGGGCACTATATAAGGGATGAACCAGCAGAAAAAGTAAAAGATGGCCCTGTGGTTCGTTGCCTGGGGTATTTGTGGTGTCCCTGCGAAAAAGTTCCAGTCAACAAACTCAGCTCTTCTTCCCAGAGACGCAGCTGTATCATTCCTCTTGAACTTGGACTGACCTTTTGTCAAGAAGGTGTCTGTTACTGCCTAACAAGCCACCCCCAAACCCTAGTGGCTTAAAACAACAGCAGCTTATCATCTCTCCTGATCCTGTGGGTTGGCTGAGTTTCGGCCAGGCTGTTCCTCTGCCTCTCTCCTATGGGTTCCATCAGGTGGCCGCAGTCAGCTGGGTGCTCTGCTGCGGCCAGGACATTGAGGATGGCTTCCGGATCCTCCCTGGGTGACCGTGCTTTTCCGCAGCACAGTCAGACCCCTTCTGTGGTAGCTTGCTTCCAAGGAAGAGGAAGCAGAAGCTACCTGTCCTCTCAAGGCATAGACTCAGAAAAATCAGCTCACCCATCAACTCATGCCTCAAACGTGGCTGGTCGCCTTTACTGCCACTTGACAGAACCCTATCAATCAGTGCCTACAATTCATTAACTGGAATCCCAGTTCCAGCTTCCTGGGGGAGAAATCTGGTGGCCCCAAGTGGGAGTAAGCCGTGGCCAAAGGCGTGGGTCCTATAGCCTGTCCCCAACAACAGCAGGATCTCTGAGAAGGCGCGTGGGCAATGGGCGGGCTTCAGCTGTGGAAGCCCATGGAGATGCCTGCAGCACCTTCCCAGGGAGGCCCCTGTTACATCCGAGCGTAGCAGGTGCTGAGTAAGCCTGCCTGGTTGCTTCCTACCAGACCCTGGTGACAGTCAAAGGACAGTAGCTCCTGGGTTAATCTGAGCAGAGGGCGCTCTCCCTCAGCCACCTCTAAACCCAGTATCAGTCAGGAGCTCTGACCATCTGAAGAGAATGTTGGTAATGAACCGTCCTGAGTTTTAAAGCATCAGCTATGATAAACAAGGGGTTCGTGTGTATCTTAAGATGATTTTTTAAAAATTGAAAGTGATGAGGCCTCTTTGGTAAGACGAAAAATGCATGACTGAGCCACAGGACTTTAAAGTGGTCTTGGAAATGAAAAGGAATTTGAGAACAAATATCCTTTTTCAAATGGCGTTTTCCTCCTACTTCTGGGAAGAGCTGAGGGTGGGTTACAGCCTGGAAATCCACTCAGTTGACCAGTAATGCTTTTGAAGGCTCCATGACGCGTCTTCTCCGGGGAGACGTGGAGCCACAGTTTCCAGTGCGACTCAGAGGGCAGTGGCACCACGTGGAGGCTGCATGTTTCAGAGGCTGGCCTTGTGCACAGAGCGTTGAGGGACTAATGTGTTTGAGAATTCTATCTTTAATCTCAGGGAGTCATTTTCATTTTGCTCCCCAGACTGGGCCTATCAGAAAAAGGGCCAGGGACACCAGAAAAAAACAAAAACAAAACACCAACCATGGTGTGAGAATCGGCGCCCCTAGAGCGCCACTCTGCTCTCCATTTCCATCTTGTAGCCCCCCCCTTCAACCCCAAAACCCTTAACCTCACTGGTTTCTTCTCTGTCACGCAGCAATGACTTCACCTGTCCTGCCTTCCTGAGGGCTAAGGGTCTCATGCAAGATGCTTACATGAAAGCACACTGTATGCTAGCCAGACAAATGTAAGAGATGAACATTTGAATGCCTGGAATCAAACCCAGTTTTCTGAGGTGGCTGCCTTTGATTTGTGTCTTTTAATTCAACGCTGTTTTATGTTTCTATTACGAAGCAAGTTGTTCCTGTTTGTGTAGTGAATGATGAAAGCTTTATTCCATATAATGATAACAAGCACTATTTATTCAGCACATACTCTCTTGCCAGGTCTTGTAGTGTTTACTTCATTTACATTATCTTCTTTTCATTCTCCCTTGAGGCTTGTATTGTTCCTCATTCTACTGTTGATAAAACTGAACTTGGAAAAAACGAGGCTCCGCCCTTCGGGACTGGCTACAGCTATTCAGGTCTGGGCTTGGCTCTTGGGTGGGTTCCGCTCTTCAGGACTGGCTTTGGCTGTTCGGCTCTAGGTTGGTGTCTAAGTGTTAAAGGTAACCTTCGTGATAAACTCAGTTTTCTAAAATGCTATTTCTAGGTCACCAAAGAGGACAGTGAGCAGGCAGGTCTCAAAACCCACGGTTACTCGCTTTAAGTTCATGTTGTTACAGATCAGCAATTGACGAATTAGAGTAGGGTGAGCCTAGAAACGGGGGTGGAAGAGGAGGCAGAAGCAGCAGTCTAAGAGGGAGGAGAAGGTGTTCCAAACTGGGGAAGTGGCAGTGGGATAGAGAGACATGGACAGATGTCTGGTAGAATTGACAGTGTCCAGCAAGTGATTAACTTGGATGGCAAGGGTGATACCTCAGGCCATTGACACTCAGATGGATGGAGTAACAACGTGCTGTGATCCGATTCCCAGTGATCCGCCTCAGGATGTGCTTTGGGGCCTCACTGCTCCAGTGGAACATGAGCTGCCTGGATTTGCTCGCCAAATTGTTGAGAATAGGTTCCAGCTGCATTAATGCAACCCATGGCCTTGTTTGTGACTAATCTTCACATTTATGGTTATGCGCCTTGGGCTCTCTATAACTAATACCTAATAACATGCTTACTGGTGAGCATAATGGACTAAATGAGACAAAAATCAAAGTAAATGACCAGAATGATCATGATCAAGTAGTTCTTACTAAGAATCATTAAGTGCATGGCTTGGGTTTCCATATGCGAGGTCCCTTTAACTTGGCTTATGTGATACGCTCCCTGCTAGAGATGCTTGACTCACTGCATTTGTTTAAACTCTAAAACCCAGCCATTCCCAAGCCAGGCCCCCTGAACACCAGGCTTGACTCACTGCATTTGTTTAAACTCTAAAACCCAGCCATTCCCAAGCCAGGCCCCCTGAACACCAGGCTTCTACTGCCCAGAGTTTTTCTGTTTACATTTGCTACTATAGAGACTCGGTTTGTTTCCGAAAGATGCACTTTAGCATTTGTGTGGTGAGCCACATTTGTTATATTTGAACCATATGTGACGTAAAGAAGAAGGGTAACCACTTGGCTTAGAGGGGGAAGGGTGACTTTTTGGGTTAGCAGAGATACTTCCTGCCAATTCAAAATGAGCTGGTGAGAGGTAGATGATGGCAGAAATTAAGTGTGTGTGTGTATGTGTGTGTGTGTACATATATACATATGTGTATATTTTTAGATGTCAGAAGACTAATGTGGATAGAAAGCTTATTAAACTGGACCATGCTGTTTTCCAGCCTTAAACATAAAGGAAAAGTGCTTTCTAAGAGTCTTTGTAGCTTACTGTGGAGTTGAAAACATATCACTCTTAACTGGCCTAAAGGTGCTTCTAGGACTCATTCATGTCTTATGATAACTCAGTTCTATAAGCTGTGAGGAACCAAATAGAGAAAGAAGGGAAGAGCTTCATATGATAGTGGAGTGATTCGTAAATTAATAACACAGATGTTGATTTGCGCATGGGCCACAATAAATTAATTCCTTCATTCAATAAACATATATTTAGTGAGTATTATATAGGTGGATTAGTTAACTCTTTCTGTGTAACAAATTACCCCAAAACGTAGTGACCCATTTGTGGAGCTTTTTAAAGAACAAGGGGAGACACAAGGCACAGGACAATAGGCTTTCTAGGGATTTTCCCGCTCTAGTGATTCTGGAACAATTTATATATTGTAGCTTCTATTTCTAGGGAAGTATTTCTAGTTCTCTTCAGTACTAAATTCTATCAATAGTGAACAGGTAAAAAAAAATTCTTAGGGTTAGGTATAGGGGCCTCACATACTCTTCAAAATAAAACAAAAGCACGGCATTTAGCAGAAGACAGTAGGCTTCCATTTTTGAAGTTTGTTGCTTGTTATTTATCGTGCCTTAGGAGTGGAAATGCTGGCTGAGATGAAAGTACCTGGCACCGAACACTTTTCCTTCTTGTTGTTTCACAGCCAGATGTTGTGAAATTTTTTTGTTTTCCTTTTCCTCCAGTGCCTGGAAACCTTGGCTGCTACAAGGATCATGGAAACCCACCTCCTCTAACTGGCGCCAGTAAAACATCTAACAAACTCACCATACAAACCTGCATCAGCTTTTGTCGGAGCCAGAGGTTCAAGGTAACTGCTCTCTGGCTATCTACCTATAGAAACAGGTAGAGATGTAAAAATAACTTGAAAATATATAATATATACGTTTTTGAAATATAACCTGTGAAGCCATACAAACTCTATTTTTCTGCCAAGGAGACGTTGGAGGAAGAGTGGGCTTGGGAATGAGGAGTATGAGGTAGTTCTCTTGTCCAAAGACCGGAAAACCCCAATATCTGCATCCCTGTTTGACTTCTGACAGAGTTATATATTTCCTTGTGCTCGTGTATGCTATGAGCAGGAACATCTCTGGCTCTGTGGGTGATCTGGGAATAAACCAAGGTAGTTCTTGCTTCCTTGATAAATTTAGGGGCCCAGCCTGGACACGAGTCCAAAATATTTTCTTTTCTTCCTATCCATTCCTCTATCTGAAATTCATTCATTGGCCATTAAGATTCAATAATGCTATATCAAAAAAATAAGAAAATTAAGTTGTTTAATTTCCTTCCTTCCCTTTTTCTTTCTTCCTCTTCCCTCCCTCGGTGTGTAATGACCTGTTGTAAGAATGGGACAAGGAGAGGTCCCAGGGGAAGGGTGGGCTGGGAAAATGAGGCTGGTTGCTTTCTTGGGACCAACCTTGCCAGGATCCTTCCGTTCACTTGACATCCCTGATTGACACCAAGTCCTGCTTCTCTGTTGTGGCAGTTTGCTGGGATGGAGTCAGGCTATGCTTGCTTCTGCGGAAACAACCCGGATTACTGGAAGTATGGGGAGGTAGCCAGTACTGAGTGCAACAGCGTCTGCTTCGGGGATCAAACCCAGCTCTGTGGTGGCGATGGCCGGATCATCCTCTTTGACAGTGAGTATGCCTTGTGCCCGTTACTGTTGAAGACACGGGAACTGTCGGGCCAAGAGAACAAGCCTGCCCCCCACTTCTCTCCATGTATTATTTTATTCATGTGGCGATACTTGGTAAGCACCTACTGCAGGCCAGGCACTGACCAGGCCCTGCCATAGAACGCTGAACAAGAAGACTTAGCTCCTGTCCTAGAGAGGAAGACATCCATTTAACAAGTAATTAATGACAGTGTGTCATGTGCTTGAGAGACATGGCCTATTGGGAGACACTTAGACAACCTAGAGAAGATGACCTTTCTAATTTGATGCAAACAAATAACTACTCAGTATCAGCTTTAAGATCCTCGTGTGTGTGTGTGTGTGTGTGTGTGTGTGTGTGTGTGTGTTTAAATCTGTTATTTTAGAGAGAAAAGGAAAGGAGAGAGAGAAACATCAGTTTGTTGTTCCACTTATTTATGCATTCATTGGTTACTTGTGTGTGCCCTGACCGGATCAATGCCACAACCTTGGCATATCAGAGTTATGCTCTAACCACCCGAGCTACTTGGCCAGGGCCTCTCTTGTTTGTTTTTCTAAAAGATCCTCTTTCTCTGGCTGGTGTGGCCCGGTTGATTGGAGCATCGTCCCGTGCACTGGAAGGTGCTGGATATTAAATTCTGTACTGACAGGTTTCCTTCTTCTAGTACTTAAAAAAATATTTCTTCTTTGTCTGTGGCTTGCATTGATTCTCGAGATGTCCGCTCCAACTTTGTTCCACTGTTTTTAGGCTTTTCCCTTCTGCCTGCTTTTAGGGATTTGTCTTTGTTTCTGTTTTCAGCATTAGCTATGATATGTCTAGGTATTTTTTAATGTTTATTTATTAATTTACTTGCTTGGAGTTTGGTGAGATTCTTAGATTACTTTTCATTGACCTTGGAGCATTCTTAGCCATTTATTTTTTCTGCAAATATTTCTTCTGCCTTGTTCTCTTTTTCTTTTCTTTCTGGGACTCCAATTACATATTATTAGACCATTTGATATTATCCCACAGCTGTTGGGTGCTATTTTTGCTTTTTTCACTTTATTCTTTTCTCTGTTTCATTTTGGATAATTTCTATTGACCTATTTTCAAATTATTTTATTCTTTCCTCAATTTTGTATAGTCTGTTAATAAGCTTATCAAAGGGATTTATTTCTGATAATTGTTTCTTTTATTTCTAACATTTACATTTGACTCTTTTATATAGTTTTCATATCTCTGCTAAAATTTTCAGTCTGTTCAAGCATATGGTCCATCTTTCCCACTAGGTCTTTTCTGTATTAATCATGTAGTCTGTGGTAGTTCTAATGTCTGGGGCATTATTGGGTCTGGTTCTAGAGATTGTTTTCTCTTCTTGAAATATTGGGAGGTGATTGACATTATATTCATTTTAGGTTTGCTACATAAATTAAATATTATGTTGCAATCCTAAAATGAATTTTATATATCAGATGTTTTATCTCTTGACAATTAGTCTTTTCCCCTCTCTTTTTTGCTTGCTTTTATGTGTGTGTTGTAATATTTTATTGAATGCCATACACGATGTGCAAAACAACAGCAGAGGCTGAGGTCCATAGAACTTACCCTGGAAAAGGGCAGGCCTGCGCAGTGTGGGGACTGAGCCTTTCTGTCAGTGGTGAGCTGGGTGTGGATTTTCTTGCTTCTGTCATTGTCTTCCATGCACATCAGGTTTCAGATCCCTTCAGTGATGAGCTGCTGTTTCCTGAGCTTAGTGTGGAGCCTGGGATTCCCGTGGGCTTCCTCAGTGTTCCTGTCCCACCCTCAGCTTTGAGCAGCTTCTCCATGCCTGTGCCATCCAGGGTCTTCCCCTCCCTCAGCGGTAGACTGCTGATGCCTGTGGCTTGGTGCTATGCTCTGTGAGGTCTGGGGGTCGGTGGATGTCTTGGTCCTCCTGTCCATCCTCAGACTTAGGCAGGACATGTTCCTGGGGCTCAGGGGAGGACCTTTCCAGCATTCCTGCACCCCGTCTCTCTCCCGGAAGCTAAGCACTGCTTTGCATCTGTGGCGGCTCTTGGGAGGGAGAGCGTTTCGTGCCCTGCTTTCACTGGGGCAGAATCCTGGGCTCAGCGCAACCCAGGGCCGGTGGCTTTTGCCTCTGCTCTTCCCCAAAGCAGATCTGTGCCTGGTTGCTCTGACAGGAAAGAGAGACTTTCCTCCTCCCTCTCCCCAGGGCAAACAGGTTTTGTTTCCACCCTGGCTCTGGGAGCAAGAAGCTTTGCTGCCCCTCTCCCAGCAGCTTAAGGCTTTGCTTCCTTTGGGAGGGGGATTCTGGTGGGTGCTGGGTGAGGCCTGACCAGAATTGCCTGCAAGTGCGTGCAGACTCCTGTTGTGTCTGGGCTCCAAACTGAGAGACTAGCCCATATTCAACCTGTAGGGGTTTGTTAAAAATTTAGCTGCTTGTTTCTTCCTTGCTTTTATGGTGGCTACCTTCTCCTTGTGCTCTGTCAAAGATGAAACACTTTTGTGTGGTCTGAATCTCATTGGAGGGGCTTCTTACTGTTTAGAATTAAATTTCCTTTGTCTTTAGACCTCAGCTTTCTGACAAGTTGATAAAAGTTTTGAGCTTTTTTCATTGTTTGATGAAAGCAGCATCCTCTTACTGCTTTCTACATCCTAAAGGGAAGTGGAACGCCCCCAAAGCTTTTTAAATCCTAGCCACACACTCCCTCTCAAGAACGGTCACTTCCAGGACCGTGTTTACACTTCACCACCTAAGATTCGGTCAAGTGGCTGTATCCCCTTCCTGGAACCTGCAAATCAAAAACAGAGTCCAGCCCTAACCGGTTTGGCGCCTGCTGACTGAAGGGTCCCAGGTTCGATTCTGGTCAAGGGCATGTACCTTGGTTGTGGGCACATCCCCAGTAGGGGGTGTGCAAGAGGCAGCTGATTGATGTTTTTCTCCCATCGATGTTTCTAACTCTATCCCTCTCCCTTCCTCTGTGTAAAAAACAAAACAGAGTCCAGAGAAATCAGACGTGCTAATACAGTGATCAGACCTGAGTAAGTCTCCTCCAGGCAGAAAGTCAGTTCTTGTGCATATATCCTCTAAGGTATCAGGGTTGCCCTCGTGTTGTAAAGCCCTTTTTTTTTCACGACTTTACCTCACGGAGTGCCTCCCTGCCAAGAGGGCCCACTGTTTCATCTCATCTGTCCTCATACATTCATGTGATACAGGAGCAGGTGGTGGTCTCTCCAATCTCAAAACTGAAAGAAGAGAGAGGCCTGGAAATGAAGGATCACATGGCCCAGCTGGTCCCAAACCCAGACTCTCTGACTCCAGCCTGGCCCCCACCTAGGCCACACCACTGTGCTGTGTTCTAATTCTAAGGTCTCCTGGGGGGAAAAAAAAAAAAAAATCTTCCACAGTCATTTGTTCAGGGTTTAAGTGATTCATTTGGTGATTTGATCCTGAAACAGAAGACAGTCTGGCTTTCTAGACTAAAAACAATATCCTAAACTGGATCACATTCAGAAGTTCAGAAGAATGGTTGTAACTGGTTGGAAAATGAGCCCCGTGGCTGAGCTCAGGCTGAGCGCCGTGTCCTTTTATCTCCCACAGCTCTCGTTGGTGCCTGCGGTGGGAATTACTCGGCCATGACTTCTGTAGTCTATTCCCCTGACTTTCCTGACACCTACGCCACAGGGAGGGTCTGCTACTGGACCATCCAGGTTCCGGGGGCCTCCCACATCCACTTCAACTTCACCTTATTTGACATCAGGGATTCAGCAGATATGGTGGAGCTGCTGGATGGCTACACCCACCAAGTCCTGGTCCGATTCAATGGAAGGAACCGCCCACCTTTGTCCTTTAATGTCTCCCTGGATTTTGTCATTCTCTATTTCTTCTCTGATCGCATCAATCAGGCCCAGGGATTTGCTGTCTTATACCAAGGTAAGACTTCCCTGTGTGTCTCCAGCTCTTCTTGCACACCCTTGTGACCTGTGGAGCTTGGGCAGTTCTTGCTGGGAGGTCTTAGTCAGGAGCTACTGAGTTAACTTACGGATTTCCCCACCTCCCATTTCAGAACTTGTATGTTTCATGATACAGAAAAGAGGTGAAACCTGTCATGTTTGCCATTTTAGCAGTCCTAATGACAGTTTCCATGGGAGGGTTAAAAGAACAACCAAAAGAAAGAACTGAGGCTGATAGAATCGGAAGGCTCGATGGAGGATATTTGGTCCATCATCCTGTCTCTCAGATCCCAGCCAACCACAGAAGATTGGTGTCCCAACTTTCTTCAACTCCTCCATGGTGGGGCCCCTCTCTGCATCTCTAATGTGGGCACATGTGTTCCAGGCACATATCTTTGCCAGCACATGAGAAACACAGGGTGTCTTAAGACCTAAGACATCTTTGTCCTAGATGTCAAGGGCATTTAAGAAGAGTTCAGTCAGTTTATGCTACAGGGAGTCACAGGGAGGAGGCCACCCCACATTGGGACAGTCTTGAAGAACAGGTCGGATTTGGGTCGGTAGGTAGGAAAGACAAGGGCTTTCCAGGCAGAGGATCCTTAGCTGCAAGGGCACAAAGGTAGGAAATGACAAAGTATTCTGTGATGTCCACAGACAGACCAGTTAAATGACTAGAAGTTGACAGTGCATTCCTTCTGCCTTATTCGGGGCCAGGGCCTGGCAAGTTCTGCTTGAAGGCCAGTGGGGAGAATTACACCCAGAACTGGATCAGAGAAAACAACCTTTCTACATAACCAGGAGCTCCAGTGCCTCCTCCTCCCTTGTTCTTCATTGTCTTTACCAGCTTTCCCCAGTGAATTCCTTTTGATCTTCCAGCTGTTAAAGAAGAACCACCGCAGGAGAGGCCCACTGCCAACCAGACTTTGGCCGAGGTGATCACGGAGCAGGCGAACCTCAGCATCAGCGCTGCCCGGTCCTCCAAAGTCCTCTACGTCATCACCACCAGCCCCAGCCACCCACCACAGACCGTCCCAGGTAGCAGTTCCCAGACACCATCAAAGGGGGTGGAAGCCACAGAGCTTGAAGGCAGTGTCCTTGGCGGTTACAAAATCAAAGTACTCTTAGGTGTTTCTCATTCCAAGGCAGATTGGGGCCCTGGCTCTGTCACCATGTTTGTCCTGCCCACTGAGGGACACGTTCTCATTAGCTTGACTCCTTAGTTCTTAAGGAAAAGTGCTCACCGCCATAGAGACAACATGTGTTATGCCTTCTGTACATTATGATCAATCAGCTAATCCAGTGTTTTCTCACACTGAGAATATATTCTAGAACCCCGAGTTGTTGCTCCCTAAATTGGCAATTTCAAGAGCTCTACTTATTCATTCATTCGTTCAAAAGATCCGTAAGTGCTTTAATGGTACCAGGTGCTATTGTAGGCACTGGACTATACAATGAACTAAACAGATCTCCCCTCCAGTTGGAAGAAAAGACAAGAAGCAAAATAAAAAGTGAGATAGTGATAAGAGCTATGAAGAAAAGTTACGAAGGAGGAGAGAGAGTGGGTAATGGTCTTGTGGTTTAACTTGGTTGGGTACAGACTTGCGTTCTCTCTTTTCTGCCAAGGAAATTGGGGCCTCTGGGAGCTGACAGAGCTGCGGCGTATTGCTGGCAATTACCTAGCCTGGAGATTTCCAGACTGTGCTCCAGGTCCCCCGCAGGACCCTCCGGAGGAGGGCAGGGCAGAGAGCCTCTCTGGTGCTTGCCCATCATTTGTTTATGAATCAGATAGGATTTCACAGGTCACACATCTCATTCCTCGGGTGAGAAACTGAGGCCCACAGTCTATGTAACTCATTTGTGGTTGCACAGTGGATCCAGTAATGGAGACGGAATGTGCACCGTCATTTTCGACTCTGAGGCCAGTGCATCTTTCCTTTACTTCCTCACTAGCCCACACTGCCTGCCTCTCTCCATGAGGGAGCTCTAAAGCCAGGCGAGGTGCTCAGAAAGCGGGGACTCCCTGCAGCCTGGCTCTTAGCTGCATTTGGTGGCTTTTCCCACCTGCAGGGAGCTCCTTGGCCAGACCTGCATCTCTGTGCGGTCAGTGTTCCCTCAGGGCTTCCTTCTGAAAACTGAGCTCAAACAGGTCTGACGGGCCCTGTCTTTTGCAGGATGGACAGTGTATGGCCTGGCAACTCTCCTCATCCTCACAGTCACAGCCATTGTAGCAAAGATCCTCCTGCACGTCACATTCAGGTGAGTACGACAGAGCTGCCCAATTCCAGGGGCAAAGGCTCAGAGCTCCTTTTCTGCTGGCTTCGTTTGTGTGGGTAAAAGCGTAATACCAGAACATGACCCCAGAGTCCTCAGTCCTAGGAAACATGTGACAGTAGACATTCCTCATTGGAGAGTGAAATGTACAACTGGACAAATCTCACTAAGGATGAGTGCTTGTGTTTGCTCGGTATCCAAATGATACAGTTTCAAGGGGGATTGAAACAACCTGGGCATAAAAAACAACAATTTTCATTTTTTTGCCCTGTGTTTTAGCCCTGGAAGAGATCTTGATGCAAGAACAAAGATTGCTGGAATGGTACCATGCGTATTTCCTAGTGCCTTTTAGAAACTGGAAAGCATTCTTAGGAAGAGAATCTAACATTTATTAACTATTGCTTAATAGTCATTTTAAGCCAGTTATTTAAGAAGCTTCGTCCTTCAATTCTGACCATTTGTGAAAAAAACATTTTCTTCCTTTATTTTGCTGTTCAGGTTTAGCAGTTCTTCCTTCCAAGAAAGGGCCTACTGAAGTTCGTATGTTTGGGGGGGAGGGGCTTTTTCTAATTTTTTTCTAGATTTCTACTGTCTTCCCTGTGGCTCCCAGTCCAGCTCTCTCCGTATTTTTTTTTTTTCAGTTTTATTGAGATATAATTGATATATAGGTTATCTGCATTTCAAGGCCTTCCTGAATGTTGGTGTCCTGTGAAAGCCACTTTTCCCTTACCTCCTCACTAGCCCTCAGCCACAGACGTTTATATATTAAGTGACGGCTCCTCCAGTGCCCTCTGAAGGCTGCCCTTGGTCACACTGGGACCACCCACATGCCTCATGCCTCTGCACACTGCGCTTTACATTTTTCAGTGGAAACAGTGTCATTATTGTTTACTGAGCCCACTCACATGCCATATATATTATATATATATTTTATTTTATTTTATTTTATTTTATTTTATTTTTTTAAGTCACAATTTACATGTTCTGGAAGCTTCTCGGCACAGTCCTGACCACTTGTCTCCCACAGCAGCAGGAGAGCAGGAGGCTTCCTATAGCGCCCAGCAGCTCGCGGCACCCTGTGGCCCTAAAGTGCACGTCTGGCTCCTACCTGAGCCTGGAGCCCCTCTGCAGCTTCCCTGCCATGCAGCACTGGTGCTGAGGCAAGACCCAGTCCTGCAGAGTAGTTCCGCCTTTGTCCCCTTTTAACTAGGTAAATGTAATGTGAAGAAAGCATTCTTCTATATTTAAAAAAAAAAAAAAAAAAAAAAGAATTTGAAAACTCAGTCTTTCAGGAAAGCCCTTTCCAGATTTGAGTAATTCTGCAAGTTAGCAAGTTCTTTGTTACCCCGAGCTGGAATCTGCCCCGCTGCATTCCCACCCCACAGGACACATTTCACCCTCACAATAGTCCTCAGATCCCTGCAGGCCGCGCTTAGGCCTTTCCCGTGACCGCCCCTCACCGAGCGCCCCGTTTCATAGGTACAGGTCTCTCATGGTTGTTTGGTCTGCTTTGTTGTTTGGTCTTGTCAGGAAGAACTCTTACGTTATTTTTGTTTGACAGATCACATCGCGTTCCTGCTTCAGGGGACCTTAGGGATTGTCGTCA
Organism: Pipistrellus hanaki; assembly: GCF_964339955.1. Taxonomy (NCBI): domain Eukaryota; kingdom Metazoa; phylum Chordata; class Mammalia; order Chiroptera; family Vespertilionidae; genus Pipistrellus; species Pipistrellus hanaki. The sequence goes on along the minus strand of NC_140521.1, from coordinate 3,462,560 downwards.
ACCAGGGACATCAGGAGAAATTTGGAGCATTTTCTATAAGCCTTCTACTTCGATTTCCATCTTTAAGAAGAAGCTCAAGGGTCAGAGTCAACACGATGACCGTAATCCTCTTGTGAGTGACTAAAAGCTCCCCCGTGCCCAGGACAGGAGGTTCCTCTGAGCTCAAGGCCACGGGGGACCACCTCTCCCGTGGTTTCCGCTGCTGGACGCTTCCCTGCCTCTCCCTTGGCCTCTTTAGAGGCGCCTGCCGATGGACTGGGAAGGGGCGCCCCCGCTGCAGGGCCAGGCGTAGCCTGGATTTGTCCTGCTTCATCAGCTGCACTTAGGAGAGAAACTCAAAGTCCCAGGGTCTGGCCCTCGTGTGTGTGTGTGTGTGTGTGTGTGTGTGTGTGTGTGTGAGTGTGTGACTCTCTCTGATCCAGGAATGGGGGTGTCAGGACACTGGGGCTGAGATGACAAAGATGGTTGTGTCCAGCACTGGGTTCAGGTATATTCTAGATGACTGTCAGGTGGTGGTAAGTGTAGTGTGCCTTGAGTCTTGCTTGCTTCTTCTCTGTTTTACCCACACATAGATCACTTTCTCCTGGTCTTTATGGTTTAGAAGAAGGCCAGGCAGGGAATTCTGAGGCTCTCTTGAGGGTTGGCCTGGTCCCCTACTCCTGGGTATTAGCATCCCAAAGCGCTAAAGAGGGCCCATGCTCGGTGCTGACTCGGCTTTGCTCTCCAGACGCTGAATGAGAAAAGGCCTTCCAATCTTGGGCAGCCTGAGAATTAGGTCTTCTGATCCCAATTCATGTCAAACCTCTGGCCTCCCAGGTTCCCTCTTTGCAGCCCTTTGCCTCGTCTCCCCAAGTCCCTGAGCCACTGCCTGCCGCGGCCCTTCCTGGGGTTCTGCCACATTGGCAACCCATCTGACACTGGCTGCTGCCAGAAAACAGGGCAGCTGGGAGGTGTCCACAGGGAGAAGTGACACTTGGCAACCAGGAGAGATGGTAGGAGCTGGAGGCAGAGGGCCTTCAGAGGGGAATGAGGCCATGTGTCCACAGGGGGGCAGGGGCGCTGCTCCAGGCACTACGTGAGACCCACCACAAGCATGGATCTGCTTGGTGCTGTCTTCATGCTTTGATCTGAAAAGGCGCATTTCCCGGGAGCAGCTGTCCGCAGACCCGGGGTCTGGAGACAGGTCTGTCCCTTTAAGGACCACTGGAAATATACTGGCATGTGCAGTCTTCCTTCCAAACTATTCCTGGATTTTGAGGAATCTCTTCTCAAACACAAGTGTCAGGTGTGTGGTAACAAAGGGCCCTGAGCTGTGAATAGACCCACATCCAAGGGAATGTGGAATTTGGCAAAGGATTCACGCAGCCAGCAGGCAGTGCAGCTGCCAAAGACTCACTCTGACCACTGGCCCACCCTGCTCACCTCACCCGCTGGTCACAGGGGCCAAGCCCCAAGCTGATGTGTGTGTTGTCTGAGCTGTAGCAGTATCAGCCCTTTCGCAGAGATCCTGGAAGCGCTGGTGATGCCCCAGTGCTCTCCTTCCGACTGGACCTGGAACAGCCCAGTGCCGCCAGAATCAACTTACTGCCCAGGGAGGGCCGCAGGAATCCAAAACCAGCATCAGGACAGCCTGGGGGAAGAGCCATAAATCTTCTCGGCCATGTCTTGGTTGGAGCCTGTCGGCAGCACCCCACAGAGGGTCCCTGTGGCTAAGTAAACAGCTGAGAAAGAGAGAGTGAGGTGTGCCTCCAGGAGGCACTTGACCTTCTAAGACACTGCTTTAGAAGAGAGAAAGGGAGGGCTGGAGGTGATTGGGAAAGGTGACCCTGAGGAAAGCCCATCACAGATCACACAGCCGAAGATGATGAAAGAGGAAGGGGAGGGGATCCGGGGACCACGTGGTCAGTGGCTCTGAGAGCATCCGGTCCACAGCCTCTGCCCTGAGGAGGGTGAATGGAGGAGGCTGCAAGTGGTGCCTCAGGACCTGCGTGCCCTCCTCATCCTGTTCACTGTGGTACCCAGGCCCTGCCTCTCCGCGGTGTCCCAACATGAGGGGGGGGCCGCTCTCTTGCTGCCTCCCCTTTCCTTCGCCGTGTCTCACAGTGCCTTTGGCCCCTCTAGGAGGCACTCAGTGCCCTGTGTTCTTTCTCCCCGTGTGTCACTGCGTACAGAGCAGAGGAGTGGGAATGAACCCCGGGTACCTACCCCAACCCCCATGTCAGAACAGGGTATAGGCGAGGTGAGGTGATTGCTGTAACTTCTGAAGTTTGGGCTCTGGCTCAAGACTCCAATCAGCCAGAAACCCACAAAGATCAAAGCACTAGTGAGCGCCGCCGTCCTGGAGCTCAGGCCGAACCTGTGGGGAAAGGCCTCACTCACCACACGCCCCGCCATCGGCTCAGGCAGGAGCCGGCCTGACCCAGCCCAGGATCTGGCCAGGCCATCCCAGCACCAGCGGGCACGCAGGCTGTCGCCAAGCCTCTGCACCCCGTCCGAGCACTTAATCCTCACCAGCACTTAGCGGACGGCCTCAGAGATCCCGTCTCCCTGCCTGACGAGGCCGCCCCAGGTCTCCCACTCCATAGCCAGTCAGCTGGCACCCTCTTGGGTTGCAAATCTCCTCTTTGGCGTTTGATGCCGGCTATTGTTACTACCTTGGGAATTTTAACCTTTTTACTTGTTTCCTCTGGTGCCTTTGTTTACCTTCCTCACTCTTCTACCTCCTGGCCAGGTCTCCCAGCTTAGCTGCCCTGGCGTGGGGTGTTTCTCAAACCTGCAGGCTGGCCGGCTCAGGGGTGAAAGGGCCTCCCCCTCTGCCTGCAGACCCAGGGGGTGCCCATTGCACAGGCTTCCGTCTTGTGAGCCCAGCATGCTCCTCGAGACGGAAGTGGGGTGTGGAGGAAAGTCCGAGGCAACTCTGCTTCAGAAAGAAGGTGTCTTCCGGAGCACGTGGCGGGCGCTGCCGCCGCAGGGGCCACGCAGCGTCCAGACCTGCCCACGCCCAGGCTCACCTTCCCGTGGGGATCTTGACTTTGGATGACAAGGCTTTATTTGTAAATATGCTCTTAATATGCAACTTTGAGAATAAAATAGAAACATCATGTATTTTAAAATATAAGATGAAGTGTGACGCACTGTATACAATTTAATATATATTTTTAGGGTTTTGTTATTTAAGAAAATGGAATGTAATGGTACTTAACTTTTACAAAAGAGAGAAAAATGTTATTTTTACTGCCTGGAGAAAATAAATATTCTCATTGTTGTAGAAACGGGGTGCGCCCTGGCTTGTCATCTTTGTGGGCCAAGGACAGTGTCGCACACAGGGAGATCCTCGGCTCTTTCTAACATGTGCCCGTGCCAGCCCGCACCTTTGGCTCAGTTTTTCCCAAGTGTCTCCAGGTTCCCTCAGGTCTCGCCGCAGCTTTGACCCGCAGTGACCTTCAGCTGGTAAGATCTGGAAGAGTTGGAATTCCAAATGAGCACGTCACCCGGTGCGACAGGGCACTTCTCGGGGATGTGCAGAAAAACTTAGGTCTGAATCCACCCTGAGGTGGCAATCCACTTCTCAGCCTCAGTCTCCCCTCCCTGTAAATGCAATAGCATCTGTGCCCCAGAAGGCGATGAAGATTAAGTGAGAAAAGATGTCTAAAACACTCATGTAGTTATTATCCCATGTGGAATTCATCTTGCCTTTCAGAGCAGCCAGTTCTTCCTCTGCCCACCCTTCTTAGTAATAACACCCATGGAAGCTCCGTGTGAGTTGCCCGCTCTGCGCCCAGCACTCGCCTGTCGGGCACTGCGCATACCCGGACAGCCTTTCTGCAGGTACTGTCGCCCTGTTCGGTCAGAGAGGAAACAGGCTCGGAGAGCGGCATGGGGGTGGCACAGCCCTAGAGTCAGCCTACAGGATTCAGCTCCCACCTCTCACTCGCTGAGAGGCCAGGAAGTGGAAAACAGGGAGGCTCCGGAGGGTTTCGGTGGAGGAGTGACGTCAGATTCCTAGTTTAGAAGGATTGACACTTGCATCAGGAAAAACAGATGGGAGTGGGGTAAGACCGAGGGTGAGGAGGCCCATCAGAGCCTCGGAGGTACACAAATGAGAGACTCGAGGGAGCTGAACAGGCCCCCACACCAGCACTGAGGGAGGGGAGAACTAGGTGAAGGTAAGCTGGCTGCACCCATGGCCCAGGGGCAGGTCCTCGGGGCCTGGGCTCACATCCCCACCCCACCACTTACCACGTGACGCTGGGCGAGTGACTCAGCCCTGCGTGCCTACTTTCTCCTCTCTCAGATTGGGGCAATTCAGTAACCGCCCATAGTATTGTGGTGCGTTATTATCTTAGTATAGTTTCAGTAAATGGTAGCTGTGCCTTGTTATTGTCGAGTAGAGGTGGGGGGTTAAGAACAAGGAGATGTGTCTAGGATATAGCTCACACTTATTTCAATGGTTAATATTAGAAATATTTTCAAAGGTCTTTATTCAGAAGTCTGGTGATGTGAGCAGAAACATGCCGTAGGGACCTGACTCCTGTCTATATCCATTAGCCTTTGGTAAAATTAGTTCCATTATACTTCCGTTCACGTAAAGTCACAGTTTCCCAGAACCTATAACAATGTTGAGTGAGGGCTTACCGTAGTTCTCTGGCAGGCATATTACCTGGACATGGAGTCTGTGGCCCTCTCTTTCTCTCTGTCCTCTCCCCGGCTGACCTTGGCCTACACCACAGCAGCCAGCCCTAACCTTGCAGTGGCTGTTGCAATATCATGGCCCCTAAAAGCTTCACTCCAGTGTTTCTCTTCTCTGAGCTTTCCTTCTCTCTTTCCCAGGAGCTCTTTTTGACTTTGTAAAATGCTAAGGATGGTTGGTATACAATATCACATTAGTTCCAGGTGCACAGCATAGTGATTCAACATTTATATGCTTTACAATGTGGTCTTCGCACTACGTCTAGTAATCACCTATCGCCAGACAGAGTTACCACAACATTACTGACTATATTCCCCTTCATCTCTTCTACCTGTTCCCCCACCACCACCCTCTGCTGTTCTGGCAGCCATCAGTTCCATCTGTTTCTATGAGGCTGCTGTTTTTGTTGTGTGTTGTTTGTTCATTTGCGTGTTGTTGTTTTAGATTCCACATATAAGTGAAACCATATGGTATTTGTCTTCATCTGACTCTCTAGTTCTATCCATGTCACATATGGCAAGATTTTTTTTTTTTTTGATGAATAAACTTCCATTGTGTGTGTGTGTGTGTGTGTGTGTGTGTGTGTATCACATCTTTATCCATTCATCAATCAATGAACATCTAGGTTGCTTTTATATTTTGGCTATTGTAAAAGACACTGCAATGAACATAAAGGTATACATATCTTTTTTTAATTTACCTTGTTGAGAATATTACAGATAGCCCCCATTTTCCCCCCCCATTACCCTCTTCCATCTGGCTCCCGCCCCACCCCAGACCTTCACTGCTCTATTGTCTGTATCCATGGCTTATGCATGCATATATGCATGTAAGTTATTTGGTTAATCTCTGCATATATCTTTTAATTTTTCAGATAGATACCCAGAAGTAGAATTGCTGGGTAATATGATAGATCCATTTTTTTGGTTTTTGGAGAAATCTCCATACTGCTTTCCACAGTGACTCACCAGTTGGCAGTCCCATCAACAGTGCACAAGGTTCTCTTTCCTCCACGTTTTCACCAACACGTTATTCATTGACTTTTTTACAACAGCCATCTGACAGGTGTGAGGTGGTATCTTATTGTGGTTTTGATTTGCATTTCCCTGATAATTAGTTGAGCCTTGTTTCATATGTCTGTTGGCATCTGTATGTCTTTGGAGAAATGTTTGTTCTGCCCTCTGCCCGTTCTTTAATTGGATAGGTTATTTTTTGTTATTGAGTCATATGAGTTCCTTATACAGTTTGGTCATTAACCCCTTAGCATGTGTGAATATATTCTGAAGGAGCATGTTTCCATGGCTGGTAGAAAACAAATGGTAAAACCACTGGTAAACTTCTGAGGGACGGCTTAGCCTGCAGCAGAAAAACAAACGCAGCCGGAATGTGCAGCTGTCCTGCCTGAAGCAGGACCAGGAAGAGCACCCCAAACCCATCTGCGTGGACTTTGGGCACCGCTGACCTTCACCTCATCTCCTTGTTTTCCGAAACCTGAGCGATTCGGACATTGCAAAGCCCGCCCTCCGGGGAGCCCACACCAGGGCCGCGTCAGCCTCGTCCTTTGTCAAGCAATCAAAGGCTCTTCTTCCTGCGGAGACGGAAAGGGCTGGACAAGGGTGACCTTGTCTCCAGGCTTGGAAATCACATGATCATCTCCTCTCCCCCCCCTGGGCTGTGCGAGCCTGAAACTGCAGACCAGTCTCTGGGACGCTGGGAACTGGAGCGCTTTTGTTCCTCCGTGGCGGGGTCGGGTCCCTGTGGGGGATTGTTTTTGCTTGGCTGAAAGGGGAACTCGGGGGACAGGATATTTCAACCTCAAGAAGCAGCAACATTTGCTTGTAGCTGGAAGTCTTCCTTTCTGGTCTCCAGCTGTTGTCTGGAGCCACCAGGCCCCCGCTGAATGGGACTCCACCCAGCAACCGGGGGCAGGCAGCCCTGGGCTCGGCTGGTCGTGGACCAGCCCGTGTCCAGGGGGCCCGTCTCCAGAACGCCCCCAGCCCTCCCGACGCTGGACACTGGGCCCCGGAATGAACGAACCTGCTGGCTGTGGATGGCGGGGCTGAAGAACCAGGCTCCACAGAGAAGCGTTTTAGGAGGAAAATAGACCCAAGTCTGAGGTCCAGGCTCCCTCCTCAGGGGGAGAAAACAGAAAGGTCTAAAACAGCCCAGGCTTTTGCAACCGAGAAGGTTCAGATTTCACTTATTTCACTCTTAGGAACCTTCACCAGTCCCTGTACAAACCTAACCGGGCGCCCGCTGTTTTGCACACACCGATCATGGGACTATGTTTCATGTACTTGCCTTTGTTGCTGGTGCCACAGATGAATGGGATCAAGAGCATTCGAGGGGTATTCAAACCTCATATTTAACCTGATAGGGGGCAGCTTTTTACAAGTCCCGAGGCAAGCTGAGGAAAGAGCTTTTGAGTGTGTAAGGATGGAGATAGTAATGGCAATAGCAGCAGCGAGCATTTCTGCAGTCCCCCTACCAGTATGTGTGTGAGCCGCTGTACTGAGCACTCAACAGACATTACTGAGTTCATCCGTGTGACAGCCCAGCCTGGGCAACGGAGGCTCAGAGCGGGGACCCAGCCAGCAGAGGGCAAGGCCAGGATCCAGCCCGCTCCAAAGCCAGGACTCCGTATGCCAGTTGCACTTCAGGCCCCTTGGGGCAGGCAGGTGGCTCTGAGAAAGGTCCCGAGCTCCCAAATATCTCTTCCTCACTGGTGTTGCCTCCACACAGCCCAGAAAAGTACCGATCACTTTGCCTGGGGCGAGGAAGGCAGCAAACCTACACTTCTTGCCGAAACCGGTTTGGCTCAGCGGTAGAGCATCGGTCTGTGGACTGAAAGGTCCCGGGTTCGATTCCGGTCAAGGGCATGTACCTTGGTTGCGGGCACATCCCCGGTAGGGGGTGTGCAAGAGGCAGCTGGTCGATGTTTCTCTCTCATCGACATTTCTAGTTCTCTATCCCTCTCCCTTCCTCTCTGTAAGAAAAATTAATAAAATATATTTAAAAACAAACAAACAAACAAAAAAAACCCTACACTTCTTGCCCTACAGCCAAGGCTCAGAGGGTGAGCATAAACCTATGAACCAGGAGGTCACGGTTCAATTCCCAATCAGGGCATATGCCTTGGTTGCAGGCTCATCCCCAGTGTGGGGCATGCAGGAGGCAGCCAACCAATGGTTCTCATCATTGATGTTTCTCTCCCTCTCTCTTCCTCTCTGAAATCAATTTTTTAAAAAGCCTCCACTTCTTTCCCTGTTGAGAACACAAACCACTTGGAGAATCAGGTGAATATTATCAAGCCCCTCCACCAAAAGATCCCACCTATAAAAATCTGCATAGAAATTCTGGAGGTTTAAAGACCCCCCCTAAAACCCTCCATGGACTTTAGGTTTAGAATCTCTCCATTAAGCATGGATACTATAACAGGAGTATTAATATATTATATTTACAGGACTGGCTGATACATTCAACTGATCTCTTATTAAGTGTCTGGCGTTCATTCCAGGCGTTGGTAAATTTTTTTCTGCAAAGATCTAAACAGTAACTATTTTACCCCTTTTCCCCCCTTCCTTAAAATATGTTTTATTGATTTTTTAAATTTTCTTTATTGATGAAGGTATTACATATGTGTTATTTTACCCTTTTTGAACCATATAGCCTCTGATCTCTGTCACAGCCACTCAACTCTGCCCGCACTGTAACTGGAACCAGTGCCCACCCACTGAGACCTTCAGGGACCTCACCACTGCAAGTCCTGGAGCCAGCCAGGTGACTCCGAGGAGCGGGGGGTGGCATGGGGAGAGGGGCACTGGGGCCCACATGTAAGCAGCCACAGAACAATATCTAAGTAAACGGGGGTTGTGTTCTGATGAAACTTAATTTATGGACACTAAAACTTGAGTTTTATATCTTTTCCACATGTCACCAAATATTATTATTATTATTTTACCCCAACAATTAAAACCTGTAAAAACCATTCTCAGCCTGTGGGTCACACAAAACAGGCGGCAAGCCCATAGGCCATAGTTAGCTGCCCCCTGCACTGTGCCAGCCACTTGCACATGTCGTGTTTAACGCTCACAACCAGCTGTATGCATTAAGCATCGCTGTTATCCCCATTTGTCAGATGAGGACACCGAGGCTCAGGGTAAATAACTCACGCGAGAAGCACAGGAGTTAGAACTTGGCCCACCGTCAGCTTGTTTACTTTCCTGAGGAACAAGACCCGGTGAGTTGGTGGAGAAAGGAAAGGAAAAGGTGCAGGTGGGGTGGGGGAGGGGGGCCCTGACGCCTGGCCCACTCTGAGCCCTGGGAGCTTAAGGGGGGCCGGGCTGAGGCTCTCTGCTCCAATGGCCCGCGCTGCGGGGGAGGGCGGCTGCTTTCCTGAGCTGCTCCTCCAGACAGAGCCCCAGACCCCGGACAGCTGGCGGCCCTGACATTGTTTGGCGTCTCCCAGGTTCTCTTAATTATAACCGATCTGCCACCCTCAGCAGTTCCTTGTTCTCCTTTGCCAATGTCCATGGGTTGGAACCGTGAGCCAGACTCCCAGCCAAACGTTCGGCTAACATCCCTTCCCTCTCCCATGTGGGGAGCCCCCGTCTCTTAGAAACACGCCTTTCTTCTCGGTCCCGCGAGGGGGAGAGGCCAGCCCTTTCGCATGCTGCCTCGCTCCGCTGGGATCTCTTAGCAAAGAGAGGGACCGACCAAGGCTGCTTAACTTTCCCCAACTCCCGGCCTGCCGGCGGACTCGGGGGCTCAGGGAGGTGGCTGAGGGCGGTCTCTCTTCCTGGTGCCCTCCACCATTTCTCTGTGCCCGCCTCACTCAGGAGCAGCTTGGGTCCAAGGCGCTGGGACAAACGCCCTTCGCCAGAAACACGCTCCAGGCTGGACCTGGGCATTGTTCGGGGTGAAGGCCTGGCAGCTGGGGCAGAGGAAGGAAGGTGGCCGCACAAGGGGCCAGAGGAGGAGGCAGGGCTGATACCACACCCCGTGGTGTAGGTGACCTTGGCCAAGCCACCTGGCTTCCCTTAGGAAAACGTGACTCCCGATCAGAGGAGCCTTGAGGCTGGGAGCTCTGGCTGCACTCGGGAACCTGGGGTCAATGCAGGTCCCAGACCTCAGGCAAGTCGCCTTTCTAACCTCAGTTCTGCCCACGAATAAAATGGGTGCAGCAGTCGTTTCTCAGAGAGTTGTTAGATTAAATCACATGTGTCAAACACACGGCCCGCGGGCCAAATCCAGCCCGCCAGGCCTTGCAATGTGGCCCGCACCGCGCTGTCATCACTGCACTCCGCTGTCAGTTTATGACATTGTCAGTTTATGACTGTTCAGTAAACCATTCGGCCCGCGATTTAGGCTGGATTTTAGATTTTGGCCCCTTCTCTGATTGAGTTCGACACCCCTAGATTAAATAATATAACAAAGGCGAGGTGCTGAGCTGATTTTTATTCGTAGACTAAAGGTGGGGATGCTCCCAACCGCAGAGGTCTGGGGAGGAGCCAACATGTCAAGGGCCCGGCCCATCGTCCCGACTTTGCAAACGGGAGCTGTGTCACACGGTTCTCCCCGGGCCTCTCAGGGGCCACCAAAAGCGTGGGGGCCTCGGAAGCGCTCTGCCTTTGGAGTTGAGAGCCCGTTTATCAAGCTCCAAGCACACAGACTGCAACATAAGGGCAGTTCTCTCCTTAGAAAATAAATCCTGACTCGGTTCCATTAGGTAGCTAGTTTTCCCCCATCCAATACATCCCGTCTGTGGCCCTGTTTTACAAAAGTACCCACTGACCTTCGCCTTCTCAGGGACGTATCTATTGGGTGGGAATACCCTTCTCTGCTGGCGTCCAGCCGGCAGTGGATTCAGGTCAGGAACAAATACAGAATTTGGATGTCCTCAGATTTCCCTCCTGGCCGGAGGTGGGCAGATAGGCAGGGTAAGCCCGCAGGAGCTGTCTGCCAGCTGGATTCCCGGTCCTCACAGACCCCCAGACCCTGCCTCCTTGCACCCTTGCTTTCCCTGCAGGAGCCATCCCGGTGCAGCCTTGCTCACCGGCGCCGCCCAGCGGTGGGAACAGAGAGCTGCGGAAGAAAGTTGGCCCTCAACCACCGACTCCATGCAACCCTCCAGGCCCTAAGCCTGGCTCCTAACCCAGGACTCTCACTCTCACTGTGGCATCTAGAAGCTCTCTGATTTGCTAACACTGCCACAAGGTGAGTCCTCTGGGCTCTGACCCCACGGGACCCCGAAACAGGAAAGTCATTGTTGAAAAGCATCCATTTTCTGCTGATTGAAGGAGCTTATTCCATCAGCGGGGAATGAAGTGGTCCCTTCCCACCTTGAGTCACCCCCACAGATGCCTGCTAGTGCAAGGGGTCCCCTAAAGGCTTTCTCCCCCGGGCCAGCAGTGCACTTGGTCCCCAAACAAAAAAGCCCCTCTCTTCCTTAACTACAAAGTAAACATCCCCAGGCCCCCTGGGCTACTGGCCACACAAATGTTTATGCCCCTGGAAAGAGAAAAGAGAGGATCTCGCACACGTGCTCCCCCAAGAAGATGGGTGCCAAGTCAGTAATTACCCCCCAGCCTCTGGGTGTCTGATCTCCCGCCAGCGGGTCTGCAGCCGCTCGGCGGGGCAGCTGAGGTGGGCGTATGCTCTGGCTTTGCCTCCGATGGGCCTTTGAGGCCTTGGGATGCTCTCTGCGAAGGTCACCTGCTACACCTGGAAAACTCTGAATTGGGTACGAGGGACCCATCCCCAGGAAGCCTCTGACTCCCCAGCACTCGCTCAGGTGAAGGGAGGGTTGTGGATTCCAGCCACAGCATTGGAATCACTCTGGGCAAGACACACACACACGGCTGCCCCGGTGATGTGTGTGCACACAGCCGGGAGAAGCCAGCCCTGCCACAGACTAACCTTTGCCGAAGGGCAGGTACTTGGTCTTACCGATGGCGAACATCTACTAAATGCCTACGGGCCAGGCTTCCTGCTAAACTCTACACACTGTGCGTTATTTCATCTGATACTTCAACAACGCCCCCATGGGAGGGGGATGGTTAGACCCACAGTATACAGATGAGGAAATGGAGTCTCAGAGAAATGGTGTCTGCAGCTGACAGCTTTGACGTCCATCTTGGTAGATTCTGTTCTTCTAACAGAGTGTGCCTCTTGCCCGAGGTCATCGAGCTGAAGAACGGTGGCAAAGCTAGGGCCAAAACCCAGGGCTTTCTGCCTTCAGAGTCACCTCCGCCTGTATCACCTTTCAGACTCCCAGAAACAAGGAGCAGACGGGTGGGAGCTCCATGCAAAGATCACAATCGGGTCTCCCGCTGGGTGGAGCCAGAGGGAGCGAAAGGGGCCCCTGTCAGCAGCTTCCAGCTCTAGAATCCCATCCTGAGAGGCTGGGGGACTGAAAGGATCACTGCCCTCCCCCTTTCCTTTGGGGAGACGAAGCCCAGGGAGCAGAATTCATGCCCAAGGTCCCGCCTTCATAGTCAGTGTGCTTTCTGTGACTGCATGGAGTGTCCAGGACAAGGGGAGCCAGGGATGAAGCAGGTGAAGAACTTGAACTGGAAAATGGGGAGAAAACACATCTTCCTGGAGGGTTCCCTGGGCCCTCCGGGGAGGAGGGCGTCTTGCAGTTTCAAAGAGTTTTCTTGCTAATGCAACGTCAGCTGTGAACTGCTTCCATCCTTAGCTCTGCCATCTTGTGGATTCAAGGCAGGGGTCCACGGTATGGCATCGGTCTGGCATCGGTCGTTAGCCTAGTTAACGACAACTTGGTTTCAGACCCTGCCAGGTCAGAGACGCCCAGCCTCCCTCGATGCTCTAAGTCACGATGAGATGGAAAGTTCCAAAAAATCAGAGACACAGATCAAAGGGGTTTTATGGTGTGTGTGTGTGTGTGTGTGTGTGTGTGTCTTGTTGTTTTTTTTTTCCTTTCTTGCCCAAGTCTGGGCTAAGCAGCTTTTAGATATGACTCATTCTGCTTCCTGCCTTCTCCGGGGAGCGGGATTGCTCTGTGCAGGCAGTGCAGGGATGGGCGGTGACCGAGCCAAGTTCTGTGGGCACCACTGGTGGCTGTTTCAAAGGATAGAGGGGACTTCTTGCTTACCTCACCTCCAACAGAAACGGCGGCTCAGAGCAGCCAGTCACAACCGTCTGACGCACTGAGGTGGGCTAATGCTTCCCAGGCAAGATCTTTTCATGTGTCTTTAACTGGTTTTGAAGTGTGTGATGGTGCATCATGGAGCAAAATTACTTTGCCTTCTCTTCTGGCCCATCTTGGTTGTTTTACGATCAAAGTGTGGTTCAAATTGATTATTTGTTGTTGGTAGCGACTAGTATTAATGGTTTCACCTGGTTGTAGAACCTCATAATACACCACACCTTCCCGATCCCACCAAACGCAGAGCATTGTCTTCTTTCTGAAGCGATTTGGCCTTGCAGTCGATGTTGATGTTTGACCTGGATCAATTCATGGTTTTGTGCATTTGGGATTCTCAAAATAAATCCACTTTTCATCGCCAGTCACAATTCGATGCAATTCGACTTCCTTTTGTGCCGTTGAAGCAACATTTTACCGATGACTTTTTGGTTTTCCATTTGTCTTTCGTTCAGTTGATGTGGCACCCATTTCCCCTCTTTTAAAATCTTCCCCATTGCTTGTAAACGATCGGAAATTGTTTGCTGAGCAAGACTTAATCTTTCTGCAAGCTGTTTTTGAGTTTGACATGCATCTTCATCCTATAATGCCTGTAATTGTAGATCTTCAAACTTTTTCGGTTGACCTAAATAAATGTTCTTTGTCTTTCACATCGAAATCATCCCTTTTAAAGCATTTAAACCAGCGTTCACAAGTATCTTAAGATGGAGCATGTTCACCATAAGCTTCCGGAGGTATACGATCACTTTCAGCAGCACTTTTCTTCAAAATAATGAATTAAAACTTCCTGCAAATGTGTTTGTTTGGGTTTTTTTGGCACGAAATTCGACATTGTTAAGCATAAAACTATCTATGATGTTAACACCTTTAGAAAATTTGACATACGAAGTTTTGAAGCTTGCTGTGAATACAACAAAATAGCATACATATCAAAGAGCATATATGTCAACATATGTCTAACTCCATCTGTTGAAAAAAATCCGCATAGTATCCGGTACACCTAGTAAATGCCCCAAATTCATTAACTCACTTTATTTTCTCAACAGTGACAAGGACAGGGGTCTCCGGCATCCCCACCTTACCACCCACCTTCAATTCTCTCTCACCATTGATGTTCCTACCTCCCTCCCCCTCTCCCTTTCTCAGAAACCAATAAAAATATATTTATACATAAATAAGTTAGGTCCAGCATTCCAATCACTTTGACTGGTTTGGCTCAGTGGATAGACCATCGTCGGTCTGCAGACTCAAGGGTCCCAGATTCGATTCCAGTCAAGGGCATATACCTTGGTTGTGGGCACATCCCCAGTAGGAGGTGTGCAGGAGGCAGCTGATTGATGTTTCTCTCCCATCAATGTTTCTATCCCTCTCCCTTTCTCTCTGTGAAAAAAATCAATAAAATGTGTGTGTGTGTGTGTGTGTGTGTGTGTGTGTGTTTTAAATAAGTTAGGTCCATGTTACTCTCTTCCGTACACCCTGCCTCTTCCTCCCCATCATTTCCTTATCACGGTGTGCAGTCACTGCTCTCTGCCTGACGGTTTCTCTCTGCTCCGTCTTCATGGCTGGCTTGTGCCTGTTACTGTGTCGCCGACACCGAACCTGAGCTTGGGCCCCGTGGGCTCAGCAAACTTGCGGGGGACACGTGAGGACCTTCCCTGCACGGCGTCCGGCCTGCCGGGGCCACAGAGCCCGCACTGAGTCTCCCGGGGATCCAACTCGGCCCCATTCCACACAGCAGGCGGAACTCAGAGCCGACCTTCATTCAGTCGCCACGCACAGGATTCTGACCGAGGAAGGCCTCGAGACAATCTCGCCCTTTGTTGGAGCTGTGGGAGTCGTCCTTACGCGCAGAGAGAAGCCCGTCCAGAATCAGGCGCTTTTTGAAACCATCGGCTTGAGAAAATTAAGGATTCTGTCCGCGTGCCCTGAATTTCTGGGCCCGGCAATTAATTCCTTCCAGATTAAAGGATTGTTGTGTTTCTGATACATCATTATGCAGAGCCGGCACGCTGTGCATTTTAAAACTTTAACCAGGATCCTCGTTAACTGGGACCTTTTATTCGTGTGCATCTTCCAGGAGAGGCCCGTGGCCCGTGAGCTGATCTATAAAAAAAATAAATAAATAAAAATAAAAATCCAGGGAGCTTCCGGGCAGCTGTCCTCCCTCCTAACAGAACCACGTACTCCTAACCCTCCTGGTGCAGGCTGGACATTGTACATAGCCCCCCCTGAACCTTCAGTCACCCCATCAGGTGGCCACAGGTCTCTCTAGTTGACAGGCGAGAACCCTGAAGCGGAAGGGAGGAGAGTCGCCCTGTGCAGGCCAGTAGGTGTGACTGTACTCGGCAGGTGTGACTCTCATCTTTAAATATATTTTATTGATTTTTTTACAGAGAAGAAGAGAGAGGGATAGAGAGTTAGAAACATCGATGAGAGAGTCATTGATCAGCTGCCTCTTGCACACCTCCTGCTGGGGATGTGCCCGTAACCAAGGTACATGCCCTTGACCGGAATCGAACCTGGGACCTTTCAGTCCGCAGGCCGACGCTCTATATCCACTGAGCCAAACCGGTTTTTGCTACACCTTTTAATTCACACAGGTTTATACTCATAAAATTTGTGGCTGCTCAGCATCTCCATCGGGAGCTCTCCACAATACTGGTGTCGTTCTCATTTTTCAAAAAAAAAAACACCTGAAGGGAATTCTGCCACACAACATGGAGGAGCCTTGAGGACACCGTGCTAAGTGAAACAAGCCAGCCACCAAAGAACAAGTGTGGCATGATTCCACTTACACGAGGTAAGGAGAGTAGTCCTGTTCACAGAGACAGACAGTGAGATGGTGGCTGCCGGGGCTGGGGGGGGGGGGGGCGGGCGGGGAGGAGTCAGTCAGTGTTAAATGGGGACAGAGTTTCCGTTTTGCAAGAGGAAAAGAGTTCTGGAGACGACTGGGTGGAGGTGAGACTCCACAACAACTCGAATGTACTCATTGCCACCGAGCTGCACGCTTTAAAATGGTTAACGTGGTAAATTCAATGTTGCTGTTTTTAAATTTAATTTTTTTTTCTCTTTAATTAGGCCCTGGCTCTAGCTGGTCTGGCTCGGTGGATAGAGCATCGGCCTGCGGACCGAAGGGCCCCAGGTTTGATTCTGGTCGAGGGCACATGCCTGGGTTGTGGGCTTGGTCCAATGTGCAGGAGGCAGCCGATCGATGATTCCCTCTCCTCACGGATGTTTCTATCTCTCTCTTTCTCTCCCTTCCTCTCTGATACAAATAAAAAATCAATAAAAAATTAGGCCCTGGCTCAGTAGCTTGGTTGGTTAGTGTCATCCTGATACACCAAGGTTTCAGGTTTGATCCCCAGGCAGGGCCCATACAGGAATCAACCAGTGAATGCACAATTAAGTGGAATAACCAATCTCTCCCTCTCTCTCTCTCTCTCTCTCTCTCTCTCTCTCTCTCAAATAAATTTTTTTAAAAGAATACAAATTATGTAAAGTTTGCCTTCATCAAGCACCCTCCTATTCGCAATATCTCACCGAGTCCCGGCAGCCACATTTGGAGATGAATTCCACCGTTGTCTTCACTGACAGGTGAGGAAACCAAGCTGAGGGAGGAGACACCAGCAGCCCGATGCCACCAGCAAGTAAGTGGCTGGGCCAAGGCCTGCTGTCTCCCCACTCAGGGCCCAGGCCCCAGCGGGAGCCACCCCCTCCCCGACTGTTTTCCACGATTCTGCTCAGATTCCCCTGCCAAGCGAGAGCAAACAGGATCCAGATGGCGGTTCCCCCGCTGACCAAGATGGAGCTAAACTTGAAAGCCCTCTGCCAGGATTTCCAAATGCATCCCAGACTTCTGTCCTGGAAGAGTCTGGCGCCCTCCTGCTGGAGCAGTAGGGGACAGAGAGGCGGCCAAGCCCGGCCACAGGCCTTGACAATGACTGCTGGGGGCAGGGGAGGGGTGGCGCCAGCCCCCAGGTGTCCCCGCAGGCCCTGGAATGCCCAGTGTCCTCACACAGCCAGACTCATCTTCTTCCTGCCCGTGTCGGTGCTATGGGGCTGCCGTAACCATGGAACACAAACCGGGTGACTTAAACAACAGAAACGCATTGTCTCGCCCTCGCTGGTTTGGCTCAGTGGATAGAGCGTCGGCCTACGAACCAAAGGGACCTGGGTTCGATTCTGGTCAAGGGCATGTACCTCGGTTGCAGGCTCCTCCCAGGGTCGGGTCCTGGTCGGGTCTTCTGCAGGAGGCAACCAATCGATGTGCTTCTCTCACATCGATGTTTCTGTCTTTCCTCTCTCTTCCACTCTCTCTAAAAATCGATGGGGAAAATCCTTGGGTGAGGATTTAAAAAGAGAGAAGGAGAGAGAGAGAGAGGAAGGGAGGGAGGGAGGCGATCCATTGTCTCACAGCCTGGGAAGCTGGCGTCTGAAATCAAGGTGCCACAGTTTCTCCTAGCTCTGGTGGCCTCAAGTGTTCCTCCGCCTGCCTCTCTCTCTCTCTCTCTCTCTCTCTCTCTCTCTCTCTCTCTCTCTCTCTGTCAAAATTCACATACAAGCTTTTGGGTGAATATATGTTTTTACTTCTCTTGGGGTCCATACCTCAGAGTGGTGAGTGTGGTTTTTTTTTAATTAAAAAATACATTCTATTTTAAGTTACAGATGTGATACATGAGAGATCCCCAAAGTGACAAATTACAAACGAGAAAATATAGACACACCCATGATCCCTACCAGCAAAGAGAGCCAGTGCCTGGCCCTGCTGTCGTCTCTTTGCACGTGTTTACTCACAGGCTTCGGCGTGGGCAGAACTGACAATCCCTGCCCGTGCAGAAGGCAGCCTGGCTCCCTCTGAAGACAGCCTGGCTCCCTCTGACCCCCCTGTGACTATCAGTAAAGAACCAGCAGTGCCCATTAGAAACGAAAGCAGCTTCGACTCCAAAGAACAAACAGCGAAGGCAGAGAAAGGAGGATTTTCAGGTGCCTGGAGGTGGGGAAAGGTTTTCAAGGGGACAGAAACCGCCCTCCCCTTTGCAAAAAAAAAACAAAAACAAACAAAAAAAAAAACCACTAGATAAAAAGGAGGCAAAAACCTAGGGAATCATTATATCGAGGTTAATGGATTATAAGTGATTTCTCTTAGAAAAACTTTAATGATAGCATATCATTACCACGTTTTACCACTAGAAAGAGTCTCAGAAGCCTTTGAGGGATTACTGAGGGGAAAGGATGATTTTGAAAAACACAGCGCAGAAGGCGCTCTTGCTCCTTTATAGTTCCTTCCAAGAGCGGCTCCCTGAGACAGAGGCCGAGCGAGCAGACAGCCACAGCCCTGAGGTCTCAGCCGAAGAACCAGCGTCGCTTATGAACACACAGAAGGAAAAGCCGGTTAAAAAACAAAAAAAGTATTACAGGTTTCTCTTCTTAAGACTGTTGCGGGGGGGGGGGGGGGGGGGTAGAGCAGAAATTGTTAACCATTCATGACTAGTAAGAAAGGCAGTTTGTTTTCTTGAAGCATTTGTGTTTGCTTTCTTAAGTATTTTGCTGCCTATCCATTCTCAAATTGTATGCTCTTTATTACAAAAATAATTCTTAGAAGTACCCCTTCTTTTTTTAAAAATATATTTTTATTGATATCAGAGAGGAAGGGAGAGAGAAAGAGAGATAGAAACATCAATGATGAGAGAGAATCATTGATTGGCTGCCTCCTGCACGTCCACTCATGGGGATCAAGCCCACAACCCAGGCATGTGCCCTTGACTGGAATGGAACCTGGGACCCTTCAGTCCACAGGCCAACACTCTATCCACGGAGCCAAACCAGCTAGGGCAAAGCACCCATTCTTAAACAGTAATTAGTAATTCTAATACTTGTGCTCAAATGAGAGGGAGAGAGAGAGAAACATCAGTTTTATCGTTCCACTTACGTTTGCATCCATCGGTTGATTCTTCTTATAGGTGCCTTGACCTGGGACCAACCCGCAACCTTGTCATGTCAGGATGACGCTCTAACGAGCTGAGCTACCCGGCCAGGGCAATGCTCACGTGTTTTTAAAAGAGTCTATTTAGCCGAAACCGGTTTGGCTCAGTGGATAGAGCATCCGCCTGCGGACTGAAGGGTCCCAGGTTCGATTCTGGTCAAGGGCATGTACCTTGGTTGCGGGCACATCCCCAGTGGGGGGTGTGCAAGAGGCAGCTGATCAATGATTCTCTCTCATCGATGTTTCCAACTCTCTATTTCTCTCTCTGTAAAAAAATCAATAAAATATATTTTTTTAAAATAAATAAAAGAGTCCTATTTACTCTAAAAAAGTACCATTACATATGGCTGGATGCCTGGCTCAGAATCTGCTATTTTCTACTCTTCCACCCTGGGCAGACATTGCTAACTGCTACAGCACTCCTTTCCACCAACCTGAAGGCTCTCTCTCTCCTCTGCACCCTCCTTTGTTCTCAAAAGGCAGCTTCTAGAAGTGGATCAGAGGAGGCCAAAAAAAAAAAAAAAAAAAAAAAAAAGGGAAAAAAGTCTCATTTATTTGCGATACAAACCCAAGACGCCACCTAGCGGTGAAGATTCTTAATTGCAGGCAGAGTGCCTAGAAAAAGAAAAAAAAAGACGAGCCAGCAAAGCCAAAAAGGACAGTAAATGCACGGCTGTGCCTAGTCTTGCATAAGCACAATAACGCTCCTAAAGAAGAGTTTTGAATTTAAACTTGGGTTTTCCTCGCTTTATCCCAAGAGGTTGGCCTACAGCATTTCAGGCAACGATTAGTAGTAGCAAAGGGCCTTTCGGAGCTGCCAGATCCTTGCTCAATATCCCACTCCCCAAAGACCAACCCTTTTGCCGGTACCAGGCCTCAGATCCCCAGGCTGCCAAGATTTCTCATTCTGCCAGCTATATGTGACATTCTTTGGTTTCAACATGGGTACTTTTTTCCTGAGCGTTAAGGGCAAGGAGCTCATGTAAATGTTCCCATCCCCTGGCAATGGGCACGGAGACACCTGATTGCTGGTGTTGCTCTTGCATCAAGCAGGGGCAAAGCAGATGTACAGTCCTCAGGGCATCCCAGCTTGATGCCTGTGTCCATGGCCAGAGCTGGTTCATGCCTGAGGCACATAAAAAAAAATGTTCCTCATAGCCAGCCGCTCTGAGGCAAAGGCTGCTATCCCCATTTTCCAGGTGAGAACACTGAGGCTCAGAGAGGGGAAGCCCGCGGACTGAAGGGTCCCAGGTTTGATTCCGGTCAAAGGCACATAACTGGTTCAATCCCTGGCCCTGATTGGGGCACATGTGGGAGGCAACCAATCAATGTGTCTCTCCAACATTGATGTTTCTCTCCCTCTCCCTCTCCCTCTTCCTCTCCCTCTCCCTCTCCCTCTCCCTCTCCCTCTCCCTCTCCCTCTCCCTCTCCCTCTCCCTCTTCCTCTCTCTAAAAATCATTGGAAAAATATCCTCGGGTGAGGATTTTTTTTTTAAAAATTTATGTACCCAAATGTATCTTTTATGGCTTCTGGTGTATGTATCTTTCCTAGAACTCATACAAATTTTCCAAAAAGGGCCCAGCATCTGTACCTACTTGTGACCTATCAGGGGAACTGGACCAAATCAGCAGCTGGCTCCAGCACAGAACCGTGTGAGTGGGGAGGCCCAGGACACACGCGGCCCCGTCTTGGGGATGTGGGCACCTTCCTAGAGGCAGGGAAGGGGTGAGGTTTGCGTTGAGACTGAGAGGGTGAGTGGCCTTGGGGGGCAGCGGGGATCGGATGGGAAAGGCCCGGGGCCAATGGAGGACACAGGGTCTGGGACGGAGGGAGGAGGAGCAGGCCAGGCCACTCCCAGGATCAGCCAGCGAGCAGCGGGGACTGAGGCTCTCCCCACAGGGCTCCTTGGCTGTTTGCCTTTGGGGAGATCCTGAAGGACTGGGAGAGGAGGCGAGAGGCCGCGGAGGAGACCAAGGCCGCCTCCCACGAGGGGGTGGAGGCCGGGTGGGATGGAGCCAAGGAGAGGGAGGATCCAGGCTGGACGGGAGGGCCTGGAGTCCAGGTGCCTGAGGAATGCACATCCCCCATCAGGCCGTCCATCCACTTCAGAGTCCTCGGGCCGAGCTCCAGGCTAGGAATCCCTTCCCCCGGGGGCTCCGTCTGCCGCCAGGGCTGCCCGTCCATAATCTGTACCAGCCGCAGGCAGCCCCCGGCCCCGTGGTCAGCCAGTGCCAGGCATGGGCGGGAGGTGGCGGGAGGACAGCTGCCCATCCCTGGGGCTGTGGGGGTGGGTCTGAGGCGGGCCAGAGCGCAGGGTGCAGAGGGATGGAGGAGGCCCCTGTGGGAGCTGGGCTGGCACGCCGGTCCTGCCCGTCAGTCCAGCTCCCACGGGGGCTGAGACCAACAACCCGGGGTCCTTTTTCCCAAAATGCCCTCTGTCTCTGTCTGCCTGCCCGGCTCTTTCCCATCATCTCCCTGGCCCACATGTCTCTCTCTGTCTCTGGCTTGCTGGCTCTCTTTCTCTTTCTGAGTCTCTGTGTGTGTGTGTGTGTGTGTGTCTCCCTGACTCTTTCCATCTCCTCTCGTTCCCCTCAGAATCCCTTCCTCGGAGGTGGAAACCATTCGTTTGGGATTGTCAGGAGGACAATCCCACGTGCTCCTGGCCCAGCAGGCCCCTCCTGGCACGGGCAGGGCTGGGGGGCTGCTCTGAGCGGCGCCTCTGGCCGGCCCTCCACCCCTGCCAGGTCCGTCCCACCCACGGGGACTCCTGGCCGCCCACACAGGAGGTCCTCTCACTTGGCACAACCTCGTTCCGAGGCCCTGGCCCGCCAAGCCTCCCCCTTACCGGCCTAAAAGTCCCACTACCGGTGACTTGGGGCTTCCATGAAGAAGAACCCCTATTCACTGCACCCCAACATTTAACGCCATTAAACACCAGTCACGTTGGGGCGAATGAGCCAACAGCGTCTCCCGCTCTCCCCCAGCCAGGTGGCTGCTGCCTAAGGAGGCCTCACGCTCCATCTTTGCAGGCAGAGAGGCGTGGGAAGAGCAGCAGAGGGAGGGGCCCCAGCCAAGGTACTGGGGCAGGAAGGAGGGGGCTGGGGGGAGGGAGCAGAGGAAGGGAAGTGGGACACACCTGAAGGAGGCCTCTTGTCTGTCTGTCTGTCCGTGCCTTCCCAGGAGAGAGCCCCACGTCTCGTGTCACCCCATTTTCCGGATGGGGAGACTGAGGCCTGGAGAGAAGGGGCTCCCTCTAGAGCAGCAGTGGCCAACCCTGTGGACCACAGGGTTAGCGACCGCTGTCTAGAGCAGCACACGGAACATCCATCTCCTAACTCCAAAGGCAGGCACCCTGCCCTGCCCCGCTGGCTGCGCCCCGGCCCTGTCCCCCCCTCCCCCCCCCCACCCCGAAAGTGCAGGCCTCTCCCCCGAGGATTCCGAGGAGGGCAGGAAGGCCCTCTCCCAGCCCTAATTTATGATTCTCTGCAGCTTCCTTCCTCTCATCACTCCCTTCCAGCCCCAGCTCCGGCTCAGGCAGGAAGGAATGAGCTGGGTGAGAAGGGCAGATCCGTGGAGCATAAATAACCTGGCCGGGCAGCTGCAGGCCCTCTGGGACCCCCGCCCCTCCCCGCTCCCCTGCTGTGGCCCAACGGGTGTCCCCCGCTCGGGGACAGAGGGCCAGGGCCCCAGATGAAAGGAGCAGAAAGCCGGCATTGTTCCCCGACCTGGGGGCCCGGGGCAGACCCCGCCCTCCGGCCAGCCCTTTGTCCGGGCAGCCGCTCCGGAGGCCACTGACCGTTACCCGGCCCCTTCCCGGACCCTTCCCTTCCGTGACGTCCCCGGCTGCTGCCCGGGGCTCTGGGCCCCCGGGGGCGGCCACCGCGGGCTCTGGCAATGCCCAGCACCCTCGGGCTGCTTCCTGGCCTACAGAACGGGCACGATATGGGCACAGACCAGGTGGGCACACGCTGGTGTGCGGCCAGGGCTGGCGTGGGCAGAGGACAGAGGCGCTTGGTGCGGGCCCAGCGGGAGGCGACAGAGGAAGGCGGCTGGGACCCAGGTTTGTTTGCTGGGAGGAGAGCAGCATTTCCTGTTTGGACGAGGCCAGGGTGGATGGGTCAGCGAGTCCACACCAGAAGGCCTGCTCGGGAAAGCTGTGCGCGTGCGCGTGCGTGCGTGTGTAGGAGCACGCATGTCCGAGTCCATGTCCCTGTGTGGTCCATGTGTTCTCTCTCACCTCATCAGCTCCCAGACGGAAGTCTAAACCTGAGCTGCGTTCTCACTTTTGCCCCCAAAGAAGTCCCCCCCCCATCGAGGGGCTCAGCCAGAGGGAGGCAGTGTGGCTCAGTGGGTAGCCACCCGTCACCAGCTGTGGGCCTGGGGCCAGCCCCCACACCTGGGGCTAAGGCGGCGCCCCCCCTCCGTCCCCAGTGGCCGAGAGGAAGGAGGGCTGCAGACAATGCCAGCAAAATGCTTAGCGCAGCGCCTGGCACGGCCAGAGCTCAGGGCCGGAAGCTGCTGCCCTTACTGGCGGCTGTGGTCTGGGCTTGGCAGCAGAGAGGACCGGCCCCCAGGGGGGAGGCCCCGCCCACGGGGACAGGCCCGAGACCTCAGGCTTTGGGGGGGGGGGGGGCTCTCCTCCCTGTCTCAGCAAATTCTGAAACCTCGAATGACCAAGACCCGGCATTTCCTGCCCTCCCTTCAGGGAGGAAGGAGGACAGGGAAGAGGCTGCCGTCCACCAGGGAAGGGGCCCATGGAAGGGGCTCGGGCTGTGCCCGTAGGGAGACCAAAGCCGTCTTCTTACTGCCCCCGGAGCGTGGGCTCTGGAGCCAGAGGATCTTAAAAAAGAGCCTTTTTTTTCTTTTTTTCTTTTTTTCTTTTTCCAGGCAAGGACATGAGGCTCAGAGCTGGGAGGGTACCTTGCCCCAGGTCACATAAGAATCGCCATCTAGGCCTCTGGGGCGTTGCGCCCATGCAGTAACCACCAGGCTACCCCATCCCGGGGTGTGACTGTAGTCAAAAACATACACCCTGGACAAAGGGGTCCCGGCCTCAGCAAGGACAGGATCCCCACTGATGTCAGGTGTTGGCAACAGCTTTGACGGGGAGGGTCCCTTGGTGGCCTGAAGCCCCCTGAGTTTGGGGGTGAAGGAACGTGTGTGCCATGAGTCACGGGAGCACCTCGAACCTGTTGCAAACAGGCCTGGTGTGGTGCCTCCTCGCGGGGTGCCTCCTCATCCCGTGGTGCCCAGCAGTGGCCCCAGTCACCTGGCCGGCAGGATTCTGAGGGGCAGGCCCCCTGGTCACCACCAAGCTGGACGGGGGGCTCCCCGGCCGGGGACTGCCTGCGGCTCTCCAATCCGGGCAGAAGGCGGTTCGACTGTCCTGGAGTTTGGGAGGGTCTAGGCCTCTCCTCATACACACACACACACACACACACACCCGTCACACCTGTGCGCACACATGCGTGCTCGCACATGCATACTCTCACATCACAGACACACATCTGCATACACCCTGGGGGTATTCACAGGCCTCTCCCCAGAGGCTCGCTCACCCACGAACCCCACTCTCAGCAGGTCCTTACTTTGTCACAGACGGGAAAACCGGAGCCCCAGACCCGCGGTCGGCAAACCGCGGCTCGCGAGCCACATGCGGCTCTTTGGCCCCTTGAGTGTGGCTCTTCCACAAAACACCACGGCCTGGGCGAGTCTGTGTTGAAGACGTGGTGTTAGAAGAAGTGGCGTTAGAAGAAGTTTAAGTTTAAGAATGTTGGCTCTCCAAAGAAACGTCGGTGGCTGTCCTGTGGATACTGGGCTCTGCGGACTCATGAGCTGGCCGGTCCCTGCCCCAGACCCATGTGTCGTCCACATTCTTTCCTGATCCTGCTGAAGAGCTGACCCCCTCTGAAGTCAGATCTCCCATCAAAACCTAGCTCTTCCAGGCCCGGGTGGAGGGCTTTGGGCAAACGATGTGTGTCCCCCTGTGCCTCAGTTTCTCCATCTGTACCATGGCAATGAGTGGACACTGACCCTATGGGGGTCAACCCAGGTCTCCTCCTCCCGGGGAGAGTGTGAATGTCTGGGCCTCAGTTTTCTCCTCTGCAAAGTGGGGATAGATGTGCCCACCTCTCCCAGCGTGGTTTGGAAATCAAACCGAAATAGGATGTGAAGTGGAGGTCAGAGCCTCGGGCACTGGATCCCTCAGGAAAAAAAAAAAAAGTGGAAAGCCCTGGCCGCGGCTCAGGGATCAGAGCGTGGGCACCGAAGGGTCTCGGGTTCAATTCCTCCGACAAGGGCATGCACCCGGGTTGCAGGTTTGACACAGGCGCCTGCAAGAGGCAATCAGTCCTTAATGTGTGTCTCTCCCTCCCTTCTCTCCCCCCTTCTCTTTCTCTAAAAATCAATGGAGAAGTGTCCTCTGGTGAGGATGAACAACAACAAAAGAAGAAGAAAGAAGAGAAAAGGGAGAAAGAAAAAGGGGAAGAGGCTCCCGCATCCTACGTTCCAGCCCGGCCCCCCGGGGTCCAGGACGCGCCCGGGGACCGCGGCCAGGACCCAGGACCCAGGCCCCGGCCCCCGGCCCCGACCCCGCAGCCTGAGCCCGGGCATCTCCGCACCGGCCCCGCCCCGCGCCCGGCGCCGGCAGGACCAGGTGGGCACCTGGCGGGGCTCCCGGCGGGCGCGTCCCCCGGGTCCTTCCGGGTTGGCAGCGGCGGCGCAGGGGCGGGGGGCTGAGGAGGGGCCCGCCTCCCTCCCTCCTCCCGCCTCCCTCCTCCCTCCCCTCCGCCTCCCGCCGCCGCGCTGGGGACGGCTCCGTCCGCGGCTGCAGGGCCGGGCGGGCGGCGCAGCATGGGCGGCCCGCGGGCCTGGGCGCTGCTCTGCCTGGCGCTCCTGCTCCCGCGGGGCGGCGCCGCCTGGAGCGTCGAGGGAGCCCCGCTGTCCGGACGCAGGTAAAGGCTGCCCGCCGCCGCCCTGCGCCCTGCCAGCCCCCGCGGGGGTGGGGGCCGGGCCCCGGGCACCCCTGTCCCCCAGCCCCCCTGCAGCCTTCGTGCCTGCCCGGCCTGGGGGGTGGGACCTGGTCCCCCACCGCGGTGCCAGCCCCCAGAGCCCGGGCCGGGGCGGGGTGTGTGTGTGTGTCTGTGTGTGTGTATGTGTGTGTGTGTGTGTCTGTGTGTGTGTGTGTCTCTGTGTGTGTGTCTGTGTGTGTCTCTGTGTGTCTCTGTGTGTGTCTGTGTGTGTGTCTCTGTGTGTGTGTCTGTGTGTGTGTGTCTGTGTGTGTCTCTGTGTGTGTCTGTGTGTGTATGTCTGTGTGTGTGTCTCTGTGTGTGTGTGTGTCTGTGTGTGTCTGTGTGTGTGTGTCTGTGTGTGTGTCTCTGTGTGTGTGTGTGTCTGTGTGTGTCTGTGTGTGTGTCTGTGTGTGTATGTGTGTGTGTGTGTCTCTGTGTGTCTGTGTGTCTATGTGTGTGTGTCTGTGTGTGTCTGTGTGTGTGTGTGTGTGTGTGTGTGTGTTGGGGCGGGGGGAAGGGGTTCTGGGCCGCCCCGCTCCACTATCCAGCAGGGGCACCCCAAAGTGCGAGGGTCCCGGACTCCCTGGGTGGGAACCGGCAGCCTCCTCCAATCCCCCCTTCTCCCCCCCCATGCCACCCCCGGAGTCCCAGAGAAGAGGGAAGGAGAACAACGGGGAGAACACCCCCCCCAGGACTTCCCTCCCCCCAGCCCAAGCCCCCACCCCTCCACCACACACACACACACACACACACACACACCGCACAGGGAAAGCCCAGGACAGCCCCTGGCTGACCCCCTGGGGGCTCTCCGCCCGTTCCCTCGCTCCGGCTTTCTCAGGGGCCGGCTGTGGCTATTTGTTTCTCCGGGAGGAGGAAGGTGGGGTGGGGTGTCAGGGCCCCGGTCAGCGGGGGCCCCCAGGGGCCTGGCATTTGGATCCGGATGGGAGCAAGTGCAGCCTTCCTGCCGCCGCTCTGCTCCCCCCGGGCTGCGGGCACTCTCTCCGCCGGTGCCCGCGGGGCATCGTCCAGGGAGGGGGCCCTCACAGGCAGCGTCCACCTCCCTCCTTCAGGGAGCCCTTGTTCCCATTTAGCAGATGAGCAAACGGAGGCCCCAGAACACGAACGTGATCTTCTAGGCTCGCCAGGAACAGGAGAGCTGAGGTTGAAATCGGTGTCTTCCTGGCCCCGAGGACACTGTCTGAACCTGCCTGGCCCTGCTCCTGGCCGCAGCCCTGCCCCTGCTGCTTCCCCCCCACCCCCACCCCACCCCGAAGGGGCCAGCTCAGGGGGCAGTGCAGAGCAGCCAGGCCTCCTCAGGCCCTCCCATCGCATTCAGATGCCCGCCCGGCCCCCACCCCCCAGGCCTCACTTTTTAGATTCTTTTCGGAAATTCTCCTTGCCCGGTGGGCAGGGGGGCCAGCATGCCTCCGCCAGGCTAGCAACCGCAGGTGACCGGGGCAGGGCGGAGAGCAGAGGTGGCTGAGGCATCAGAAGCCATAAGAACAGTTTTCTGAGAGAGGGATGGGCAGAGGGCAGCTGACACAGCACCACCTTCTGCGGACTGACCACCTGCATCCATCGCTTCCAGAATCTTCCCGGCTGCCTTAGGAGGCATGCGTTTTTGTGGTCCCTGTTTCTTAGGGACTGGGGGGCGGACAGGGGTAAGGGGTGAGCCAGGCCATCTCTGCACAGCCCCAAGGCACCCTGGTTCTAGGGGGGGGGGGCGGTGTGTGTGTCTCAACGTCTCACTGCATTCCTGGGGCTGGGATTGGCCCCTTGGATGCCTTCTTAGAGGGGAAACTGAGGCTCACAGAGGGGACGTGGCCTGCCTCGCACACCAGTGTGAGCCCCAGGGTCCCAGGGGCTGAGATGACTGAGACTCCGAGCTGGGAGCTCCCGTTGTCGGATGGGGATGATGGTCCAGGGGACCCGAGGCCCGGTCTGGCTGGGAGCGGGATGGGGGCGGTGGGTGGATACCTGGTGGTCCCTGGGGACTGTCACCCTATCTGCGCGCAGAAGGCTCCCAGTGGCCTGAGCGTCACAAAAGCCCAGGGGGGCGCTGCTGTCCCTCCGTGATCAGACCGAGGCCTCCAAAGGGGTCGAGGCGCCTCAGTCCGGGCCATCGGCTCCCAGATCCAGGGTCCCTTCGGCCGCTTGCCGGTTTGGGAGAGGCCATGGTGCGGAGTTCGGGGTCCCGGCCCTGGCGCTCCCCGCCCCCTCCACTCGCTGTGTGGCCTCAGGCAGGTCCCCGGGTCTCACTTTCATCCTTCCAGGACCAGATGAAGCTTGGGAACCCTCGTTCCCATTTAGCAGATGAGCAACCTGAGGTCCCAGGAAACGAACACGGTCTTCTAGGCTCGAGGGCCATTCATAGGAGGGCTGGGGTTCAAATCCGTGTCTTCCTGGCCCCGGTGACCCTGTTTGAGCCTGCCTGGCCCCTCACCGTCCCCCTCTTTGCTCCCCTCGGCCCCTGCTCGCAGGCCTGCTGTCAGGACGGACAGAGGACCGGCTGGGGCCCTGACCTAGAGCGGCTCCTGCGATCCCCAGCGTGGGGGGGGGGGGGACCCCGGCTGGAGGGATCCGGAGTCCTCCCTGCCAGGACTTCCCCGTGTGGCCCCATCCGGGCATCGCTGGAGACGGCGTGGGGATGTCTCGCCCCATCAGCCCTCCCTCCACCCCCAGCCCGGCGCCCCAGGCACCCCTTGGCAGCCGAGGGACAAGAGGCAGAAAAGAGGCTTTGTGCCTGGGGAGGGGGGGCCGGGAAGGCATCCAAGGGGCCGCCCCCAGCCCCAGGAATGCGGTGAGACTCTGAGACACACACACACACACACACACACACACACACACCGCGCCCCTCCCCCAGAACCAGGGTGCCTTGGGGCTGTTCGGAGCTGGCTTGGCTCACCCCTTACCCCTGTCCGCCCCCCCAGCCCCCGCTGGGCCTGCTTCCTGTCTGCCCTCTGAGGTCCCTTCCAGCCTGAACCCGCGTCCAGACTTAGAGCCGTCCCAGCCCCGGCGTCCCGGCCAGGCCTCTGTCCCTGAAGTGCTGGCTTCCTGTGGGCCCGTCCCAGGACAGAGGAGAGCGGAGAGGGTTCTTCCCGCCCTCCTCCAGGGAGCTCACATCCCGGCGATTTCTCTCGGAGCCTCAGTGTCCCCCTCTGTACGATGCCTACCCTGTAGTCAAGGGGAGGACCTGGTGGTGGCGATACTGGGCTGGTGTCCCCATGCCCAGGAAAGGCTCTGACCCGCGCTGGGGGCTGGGGGCTGGGGGGCCCGTGCCATAGTCCAGGAGCAAGCAGCACCAAAGGCGGTTCGCGCCATGCTGAGGAGGAGAGCCTGCTGCCCCCATTTGCAGGCGGGCAAGGTGAGGCCCTGGGAGGTCCGGGGCCTGGTCCGAGGTCACCGAGCGAGGGATCCACGGAGCTAGGGCTGGGACTTCGCTTCCAGCATGGGGGGGTGGGGGGTTCCGGCTCCAGTCACCCCACTCCGCCCGCCCGGTAAGTCTCCTCTCTTTCCTCTCCTTTTCATAACCGCCCTTGGCCCCCAGCCCACTTGGCTGCCTCCCGCAATTAGCCCCTATCGCTGTTCCGGATCACAGCCCCGGGCCCTGCGGAGACTGAGTCCCCCGGGCCCCTCGGCAAGGGGGGGAGGGCTGGGGGGGCGAGGGCTGGGGGGGTGGGGGCTGGGGGGGCGGAAAACTGGGGGGGCGGAGGGCTGGAGGGGCGGAGGGCTGGGGGGGCGGAGGGCTGGGAGGGGGGGCGGGGGGAGATGGTGGGGACAGCCGGTTCCAGGCGGAGCTGATCTGTCCTGTTTTCTCTCCCCCAGTGGCCTCTGGGGGCCCAGGGGGTGCTGAGCGGGCAGGAGTGGCAGGCCCAGGAGAGAAGGGTGCCCCCTCGCACCCCTTCCCCCTGGCCTCATCCCACAGGTGCTGGCCCGGCCTCGCGAGGCTCTCGGACAGCGTATCCCCCACCATCACACCCCGGAGAGGAAGCCCGGGCGCCTCAGGGCGGGGGCAGGGGCTCCAGGGGCCGCAGACATCTCTGGGGCCCAGGGTCGAGGATGGCTCCTCTGCCCAGGGCCTCCGCGCTCAGCCGTTCAGCGTGTCTCTCCGAGCGCCTCACCTGCACCCCGTCCCGGCTGCCGGTCTTCCCCCAAACCCTCAGGGCTGCTGCGGCCCCTGGAGGTGCCCAGCTCTGCTGGGGCCCTCAGGCTGAGACCCCAGTGATGACAAGGCGCCTGCGGGAGAGCAGGAGTGTGCACGGATCTGAGTGTGCACAGGGGAGGGAGGAGGGAGGGCCGGAAGGTCAGAGAGGGGTCGCGGGAGTGAGGAGAGGGGAGGCGGGGGTGGGACAGAACAGGCAGGGCTTGCAGGGGGGTAGGGACTCAGGCCCGCGCTTTACAAAGAGCTCGTGCTGCCTGGAAAGTGGCCGGAGGGGCCGGAGGGCGGCGGGGCCAGGCTGGCTGGGACCCTGGAGGGGAGCTCGGGCTCCTCCCAGGACAGTGGGGCCGGGGAGGGGTGAGGCCCCCGGAGAGAGGGGATGAAGGACTAACCTTGCACCCCACCTGGCCCGAGTGTCCCCTTCCCTCTGAAATGTCTGCTCGCTAGCCACCAGCTCCGTGTCTCCTAAGCAGAGGATGCAAGCAAACTCCAACACGCGGGAGGCAAACCCGGAGCCATGCAGAGCCCTCAGGGGGAGGCCTTAAGGGAGGAGGAGAAGGAAAACATGGTTCCCTGCAGCTCCCCTCGGGCCATCTTCCCCGGGGACGTGTGTGAGGGTGCACAGCCCGCCTCTGCAGGCGTGGACCCCGTGCAGAGAGGACAGTCCTTTCTGTCGGCTTTGCTTCGGTCTGACTGTGTGCTCGAGGGCCTGTGCATGTGGGTCTGTGTGTGCAGGTGCATGGAGTTGCATGCACGTACGTCTATGTGAGTGTGTCTGTGTGCACGTGCGTCCGTATGTGTCGTGTGCTCACTGCGTGTGCATACTGATGTGTGTGTGTCTGAGTTTGCCTGTTATGCATTATGCGTCCATGTCTGTCCACTGGCATGTGGTCCTCCCTCTGTGCCCAGGGCCCCCTCCGGTGTCCGGAGCTGCTGTCTTTGCCCCGGGTGCTCCCTCTGTCCCTTCTTCCTTCACTCACAAGGCCCCTGGGCCAGCCTGGGGCACTTCAGCGGCTGCAGGGGAGCCCCTGAGCCCCCCTGGACGTGCACCCTACACTTTTTTGTGCATTTTTCTGGGGTACACATTATTTTCCCAAAGGGGCTTATGTCCCCCCCCCAAAAAAACACACAACCCCAGCAGTTTTAAACCCACAGCTCCAGGGACCCAGAGGCTCTCAAGGGTGGGGGCCTTTGGGGAAGGAATCTTTTTAAAGGTATAAAGCCCTGCTCTGCTCGTCAGGAAAACATGTGCAGCACAAGGTCAGGACCGCACGCTCTGGGTCCCACCCACGACTGTGCCACTCATCCTGGGCGCCTAGCCTGGGGCACGACCCAGACCCCAGAGCCTCCATCTTCCACCTGCAACGTGGCCTTTCACTCGGGCGTGTGGGAGGCCCTGGGCCCAGCTCTGGGCACACGGCCGGCCCAGGCAGAGGGAAAGCCCTCTGTGCCCCCGAGGTGGCCGTGCGGTGTGAGCGTGTGCCTGGGCCTAACCTCGTGCACACAAAGCCACACGTGTGCCTCCGCGGTGCAGAGTGGTCTGCTTTCTCTTCCTCTGCGGGCGCACAGAAATGCCGTCTTGCCCCGGTGGTCTGCGCGGGGGTCGTGGTCTGTCCACCGAGGCCGCGGGCTCTTCCCCAGCACCCGGGTCCCGCGGCCCCGTTCAGGCCGCCCCCAGGTGTGCACTGTGGGGAGCTCCTGTCCCCCCTCCCGGGCGCGGCCGGCCCCTGGCTCTGCTGGGCTCCTGCCATCCCTCCCCCTGCTCTCCCGCCCCCGTGCCTTCGGCTGAGCCGGTCCCTCCTCCTGGACGGATTCCAGGGACACGGCGGCGAGGGGACTTCCCGGGTGGCAGCCTGGCCCTGGCCGAGGCCGCTCCTCCGGGTGGGCCTGGCGGGGCGGGCGGCGGTGAGGGGCTGGGTGTCGGGGGCGGCGGGCACCTCGGCGGCGATGGCCGGGACATTCCCGGCGCTCAGTGGCCCCAGCCCTGCACGGGGTCAGGACTCTGCGCTGTTTGCCGGGGCTGGGAAGGAGGGCCGTTTCAGGTGACCCTTCTCAGCCTGCGGCCCCTCGGCCTCCCCCACACCCCCCACCAGACTTGCCTCTGTGACCCGAAGCCCGGGGTCGGCAGGTTCCCAGGCTGGGCCTGCACGGAGCCGTGGACCGTGGCTCAGGAGACGGACAGGAGACAGACAGGAGACGGAGCGGAGGCCTCTGGGATGGAGTGAGGGCCACGCTGGGCCATCCAGAGTCCCGGTTCCAATCCGCTCCCCCAGGCTCCGGCTCTGGGGCCTGAGCAGTTTTCCCCCCTCCCCGGCCTCCAGGGTGCCCTCTGTGTAATGCGGGAGGGGGGTGCCCTCCTGGAGGGATCCCGGTGGGAAGAGGATGTAAGTATCCTCAGCATACAGAAGGTGCTCAATCTGTGTGGTGCAATGTGACGGGGAGTTAGCCTCCGG